>NC_143585.1:47874087-48492188 GCF_048544385.1 Mastigoproctus giganteus
AGGAACATTTCAGAGAGATGTCCTGAGCTCAATGTAATTTGTCTGCGCGGGTAGAGGTATTGTAACCGTCCTCCCAAAACTGATGGAAAATGATCCGGTTCGAATTCCGTCGATGACGCAAAGAACTTTTATGACCTTTTTTCACTCCGTGGATGAGTTAGTCGGTCTCAGGCGAGGCGTAGATTGCAAGATTCCCCCGCCAGGAAAAAAATAGGGTTTTTCTTCCAGCAAAGCAGGCAAATCGACCAGAAAACACCACATGAAATTTACAGCCACAATACACATGGGTAGTTGAAAGTTACTTTCCAGATGACGCCAATATAATAGTCTAGTTTTAGTTTTAGTCCGCTGTCCACCATGTTCAACAACAGCAAAGATGGATATAACCTCAAGGAAAGAAGGAAAAATCCTGTACACTCTATCCTACCTGATGTACATGAATGGCATCAATCTCTACGCGGTAACTGAGGAAACAACTCTAGAAATTACTCCGGTTCACCAAAGATTTCAGCTATCACATCAGGATGTAATTTGATCTAAGCAAATGCAAGACCCACGGGTTGCGCCAGGGGAAAATAGATGGCTGAAGCTGCCAGCTACAGACTGACTGATAAAGAGATCGAAGCAATGGCAGGGGAAGAGATCTACAAATACCTTGGGATAATGTAGGCTCAGCGGTTGTAGTCCAAGGTCTGCCCGACGGAAAATTACCACCAGATACTCAGAAGCCTGCTCAAAGCAAAGCTGAACGGAGGGAACATGGTTAGAACCATATACACCTATGTAGTCCCAGTGCTAACATACTCCTTCGGAATCATAGATTATAGTAATGCCGAGCTGGAGAATATCCTGAGAAAGCCCTTTTCATTATTTCTTTGTATTTTTGGAGTACTTATATTTTAATTATGAAATATACCTCTTGAGCTAATTATGATTCTGTATTTACTTATATTCTGAAAACGAAATACACAAGGCATAATCCTTATGGGTTTTGGTAATTAACTATATTATATCGGCGCAGATGCACCATAGTTAATCCATAAATTTGAATTACGTATGTAATGTAAAAGGCATCGTTTTAATAGTATCTCATATTGTGGGTGACTTCACAACACCCTTTGGCATCTCTCATATTGTGGATATAACTTCGCAACTGTGATGACATGTTGCATTGCTTCTGGGTGGTGGTTTCTTCTTTAAATAAATAACACTAGTCTTCTCTAGTAGAGAAGCATTATTTATTTGAAGTAGTGCAATACCAGCTATTTCGTCGTGAAGGCACCCATAATATGAGATACTATTAAAATGATGCCTTTTACACTACATACGCAGTTCAAATTTATGGGTTAACTATGGTGCATCTACACTGATATTATATAACTAGTTATGGCGCCTCCGTAACCAGGCGGGAAGGAGCAGCAGCAGTGCATAGCACACGTTTATTGATTAGATCGGGGTTCGAGCCCGTCACCACCAAATACGGAGGATGCGGAAAGGTCAGGGTATGGCCACCACATTTCCCGGAGCAATATGGCCTTTGTTGCTAATGCTCCAAATAACAATCATAACTAATTATATTCGCACGAATGCTGCAGCTCTCCTCAGTATTTCATTTTATACTCATAGTTCTCCACGCTTTTCAAAACAGAGGAGAGAATTAGGGATTTTTAGAGTTCGTGTTCAGATTTTATAAATACCAAATTACTTTATATCAAAATATGATTCTAAAAACCAGTTGTGTGTTTGTTATGTATGATATTATTATTTTTTATCGCTACATATCACTGTGAAATGACTGAATTATATTCTCGTTTTATGTTATAGTCGCACTCCCTCTCATTAGACTTCCACTCCCAGTAACTGCAGTTCTGAAAATTGGAAACCTAATCTCTGTAAAACTGTCGGTATGCCTTGGTTGTAAATGCACAGTCTCAGGAACGATCCATATTCCTTCCAATTGTTATGTAAGTATTTTATTTGAATTTCCTAAATACAGTATACGTAGTGCATTCAAAAAGTTCCCACAATCGATCGCACGCTGGTGATAATATGATTTGCGCAACGGCCCTAAGGTTTCGTGGGGCGTTGACGTTGAATTTGGTGCGAACGCACGCCAAGTGAGAAATGCCTCGTCCACTTCACTCGTGTTTCACAGCTGAGTGATTGTGGAATGTCGCGGTTTGAACACAGTGCTAACATCAAGTTCTTTAAAGTGCTACAGACACGTGCAAGTATTATAGAAAGTTTATGGAGATGATGCTTTGAAGAAAACATAAAGGAAGCCATTACAAAAAATCCAGTGTATTACTAATCTAAGGTAATCTAATAACTAATATAATGTAATATAATTATTAAACTAATCTAATTATTAAACTAATCTAATCTAATTATTAATCTAATCTGTTTACTATTTGTACTAATATCATTGCAGAATATAACATTCTACAATATGTAGAATTTCCTACACGGGAAAATTCATCCCTATTTAGATATATTTATTTTTTTCTTTCTTTTTTTTTCAAATTATACGGAAATGGTATGTAAAGTGATTGATCTTCTAATTTCGATCATGCCGCTTTGCTCTTATATATAAATATAACTTTATGATATAAAACTTAAGAACGTAAATTTTTCTAACTTTCGACTCGCGAATTCGACCACTTTGTTAAACAACATTCCTTCAATTGACTGGAACAATTTACAAATAAATTATTCTGTCAATGAAATGTTTATGGATTTTTTTTTTGTAAAGTTAAAAAACATTTTGTAAAGTTAATTGGAATTAATGTTACTAAAGCTAAACTAAGTTTAGCAGATTTCCATTTTTCTCCAAAGTAATAGAAAAATAAACAAAAAAACAGGTTTCACAGAAACCATAAGAAAACACATTCCAAAAAAGTCCTTTAATGATTATGAAAACTAAAGGAAAGACAAAAATATTACCAAACAAATGCTACAGAATTCCATTGACTCCAAAAGAAAAGTGTATTAACATCAGGAATCATGTAGTTCTTTTGTAAATATGAAAGTTCTCAAATAACACAATTACTGCGAAAATCATGATAATAACCTTAAAAGGTACACGCATTTTTGATCATAAAGATATTGCAGATATTTTTGCAAAACACTTGAAGTACTTCGATGGGAAGGTGATTTACCCCTCAGGCTATAATTACCTTAAAATAGAGAAACATAGGAAAAAAAAAAATCTGCAGGATCCGAGCTTTAAGAAAAATTATCACTGGGGATAAACGTTGAGTGTGAGACCACGAGACCAAGGTGGAATCATGAGAGTGGAACATAAAAATGTCCCCAAGGCCCAAGAAGTCTCATGCAACAAATTCCAACGCCAAAGTCATGCTGATCGTTGTTTTCGACTATAAGGGTATAGTACACAACGAATTTGACTAGGACAGAAGTATTACTGCGGGCGTAGCCAGGTGGGAAGGAGCATCAGTGCTTAGCACACGCTTCTTGATTAGACCGGGGTTCGAGACCGTCACCACCAAATACGGAGGATGCGGAAAGGTCAGGGAATGACCACCGCATATCCCGGAGCAATATGGCCTTAGTTGCTAATGCTCCTAAAAACCAAATATCAAACAAACAGTATTATTGCTGCTTACTACTTCGAGGTTGTCACATTCGTGTGAGAGTGCGAGGCGAAGCCGACTTCAAAAATGAAAAGGGCGATGGCTGTTCAAGAGGCTAATAGGTTTGTTAGTAGGCTGATATTCTGTGAGCTGTTCTCCAGTAAGTTCTTGACTGCGAAAAAAATTAGTCACTTAGCAGCCTCCCTACTCTCCCGACCTTGCAATGTCTGACTTCTGGCTGTTTCCTAAACTGAAAATGGGGTCTCCGGGCCGGCGTTTCGCTACAGTGGATGACATCATAACACCGAGGCGGCCCTACGCAAGCTCACGAAAGATTTTAAAGAATGTTTCAAATTTTAGGAAGACCGATGGAACAAGAGTGCAGGTACGCGCAAAAGGAAGGTATTTTGAAAGTGATTATGTTAATAAGCTCAACTGTTCACTCATTAATAGTTTATAATAAAATTCTGGGAACATTTTAATGTACCTAGTATGTACAATAGTAGAAATCGATATCGAACTAATAATAAACTGAATATATATATATATATATATATATTTTTTTTTTTTTACTGCTACATACATATGTTTATATTTTCTCATAAAAGACATAAAACTATTGTATTTTTACTACAGGGATTGCAACCAATAGTAGTAGAAGTACATCTTCTAGGAATTAGACTTGTGTCAATAGGCTCATATTCTATGATGTGTCCCCCAGTAAGTGGATTAAGTTTTAATAATAATGCTTTGATTTCTTTGAATTTACAAAAATTTATTATTATTATTATTGTTGTTTTTTTTTATATGTTTGTATTAAAGTCATATTAGGGCCACCGGAGATGTTATGTATGTTATTTTTTTTATGTTTGTATTAAAGTCATATTAGGGCCACTCGAGAACACACTCATCTGGCAGTGTGTAAAATGAGCGTAAAATGCAAGTGTTCTCTGGTCGATATGTCATTTCTTTTGGACGATAAACTAAAGTTTCCGGAGGGAGGAGAGGAACCTTGCTCTCCACCACTGAGACCGACTAATTCAGCCACGGACTGAAAAATAAGTTCCTTGTGTCACTGACGGGATTCCATCCCGCGCATTCTCCAATAACTGGGTTTTTTTTTTTTTTTTCTTTTGCTAGTTGTTGGCGCATTGGCTTCTGTGGTCATAATGCACCTCCCGAAGTTTTTGCATTTTACTCTGATCCAATCCACTAACTGTGACAGGATAGTTCATCGTATTAGCTAAATCGTGTCTGGTTCATATTTTATTAAATATTTATTCATGCTAGAAAACAGCTCTGCCAGCAAGAAGACCTTCTTACACGCCAGTGACCGAGCAATGAGACAGAGTACGGTGGGAAAACAGAGTAATAACAACTGTAAGTAAAACCACTTTGCACACACCGTCATCAAACTCACCATTTAGCTACATAAAGGCTTAGTTCCAGCAATCAATCAATCACTTTCTGGATAAAGGCTAATTTCCGCAGATCTATTCTGCAAACTTTCCTTAATTTGAATTTATGTCCAAGTGCGTAATCTGAGCAAAAGGAAGAATCTCATCATCATTGAGCTTGCTCAAACATTCAAAGCCTTAAAAATCTCAATCAGATCAACTCACAGGTGTCTAGTTTCCAGACGCGGCAATTTGCAGAACTTAAGCCTTTCTTAGTAAAAGCACCTCTTTGTTCCCCTTACCAATCTCGTTTCCCTTCACTGTATTTATTCCAGCAGCTCTACATCTTTCCGAAAATCAGGCCTCCAGACCTGTATGCAGTAATCAAAGTGTGCCTCACCATTGTCTAATACAAGGGGATAATCAACTCCTTCTCCCTGCTAGCAAAGTTTCTGTATGTCATTGACAAAACCCCATAAGCTGCTCTGGCAGTCCCTCTGCACAATAATCTGAAAACTTCATATCTGACTGCACACCTACCCCTAGGTAATTTTCATTCTCCATTAAACTGAGTGTAACACGGCAGACTTTGCATTTCTTAATATAACTTCAGTTACCACCAGTCAGCCGATCTGCCCTATTTTTATAGATCCTGTTGAAGCCGCATACCGTCATTAACAATTCTGCTAACTTTGTATCATCTCCCCACTTGGAAATTAAGTCTGTTATACCTTCATCAATATCATTGAAGCGTAAGTTAGTACATCTCATATTGTGAATACCTTCACGACTTACCATAATATTGCATTACTTCGAATAAGTAACACTTCACCAATGGAGAAGACTACTGTTACTTATTCTCGGCGGATACCAACACTCAAACGGCACCGTTTCGGATCTTGTGGGCCCCTCATCGATGGGTGTTCAGATAACCTGGTGATCCAATGATAACAATCCAGCTGCGAAATATAGCTCCACAATACGAGAGATGCCTAGTGGTGTGCAAGTAATTAAGATCATAGAGCACTTAGTTAACTAATTCGCAACCTGAGGCTTATAGCTCTAAATTGCTCCATGATCTCAATATAATTGATCAATTCAGAAAACAACAATGGTCCCAAAACTGAGCCCTTGAGCACTACACTAATAACATAACTCCACGACGAGCAGTGTCCATTGATTACCACTCTCTGATTTCTCTCACTCCTGCATCCTTTTATCCATAGCAGCAAAATTACTCCAATTTTTATAGCAGCCTTTTATGTGCAATAGTATGAAAAGCTTTCCTGAAATCCAAATATATGATATTAAAATTATTTTTGTATCCAGTTCCTTTGTGGCCACATCGTACTACACAACACAACAATTAATCAGGCAAGATTTCCTCTGAGCAAACCCATACTTCATCTGTAAGTACAATCTTGTCTAGATGATCCTGCATTGTTTCTTTAACCGATGACCACATTACTTTCCCCGGAACAGAAGATAAACTAGCAGGTCTATAATCATTTGTGTCACCCCTTGAATCCCCTTTGTCAATTGGGATACATTTTTACTTCTCCGGTATCTGGGAACCTCTGGTGAATCCAAGGATGCTTTCATAATTATGGCTAAGGCTTTGCTTACTTCCTTTGCTGTCTCTTTTATTATAACTGGATAGATCCCATCCACCCCGGGTATCTTTCTTATATTTAACATCAACAATTTCTCCTCCACTTTCCTCTCACTTGTTATAAAACCATTTAGCTCCGTAATAGAATTGATAAACTACTGGCCTCCACTTCTCTAGAGAATTCTTCAAGTGTGAATGAGATGGAAAACACATATTCAGTTTGTCAGTTATTTAAGTAGGATCATCAACAGTCGAACAATCAATATCAAGTGGAACAATCTGATTCATTCCCTTTATTCCAGAGTTTTCATAAGTAAATAAGTCTTTGCATCCTTTGCCAAAGATTTCTCGCAATCTGACTTTGCCTGCCTAACCTCCTTTGTGGCCTGATTACAGACTAGCTTAGATCTAACATAGACTTTCGCCTATAATTTATATGCAACCCATGTATTTTTCTTTGCTAACATATGCTGAAATCATTGGTTGTCCTTGGAACTATTTCTGTACAGTTCTAACTTTGTGACAAGGCGCATAATAAGTTGGAAGAATTCATCCGCAGATGAATAGGTAGCAGCCACGAAGAGATGTGTCTGCTCAAAACCAAATTCCAGATAACCTGCACTATTCATATTTTGCTCCACTTAAAGGCACCGCAGGATCATTTCCTACACCATGATATCGCTACTACCAGCCTTTACTATTGATATCTGGCAAAACTGGTCCATGGACTTATGCTGTTTACGTCACATTCTGGACCACCCATTAGTGAGAAACAGAAGGGATGGGATTTTCTAGGCCAGGCAATATTTTTTAATCATCCACTTTCTAGTGTAAATGTTAGTATTCCTGATCTCATTTTAATCTTATTTCTTCTTCTCTTTAGCTGATTCGATCGCTGACTTCAATAGCCCACTTGTGAGAAGGTACGAGTCGAGTTTTCTGAAATGACATTTTATTTGCCACTTCTATATTAGGTTGTTATTTCATTGAATGTAACCTTTCTGTTTCCCTTTACAATTCTTCTCAGCCGTTGGCCTCTCGCTTCAACGAGCTCTTTCCAACCACAGGTTCGCCACTGGATAGATGGCTATTGACTATTGGTTATTGGACCAATCTCGATACAACTGCAACAGGGGGTTACGTGGACCTTATTATAATCTCGTTATTTAGTTTACCTGATGGGCTCTGTTTATTGTTGTTTTTTTTTTTTTTTTTTTTGGTTTTATAACCAACTGGATGTTGAGAAATAGTAAGCAAGTGAAAATGTGACATTGATGGGCAAGAGCCTGGATAGCGACGGAAATGCAAATTCATATAAATGAAAAAAAACGACACTTGCTACACAGTTTAACATGTGTACACCAGAGGCCGATGTCCTGAGTTTAACATCTGGGTTAAGGAGAATCACTAATGAGATAGAAACCATATGGCAGAACCAAGGACTAATTCTGAGAACAGAAGACAGACTTTTGCTTTTTATCCGCCGTTCATACTATGGGCCCAAAGCTTCGGCTATTACTCCAGTTTGGGTTATCTGCTTGCTCTGTCCTTACTGGTTGGTATTGGCTGACTTTGATCTTTGCTATTGCGGGGAGCCCTGCTTCCCGCAATAGCTAAGATCGGCAGATCGGCATCCACGTCTGGCTCATTTGTTCAATTTATTTACAATTAAGGGTTCAGATGGAGTGGGGGACGCTCGCTCTCTCCAAATATGTTCTGGGTGGTATCTTCCAGAGTCAACAGTTTTTTTTTTTTTTTTTTTTTTGGAATTTTGTGTGTGTGTATTAAAAGAATGCTTCAGAAAGAGCACCGCTGGTAAGATACTAGTAAGAAACGGTTTGTACATAAGTTTAATTTGTTAAACAGTTAAAAGCAGCGACTACTGTATAGATAAATGGAAAGTGTTTGAAGAAATTAGATTCTGTTAAAACACGTTAGAGAAATTTGATCACGTACTGTTTAAGAGGACGCTTTCTGCTAATAACAAACCAGCAAAATTTAAAAATAAAATTTGACAAATGAAAAAAATTTAAAAATTCTAAATTAATAAGTAATCAGGAACCTGCGCTCATCCAGGAAAGCACAACGACAGTCTAGCGTAAGTATGGGTCATCTGTTGCTGGGAACAAGTTAGGGAACAAGTTAGGTTATAAATTACTGGAATAAGTTGCCTTCATGGGTGGTAGAGGCCGACAGTTTGGGGAAATTCAAAGGGCATCTGGATAGTACTTTCGGGTAAGGGAAGCGCATAGGATGATAGGTTTAATTTCCTTTTTATTTATTTTTTATTTTATTATTATTTTTTTTACTTATTAATTATTATTATTTAGTTATTTATTTATTTATTGTTTTTATCATTGTTTTGTTCGGATTTTTTTTTTTTGGTTGGTGCAGCATAAGCCATAGGCTTTCTTGCACCATGCGGCCGTTACTAATACTAATACGAACTCCCACTGCGCATTGCATAATTGGCTGATATAGACACACTTAGAAAGAAAAACACAGAAGTAAATTAAGTTTGGGAAAGCCATAATGACTACTTCGTCAGAGGCATCGGCTTTGTGGAAATTCCCCGAAACAACATCTGTACACTATTCTGTTATGGCTTATTCACAGCAAAAGAATCATGGATGCCCCTATGCGAACGGTCAAGAGAGGCAGCAGCACAAAATTTAACGTGGGATAATTGGGTGCAATTTTGTAACCCTCATTTGATTATAGCACGTTTAGTTTAATTTAAATTTTAGCAAACTTTTTTTTTTTTTTTTTTTTGCAGATGCCGACCACCATGATGATGACAACTGAAGGTACCGAAAATTGCGTTTCTGACTCTACCATTATTAATGAACCTACTGCCATATTACCAACAACCTACCCAACTGAAACTACCACTCCACCATGCGAAACCGAACCAACTGTCCCAACTGTCCCACCCTACACGCCTGAACTAACTACCACCGAACCCTGCGATGAAACCACAACTGAATCACCAACGACACCTGAACCAACTACCACCGAACCCTGCGATGAAACCACAACTGAATCACCAACGACACCTGAACCAACTACCACCGAATCCTGCGATGAAACCACCACCACAGCTGAATCTACTAATGGGCCATCTTACCCTTAATGGAACTACTGTTTGTGGTTACAGCGGATGATCAAGCTCTATGAAAAAAATAAATAATCGAAATTGATTTTGGATTTAAAATGGATATTTAATTTCAATGTGAAAAGTGAAAGAATAATGAAAGAAATTTATATTCCTTTTCCGGTGAAAGAATGTATGTTGAAATAATAAAATAAAATAAGTTTTAAATGTCTAAAATAAGCAGAGAAATTATCGTTGTATTGTCTTTTTGTTATAGAAGATAAGCATTTAGCATAGAGCATTAGAGCTGTGTACATCATTTGTTGTATGCCGGTATCCTCTACATAACGTACTGCAAAATAAAATATTTACTAAATACACTATAATATTATTAAAGATGTTATTAAAATAACAGAATAACATCCTAAACATATGAGCAAGTTGTAAATTTATGAGTGAACGTTAAAGTTTTCCTTGTATTTCTTTTGACAAAATAAATAATGTGGATTACGTGATACATAAGAGAATAAGACTAGAGGTTTGTAAGTTGATTACTCAAATCAACAAACAATTTTCATCAAAAACTATAGACCTGAACTAGATAGAAGTTTGGACAACATTTCTAATGTTTATCCGGTTTCCTCTAGCACGTCTAGGTTCTGTGAAAAGACAGATTACATGACCACGATGAGTCTGATTATGCCACTCGTATACCTATTGAGGCAACCTAAAATAATATAATTATTTTTCTTTAATACATTCATATTTATGTAATTGTTTGAATTCATCTGCATGTATGTCCTTGTCATTTCATAATTTAATTACATGATTATATACTTTTTTCTTTTGTAAGATACGTGAATTACTGAAACAAATTCATTGTGATGCCAAAAAGTGTAAAAGTCACTCCAAAAAAATAAATCCTGCTATGTGCACAGCTCTTTCCTAATTAAATCACAATGGATATTCTGAAAATTGGCCATACTATAATATGCAAAAATATAGCGTGGATACCACATGTTATTTGTAACGGTTGCTCCAATCGATTACATGATTGTTTGAAGAGAAGGAAAGAGTGTCTGTCTTTTGCCAACGATGTGAAGGGATCCAAAAGGCAGTGATAGTAGTAGTAGTGGTGGTGGCATGCGATGCAAGAAAGCAAGCATATGAACTTATGCAGCATCAGCCAAAAAAAAAAAAAAATTACAAAATAATCCCCTCTAAATATTTGTCCAGTTCCTCCTTAAATTTATTTAACCTATGAACTTCTACAATGACAGATGGAAGTTTGTTCCAGCAATTAACCACCCGTTGGCTAAAGGCAAATTTCTGCACATCTATTCTACATCTGTCCTTCCTAAATTTCAATTTATGCCCCCTTAGGTTCGTAATCTGAACATATGGAAGAATCCCTTCAGAATTCAGCGTGCTCAGCCCAATCAAGGCCTTATACACCTCAATCAGATCACCTCGCAGGGGGTCTGATTGACACACATATTGAGGACCAGAATCAGCATCATCAAACTTATACCATCAGCCTCCAATCACCAGTGATAAACAATTCGGGAATGCTCATTCCAGCATGGGTCACGAATCAAAAACTCGAAAGCCTGCCTTCAATAAAACTAGAGATACGAGCCTTAAAAATATCCCCAGGAATTATAAAGTCAGAGTCTTGTACCACAAGTCTTGTACACGGTATCACTCCGCAAACATCACTGAAAGGGATCGATATGGCGGTCGAGGTGTTCTCCTCTGGGGAGGCGTTATCTTGGATGGACATACATACACAACTCCAGACACTGGAAGACGGTACTGTAACCGGTGTACGCTACTGTACTGAGGTAATCCTTTCCCATGTGCGTCTGTTCCGAGGTGCCATTGGCCCCGAGTTCGTGTTTATGGATGATAACGCCACACCCCATCGCACTGCAGCTGTTGATATGCTTTTGGAAAGTGAGGACATTGTTCGTGTGGATTGGCTTGCCCGTACCACCTCGATCTAAATCCTATCGAACACATATGTGACGCTCTGGGGAGACGTCTAGCGGCACGTCCACACCCACCAGAAAATGTTCACCAGCTGAATATGGTGAAAGCTGAAGATTTTGAAAGAGTGGTATAAGGTACTGTAGAGTGTCTCCCTTGATCTGATAGTTGTCTGAAAGTAGCTTCAGCATTGCAGGAACGTTTTTAGAGTCGAAAGCTGCTTCAAGGTCTACATAGGTGACTGCATAGAGGAATAGACGATGTTACCGCAAGAACCTTTCAACAGCATTGTTCTAAGTATGGATAGGCGGTGCAAGTCCTGCATCAACATTAGGGGTGGCCATATCTCTTACTGAGGACCACCTCTTCTCCTTGTCACCATATTTGACAGTGATGCATCTGTATCATGGCAGCCAGTGCTATGTTGCCATTTTTGAATAAAGTCCCACGATACCGTTTTGTTTCTGTTGTTGTGTCAGTGTTGTTTCCTTCATCATTTCTTTACCTCACGAGGTCCCTTTGGTATGCTTTTCCATTATCCAGGCCACTCCTATGAGAAGCTACAGATGAAAACCTGACTGGTCCTTAAATTTTGCACACCAGTATATCTAGATTTGCTTCGAACACTTAACAGTGTCCTGATCTTCATACATCAACAACTAGAATCACGCAAAACTCTCTGTCTGCAGTATCAATCTCCAGGGAAAAGATTATTGCTGTCATTAATTTTACACCAGCTTCTGCTATGGCAGATGCGGATGGAATCCCCCAATTCATTATCCATATATTTTGTCTATACTTAGTCCTTAGTCCATATATTTTGGTTCCCCTTCTAACTATTCTTTAATACTGTTTTGTCAAGGCATTTAATTCCCCAAAAGCGAAATATCTACGTTGTGAAGTCTATATTCGATCTCTTGCACTTCTTAAACATTGTCGGGCAATCCCCAAAGCTTGAAGTCTACTAAAACTCATTGAGAAGGTGCTCCTCCCCGTTCTAACTAAACAATGTCTTCGCATCCGCTTCCTCAAATCCACTACTCACTTCCTCACATATCCACTGTTACTAACCTCTAAGCCACCACCAGCTCCATCCTCTCTGCGTTTGAATCTTCAGCAGAGCTTGTAGTCACCTAGGTAGACCTTGAAGCAGTTTTTGACTCTATAAACATTCCTGCAATGCTGAAGCTACTTTCAGACCACTAGCAGATCAAAGGGGACACTCTACAGTTCCTTATATCACACAGAAAAATTTAGCTTACTGGGTACATATACGAGCACATATATGTCCTTAGGCACATATAAGAGCGAAGTATGTCTTCAAGCGTGCAACAGGGTGGTGTCTCATCTGGGTTCTTGCTTACAGCATTTGTCTCCCCACTTGTTGCGTCCAGGCATGATACTTTATGTTATTCAGATGAAATGAAGTTCCTCACACCAATTTCTTTATATGAAAACGAGATCATGAGAACGGTTGAATATAAGAAGGCGTTTTCTTTAATGAGAATATCATAAATTCAGACTTTTCTAGATTTATTAAATTCTGATAGAAATCAAAGTTATGAAACAAACGAAAAACGAATATAACGTATCATATTCCCAATGATACGTTTTCTCATTATATTTCTCTTTTTTATCACTTTCCTCATGTGCTTTTAATAAAATATTCTACAAAAATAGAAATAAAATAAAAGATGCCGTTTTGGTGATTCTTTATTATTATTATTATTATTATTATTATTATTATTAAAATCAGTTTATTTCCCAAGAAATCTTGGGTCATCCAGGGACAGCTCTGTGTCAGAAGGGTGTGAATATTTACAGACTAAGGTGAGAGTAACGCATATTACAATTAACAACTGTACATGCGTGCTCGACCCGACGCAGGATTAAATATACAATAATGTACAAAATATACAGTAATATACAAAACATATGATTGCATGAAGACAGAAAATCTTTGTCATATACAAATAGGCAAGTTAAAAAAAAAAAAAAAAAAAAAAAAAACAGTCTGTCCAGGAGCAGGTGAGTATTATAAGTTCATTATCTGGTAGCAGTTCTTGAGGATTTCCTTCCTGTAGGGCTTGTCTTCACAGAACCTATCAGGATGGATCCTAAATTTATTAAAGATCCGAAAAATCCGGCTGGAAACATGTTCCTCCGGGAATCGATGTTTGACAGCGTAAGATGTAGAGGGAGACAGGAGTCGAGGTGCTCCCCTCTTGCCCTGCTCGGGCCAGAGATTAATGTGGATACCGATGGAGCATCAATTCGCCTCGTTATAAGCCGTGCAAGTGTGAGGACATTTTTTGTCATGATGATATGTCTCCAGGGAGTGGTTCCCAGACTTGCTTGTAGGATAGACCTGGAGATAGTTAGGGGGTAACCGACCACCCTGTTCATCCATCTAAGCAACCAGTACTCTAAACTGAGATACTTCCGAAGGTATGAGGCAGGGTCAGATGACCAAATTTCTGAAGCATAGAGAGGAATCGGCGTAATACACCTCAGGATGTGCCGAACAAGCAGCAATGGCTGACGCACACAAACGAGCTCTTGACACACTGCCCAAAGAGCAGCGTACGTCTTCTGCCTCATCCTGACAAAGTGAGGCTGAAATGTGAGCCCAACGTCCCAGGTGAGGCCAAGATCACTATGAGAGGTCACCTTTTGCACCGGTTTCCCATTAACAAAGATTTGGATATCATTTTTTACTTTCTTCTTGGTTATCGTCAGTTGTGCTGATTTGGAAGGGCTCAGATGCAGCCCTATTGTGGCAAGATATCTTTCCAAGCGCAATATCTGCCTACAAGCTTGTTGGTTGGTATCTTGAATCTGATGATTATGATCTGAGCTTACGTAGAACTTGAGATCGTCGGCATAAGAGACAAAGTTCGGATTCTGAGCAAGGAAAGGCTCCAAAACTGCTGCAAACAGGATAGCTGACAGTACGCTTCCTTGTGGGATGCCTCTTGAGACGTCAATAGTTACTTGTAAGTCATTGTGGGTCACAGATAGATGTCTAGGGAGTAGAATAGACTTCAAAATTTTAAGTAAGGTATCCGTCAGGCCGAAGTAGTGTTTCAGAATGGTAAAAAGAGCTGGGAGGTGTATTCTGTCATAAGCCGATTTTATGTCGAGGAATATGATATCAATCTGTGATTTGTTGTTGAGGGTGCGCTGAATTCAGAAGAGGGTATCAAGAAGATTGGTAGTTGTCGATCTCCTTTGTAGAACGGTATGCAGGTACTCAGGCCTGTGTGCAAAGCAATGCTGGGCAATTGTTGGCTGGATTACTTTTTCGAAAATTTTGAGTAAACAACAACTGATGGATATTGGCCGCAGGTCTTTAGGAGATTTGGGTTTCTTGATCTTTGGAATGGGCTTAACATAGTAGGTTTTCCAAATTGAAGGAACTATTCCAGATTGCAGGATTTGTCTGAAAAGGTGAAGGAGAAGGTCGATTATATATGGGCTGCAAATTTTGATAATAAAGAGTGGGAAACCATCCGGACCTACAGTGGCTTTGTTGGGTAGTTTATTGATGACATCAATTAGGGTCTCTCTAGTTATTTCTATTTCAGACAAGTGTGCCCTAGGTAACCAGTCCTCCTGCGAGAAAAAGGAATCAGAGTCAGGAAAATCTGCCTGCTGTAAGCTGAACTGTGCCCATTCCTGGACAAGATTTTTGTCAATGGCTAGATGATGATGATGATGCGAAAGGATCCTTCTACCACTCTTCAACCTATTAAGAACAGCTTGGTTAAGGACCAGCCTTTTCTTTTTCAAGAAGCAAGCTCTTTCTTTCTTAAAGATGGAATGGTCTGAGGGAAGTTGAGTTTTCTGCCATTTCCGGTAGGCCTTCTGCTTCTTGATGAAAGCCAATCATATCTTTATAAGTCATCACACTTACATATTTCATAGTTACGCTTAATTTTCCGAAATCAGTGGGGTGTCTTAAACTTTGTGGGGGATTAGATAATATATGCCTGTACATTAAAATTATATGAGAGGGAGAGAGACAGAGAGAGAGATAGAGAGGGATATCAAACCTTCCACTAGTGGTGCAGTTTTTTTTTTTTTATCAGCTCTTTCACAAGTTGGCATGTCTCACACGAGGTTGTATACTTTACGTCCAGCAAGCCGACCGAAAAATATACGAAAATTACGGACATTATACAAACGTCTCATATCTTTTGTCGTTGTGCGCTTAACACACATTTAATATAACATCTACCTTCGTGATGGAATACACATTTTGGAACGTAAAATTCGTACCACGGAAAATTGGTAGAAAGTGTACGGAAATTTCATTTTTACTTTCAAAACTACTGCTGGAGATCTGTGGAGCGTGAAATAACGACTGATGCCACAGTACAGTATCGGCAGCATCCAGTGACCGTTAAAACTTTATGGTAAGTTTAAATTATGATGCTTCTTTGTTTATTTTATATTATTTTAGAAAAAAGCAAGGAGTTACCTTTTACTTTATATTATATTTCTTATACCTTTTTATGTCCCTTACGTTAGCATTGTCACAGACAATTTGTGGTTTATGGGACTACAATTCCTCTCAAAGCACTAAGCGCCACAATGATGTCTGATTGCTTAAAGTGTTCAGACAATATACAAGTGTCTGATCACTTTAAAATTGCCTTCAGGTTTCCAGCAATGAAACAAGAAACACCATTCTAAATCAATCTAAGTCGATGGATGGGATGGGGGTTGCTGATAGATGCTCTCATAATTGGAGGTGGCGCCAACGTTTTCCTTCTCATTTGTTAGTGTCCGAAACACAATTTTGAATTCACAGTGCGTTATGCAGATTTTGCAAACACAGCCCAGTTCAGGCTTCACCAACGCAGAGGTGTTCTGTAATTCTGAGAGCGGCCGTTTGTTTTCATCGACAGTTAAGTGCTCCCATCTCGCGGCGAAAAGTAAAATTATAGGTGAGGATGGATCAAAAATAGTATGTAGAAGGTAGCAGTGTGAGGTATATTTATTAGTTATATTACAAGTTCTTTTATATTGGCTAGTGTTAGGGACAATGTGCCTTTGTTTTAAACTGAAATTATATTTTTCTTCTAAGCAGGGCATCACACCAACCCCATGCGGTGATTGGTTTCTTTCAAAAATAAGCAAAAAATAAAAATAAAGATTAAGGTCATTCCTCATTTCACAATGTTCCTTTGCTTTCGAATTCATCTTTATGAGCAGTTCTTTGTATATTATCGTAATAACCCTAGCTAGTTATTTCGTGATCATCTGTTTTTTTTTTTTTTTTTTTAATTTAAATCTACTAGTTAATCTCTATTATTTAGCTTCGTTTTTCGCTTGATTATTCATCCTTCTCTGATGGCACGCACTGCAGAATAGATATTTCTCAATGTTACTTTTTTTTTTCTAAAATCACCAAGGACGCGACCTATTTATTCATTTTATTTTTGACTTAGAAGCAGGTACATCAACTAATTATTGCTATATTATTCCGATGTTTGATATTGTATATAATTAACCCATAATGAAGGTTACCTGCTTTTGGGTGCATCTACAACTGAGAGAAAAAGTCTTCACCAGGCAGATCAGTACTGGAATTCCCGAGACGGAATCCTGTCCGGTTAATTACTTACAGAATCCAACAGGAACGACATCCTCTGTTATTTTGATGACGTCAAAATCCTTAAGTCTAAAACTTTTTACTAATCTTAATATAGAATCTCAGAAGTTAAATCAAACACTCTCCGATAGTAAAAATTTTCTATCGTATTAGGAGTTGACTTTCGACCCTCAAAAGTCAACTCTTACGATTTACTCACTAAACTCATAACAACCTACCCATGAACTGTCTCATCAAGGCATACCAATTCCTCCTGTTAACCAGCATATAGACTTTGGTATTGTCTACGACACATGTGAGGGGTTCACAAACGCTGATTAAATATGCATACAGACTCCTTCATCCCAAAATCCTATGCGCAGCTGAAATTTGGCATTTGCTGTTGCTTGTACCATCCTACCATTCAATCAGCTGAATATTGGATTATCCGTTAGCTCACCTGGAAATATCAGTAACGAGGTCTTATCACACGATTGATATGATAAAGGGCTTCAATTACGACATTCTTAACTGTAAGTCTGATAACCCTATCTCTTCCATCATGCAGTATGATTGAAGACTTTTGTGGTTAGGATGAACATCGTGGCGAGATCCAATATTCCTTACATTTCGAGGGTACAGTCTAAAACGGTGTTCGCAGGCCGGCCGCTAGTTAGTACGCCGGACCAAAATTATTGGTAACTCTCTAGGAGGCATCCGGATCAGCTGGTGTATAATTTTGCTACCTCTACTCTGCCAGATAGTGACTGGAGGGAGTCCAAGTAGTCTGTATGCGAGGAGCCTTGTCGAGGCCACGTTATGTCAAGGATGTGGGTATATACTTATCATTTGTACGCGATATTCAAAATTTTCGTTACTTCATACAGCATGTTCCACCCACTTTTTCTTATTATTGAATACATCATGAATTGTCAAATTAATAGAGCAAGCTTATCTGCGAAAAGATCTAAACCTCCCAAATACTTCCTAATTCTTTTCACAAATATACATGGTCTCAGTTCTAATCTCAACGATGTCCATTTCCACTTGCAGTCTGCCAAACCCTATGTACTTTTTCTGACAGAATCTCAGTTATCCATTGATTCAACTACTGCTCATCTCAGATGCCCAAACTATTAGCTGTATGATTCTTTTCGCCTCAAAGGTGGTATTTGTGCATATGTCCATTCCGATATTTCCTGTCAGAGAATTGATTATTTGGAATCTCCTCTCTTCGATCTTATCTGGCTTAAAATCTCTCTACCTCATTGTGTTAAATTCATCTCCTGTCTGTACCGTTCTCCCAACTCCACTAATCACTTGGAGCTTTTGACTTCCTCTTTTTGCAACTTGACTTTCTCCAGTCCAACTTTCCTAACAGTCAGGTAATTTTCCTTGGTGATTTTAATGTTCACAACTCCAGCTAGCTTCCATTATCTAGTCACACCGACCCAGCTGGTCGGGATGCTGAGGCTTTTGCAATTACTAATGACCTTGTACAGATTGTTCATTTACCTACAAGAATACCGGCCAATCCGAATCATACAGCCAACACGCTTGATCTTTTTCTAACAAACAATCCTTCTAAGTACACGGTCGAAGTGAGAGGTCCTTTAGGCACTTCAAATCACAACCTGGTGATTTTCTCTTCTCCAATGGAGCCCTTATCTCATGGCTATTCACAATCTCGTGTTGTTTGGCATTACAAGAATGAAAAATGGGATGACCTGCGAGATTTCTTTTCTTCTTTTCCTTGGTCAGATTACTTTTTCAAAACTTCTGATGTCAACCTTTGCTCAGATCGTGTCAGCGAAATTATTCTTGCAGGAATGGAATCCTTTATCCCAAACTACACTTTAAAATCTCTTACTTTATCTAAACCTTGGTTTTACAATAAATGTGCTAAGGCTGTTCAAGAGAAGAATGTTGCATATCGTAACTGGCTCTTTTCTAATTCTTCAGTTTCATTTTCTGCCTACACCAAAGCTCGCAACAATTGTAAAGCAGTTATTAACCAGCCCAAATTAGAGTTTGAACAGGCTAAGAGTAGAAAACTTGTTTCTTGCCCTAATGGTGGCCAAGCATTCTGGTCCATTGCCGAAGCTATTGGCCGCAACTTTTGTCCATCTCTGCTCCCAGCTCTGTCCAAACCAGATGGTTCTGTTGTCACTTCAACCAAGGATAAAGCTGACCTGCTAGCATCCCATTTTTCCTTCCAACTCATATATTAATCATCCTGGTAAAACACTTCCCACCATTCTCAACACGCTCCATTCAATGCCTCTTGTGGTCTTCCGTCAAAAGGAGGTCAGAAGGGTTTTGGCGAATCTTGATGCTAAGAAAGCTTCAGGTCCCGATGGTATTTCTCCACTTGTTCTCAAAACCTGTGCTCCTGAATTTATTAATATTCTTTGCCGCTTTTTTCACTTTCTTTTTCCAAAGGTGTTTTTCCTTCTGCTTGGAAATTTGCTCATATCCAGCCAGTTCCTAAAAATGGTGACAAATCCCTCCCATCCAATTATCGTCCTATTGCAATTACTTCTACTCTTTCTAAAGTAATGGAGAAATCAATTAACCGCCAACTCTTAAACTATCTAGAAATCTCCAGTCTGATCAACGATCACCAGTATGGATTCCGTCAGTGTCGATCCACTGGTGATATTCAAACTAATTCAATGGAAACGTTCGGTGAAACACAAGCAGTTGCTCTTGACATCTCAAAGGCTTTCGATCGTGTTTGGCATAAAGGACTTCTAAACAAACTTTCATCTTATGGTTTGCCAATTGTTTTTAGTAATTGGTTATCCAGTTTTCTCTCTGATCGCTCACTGAGGGTTATGGTAATGGCTCTCTGTCTTCTAACTTCTCCACTAATGCCGGTGTCCCCCAAGGTTCAGTTCTTTCCCCCACTCTTTTCCTCTTGTATGTTAATGACCTTCTTCCATTGACTGGAAATCCTATCCATAGTTTTGCCGATGATAGCACATTGCATTCCACTTTTCATTTTGAGAAACCATGCGCTGCTCAATCAGCTTCAACTTCTCGAAAATCTGCTATCAATTCCTTGAATGCCGATCACCATATTATTCTCCAGTGGGGCAAAGATAACTTGGTTGATTTCAATCCTTCTAAAACTGTCTTGTCTTATATCATGCAAAACGGATTCTTCTGCTCCTATGCTTATCCTTGGTTACACTCCGAATTCTAGGGAAAATGATATATCTGTCTTGGGGATTACCCTGACTGGTAATCTCTCTTGGCCCAAGCACATTACAAGTATTTCTTCCTCTACATCTAAAAAACTTAGTTTTATCTTTCGCTCCCGGCGTTAGTTTTCTTCCAAACAGCTGTTGACTATGTACAAATCGCAAATACGCCCTACCATGGAACATTGTTCCCACATCTGGGGCAGTGCCTCTAAAACCTCTCTCAGGCTTCTTGATTCCGTTCAGAAGAGGTCAGTTAGGTTAATTAATTATTCATTTCTCCACTCGCTGTCTCATAGACGTACTGTTTGTGCTGCATGCTTCTTCTACAGATATTTCCATGGGCACTGTTCTTCTGAATTGGCTTCTATATTTCGCGCTCTCTCTTTCAGAACAGTCCGAACATGTGCTGCCACCAGCCAACATCCATTTACTGTCCAACTTCAAACTCACAGAACCAACTTTTCATCTTCCTCTTTCGTTCATTCAACTGCCATTTTCTGAAACAACCTTCCTTCATACGTATTTCCTGAAAATTACAGTCTACAGAAGTTCAAGTCCAATGTCAACAAATATCTTCTTCTCAACCTCCAACCCAAACACGGTACTAAGGTTCTAATACCTCTATACTATAGGTTCTAATACCTCTCGTGTTTGGGGTTTACAAAAAAAAAAAAAAAAAAAAGCCCAGGATTCGCGCTCCTTACACCATATTAATCGGCGTCGTCTAGTATTTATTGAGATGATCCATGGGTTGTGAACAGCTGCATGACCATTGTAACCCATATCAAGGCGCGTCCTTCGTATTGTTCTAGTGCTGACATTAGTCTCAAATTACGATTTAACGCACAGTTCATCGCTGAATTCTCTTGTCCCATTTTGTTAGTTTTCGGGGTTTATCCGGTGGTTTTTTGGCAGATTCCCTCCCATTCCTCTGCCATTTGCATATGACATGACTAACGGTTGACCTAGGGATGACCTAGATCCCCTAATGACGGCGATGTTTCGTATAGAACGCTTGCTTATGTGTAATCCTACTATCATTCCACATTGGTAGTCTCTTATTTCTGTTGAACGTGTAATCTTGCACGCTCACTTTTGCAATTATCCGTTCGAAGCCCAGTGTTCATATTTATAGCAGATTTTCTCACGTGTTGCATGCATAGGACCTGTTCCCCCATCCATGGAGGGGTATCCGGATATTTATGGTAGGGCAGTGTATATGAATACAGACAAGTACAGAAGTGAAAAATAAACAAACAGCATAAATAAATAGAAATGACTCTACAAGATACATTTCATTATGATATATTTGCTCAATAACGAATATACTGGAATTTAAACCAAAAGTTGGCTTTAAAAACGACTTAATTGTATTGTTGTAACAGTGTAAATAACTGTAAATATTTAGAAAATTTACATAATCTATAAAATTATTATAAAACAAAAACGAAATGAAGATCATTATAAGCGAGTAGAAATGGATTGGATCAATGAACTGAATGTGTGCATATTTATTGCAGGTTCTCTGACGCGTTGCATGCATAGGATCTGTTACCCCATCCATGGAGGGGTGTCCGGATGTTAATGGTAGGGCAGTGTATATGAATACAGACAGAGAAACCACCATTGGTTAACAGTTGTCATAAACGGCGGTTGGTACGTGCTGCTCAAGACAACCGACGGCTCACGATCAACCAATTAACAGCAGATTATGACCAGGGCGCACGGGGAAACATTTCCGAGCAGCACACCATCCAGTGGAAGCTCTTGAGATAGGCCTACGAAGTAGGCGACTTGTTCATGTGTCTGAACAAGTCGGAGCGAACCGCTGCAACTCTAGCACTTACTTTATATACAGTACTTCATTCTTAATCTGTTAACTTTCTTCCTCTGTGCTGTCAGTTTATGCGAGGATAGGAGTGTCTGTTCCTGTCGTAATTCATTACATAATTTTATATCCTCTTAGATAAACTGATATACCATTGACTGTTACCAAAACACACAAATATACTGTGTTAAACGTGAAGATTGTTAAGAGCAGGTACTACGATTATAAGCGTAATTTTCTTTTAAAACAATAAGCATGAAAGGCAAATATTTTATCCATAACCGGCGATATGCTGAGTTCTTTAAAAACTTGCGTACAAATAGATTGCATAATACATATCTTTCAGTGATAGATGAGTTCAGCCCAACTGATTTATTATGAAACTGAAACTGCACCACACAGACCATAGACTTGTTTTGAAAATCATAACTTATCAAGTAAACTGAGAATCTTCTTCTTTGTTCTTGCCTTCTTCCCAAGTTCATATGGGGTCGGCATTTCCTTCCTTAATTCTCTTCCTCCATTCCTTTCTAATCAGGGCTTCCTCTCTCCTCCATCCTCTCTCTTTCAAATACTCTGCCACCTTGTCCTTCCATCTCAGCTTAGGTCTCCCTCTCTTCCTCTTCCCTATCACCTCCAGCTTTTCACACCTCTTCCCTACATACTCCTCACTTCTTCGTTCCACATGACCAAGCCACCTCAACCTAGATTCCTGTATTTTTTTATTCAGAGATCCCACCTTAACCGTACCTATAATGTAGTCATTTCTTAACCTGTCCTTCCTCTTCACACCACACATTCATCTTAGCATCCTCATCTCCGCCACTTCCATCTTCTTCTCCTGGGCCCTTGTAATCACCCATGTCTCAGCACCGTACATCAATGCGGGTCTAACCACAGTTTTATACACTCTTCCCTTCATTCTACAATTAACTTTCTTATCACACAGCACCCCACTCATCTTTCTCCAGTTCTGCCATCCACATTGCACTCTATGCTGTATTTCTTCACTCAATCTTCCATCCCTCTCAACGTTCGATCCCAGATACTTAAATTTCGAAACAGATGGTAGCTTTTCCTCCTGGAGTTTTATAGAACTCTCAACTTCCCCATTTAATATTCTGTCTTTGTTCTACTTATCCTCATGCCTCTATCTTCCAACTCTTTCCTCCAGGCGCCTCCGTAGCCAGGTGGGAAGGAGCAGCAGCGCGTAGCCCACGCTTCTTGATTAGCCGGGGTTTCGAGCTTGTCACCACCAAATACAGTGCGTAGCTTACGTTTTTTTGATTAGACCGGAGTTCGAGCTCGTCACCACCAAATACAGAGGATGCGGAAAGGTCAGGGAATGACCACAGCATATTCCAGGAGCAATATCGCCTTAGTTGCTAATGCTCCTAAAAACCAAATAATAACAACAACAACAGCCTTCCTCCATTCCTCCAATTTCTTCTCTGCCTTTCCTTGGGATGATTCGCACAGTACAATATCATCCGCGAACAGCATACTCCATGGTGCTCTACTGTTCACTTCTCTCACCAACACGTCCATTACCAGATCAAACAGATATGGGCTGAGAGCTGATCCCTGGTGCAGTCCAACTTCTACAGGGCATCCCTCAGTCATACCTACACTGCTCTTAACCTGAGTCACTCCATATCTCCCTCATACATCTCCATACCTCTTGTCTAGGCACTCTATCATATGCTTTTTCCAGATCTATAAATACCATGTGTAACTCTACTTGCATCTCCCTGTATCTTTCCATCACCTGCCTTAAAGCAAAGACCGCATCCGTTGCTCCTCTTTCCGGCATGAAACCAAACTGTTCCTCTCCTATTTCCGTCTCCTGCCTTAACCTTCCATTCACAATTCTTTCCCAGATCTTCATCGAATGAGACATTAACTTTATTCCCCTGTAGTTCCCATATTCCAGCGCATCACCCTTTCTTTTCTTTTATAATTGGCACAAATATACTTTCCCTCCATTCATCGGGTATACTCTCCTGCTGCCACAGTTTTTCCATCAAGTCCCATAGGATATCGATCCCTTCTTCTTCCAGACTACTCCATACCTTTACTGGTATCTGATCAGCTCCTACTGCTTTCCCTCTCTTCATTTTTCTGAGTGCGCTTTCCACTTCTTTCCTACTTATGCCGTCCACTACTCTCACATTCATCTCTCCATCCTCGCATGGTGCTCTTGGGCTTTCCTCATTTAATAGCTGCTTAAAATAGTCTTTCCACCTTTCCTTAACCTTATCCGGGTCATGTATAACCACTCCCCTCTCATCTTTTATCTGTTTTATTGATGAGAAGTCCTTCAATGCCTTATCTTTCGCTTTGGCTATTCTCATCAGTTGCCTATTTCCCTCTTTCCTTTCCAGTTCCCCATAGGCCTCGTCCACTGCCCTCGCCTTTGCACAGCCCTTTTTGCTTCCTTATTTGTGATACTGAGTACACTGAGTGCACTCAGTGTATCAAGTACACCGAGAATAAAAGTCTAATTTATGACGAGATTATTGAAAATGGAGGATCTTGTCGATGTGGAAGCCCCCATTCGCTGTTAACCACCACAAAGATATATAATAAAATTTTTCAAAGAGAGACACAAATAAAGGAGAAAGAACATAATAAAAAACGTATTTATGGAACTACAATAAATGCACACAAACTAAAAGCGCAATTATTACTTTGTCTTAAAGTTTAGAGGTATTCAATTAGGTTTCAAAGGCCGTTAAGAACATAGTCATTACTGAATCGGTTAAATGCCAGATAATTTTTTACGTCTCAAACAGGTGAAGAACAGAATCGGCAAAGCTGGGATTGTGTGGTGTCTGGTAAAGTATTGCCCATCCTAATATTTCTTGGGACGAGACACAGTGTGGGATTTCTGCAAGAATCTGTTACCTTACTTTCTCGAATTGCTCAGATTTCATATTTGTTTCATGTAACTTTTTCAGGGGTTTCGTTAATATCCATATAAAATGTGTGTGTGTGTGTGTGTGTGTGTGTGTGTGTGTGTGTGTGTGTGTGTGTGTGTGTGTGTGTGTGTGTGTGTGTGTGTGTGTGTGTGAGAGAGAGAGAGAGAGAGAGAGAGACAGAGAGAGAGAGAGAGAGAGAGAGAGAGAGAGAGAGAGAGAGAGAGAGAGAGCAAATACTTCCTGAAGATAACTAGGAAATTTTAATGCTGATCGTAAGCTGCGGGTATTTTGCAACATCCGTTCAGAGGTCTCAACCGCCATTTCATGCATCGCAGGCAGCAGTAGTCTTTGAAACTAAAAATAAACGTTTCATTATAGAGTGTGCTCCACATTTGGGCGTCGAAATAGAACGTTAAATAAGAGCAAGGACAAGACAGCTCTCTTTCGTTAGTGGTACTCCCGAGTGTATTACAGATAGCAGGACAATAAAATACGTTTGATCAGTCAATATTAATTTATTTCAAAAAATACTTGTTTTGTTCATAATTTGAGGCCCATGATTTTGTACGTACAATACGATAATATATTCTCATACTGTCAGTTTAATGAATATATATATAAATTTTAACCACAGTCGCAGCCCTCGCGGAAGCGAGGCCTGCGACTGTGTTAATTACAATCACCATCATTGCACAACAGCGAAATGGCTTGTGTTTGAATTTTGGCAATGATGCGTAGAATTTTTATAGACTGTTTCACAACGTGGCTGAGTTAGTCGGAATCAGGCAAGATTCGCATGGGTTTTTCCTCCATAAAACTCGGTTTTTCGTTCAGAAAAACAGGCAAACCGACCAAAGGATAAATACGCTTACAGGCATTATTGGCAGAGGTCTCATAGCCTTTTCTTTGGCGCTTAACACAGACCTAGTCTAACCGACCGATAATGACACTCAAGTAAATATGTAATTTGCTCAGATTATGGCTTGTTCAGGTATTATGATAAACAAGGTTGTACAAAACCGAGGCGTGCATTATTTTCGTTTGAATTAAATGTTAAACCAATTTTGCTCAATCGAATTTCGGGTGTTATGGATGTCAAATAATCTCAGAGGATATCTGTTTCACGATGTTTCGCTCTTTTTTCCTGAAAAGAATTGGAATTTAGGTTGAATTTATGTCTTAAGTCTTTACAGAGACTTAAGACATAAATTCAGACACAGATCCTTGGACACAGAGAGGTCCAAGGATAACACTCTGACACAGACTGAATAAATAAAGACAGAAAGGCACTCGAAGGAGATACTGCATGGCAGACTCCACAGCGACCTCTATCAAGACTGATTAGATAAAATGGCTTCTAAAGCTTGGCTCACAAACGGAGGAACTTCCCTGAGACCGAAGGATTCATATTCGCCATCGAGATCAGGTAATCAACGCTGGGAACTACGCTGCCTCCGTAGCCAGGTGGGAAGGAGCAGCAGTGCGTAGCACACGCTTCTTGATTAAACCGGGGTTCGAGCCCGTCACCACCAAATACGGAGAATGCGGAAAGGTCAGGGAATGACCACCGCATATCCCGGAGCAATATGGCCTTAGTTGCTAATGCTCCTAAAAACCAAATAACAAACAAACAAACTGGGAACTACAGGAAATACATCGCTAACGTTCGAATATTATAATAAAAGACACATGTCTTCAATGCCACCTGCCCGTAGAAACAAACCAGGATGCAGGGTAATCACACAAATGGATTGCACTCACAGAAACTACCAGGTGCATCAGGTCAGAGGTAGTGCAAAAACTGCAGCTGATGAAAGAAAGTTTACCGTATTACAAGTGCGAGCTTCAGGCCATACTGGTGACCTCTACTCACAGACTACAATGAGACTGTGCCATTGTGACAGACAGAGACGATTCCGAATAACAAATGAGACATAACCCTCATAGACAAGAAGGAAATGACGACCTACTGATCGATACAGCGGTGTGCAACACCAGCGACCTCCAGTAAACATACGAGAAAAAGATCAGGAATTACTTACTTAAGAGAGAAAGTCAAAGATATGTGGCATGTGGAACAAGTAATAACTATTCCGATTATAGTGTCAACCACCAGCATGGTGCCAATAAGCCCCATAAGAACCTTGCAACAATAGGCCTCCTGATGGATACTTACATGAAACTCCACACAGCCGTAACCCTGAACGCTTGTAGGAGAGTAAGAGAGCTTCTCGCCGAACAGTAACAATAATAATAGAAACCGGACACGACAACCCCATGTACTTGGCACCAGTACTCGATATGGGGCGGAAATAATTCCATAAAGAAGAAAGCGTTTTATAAAAAATAATAATAAGAAGAAGAAGAACAAGAAGAAGTCGAAATACACTCATAGACATGACCAGGTCGCCAGAAGCTAGCGCAAAAGTACCAGTTAATCAAAGGAAGTGTGCCGTACTAAAAGTATGAAGCCAAAGACGTTCTAGAGACATGTACTCACAAACTATACTGGGACCGTGCCGTAATACCAGATGAAGTGATTCCACACAGCATATCAGACACAACCCTCATCAACAGAAAGGAAATGATTACCTACTTGAACAACATAGTGGTACCGATCACCTGCAACCTCCAGAGCAGCTACTAGAAAAAGACAGGAAGTACACAGACAGTCAAAGATACAGAGTCAAAGAATGTGGCTTATGGAACACGTAATGACCCTCCCAATAACTGTGTCTTTTTTTTTTTTTTTTTTTTGGTAGTTGTTGGCGCATAGGCTTCTGTGGCCATAATGCACCTCCCAAGGTTTTTGCAGTACTTTGATCCAAGCCTAAGGCGGGAATCGAACCCGCGACCTTTGGGTTGCCAGGCAGGCACTTTACCCACCCGGCTAGCCCGGTCGGCTCATTAACGGTGTCAACTAAAGTGGGGCAACGTTGGGCCTCAATAGGGGTCCAGCGGCTAAATGACCAGATGAACAACGGTACACGACACCACACAAATACAATTCCCACACACTTTTAAATCTCTGGCTTTTCCAGTCAACTGGTTCACCCACAATGTAAACTACGCGGAGATGGGGGAAACCCCTGGTGCCGTTGGACCCTAAACACACTTTCACTTTCACTTTCACTACCGTCATGGTGCCAAAGTGCTTCCATAAGAACCTAGCAGCAATAGGCCTCTCAGAGAACACTTACATGGATATTCTTAAAGCCACAGTCCTGATCACCTGCAGGATAGTCAGAGAGTTTCTCGACCAATAATAGTAACCAGACATGACAGCAATTCCAGCACCGTAGCGGTATGAGAAAACCCATTAGGAGAAGAAAAAGATAATATTAATTTTAATATTTTATTCATGAAACCAGAACTAAGAACTTATTAAGGAAGCTACAGCCTTATCAGAAATTTGGATATACTGTATGTAACATAGAGTTGAAAGTAAATATTAAATATTATGACAGCATGATTTCAAATTATTTTAACCATATTGAAAGGACGGGAGAAATAAAAAAAAAGCATCCATAATAAGTAATGAAGTATTAAAAAATCGAGAAGTTCCTTAATAAGATCTTCAGCTTCAAAATAAACAAACTTTTCTTCCTTATGTTAAAAGTCAATTTTATCTATTGTATTATTATGAGAGAAGGACGTTTACATCGGTTTTGGATTCAAAAGTTAATTAAATTTTAACTTCTGAATTGGAAATAGAATTTTATTCCTCAAACATTCTTGTTTTCTTTTATGCTGTTTTCTCAAATATCTTTTCATAGTATCGGATTCAAAATTATGTATTTGTTTCAGCTTATTAATTAGAGTATCATAACTTGGATCTAGATAATGACGGCAATTTGTATTGCATTAGTGTTGTTCGGTGAGATATTAGACCTTTGAAAGAACAATCAATAAAACAAGAATGAAATTATTATTATTAAATGGAGGTTAATGCAATCAGTTAGTTTCTCCAATAAAGATGGAGCGCTTCCCTTTCTGATAACAGTATAAATTTTTATTAAATAATGAATATATTTCAGAATGATTTCTTAATCTGCTAATTAAGTAGTTCTCAGTGATTTTATTGCTAATTTTATTGAGATTAGTCTATAATTAGTAATATCAGTTTGGATACATTTCTTATATAATGGCATAGCTTTAAAAATTATAAAAGCACTGAGGTGTTTCTCATCTCTACGTATTTTTATGTTTTTTAAAAAGTGCTAAGTTACAATGTCACAAAAAAACCTTGCATAGTTTCTTTTTTTCCTGAAAACTCTGGTTTCGTCCAGCACACAGGAAAATCGACCACAGGACACACTAAAACCCTACAACAAACAGAGAAGAGTATTAAAGTGATATAAAAGTTCTCTTGATATAAGCGTTGATCCACCTAACATTTAAGTTTCCACAGTTTCAGTCTCTATTACCAACAACGGTAGCTTATTCCGGTAATTAAAAATTCGTTCGCTGATTAAATGTAAACTTCCTACAGTTCCAGTTTGAATTTATATTCAATGATTCTAGTTTCATTTTTGAACTTGAAAATTTCACCTTTCTTCATATTACTCTCCCTTCTCAGATCCTTGTAGATCCTACTCAGATTCTACTGCCCACTCAGCCTCATAAATCTTAGTCAGATCTTCTCTAAGGGGTATACCTCATTACCAACCTCTGTTGCCTACATATTAGAAGTCTTTCCACATATGGGCGTTGTTTTGCCGATGCCACCCGTCTCTTTGTCCGCCCTTTGACCTTTCCAAGAAGCTCGATGACCATTGTTTTAATCTTATCTCCATACTTGGACACAGTGTTTCAAGCGGAACTTTAAAATTTCCTTATAAAGCAGCGCATGAAACATTAGGAGAATAAATAATTTAAAAGAATAAAATGATATACAGAAGAAGGAAAAGATTTGTCTAAAATCGAAGGAAAAAGCAATTCAGGGACATTTATCAAATAAAGAAGATGCACAGATAACAGGAATATAAGGAGATTAAAAACAGATTCAGTGAGAGTATAAGAAAAATAAAGCAAGAGTACTGAGAGAGATTTTCAAAAGAATAAGAACATGCTTTCAATGGAGAACAAAGAAAAAATTTGGGAAATAATACGAAATCAAAGAAAATAACTAAATTAATGTGTTAAAATAATAGACATAGATAGGACAACTATTAAAAAAAATACATACAAGCAAAGGACAGCAAATATAGAAAAAAGTGAAAATAACATCAGTGAATTCTGCATTTAATTCTATATTCTCGCACAGAATTAAATGAAAAAGAAACTTAAAAATTATGAAATTATTTTTATAATAACAACAAAAGAAAAAAGTGCCAACAGTTTTTTCGCATATACAAAACTTTCTGAAAACACTCTATTCACAAATTTATAATAGCAATAAGCTATAAAGATAATGGGAACATTTCTAATATCATTAATAAAATACATTACTTTTGACTACATCAGATTTGACTACAGGAGATCACTTAAAGGTCATTCGTTGAAAAAGAAAACTATATATTAGTGGGAGTTTTGCAATTCGGATGTGTAAATTAATTAGCTGATTTATACAAAATTCCATAAGGTTCCTTCGTTCTGAGAGTGGGGTATATAATTTATAAAGTATACAGGATTCTCTCGTTTCAAAAAAGATGCACAAAATATTAATTCGTCGATGTTTTTTTTTTTTTTTCCCAGGAACTGCACAGGCTGTACTTTATTCGTATCATTCTGATAGAAATGCTATAAACGGGCTTTTACGATTGAGAGTTGGGTGTACATTTGAACATAGGGGCTACATTCTTTACGACACCGTTCGCTCATGCCTTAGGAAATCGTCGCCCGGATCTGAAATGAACTATCCATTTTATTTTATTGTTATTGGTGATTTTCTCCCACATATATCTGTGGCTTTATTACCTGAGGGTGAATTAACACTTCTTCAGCGTATTCAACCACTGGTAGGTCATTTTATTCTAGCGAGACACCAGTAAGGTACGCAGTTTTATTTATCCTTTAGTGTTTTTTCGTTTAAAACTTTTCTGTCGGGTCCAACATCATTATTACAGGCTGATATTAAATATTGGTTCCCATCATATATACCCTCCTCACAAGCCATTTTTCGTAAAGATTTTTAGAAAAATATCAGCAGTTGGTATAAAGTTTTCAGAAACGGATAGCTTAAATTATTTTATTACACACTTTATTTTTATTTTAAATCTACACCACTGATGCCACTTATATCCTTAAAACTCTGAGTTTCTTGAGTTATTCTGGGCGTTTTGAAATTCAGTTGGTGAATATATATACGCTGCTAATGAAAAGGTTATACCACCTGTGCATATGATTAGAAAATGTTTCCTCTTCATCGGAACATATATTAAAGCAAATAACAGTTTTCATATTACTTTATGTTAAACTCCCAATTAAAATCCTGATTACATAATGGTTTGGTGGCGTAATTTCACCAAACATAGTATTGAATACATTCTATTGGTTAACGTTTATCTAGAGCTTTAATAAATTTCATTATCTGAATACATACCTCCAGAGTACTCTCCATCTGCAGCCTGAACTATGAAGTCGGCTCTCATTTCGGCTGCTCTGACGCTTCTCCTGTTCGTACAGTGCAGGGCCAAAGCGTTGCGTAAGTACTGCAAGCCAATAGTTTTAAATGAACTTTAACTAAACACGAGTTTCCCAGCCTGGACTTTGTGGTAGAGACCTTTCTGTGGAAGTACCTTGGGATTAGTAAACATTCTAAATGCATTTTCTGCTTAAGCTCCTGCACATCATATAACATTAGCTGAATTTACAATCTAGATACCGCATTAATGTTACTGTGTGTGGCTTCCACCTCCTTAACTCTGTACGTCCACACAAACCATTCTTTTAATCCCAGCATTTAATCATCGGTTTGTGAATGGTTTTCCCTCTCGAAAATAGGCTGTTTCTTGCAGCAAACAGCTAACAAAGAAGAATACAAGTAATTAATTAATGACTTAGTTGCTTTAGTGCTTAAAGCACGCACACACCATCACTATACGCCACCCATTAGGTTATACAGTTAAACCAATATTGTACAACCACAATCACTATTTGTAAGATGGTTTTCAAGCTCATACATGCATTTTTGAAATGCATAAAGAAGATAATCGTTTCCTTTTATACTTTGAGGGTCATATGGCATGAACGTTGTTAGCAGGAGTATTAGTCAACGGTGCAAGGCACTGTTGACTAATACTCCTGCTAACCATGCAATTTTCGGGATAATGCGCTGATTAAGGATATATATTTGCCATTAATTGGAAGAAATTATTGAGGATTCTGTAGGTATTACACATTAGACTAACTTGTGGTCAACGATCCGGATGTGTCCGGAATCGTCAGCTAGCAGAGAAAGCTACCACTTCATATTGCAACTAAGTAAATGTATTTCTGTTATTTTGAGTTACTAACTTTACTTTCTTATATTTTTATTTATTTATTATTATTATTTTTTTAATCCATGAAATACAGAATTAGGTAAAACTTTATTTGATGATTGTGACCTCCAATCTTCTGAAACCTGTGACCTTATACCTGGCGTTACAATCTATATCTGTATTCAAAACGGTAAGTACCAGTTTTTATAAATATCACTGTTTATAAAACTTAGTTATATTTTATAAATTAAGATATCCATTATTAATAATGATTATTATTAAATTAAATACTAGTAATTTTAATAATATTATTTAAGGTATTAATTCTAATTGTAATAAAATATATAATAAACTGAATAATAATAATAATAATAATAATAATAATAATAATAATAATAATAATATGAAATTTTAAGTTTTATTCTAATTTAAGCATATAACAGGTTTATATGAAAATGCAATAAAATACACTATATTCATAAAAATAATTAAAGTATACTCTTTTTAGTAGCAGAATTAGAAAAGTTTTATTTATTTATTTTGTAGAATGCATACATTATAATGACAATCGCTCATATAACCTTATGATTAAATGGCATAACGAAGTAAATGCAGATAATGGCTTGCAACAGGAGGTAACTGTTCAACGAGGAGGCTGAGGAAATGTGTGCGAAAAGATTAACGTTTTCGATGCGAGAAGAAAGCTATAATGATATTTCAATTTGATTACAAAACCCGAGAAAGGTTTAACGTTGGACCATTTAAAACAGATTTAATGGATCTGAGATATTGATTAAACTGAGAATAGATTTCGTTTTCATTAACAGGCACGATTCTTTAGTGTTTATTCCTTAAATCCTTAATCGTTTGTGTAAGACATTCCTGAAGTGAAGACATTCTCGGAGCCGAGTCACAGCTAATATAAAGTTCCGTACAAATCAAATGCAGTATAAATATTATAATATTTATAAATTTTTATAATAAATATTTATAATATTTATAAATTTTTATAATAAATATTTATAATATTTATAAATATTATAATATTTATACGTATATATACGTATATAATATTATACGTATTTATACGTTATAAGTATAAATATTATAATCGCCAATAATAACATTAAGGTTAGTTATCTTGTTCTTGGATATAATTTTCTCAATTAAATCCTCAAAAACGGATGATTTAAAGATTTCGTTAATGGCGTTATAAACATCACCTTTCTGCAACCACGAGTCTCATCAAAGATGTACATTTTATTTTTATCACCTTTGAACCATTGTGAAATAATCGACTTGTATTCTCTTTTTATATTTTAGTCAATCTCCCTGTCATCGGTTCAAGCGAAGAAATAAGTGCAAACCTCAAAATTGATGATTTGCTCACAGTAGACCTCAGCGTATGTCAGAATTGCGATTGTATGATCTCTGGTCCTGTTACAATTCCTAATAATTGTTCTGTAAGTATGCCGTTTAAATCCTATCTGGTACATTAATATATAGATGCTGTTCGTTCAAAGACATTCTATGGATAGAAACACAACATCAGGTATTAATTCTAGTACTTCACAATCAACAGAAATCAGGTTTTTGCAGCTAAATTGCCAACGATCCATTGCAGTTACAAATGACTTAACAAAAGTGTCGCAAGAACATTTTATCCAGGTTATGGCTCTTCAAGAGCCCTATTCACATAAGGGCCTTCTAAATGGTTTTCCCATTCGCTATAGATTAGTAAAATCCAATCCAGCTACGGTGAGAACTGGTGGAAATACCCGATGTCGGATCTGGGCTGCAATTGTCATCTTAGATCCAAGTCCCACAGTTACAAGAATTCCCAGTCTCTGCTCCACCCATGCTGTCTGTGTGTGTTTGGAGGGCCAGTTTGGCCAAGTCTACGCTATCTCATTATACTGTCAATGCTCCCAATACAGAGATTCTATACAACCATTTGTGGACTACCTGGATATGACACTTAATATTCTGCGTGGGAAGAACGTTATTGTGACGATGGATGCAAATGCTGAGTCTACTCTGTGGAGTGCTGCAACTACAAATGAAAAGGGTGAATTAATGGAAGACCTAATCTTATCTCACCGCTTAACTATATTAAACACCCCTGGCCATCCACCAACGTGTGTGACACCTATGGGTTCTTCTCACATCGACATCACTCTCGCATCTTCTGCTATTAGTCCGAGACTTTCCAACTGGAAGTTGCACACTAGTTGGTCTACCAGCGATCATAACATCATGACGTTTCAACTTAACTGTGATCATAGGCGATCCAGATTTGATCCTACCGACATACCAAGATTTCACACAAAGAAAGCAAAGTGGGATAAATTTGATTCCTCACTTAAAGACTCCTTTACACAAGACCAAATAGAAAAATTGACCACTCTCACTGCAGATGAACAGGCACGAGTAGTTCAAAACATAATTATTACTGCTTGTAGACAGTCCATGAGATATAGGAAAAGGAAGCCCCACCATGTGCCGTGGTGGTCCTCAGAATTGACACAATTAAAATCATTGACGAAACAGGCAAGAAGAGATTTCCAGAAAGCGAAGAGAGACAGATCTCGTCCCACTTTGGAGGTTGTACTTTTGCAAAACAGATATAAACAAGCCCGTAGAAACTATCACCAGGAAATCTACAAGAGGAAAAAAGCTTCATGGGAGCAACTAGTGAGCACCCAGGGAAACAGTTCTCCCTGGGGGCTCGTCTACAGATTAATAAACAATAAAATTCCAACTGGCGAAGTGTTTGCAGCGGTTACAACTACTGATGATCAAGAAACCATATCTTGGGTACGCACTATGAACACGATCCTAGATGTTATTACATATCAAGAAGAAGAAGAATGCACGGATCCAAAACAGATAGACATCAGAGTGAAAAATGCTAGTTACTTGGGATCGCCTGTTGAACCCTCTTTTACCTTTGAGGAGATTGATATTGCTATCCAGTCTATGCGTTCGGGCAAATGTCCTGGGCTTGATGGCATTGAAGTGGAAGTGCTCAAGCGCGTATGGAAAACGGTTCCTGTAGTTATTGCAACATTATTCAACTCGTGTCTTAATCAAGGTATTTTCCCTGCAATTTGGAAAGTTGCTAACTTAAAAATTCTCAAAAATCCAAAGAAGCCAGAATCTGATCCACTGTCATATAGACCTATTGCCTTGCTCCCAGTTATGGGCAAGGCTCTTGAAAATGTTATTGCGAGTCGACTTCTGACTACTTATGTTATGAAAGGACTCTCTTCGCCTGTACAGTTCGGTTTTACAAAGGGTAGAGGAACCGAAGATGCCATTGCTTCTCTTTTAGAAATACAGCGGGAAACCACGACTAAATATCTGCTCGGTCTCTTTGTGGACTTCAAAGGGGCCTTTGACACTCTTTGGTGGCAAAGTGCCCTGGAGAGGTTCCGGGAGGCCGAAGTGTCTTCACCTATATACCGGTTGCTGATGAGCTACTTTTCGCAGCGCTCGCTAGTTATTAAGAGTGGTCCCATTCAAGTGTCAAGAAAAGTTACCAGAGGATGTCCACAGGGGTCTATTCTTGGGCCCCTGTGCTGGAAATTAGTGTTCGACTCCTGGTTAAATAAACATTTTGATGCAACAACCATGATCTCATATGCAGACGACCTAACAATCATGGTCCAAGGAAACTCCAGGAAGTCTCTCGAAGATGCTGCCAACCGGGTACTGCAAGAGCTGTCTGTGTGGTCTGACGAGCATAAACTCCAGATATCTAAAAGCAAAACGTCCCAGATGTTGCTTAAAGGCAGGTTAGACAGAGGCCGTCCGCCTCAAATAAAATATAAAGGACAAGCTATTAAATACAGTTCAACCACAAAATACTTGGGAATTATTCTGGATGATGGTTTGAGTTTTATACCCCATGCAAAATACATTAAAGAAAAATGCAAGTCATTATTATCTAGACTGAGACAAGTAACACGACAAGAGTGGGGCCTTAAAGGTCACTCACTGAGATTGTATTATAACTGTATATTTCTGCCCATTATCACATATGGTGCTGGCGCCTGGGGTTATAGGGCAACCAAGTGTGCCATTGTCAAACAGCTATTGCAAGCACAGCGTGCCGCCCTTCATATGTTATCCAGAGCTTGTAGGACAATTTCTACTGCAGCTTTACAGCTCCTGACAGGAAGGATGCCAATACAATATGAGGTCCAGTATAGATATTTGAGATACCACCTGAAAGAGGCACTTCCTACTTCTCTTGATAACGTGGAACTTGACCTGAATGTTCCAATAACAACAGAAAAGGAAAGATTGCGCACTATTTATGTAAATAAGTGGCAGGCTCACTGGTCTGTATCGGAGACAGGAAAGGTGACAAGAGAGTATTTGCCGAATGTAAGGGAATTCAGGAAAAGGGAACTATTGTGGTTTGCTCCTGGACTATATGGAACATACCTTTTGTCCGGTCATGGCAGCCTTAATAGCAAGCTGTATAAACTTGGACTGTCTCCTTCCCCTCTTTGTCTCTGTGGAGGTGAAGAGGACGCAGATCACATCCTTTTGGAGTGTCACTATTATACCGACTTACGGAATGAACTACAACTCATTACTGGTTCTTATGACAGGGAGAATAAGCCTTCTCTGATCCAATCACAAGATGCATTTGAAGCTTTTAACTTATTTGCAACACGAGCATTTAAACGACGAGAGGAAACGAGAGCTGCTGCCCTGAGATAGCCTGAACCCGGATTAAGAGAAAGACTTGAACAACGACTGAAATTATCTCTGAAGACTTGAACAAGGACTGCATTATTTCTGAAGACTTTCAGACTTTCACAAGAACTGCTAACCAGAAAGAATTCATAAATATAAAGTATTTCAATATTTCAAAGAAGCTTCAACTGCTGCTTCCTGCATTTTGTCTCACGAACTTGAGGTGATACATCGTGATGGAAACTAAATACTTACTGATTGAAATGACGAACCTACTGTGTTAGAAATCTTAAATAGTGTTTATAGTATGTAGTTTGACTCTAGTGCTTCAGCTGTGCCATACCATTGAATACCTATCTAACAATGAAATTAAGCGATTGCTGCAACTACCGAACCTTCTTCTGGTCCGTTGTAGAGTTCTGATAGCTTTTGTTCTAACAGGATTTCCTATCAAACGATGGGAGTGCCAAAGAAATCTTCAACGTTGAAAGAGCTACCCTTGAAGCTGAAGGATCTATTGAGGATGCGCCTCGACATCTCCTAATCCTGCTCACAGGATAGGAATTGCTAATCCTAAATTAGGATAGGATTGCACCGCGACATGTGGTTTCTACAAAGGCTGAAAATTGCCTCCACCTGTTTTTTTTTTTTTTTTTTTTTTTCTCTCTCACTTTTATCTTTTCTCAATTTCTCTTAACTTCCTTTTATTACGGCGGGTCCCTTCTCTGACCCCCCGCTCCACTTCTTTCCTTCCGCACCACCCTAACTTTTCCAGCTATTTTTATTTATTTATTTATTTATTTTATTATTTTTGTTTTATTTTATTTTACTATTATTATTATTATTTTATTTATTTATTATTTTATTTTATTTTATTTATTTAATTTTTTTTCTCCTAACTTTGCCTATCCTGGAACTTTGTTTCGGTATAGACTAGCATGAAGGTAGAAGATCCTGGCCGCTTCCACGTGGCGGGGATGGGGGGTGGGAAGCTGTGACCAGGTGTTGCTGCTTCCCACTTGCTAAGAGCCAGGTACCGGCCGACTACATAACAACAGAACACATCATAACATTTACACACCCAACACACTACATACAAATGGCCGGTTCTGGCGTGAGGCTCAAAACAAGAAGTAGTAGCGGCTAATGGGGGAAACCCTGGGGTCCGCCACAACAACACATGAATATCCCCTGAATATCCCCTGGTACATTAATAATTAAAGCCCTGATGTTTGGATAAAATGTTACAAATACCTATTTGAAGGGATTCTTGTAAATATACTAGAAGGAAAAAATTTCTTGTGAACATATATTAGCAAAAAATTGTCTGGACACTTCTTACTCTCTGAAAAGGCAAACAGACCAACTAAGAAGGAGTGCCATGCAGCACTCCTTTAGGATGACTCGAAAGAGCTTCAAGAATGGTCAGAAACTTGACAGCTATGTTTTAATGCAACAAAATGAAAGTTCTTACTTACACTTGGTCTGGTTGAATCAAAAAGGGCAGAGGAAGAAAACGATCTGGGAGTGGCAGATATGAAGTTAACTGATCAGTGAAAACAGGTGGCGAAGAAAGCCCATGGTGTCCTATCGATGATTTAGTGAACAATATCCTCTAGAGATCAGAAGGTCATACATAATCCTACTGTATAAGGCAATTTTAAGACCGAATTTGGAATATTGTGTCCAAATGGAGACCTTATTTGAAAAAAAAAAAACAGCATTGAGCTTCTTGAAAGGGTCCATGGAGAGTCATCTCGCATGGTGAGATCTTCAAAATGGCGACAGTATAACGAAAGACCGATTATGTGGGCTGCAGAGCTTGGCAACCAAGCGCCTTACAGGGGACCTGACTGACCTGGTTGAGCTTCTCAGAGGGGTTAGTAAAATGTATGAAGGGGGAATTTTCACTATTATAAAGAACAACAGGCAACAAATTCAAATTACATGGAAGAGGTTAAGAGGTTTTGCTGACAGTTTCTCACACTGACCATGAATCTCTTTGCCAGCGTTATCTAAAATAGCCCTCGTTGTTTAGCACATTAAGTAGAATCGCCGTTCTCCCCATACCGGACGAAAAAGACCTGAGTTCGATTCCCGTTGATGACGTGAGGAATTTTTTGGCCTTTTTCACACTTACACACTTTTTACAACCTCGCTGAGTAAGTTGGTCTCAGGAGAGGGTAGCATGGTATTTTCCCCAGGAAACTTGAGGTTTTAGTCCAGCAAACAGAAAATTGACCACAGAACATAAGTAATTTACAGACAGTAAATTGCGCGTGTATTTCTCCGTGTATACAGACAGCATACATGGAGAAATATGGCCTTAGTTGCTGATGCTCCTAAAACTCCACAACAAAAGGAACAACCGTATCCAAGATTCAAAACTGTGAAGTTTCCTTTCTAACCAATGGATATTTTTCAGCCGGTGGAACTGGAATTCTGACGTTCTTTGACAGCACTATGAATGCTATAATAAGCAAAAAAGTTCTTTCTTCTCAAATGATACCTCCAACGAGAGAACTGTTCAACAATTGATGATTTATTTCTTTTCAAAATGCTGTAACGTTTTATCTAGCAAATATTATTAAAAACAAAACCTCGGCCTTGCAATTCACCAGATTTGAACACCATAGCAAAATCTGTGGATGCAGATTACGAAAAGTATTAATGAAAAACCCTCATATAAAACCTAGACGGTAACAAGAATTGGAGTACAGTAGCAATAGATACTGCAAGAAACGTTAAACCAAAAGTTGTAAAGCTGTTTTGTATTCGCTTGGATATCTGAACAAAATTTTTAATTTTTATTTTAGGCGAGTATTAAAACATTTAAAAAAATTGTTATCATTTGCTATTTTGTCCATTACTAATAATTACTATAATCTAAGGGGCTCAGAGGGGAACAGGCATTCTGTGTGTTATCACATACTCAGTCTAAAACACTGATGGATCCAATATCTTTCTATTTCAGAAGATTTAGGAGGTCCTGTTGACCTACCTCCCTAAAATCCACTCATGCACACCTTCTAGATGGCAAGCCCTCTAATGTCACTTAGGTGGCAACGAACATGTAGAGTGGTTCTCTTCAAGACGTCTGGTCAGCGTGAAGAGAAAAAGACCAAACCCTCCAGCACATGACAGTACGACGAAACAAATAGCCCTCAGTCCCCAACAGCTTTCACTCCCCCTCTAACGCAGCTAGAGGATCAGAGTGGAAGCAAAGGGTGCTAAGAATGTCTGGTTACGACCAGGTGGCTATGCACGGAAACTGAACTTGGCCTGTTACAACGTAAGATCGCTCATCGGTGAAGACAAGATATTAGAGCTGGAAAAGGAATTGGAAAATGTGAATTGGAATATCATCGGATTGGCTTAAACAACAAGAAGAAATTAATCACTTATAAGTTTATCAAGTGGAAATCTGCTGTACACCAATGGAAACAGTGAAAGGTGCGAAGGTGAAGTTGGCTTTCTGGCCCATAAAGGTATAAAAAACAACATTTTGGAATTTAAAAGTACATCACCTAGGGTGTCAACACTACTACTCGGATTTCTAAGAGGTACAAACTAAAGGTTATAATGATTAATGCATTAACATCCAACCATGATGATGAAGAGGTTGAAGAAATGTACACCGAAATTTAGAGTCTTCTAGATGATCAGAAACCCACTACATTATTATGGGACTTCAATGCTAAGGTTGGAAAGAAATAAAAACAGTGCAGAAAGGAGAACTATAGGAAATTTTGGAATTGGTGAAAGACTTGTGGAATTTGTAGAATCTCGAGGATTGTCAGTAATGAACACTTTTTTCAAGAAAAGGGTGAACAGAAAGTGGACATGGAAGAGGAGCCCAAATGGTTAAACAACTAATGAAATCGACTTCATCCTCAATAACAGAAGATATATCGTGAAGGATGTTACCGTCCTGAATAAGGTAAATGTTGGAAGTGATCACAGAAAGGTAAGATGCACACTTGATATAGATATAAGAAAAGAAAGGAAAAAAAAAACTAACTGGAGTAAATAATACGAAGGTCTTTGAGATAACAGAAGAGGAGAAAAACCAGCATGTTACGGAACTTAGAACAAGTTTGAGCTTCTGCAGACTGTTCAGGACCAAGATATCGACGAGTAATATTACAACTTTCTGAAAGTGATAAAGCCCAAGAAACCTATAGATAAAAAGCAATCCAAAGAAGAAAACATTAGTCAAGAAACACTTGTCATGATGAACCGAAGACCACAAATGAAGAGCAAGATAAACACTGACAAGGAGAAATACTGAGTTCTGCAAGGCCGTTAGAAAGAGGCTCAGAGAGGACATAAGAAAATTTAACACAAGGAAAGTAGACCAAATATTAAGGGAAACAAAGGATTTAAATCAGCAGCCATGAGCAGTAAAACAGAAAGACAAATGATATGATACTAAAACTTAAGAACAGCGATAGTGTAATTATAAATATCAGAGAAGGCATAATTCAAATAGCAGAAGACTATTTATTATAGAGAATTATACAAGGAGCGAGGGAATGATGTCAGCAGTGGTGAAGATGGATCGCAAATTAGTAATACATACAATATACTCGATATCCTTCCTGATGAGCTAGAACATGCTTTGAAGAAAAGGAAGAATCAGAAAGCCCTGGAGGAATATGAAGTTACTGTACAGTTGTTAAAATTGGGAGGAAGAGACATGACACAAAAACTGGCAAGACTCTTCACAAAATTCATTAGAAAAGATATGACGCCTAAGGAGTGGAATAATGCAATGATAGTTTTCAAAACTATGATTGCATTATTGCAATCAAAACTAAATTTTTATTGTATTATATGCAATCAAAACTAAAGAACTAAAATGGTCTTGGATAGGACACATAACTCGAAGACATGATGACAGATGGACTAAGAAAATAACAGAGCGGTACCCAAGAGGAGCCAGAAAAAAACCTGGAAGCCAACGACGGAGATGGACTGATGAAATGCATGAGTTTGTGGGTAGTAAATGGATGGCCTTTGCATAAAACAGAAGAAAACTGGAAAGTTGCTGGAAAGGCCTTCATCCTGCAGTGGATTGAAAATGGCTAATGATGATGACTATAACCTAAGAATTTGACTATCATAATGCCCACAAGATTTTATCCATAGTAAAAGTTTAGTATAGCTTTTCGTTGGTTAGAATTCCACTCTTCAAAGGTAAATAAAATCAGGAAGAATCGTTTTGGAGAGAATGCTTTGTCCTCCGGTCAAAGGAACAAAATTCTCTTATATTCATCATTTGGCATATTTTTTACCTTGTGGAAGCCAACAAAAATTTTGTTGTCTTTTCATTCCAGGGCGTGTATGATAAAGTAACCTTTGAGGTCACCATCGCAGAAACAACTGTCTCAATAACTCTGAGTAATGTGAATTGTCCGCCGGTAAGTAGAATGTTTATTGCAACGTTTAGAATGATAATTTACATAATAGTAATTGCCTCACGGCACAGTGGCCAGTGGTTAACAATATACATTAGTATCTTCAGTGCCTCAGCTCTGTTTTTATTAGTTGCAATATTCTAATTATTCTTGTTACTTGTGAAGTGATTATGTTTCTCTGTATCTTGGCTAGTAAATTGGAGAGCCGATTGCTTAGGTGTATTATTTCAAAGTTATATTCTTCTCTATTGCCTTGTACTTCTATTTCTACTTGGTTATTGTCACTAATTTTTATTTAAGGTCTAGAAACGCTACTTCTGTATTGTCTATGTTCGTTATTGTTAATGTGAGATCGTTGGGGTAGATATCATGTTTAATTTCTTCTCGGTTACTGTAGAAAGAAATCATGTCGTCTATGTTTTTATTTTGTTGTTGTTCCTTTTACTGTATTCTTTTTCGTAGTGTTGAAAGAAAAGGTTTGCTGCCAGTACTGAGAATGTTAAGTCCATAGGGACTCATATTACCTGTTTATATATGTCTCTGCCTTCGTATATGTAGTTGTTAAATAGGCAGAACTCTGTATATACTGCCCATTGGATTTTTCCCATTTTTATGTTTTCTTCATTCTCTTCAACATATGTGTCTAATATTATTTTGAGCTTATCTACCGGGATGGACGTGAATAGAAGAAGAAATCTTTATTGTACAGTAAAGAGATAATAATGTGCCCTCCACAGCCAGGAGGCCAAAGTCATGTGTTTCTATTTTAGTGCTATTGGGATTGTCTTTAATATATTTTAAAACTTCACTGTTATGCGTAGGCTACTCGTTATGCGTATTATTAGAACAGGATTGCCGCACAGGTCTCCTAGTAGTGAAATTTATTCATTCATCTTATTACTAGACACATTTATTGACTTACAAGCAAGAACTATAAAACGATTCTGTTCATAAGACACGGTACACTTTTTCTAACCTAACTCACAATTGCTTAAACATTTATACCCTGCTTTAATCTTGCCTATATTACAAATGTCCTTACAGTTTTGTCCCCGAAAGGTTCAACTGATATAACTTTAAATTTTTCAAAAAAAAAAGATTCAGAAATTGAAAAACTCTGCAGTTTTTATATTCGTCATTGGAAAAAAATATCTAATCAAATATAAATTACAACTTCTTTATGAGGCAGACTACGATTGGATATGACTACTTATAGAAAAATTTAAATAATAAAGTTTTAAATTATATATTATTGAAATTCATTTCTTCTAAGTTCCTTTAAAGATTTACAGAAAAAAAAATTGTTCATTATTTCTTTTAATACTGAATAGGAAGTTTCATGTTCATAGTTATTATTACAGAAAATAAAAATGCGGTGAATATTAAAAAATATAAACGCATTGTCATATTTTCGTTCTGTAGGCTAGTGTTATTTAAATTTAAATTATTGTTTTATTGATGTGCATTTACTCTCCACTGCACTGTATACTCTATAAAATTGGAACTGCAACTTTTCTCCAAAACGCTTTCAGTCGCTTCTACTCAAAACGTTTTGAGATGAGACTACAGTGCAAAATTGAACGAATTCATTTGTATATCAGGTTGTGCTATTATATTTTACCATCTGTTGTTGAAACATAATACAAAAGCACTAATTTCTTCACAGATTACTACTTCCACTGAAGACATCACCACTGATTCTTCCGCTGAAGTCATCACCATCGATTCTTCCACTAAAGTCATCACCACAAATTTTTCCATTACCACTGAAGTTATCACTACAGATCCTTCCACTACCACTACGGAGCAGTCTTCTTCTACTGGAGAAGGAGGAGCTACAATTTGCGGATGTTTTCCCCTAGCAGCAACAATAGCTGGGTAGTCCAAAATGGTTTGTTCCATCAAAAGCTATCTTTGCGATCGGAATCAGTGGCACTCTTATTTTTATCACGTTAAAATGATTTAGATGTAATACGAAAAATATATTTCGAGTTAACAGATTTTATGAGTGATATTTAAGTCGTTGTTTGCACAGTGGATTGTCCTAATAAAATAAGAACATCAATAAAATATAAAACATAAAACTACTCTTTGTATTATTTTTCTCACAGAATATAAATATTGAAATACGTTAATGGCTTTATCATCAGGCTACGAGAGATTTAGACAACGTACAAGTTAGTGCGAACGCACCATATTAGTACGCAGCTAAACTCTGAATTAGCAAAAATGTGCAAAAGCGTCATCGTTTAGTTATATCTCATATTGTGAATACCTTCACAACGAGTTGTCACGATATATGTTTGCATCAGATTGCATGACATCCATGTAACCATTCACTGCCTGCAATAAAGAAAATAGCCCCACTTAGAGGTCCACTCTAAGTGGGTCTATTATAGGTAGTAGTAGGTATAGTCATGGTGAACACAATAGTATTCTTTCAGAGAAAATGTTCCATATCTTTGCGAATAACTTGCACGTATCAATCTAAAGTTAGACTTCGCACATTTCTTTCATTTTCTTCTTGTATGGTGCTAGGTATTTATTAAAGTTATCTGGTTTGTGTATATTCATGAGCAGAAAAGGCATTGGCTATTCCTAATCAGTAGTTGATTTCTTTCATTTTGCATAACAGCATATGCTTCACAATATTATGAATTAGAAATTCCGAATTGCAGCGCGTTGAACGTGCGTAAATTATATAATGCTAGATCATACGGATTCGTTTTAAAGATAGGTATGGATATTAAACGTTGAACGGATGGTGCTATGCATTGAATACATCCGCTACTTCACACATCAAAAACCAATGTTGTTTTGGAAACTAAAAATAAAACTTTCGTATCTATATGCGTTGTGAAACGACTCTGGATTATGCTAGCCAAATGTTGTACATTATTCTCAGGGACGACTTTTCCATTATGCACTATTGGCACTGTGATAAGGGCATACGAAAAAAAAAAAAAAAAAAAACAATGATAAAAATTCTCTGACCTAATTTTTGAACACAAATTTTTAAGATGAATTTTTTCTTCGGCTTTTTCTGTTAACAAAAATTAACAACATCACCAAAGATCGTATTTCAAGTATAGTAGTGCTGTAATATGCGATTTAGAAATACGAGGGGATATCAAAAAGTTCGCACCCTAATTTAGAATAAACATCACTAGGAAGATGCCGTTTTTAATATACGTTGTCTTCATATTTGATAACTAACATGTGAAATTTCATCCCCGTACGTGACGTACACCAGAGGTGGGGCAAGGAATCTGAGGAAGGAGGCTATGGTTGACGAAGTGAGTATCGAGCAAGTTCCTGCATTTGCAGGGGTAGAAAGCTCAGGAAATTGACGAAGAAATGAAGGTTATGTAGGGGCCAAATTGTCCATCCTATGACACTGTAAAAATTGGAAACGGGATTGCAGTGCGGTCGTACAAGTGTCTTTGACCAGCCAAGCATTAGCATTAGTAGAGGCAAATGATGCAATAAAGAAAGCTTATGCAGCTTCAGCCAAAAAAAAAAAAAAAACACTTCCATTTCACCCCTCCGTTCGTTCGAAATTACTGTCCAGCTGAGCCTTAAATTTATTTAGGCTGTCAACTTCCACAACAAGGGATGTAAGTCTGTTCTACCAATCAACTACCCGCTGGCTAAAGGCAAATTTCCGCACATCTATCCTACATCTGTCTTTCCTCAATTTGAATTTATGCTCTCTCAGGTGATTATTCTGAGAACGTGGAAGAATCCCATCGACAATGAGCATGCTCACACCATTCAAGGCTTTATACATCTCTACTAGATCACCTCGCCGGTGCCTAGTGTCCAGACACTGTAATTTGCAAACCTTAAGCCTTTCTTCTAAGAGCAACCCTTTGTTCCATTTACTAATCTTGTTACCCTTCTCTGTACTCGTTCCAGCAGCTCTACGTACTTCTTGAAATGAGGCTTCCAGACCTGTATACAGTACTCAAGGTGTGGCCTGACCATTGCCTTATACAAGGGAATAATCACCTCCTTATCCCAGCTAGAAATATTCCTGTATATCATCGACAAGATACCATGAGCTAGTGGTGTCTTGTCTCTTGCAGCCCGTATACACTGCTCAGAAAACTTCATATCTGCCTGCACAATTACCCCCAGGTCCTTTTCATTCTCTACCACTGTCAATGTAATACCACAGAGTTGATACGATGCTCTGGAGTTACAGTTTCCCATATGTAGTACTTTAAATTTGTCAACGTTAAACTTCATTTGCCACGTCTCAGCCCATCTGCTCAACCTTTCCAGATCCTGTTGCAGCAGCATAGCGTCAGTAATGTCCTTAACAACCTTGCCAACCTTTGTATCGTCTGCAAACACTTGGAAATTAAGCTTGATATACCATCATCAATATCATTTATAAATACAGAAAACAATAATGGATCCGACACTGATCTCTGAGGGACTCCACTAATAACATTAATCCACGATGAGTAGTGTCCATTGATTACCACTCTCTGTATTCTCCCCCTCAACCATCTCTTTATCCATACCAGAAATTTGCCTCGAATACCACACTGCTCCAATTAGTGCAGCAGTCTTCCATGTACAACAGTACATGGAAGACTGCTGCAGTATCAAAAGCCTTTCTAAGATCAAAATAAATAATATCAAAATTATTCCTTGCATCTAGTTCTTTTGTGACTGCATCATAGTATCCAATCAAATTTGTCAGGCAAGACTTTCCCTTAACAAAATCATGCTGTGTCCGAGCTATAACTAAAGTCTTGTCTATATGATCCTGCAGTGCTTCTTTAACCAGTTCCTCCATTAATTTTCCTGGAACAGAAGTTAAATTCACAGGTTTATAATTCCTTCTGTCACCCTTTGATCCTCCTTTTTGAATTGACGTCACATTTTCACATCTCCAATCTATGGGTACCTCCTCTGAGTCCAAAGAAGCTCTCATAATTATGGCTAATAGTTTGCTTACTTCCTTTGATGCCTCCTTTAATATAACTGGATAGGTCCCATCCACCCTGGGTGCCTTTTTTATGTTTATCCTCAACGCTTTCTCCTCCACTTTCCTTTCAGTTATTACAAAATCATCTACCTCACTGCCAGAGTTTACTTCACCTCTGGCATTCCCCCTCCCTGAATAAGAGTTTACATATAGTAAAGAACCCCTTTCTGGTTTTCTTTGCATCCTTTGCCAAGGATTTCTCATAATCTGCCTTTGCCTGCCTAATCTCCTTTGTGACTTGGTTACAGACCAGCTTATATCTATCATAGGCTTCTATATCACGTGTTAATTTATATGTGTCCCATGCATTTTTCTTCTCTGCCATATATCTCATTAGTTCATCTGACATCCATTTAGGCCTAAACCTTGAACAATATTTCTTGGTTGGTATGTAAAGCCTAGTAGCTTCCAAGATAAATTCTTGGAATGCTTCCCATTTTGAATTTGCTGTTGGTAACATCATCAGTTGGTCCCACTGTATAGAATTTAAATACTATCTCAGACCATCGTAGTGGCCTTTACGAAAGCAAAAACCTTCCCTTTACCCCTGATGGTAGTTACCTCTTTGAGTAAATCCCACTGCAGCACAGCACACTGTGATCACTGCCACCTAGTGGTTCTTTATCTGCAGATTCTTAATGCATGAAGAATCACTACTGATAATCAGGTCAAGAAGAATCACTACTGATAATCAGATCAACAACTCCCTGTAGTTGCCTCCCGAACATGCTGATGTAGAAAACAATCATCCAATAAATCCACAAAAGCCTTGCCAGTGTGTGAGTGACCAACCCATAAATTCCAGTCAATATCTAGGAAATTAAAATCCCCCATTATAAGACTCTCTGATTTACTGGGCCACTCTATTTCCCTGTACAGTTTCTTATTATACTCATCAGAGTCATTAGGCCTATAGCACACTCCTACTCTCAATTTTGATCTCCCAATGCTTATGTCATCCCAAACAGACTCGACCCTGCACTGTCCAGCGATGTAGACTGGCTTCACTTCCTTGGATTTTATGTGTTTCTTAACTAATAGTTTTGGAAAATTAAATGCACAAGGCATAATCCTTATGGGTTTTGATAATTAACTATATAGTATCGGTGTAAATACACCATAGTTAACCTATATATTTAAACTATGTATGTAGCGTACAGTGCATCGTTTTAATTGTATCTCATAATGAGGTTGCCTTCACAACGAGATAGCTACTATTGCATCACTTCAAATAAATAACGCTTCTCTAGTAGAGAAGACTACTGTTATTTATTTTCAGCCGTACTACCACCCAGACGACCGTTTCGAAGCTGTGCGGCTTCATCATCAGTGGGCGGCAGGTACCCAGGTAATACAACAAGCCATCACAGTTGCGAAGTTATATTCACATTATGAGAGATGCCAAAAGGGTAATGTACCATTACCGCCACATCCTTTTGGCATCTCTCATAATGTGAATATAACTTCGCAACTGTGATGGCTTGTTGTATTACCTGGGTACCTGCCGCCCACTGATGATGAAGCCGCACAGCTTCGAAACGGTCGTCTGGGTGGTGGTACGGCTGAAAATAAATAACAGTAGTCTTCTCTACTAGAGAAGCGTTATTTATTTGAAGTGATGCAATAGTAGCTATCTCGTTGTGAAGGCAACCTCATTATGAGATACAATTAAAACGATGCCCTCTACGCTACATACGTAGTTTAAATATATGGGTTAACTATGGTGTATTTACACCGATACTATATATTTAACTAATAGCATAACCCCTCCTCCCTTCCTATCCTGTCTATCCTTTCTGTACACATTGTACTTCCCTAATTCCAGTTCTGTATTCCTTATATCTGTGCGTCTTCACGTCTCTGATTTCCCAACAATATCATATCTGCCTTTGATGTTCTGAGCAATACCTCAAATTCATCAAATTTATTTACCAAACTCCTAGCATTGGTGTACACGCAAGTATACATGCACCTGTTCTTTTTCTTAGCTACGCTAACACACCCCATGTGTTTACTTGTATCGAAATGACTCCCAGCAGTCGCTGAAATACTCTGCATCTTGTTTTCCAGGCTGCTGCTCATTCCAATAGAAGCAGTACAAGAATCACTTTAACCTCTGCCAGTGGCTACCGTTAATCTATTAATCCTTGTATCAACCCAAGCTAGCAGTTTTCCGACCCACCTAACACTGCCTCGATAGTATCAGCAAATATTCTTGCACCCATTCTATTTAAGTGTATCCCATCCCTGTAGAATCAGTCTCTCCTGATAACAAGTACTGACCAGGCTGAAAAAAATTCTACCCCTTGAGCTTTGCACCGACTTTCCAGGGCAGAGTTGATCGACAAGGCTCTCATCATATACTTCCTCCTATCGTGTCTGGGCAAAATTGCAGACACTTTCAAATTCAAGCCTAATCCACGGTTTTTTTTTAGACGGCCAAGAGAAGGAAGGCCATCGACATCCACAGACAGTGAGACGGTTGCAAAGGTTGACCATCTGTTACTGAGTGACCGACGTGTGACAATTCATTTCATCACAAATGCAGTGGGAATTAGTTATGGGTCTGCCAGTAGCATTTTACATTACCATCTGCACATGTTTAAGGTCTCCGCACGAGAGGTTCCAAGATTGCTGACGCCTTTGCAGAAACAATGTCAAATGCAATGTTCTTGCCAACTGTTGGATTTGTGTAATGCGGATGTTGAGAAAAATTTGGATCGATTGGAGACAAATCCAAATTCTGGGTGTACCAGTATGATCCGGTGACTAAACACATGTGAAAGCAGTGGAAGTGGAAGCACACCTCCTCCTCATCTTCCAAAAATACAAAGATCACTCCATCTGCGAAGTAAGTGATATTGGTCCTGTTTTGGGACTGAAAAGGGGTTATCATGATAGATTACCTACTTCGTGGTTTCACAAACTACTGGAGAACACTACACAAAATCTTTTGAAAAAGTAATGCAATGCTTTGAAGGTGAAAAGGCGTAGAGTAAAATGTTAACCAAAGATGTCCGTCTTCTGTCAGACAATGCACCGGCTCACATGGCCGTTGCTACCACGAACTTTGTTGCCCAGTGCGGCTTTGAACTACTACAGCACCCACCCTCTTCTCCTGCCCTAGCACTGACAGACTTCTTCTCGTTTCGAGAAATGAAGAAACCATTGCGTGGACACCGCCGTTGATTCGTCTCAGGAAGTTATCAACAAAGTGAATCGTGGTTTCAGGCAAAAAGTGCAGACTTCTATTAGCAGCACATTAAACAACTGATCCATAGATGGGAGAAATATGTTACTATACATGGAGAGTACGCAGAAAGGGATTAAAGTTCTACGAAATGAAGAGTACCTACTGCATACGACCATAAAATTAAGGGTACATAGGGCCTACAAACGCCAAAAAACAACCCTATTCTATCCTATATTCATTCAGAACAAAGATTCTTGACCTTTATTCCACCAGAACAACATTAAATGTCGGACTCAGAAGAAATTAAAAAAAAGAAACATTTTATTTAATTAATTTACAGTTTGCTACAAATCAAGTATGATATATTTGTTCAAATATAGCAGTAGGAAAGCGGATAGTTGAAAAAATAATATTTAAAATTGAAATATGAAGAATACCCGAAGTTGACTCAAGTCTATTTATTTCTGTATCAATCGAGAGCTGCCCAAACAGCGCCTTTAATCTGTCAAGGGCACGAACACGCTAATGTAGAGAGAAATTTCAGTTTATTAAAGAGGATCACAGAGGCCCAACCATAGGTCACCATGCCGTGTAGGGTGGATCTCCCTGAAAAACTTTAGTATTGCACTTAGAAATTTACTTAGAAAGAAAAAAAAATCAGACAGAGAGACAGCCAGTGGAAAGAAGAGAGAGAGAGAGAGAGAGAGAGAGAGAGAGAGAGAGAGAGAGAGAGAGAGAGAGAGAGAGAGAAGATATCGGAGTAAAGAAAAGACAGTTCTAGTCATTTTCACAATGATTCAATATTAATATTAAACTGTGCTAACTTAGAACTGTATCTTTACGATTATGAACTAGTAAAGATAACAGAGTAGCAGTGCATATGATTACGAAATGCATCCCTTCCGCATTACTACATATATAACGTAGCCCAGTGGTCAGGAGCGTGAGTGCTATAGCACGCGTTCCTTGAGTAGACCGGGGTTCAAGTCCGTGACTACTAAATACGATAAATATTTGTATTGACGATTTACTGTAAACTCTACTGACTTGGTTGTCGTGCCGGAGTATAAACAGAAAATTTATTTAAAGCAAATAGAAGCTTTCCAACTGATTCTTCTGATCCATCTGATTGATATTCTAGTGATGTAACGGCTTAGTGTACAAGTAGAGTCCTTCTGGAGTGGAATGATTATAGAATACATTCTATTGGTTCACGTTCTTCCTTATTTTCTAATAAATTGTGATATCGATGGGTCACACACGTATTCCTCCTCCTCCACAGCATTAGTTATGAAGTCGAATTTTGTTTCAGTAGCGCTGACGCTTCTACTCGCCGTGCATTGTAGATCTTTAGGCAAGTACTTTAAATCGCTATTTTATTTTTAAAGTTAGGTTTGTTATGTTATACGGGAGTTTTCTACACTAGGTTTGGTGAAATTTAGCGTGAAGCTATGTTTCATCAAAATTAGTTATTGGTTCTAAAGGTATGTTTTTTTTAGCTTCGCTGTCAACTTCTGCAATTAGGTTCCAAAAACCGTACAATGAGGACACACTAGATTTTTGTCATACCAGAAAAACTATCTAATTTCTGGGATGAAATTAGATATAAACAGCAAGCAGAGTTATAGCGAAAAGAAAGTCGATCATCATAGGAAAGTTAGAGGCAGAAGTAACTTAAATATCTGGCTGCTCATGTTATAGGGAGTAGTAGCTGTTTTTTTTTTTTATTTATTTTCTTTTTTTTTGGATAAGCATATTTCTTCTTTTTAGTGATATGTCTTCTTTGCACATTGAAATATTAATTTTCATGTTATTTCGAAGGTTTATTGTATTGGCTCAACATTATATCCTACATAAATCATTCTTTCACAGGAATTAAGATTGTGAAACAAATAAATTTTCTCTGATTCTTAAAACTGCCGAGGCAAGAAGCGTTTACACATTGAATTATTTCTTACAGGCAGCCAAATTTTCGGAATCGCATTTCACAATAGGCGGTTCTTTTTTTGTGGCAGCAGTCGGTTTAGAACCGCAACTTCCTTATTCGTGGGACAAACTAACCAGTGGAGCAGTCTTCGCGGTATTGCGGAGGTTATAATCACTCTCCACCTCCACACGCCAGCTGGAAAATGCCCGGGTTAGGATCCCTCCAGTGACGCGAGGAACATTTATGGTTTTTTCACTCTGTGGCTGTGATAGTCGGCCTCAAGAGTAGATAGCAAAGTTATTTTCCACCAGAAACTTAATTATTGGGTTTTTCGTCCGGGCAAATCGACAAGATAAAACACATGCAATTAATAGACATAATACACACAATTTTTGGGTTGTCTGTCAAGTGACATTTTAACTACTGAATCAAATCTTCGTTGGTATCACAGTGGTTAAAACACTCACTACCCTACACCAGTTGGAAATGGACCATGTTCAAATCCTGTCAATTAGGCAAGGCACTTTTATGTTTTTTTTTTTTTTTTTTTCAGTTAGTGGGTCTCAGCCATGGAGAGCAAGATTTTCATCCCGATTACTCGAGTTTTCCATCCAGCAAAACAGGCAAATCGACCATTGAACACAAGAAGTTTATAGAAATAATATGGGTGAATGCAGTTTGTCTCAAGTAACCCTGGATAGCCAAGTTTGTAACCACTGAACCACAGTACCCGAATTACTCTTATTTGAAAAGTACTTTGGGAATTTTGGATTAACTTGAAGGTTTAAGCAGAAAAACGCCAAATTTTTTATACCTATTTGCATATACATAAAGCGACTTAGTTTTACCATGCAAATCACGCAGCTTGTCATAACATAATGAACAATATGGTGGAGGCACAGAAACGACAATTTCTGTATTTAAGCAGTGCAACATGAAAGGCTTTGCGTTTTTTGAGGTTTTTTTTTTTTTTTTTTTTGTTATCGTTTTATTTATTATGATAAACATAAATGAAACGTGGAATGTATGTTTTATTTTAATTTTATTAAAATCCAGGAAGAAGTAAGTTAATACATTACAAAAAACCTGACTATATATATATATACCTTGTATATTAAGTTAAAGTAAATTAGAAAATCTGAGGAACTTGTTGCAATTTGATCATTTCATTAAATCAATAAGAAACATGAAATACGTGTTTTAATTAAATTTTCTGAATATCGTGATGATATACGTGCAATTTAATGACAAGAATTACTTATAATTAACTGATGTTGTTGTTGTTGTTGTAGAGTTTTAGGAGCATCAGTCAGGAGCGGATTAAGGTCGGTTGAGGCCCCGGGCGTAGAAGAAAATATTGGGCCCCTTAAAAAAAAGAGAGAGACAGGGAAAATAAAAATACATGTTAACCATTTTTTTAAATAAATAAAAAATATTATGTATTATTAATGTTTTATTTCCAATAAAATTTGAATATAATATATGTATAATATAATTAATAATAGCATAATAATAATCACAAAGTTTTGAACTAATATGTTCAACTAATTTGTTGGGGTTTTGCGTGGGCCCTTCAGAAGTCGGGGCTCAGGGCGCGCGCCCGGTGCGCTCGCCGTTAAATCCGCCTCTGGCATCAGTGATTAAGGCCAGGCCATCGTGGGTAGCAGTGCAAAGATCGCCGCCCTCGGCACACCCAATAAAAAATATCTGAGTTCGCGTCCAGTCGAAGACGGGAGGAATTTTTATGGGCCTTTTTCACAATGTAGATGAATTCGTTCGTCTCAGTCAGACGATTGTAGCATGTTTTTCTTCCCGGAAACTGATTTTTTTTCGAGCAAGACAGAAGTTATCAGAACACTCGCACTTTATAGACAATATATACACTGAGCAACATGGCCTTAGTCTCTGATGTGCTAAATTTCTTCAAAAACAAAAGGGCTAAGGCCATATTGCTTCATATATACTGTCTTTAAATTGTGTGTTTCTGTAGTCGGTTTTCTGTTTTTCTATACGAATAACCCAGTTTCCGATAGGGAAAAGCCATATTGCTCTCGCCTGAGACTTACTAAATCAGCCACCGTTGCGAATCAACCGATAAAAGATCAGTTAGTTATATTCTTTTCATTTCTATTAATATTAATTTAATTTAATAAATAAATAAATATATATATATATATATATATATATATATATGGAACGCACATGAACGGTAGCACATGGCATACATCATAATTCAATATAAACGTGACAGAATCAACAAAAATTATTCCTATTCATTTGGGAAGCTAAAATTCGATATCTTCGTTTTATTGAAAAAAAATTATAAGAAATTGTATATTTCATAACATTTACTAAGCCCAAGTAAAAGAACATATTTAAAATATATATATAGGTTTTTATTTCTTAAGGACTTAGTCGGAATTCTAAATAAGATATATTGAAGTAATTGAAGTGTTCAAGTAAAATTGATAGCACACGGTCGACCAATTATCCAGCTTATTCAGTTTGAAATCATATAAATATCCCTACTGAGAGGTACCTCTTATGATGTGGAAAGCACGTGGGGGAAGAAAATGACGATACAGAAACCACCACCTCGTCCACGTTCCACTTCAATTTCACTGTTTCAAAAACGAATCTGGCTTTGTATATGCTGTTCAGTATGCTGTGGAATATGTTTTAAATTCAAGGGAACATATAACGTTGCGAAATCATTTTCAAATTCATTATCAATATCATTAAGATAACGGCTTTTTGTGCTTGTATGCAGGCTGCAGTTAACACTTCTCCAGCATTATTCCGTTACACCTTGCAGCAATCTTTACATTGCTGGAAACTGTGATTCTCATATAATTGGTGCGTTTTAATTTTGTTACGCCGTTAGTCGATTACACTAAGATTAATTTACAGTTTTAGGAAACAATTCCAGTTATTCATTCCAAGCTCAAAGTAAAGGCTCACTGTATGACACAGATACGTGAAGTCTGTACACTATTAAAGAGGAGTGATATATTACAGGTTTAATATTTTATTCACCTGTCGTTCCAATCCTCGCTATATGCTTTTCCAGTTCTTATTATCTGTTATATATTCGTTCATTAAAATATTGTATTCGACATTGAACATGAAGGATATAACCTCATTATCCATGAAGGGCAATTACAATTTAAGGAAAACAACTAAATATTAAGGCTTATATATTGAGTTGACTATTATATTGAGTTGAATATTGAATTTAATATTACATTGAGTTGAATATTTAGTTGAACTGAGTTATATTGAGTTGAGTTATATTGATTTGAATTATATTGATTTGAATTGAGTTATATTGCGTGAGGAAATTAGAAAATTCTGCAGATCGTATTTTATAATATTTTCTAATTTCCCCACTGTTAACTTTACCTTAACATTTTTAAGTTATTTTTCTTAAATTCTAAAATTTTATTTAATGATATATTTTTTTCCCTTTGTTATATAGACTCATTGTTGCATTTAAAGGATTAATTCTCATAAGATTATCTGGCAGTTGCTTATTTCCACTTCCACATATCGACATTTCATGTGTTTCGCAATTCACTTGATATGTTATTTTCTTTAAAACACGCTTTAAAGGTTTTGTTAATACAACAGTTGACTGGCTTCCCCATATTTTAACAATTTAAATTTATTTTATTTTTATTCGCAGCACAATTCATAACAGTTCTTTAATATTTTCTACATTTAATCAATCTTGCGGTTCTCTTTTCATTTTTTTTTTATCTCCGAATTAATCCAATGTCGTTTCTCTTTATACGCTTGATATGTATTTATGCACATACATTATCTGATAATCTTTTTTTGAAATGCTTGTACAAATCTTATAATTCTTTTAAATACTATGGTGTACAATTTTTATTATTTTTATTGATCTTTCGGCTAATGTTTCATAAGCTGTTTATTTATAGAATTTTAATCATTTATCACTTTTCTTCTATTGACTGACTGCGATTCATTTTCGATTTCATTTAATTAAAAGCAGTCTTTTAATCAGTTTATACATTGATTCCTAATATTGTAGCAATTCAATCTTCATTTCTGTTCTTTATTTCTCTTTTAAGAATTCCTTAAATGTTTTTCTAATTGCATTTGCATTGTTTATAATGTTCTGTGGTTTTTTGCTTCTATTAGAGATTATATAACAAATGACTTAATCGCAGCTCTGTGATTTGTTCATATTATGCTCTGTTGTTCTTTGTGTTCAAACGAAGGATTGCTAAATCTCGTATATTTACGAGTATAAAATTGTAATAATTAATTTTAATTTTGTTCCATTCTGTTTGTTCTTTACTCTATTCCACATCGGCCGACAAAATCCTGGTACTACATTATTTGTACTAGGCCAAAACTGCCAAAGGGGTACTAAAATTCATAATAATAGTTGTACTTATTATCTATCGTGTCATTTAAATCTTTTTAAGGATTATAAATTTTATCATTAATATTTAATTTAACACTTAGAAAGAAAAAAAAAAAACTAGTACTTCAATTATGTAAGGAAATAGCAGTGAAATAAAAAATAAACGATTTTGTACGGAAATGATTATAACACACATTTAAATTATAATTTAAATATAATTTATATTTTTAGTCTTACTGCGAGACAGTTTTAAAGTTTCCTTTAGCCGATATAGCCGAATACATGGATTAAGGATAAACATTTATTTATTTTTTACGTTTTTAAAACTTCTGTACTTGTATTAAAAATATAAATTATATTTTAACTACAAATTATTATTATTATTTGTAGTTAAAAGTACGATAATTCAGCGATTACTTTTTTTATCAGCTTACTTTATACTTTTATGTTTATTTAATGGTTGCTTTATTTCTGACTTCATATGCTACAGGTCTGGCGGATATTAAGATTGATGGTTGTATACCTAACCCGAATCCCTGCGAAATTCTTCCCGGTGCTAGAGTTCAAATCTGTATTCTTCGGTTACGTAAGTATCAAATACTATCCATTTTGTTACTACTTGTGTTCGTTGTATTTTTTATAACTCAGATTATATTTCAGTGTGAAAAATGCTTAAAATTATAAAATACTATAAGATAAAGCAAAAGTCTACTGCGACGTCTGCTAATGTTTTTTTTTTTGATTATATTAAATTAAAAATTTAAATTACACCAATAATAATGATTTTTAAAGTTGGTTTGTGTTTTGTTTTACGGCACAAGGGCTGCTAAGGCCATGTTGTGCCTGATTTTAAAGTATTTTGTTTGTTGTTTATATAGGATGAATTGAAAGTCACAGTGACGTTTTCTCCCTAGTACTCAAAGGAAATGAGGGGAGGAACTATAGATCAGCGACATGTTTGGACATGGGAATATGTAATGGACGGCACCTAGAACGTCTGTTCAACTTCGCCTCGCATCTCTGTGAAGAACAGTACCACTACAAATGGGTCAGATGTGCGTGACGTAGGTTTGTGTGTATTATGTGTGTGTTCTGTTGTGTCTGGCCGCTTGGCTACCCAGAAGCATCAGTCACCTGGACAGATGATTCTGGGTGCTCGTCCACACCACGGGAATGTGGGCCAGTCCCAGTGAAACACGTACTGTCTCAAAAGAGACGCTGATCCACCTAGTGTTGCCAGAAAGTGGGCCAGAATCCTGTGGAGGACCATTCCAGAAGGGGGAAAGGGAGGGAGTGAAAGGAAAAAAAGGAAAAGTCACCCGTGGTGCAGGTTATGAAGAAAAAAAAATAAATAAAAATAATGATAAAAATACTAATAAAGAAATAAAAGGAAAGAGAAAATTAATAAAATAATAATACAATAGATATATATATATATAAAAAAAACTAGTGATACTGGTTAAAGGAAAAAAAAAAGAGTAATTAATAAAAATAAGTAGACAATAATGGCAAATGAAGCTGAAAAAATAATAATAATAAAAAAAATATTTGGTGCGTTTGAGGGGAAAAAACTAAATAAATAAAATAAAATAAAAAAACAGCTGCACCGGATTAACTAACTCCAGGCAGAACGTGACGAAAAACAAATAAAAAAATAGATTTTTCACTGTGGACTTTCAGTTTGCTGCATGAGTATTTCTAACGCATCTCGCTTCAGCATGGGTTTGCCTTTTACGCTCGAAGACTTGTGCACAGTCTTAGCTGAAATAGCTTCTCGTTGAGGGAGCCATGTCCAGTGACCAAGAAGGAGGATTCCAAGGTCAGCGACAGCCAGGACTTAACAGTTTTCGTTGCAGTAAACGAGACCACTGGAAGGAAGTTTCTAGTGACGGCTCCTGTTACAGAGGTATCCCATCTGGCCTGCCAAATGTTTATTAGTTCATTGTAGCACCCTAGTCTTTCGGCATTGGGGTTGCTGTTCAGATCCAGTTCAATTTCAAGGATTTTAGTTGGAATTTTCTTCTTGATCCTGAAGTTTAGACCTCGATAGATGACGTACAAATCCAGTGGTAATGTTCCGGCGATCACTTGAATGGCAGCTGTGGACACTGTCCGGAAAATTCTATGAATAGACAAAAATCATGCTTCGCTGGATGGAGTTAAGTGTGTTTCTCATTTTGACTAGCTTCACACTATGAAACGATGCTCCAGCCGCATATGTCACAATAGGCAAAACGAGCGCTCTGTAGTATAAGGACAGAGTTTTATTTGAGAGTCCTCAGTCACATCTGGAAAATCTAATGATGGCCGCTGAGAATCTTTTAGCTTTGGTCCCTAAGTACATAAGATGTTGGTGGAAGCTCAGCTTGTGATCAATTATCACCCCCAGGACTTTCGTCTGTGTTACGATCGGGAGTTGCTTTCCAGAGATCTTAATTTGTGGTGGGCGTCTGAGATCTAGCTTGGATTTGAAGAGCATCATTTTTGTTTTATCCGGTTTGATTCGTAATTTGTTGAGCACCGTTCAGGAGTTGAGATCGGACAGGATACGATTTGCTTTACACTCTATGTCAAAACAGGATTTTCCAGGAACAACGATAGTGAGATCATCTGCGAAAGCCACTGTTTTACATTCATCCAAGAGTTTTGTGAGCCAGATGTGAAGGCCAATATTCCAGACAAGGGGCCCTGGGACATATAGATCAGTGAGTTTGACCTCAGTGGAGGGTAAGATCATGGCGTTTTTGATAAAGATACAATTGAAAACCATCTGTGTAGGAAGAGTTTGCTTCTACCACAGCATAGATCATGAAGGGAAAGCCTGATTTCACCAATCTAGTCAATTAATACGAAATCATTAAACAGTTAGACAGTTTATGTTTAGACGCCCTGCATTATGTCTTTCATCAGTAATTCCACTATTTTCCCTGAAAGAGAAGTCAAGCCCACAATTCTGTAATTACTCATTTTATACTTTGATCTCTGTTTGTGAACTGAGAAGACATTTTCACAATCCAATCCATAGGGAACCTTGACTCTAATGATATTCTAGTAAGTATGGTTAATGTTGTCCTTACCTCTTTTGCTGCTTCTTTTAATATAACTGGATAGATGTCATCAGCGACAGGTAATTTATTTACTTTTAGCTTCGACAATTTCTTTTCCGTAGCCGAGTGGTCAGGAGCGGGAGTGCAGTAGCGTGCGCTATTTCAGTAGACCGGGGTACAAGACCCTGACTGCTGAAACCGTCGAACTGCCACCCCCGCACTAGACTATCGTGGCAAATTATGGTTCATTTCCGACAACATGAATTGTTGAGGATAACGACTGCTCTTACCCTTTTATTTATAGCAAACTTATTCAGCTCAGCAACGTGAACAGGATCATCATTAGTTATGCCATTCATAACTAGTGGACCAATGTAGTTCATCCTCCTACTAGTGTTAAAAAAAAGCAAAGAATTATTTGCTACATTTCTTTGAATTTTTAGTCAGAGGCTTCTCATTATCCCCTTCAGCTTGCCAAATCCACTTGGTGACTTAAGACCAGACTACTTGGTGCGTTTGAGACAGCACTATGTACACAGTACATAGTGCTGTGTGGTTACTATGTCACCTTAAAATTTATAATCATCCCATTCTTTTTTCTTCTCTGCCACACTAGTCTTGTCACTCGTTCTGTTCCATTTGCATCCAAATTTTGAACAAAGTCTTAGCTAGTATATAAAGCTTAGTAGCTTCTATAATTACTTTGTTGGATACTTCCATTTTGAATTTTCAATTGGTAACATCATGAGTTGGTCTGTAATCACTGAATTCGCCTTTACAAAAGAAAACTCCCTTCTCTTGACCATTTGAAGTAAGTATATCTTTAATCACCGTTGGAAAAGGGTATGATACGATGATCACCAAAAATGGTTTCGAAAAAAGATCAAATTCATCAATGCGCAAATGTAAAATTTGAATAAGTAAATAAAAAAGCATGTCAGTTATTTCATACTTATATATATTACTATTTCCTTTTACAATTTACACTGAAAAGTGAAAATTGTCAACGAATATTAAAAGTGCATAGCAGCGAAAATATAAAGAAGAAAATAAAAATGTAACGGGTTCTAAACTCATCCTTCTTCAAAATATACATAGTTTCAAAACGCCAATGGATCGAACCATTGATGACAGGCCTAATAATTTTAATAGTGGAAATGCTTATCAATCAATTCACAAGGATTTATCAATTGATTGATAAGCATAAATTGAAAGATCTCTGTGGACTGTGGAAATCACTTTTTAAAATTAAAGTCGTTTCAATACAAACTCTAAAGTTAAAACAGCCTTCGAGGAATTAAAACAGCCTTCGAGGAACAATCTTTCGAAGAAGTAATATTCTTTCGAAGAAGTAATATAAAACTTTGTGAAGAATTTGACAGCATATCTAAATTCTGAAAGGGACTTTAAATAATTTAACCCCTGGCCTTTTGGCTGCAAAGAGAAAGTGCAACAATATTTAACCTTTTAACCAGTTATAATCAAAGGTTGTTGCAATAAAGATTCTCTCTATCTCTCTCACTCTCTCTCTCTCTCTCTCTCTTAAATGTGTTTTGCTTGAACAACTCTTGTAAATGTATCGCCGAACGTTAAGATAAATACTCAAATACAAGTCGAGTTCCAGTACAAGTTAACTCCTAATTTGTGCCTTGGGAAGTCAGGAAATCTATTAACCCGAATGTAAACTCAATATTAGAAAATATGTTTTCAGATCAGAGCCGACGCTGCCCTACTTTCTGTATTTTATCATAAACAAAATGGGTGAAGTATGCAAAACTTTTTAATTCAGAACCCCTTTTGACAATAAATAACTGAAATATTCATATTAATATATTTTGTACGAACAAGGATACTATTTATCACTTAGCTTAATATAAAATGGTTAATAAACAGTTTAAATTGTTTTAAAAATTATTTTATTCCAAAACACATTGAAAAAGCAATTTTATCCAATTTAAAGCGTTTCATATGACACTAATTTTGGATTTATTTTAACGATACTTGAGCTTTAAATAAAAAAAATAATAATAAATTATTATTATTATTATTATTATTATTATTATTATCATCAGTTTATTCAACAAACACCCCTGTACAGAAATTATCTAGGAGGGTGGCTCATACATACATCCAACTGAACTTAGAGTGTAACATAGAATAAAATATCAGCAAATACATACGATATATGAATATAGAGGGAAAAATTACATAGATATAGAAATCCTACATTCATAGAAAAATTACAAAATTACAAAACATTATACATACATAGAAAAATTACATCGTCATTTACACTATGAATTGGTCCTCATTGTCATTCTCAGAACAAGAGGAATACCCTCAGTCTTACAAGAGTCTTTTGGAAATATAAGATATCGTTCATTTAAGATTTTTATGAGTTCGAGGGCACTTGAAGTCTTTCTTGAATTACATTCTTCATAATATTTGTAGTTCCGTATAGAGATCCGTTGCAGTGAGCTTCCTGTAAGTTTTCTCATGGCAGTACCTGTCCGGGTCTATTTTGAGGTCTCTAAAGAGCTCCAGAGTATAGGCAGGAAACATCCGCCTTAATCCGTCCGTGTTATTGAGAGCGCTTCGGAGACTATGAGGGTTGTGGAAGCGGCTCCAGGCCCGCCTTACTACAAGATTTTCAATTTGAGGGGCATCTAAACTCCTAGTCAGAATTTGTGCCAGCGTGCAGATGTTACGTATTGTGATAATTTGAATCCACGGAGCTGTGTTCAAGTTTGCGTACAGTATGGATTTCGAAATTGTGAAGGGCTTCCCGGCAATCCTATTCAACCATCGGACAACCAGTATTCCAGGCTGAGAAATTTCCTAATATAAGTATTTGGAGCAGAGGAGAAAATTGTCGAAGCATATAAGGATACAGGAACGATACATCTTTGGATATAGTGGGTCACTAGTTGCTGGTTTCGAATCCCAGTTATTTCCTGTCTTACAGCCCAAATAGCGGCAAGAGATATTGATCTCGTGTTCTGAAAGTGCCTTTGGAAGGTAAAGTCCTCGTTCCACGTCACTCCTAGGTCGGCGTATGAGCTGTACCATTACTGCACTTCTGGTTAAAACTAAGACACTTTAATATCAATTTTCGACTACTGCGGAACAACATATTTAGGAGCTGTAAAATTTGAGAAATGCAAGCTGACCTGGATTTGTTCCACAGAACACTGAAGAACAATATTTAGTATCGAATAGACATACAATAATAACCAATTATCGTATTCATTCTATAAAGACCTGGCAACAAGATGGATATTTCTCGGTGATATTAAAAATCGTTTTAAGTTATTAATATATTTTTCCTTCGCATGCAGAAACCTAACACTACCTGTATATAAAACGGACCTGTATTTTATTAGATTTCGAAAACGCTCACAATTTTATTACTTATACACATATATCTACTGTATTTTTACGAAATAAACGAAATAATGAAAATCATTCATTCAAGATGTTGTACTGAAATATTCTCAAATCGTGGTCCGCGGACCACCACTTTGAGAAAACATAAAAATTTGAATTTTATTTTCAGAAAACTCAGTGTTCATACATATATATAGGGTGATTTCAGGAGGAATAGTAGATATTTTGGGAGGTTATAGTATTGATTATTCTGAGTAAAAAAGTTCAAATAAACATGTGTCTAAGTCTCAATGGATAAGGAGATACAGCTGTTTGAACCTGGCGAGCACAGCTCCCTGAATCAGATGTGTGAGACGAAAATCCACATGCCATTGTAGAAATAAATTTCAACATCACTTCTCTGTAAATGTCTGGTGCAGTATCATCGACAGTTTATTGGGTCTGTTGTGTTACAAAATCGTCTTACAGGGCCCATTTACCAAGAATTTCTGCAAAACGAACTTCCACTACTATTGGAGGATGTTCCGTTGGCTACGAGGATTCGTATGTACTTTCCGTAATGCTACACACATTCGTATGTTGCATGACGGAACTTCTGCGCATTATACCTGTCTGCTGATACAATATCTAAATCGAACTTTCCGTGAACGATAGATCGGTCGCGGTGGTTCAGTTCATTGGCTACCAAGGTCTCCAGGCCTCACCGCCGACTTCAACGAGGGAGGTGACAGAAACATCGACAACAAGACCATCAGGCAATTATTAGCTGCAATAGGCTATGAGAGCCGCGCACTCACCAGAGTCCGATTTCTAACACCACGAAACAGGACTCTACGCCTCAACTGGGCGAAAGAATATCGACACTGGACCTTGGATGAGTTGAGACGGGTCTCCTGGTCGGAAGAGTCCCGTTTCCAGTTATTTTAAACCGGACGGAAGGATGAGTATCTGGTGGAAACCGCACGAAGCTATGCACCAGTTATGTCAACAAGGAACTGTTCAGGCAGGTGGACGGTCGGTAACGGTCTGGAGCATGTTCAACTCTGGTACGTCTAGACGCAGCTTTGAACCGACCAGGTTACGTGTCCATCCTTGCAGACCATCTCCATCCCTTCGTGGTCATCGTGCACCCAGAGGGCAATGGACCTTTCAGCAGGACAATGCGCCTCTCCAGAGAGCCGTGGTGACTAGAACATGGTTAGAAGAGCATTCTGCAGATTTTACCACTATGGAACGGCCTCCCCGTTCACCGGACATGAACCCTCCGAAGCATCTTTGGGATGTTGTAGAAAGGTCCGTTCAATCTTTGGATCCTGCATCCAGGAATGCTACAGAATTATCTATAGCGGTGCAGCAAGCATGGATGGAAATACCTGTGGAACCTTCTGTAAACTAGTGGACTCAATTCCTCGCTGTGTGACTGCCCTTATCCGGGATAAAAGTGGGTCTACCCGTTACTAGGTAGCTATGCCATGATTTCTATCCACTCAGTGTAATTCAGTATACACTGGCAGAAAGAAAGATAAAAACTCATTATGTTCAGTCAGTGTCACGTTCCTGATGATTGTGTGTGTATCAGGCGCCAAAGCACCTAAAGCAAAAAAGTGTTACAGGCACATTACATGAAAATGCGCCTGTAACATTCCTGAATTTCAGATTGGTATGACTACAGAGACTAATGCAGTTCCCTTACCAGCCATCCACTTCCACTTTCACAGAACTGACTGTATACCTGTCCATACACTGGGTTGTTTCGAGTTCATCTTTCACACGAAAAACATAGGACCAAAGGAGAATCGGACTACAGGTCGCAACTGGATCCATGAAGAGCATATAGTATCATTTCTCGTATGTCCAATTACGACGTTTCAGTGTCCATATTCTTTTTTCATAAGCATTAGCACATAAAGTTCAAATATCGTCAATGACGAGAGGAATTCTTATGGGCCTTTTCATAGTGTGACTGAGTTATTTGGCCTCAGGCGAGGATAGCAATATTTATTTTCCAGTAATCCCAGCATTTTTTGTCCAGGTAAACAAGAAATGGGACCAGAGGACAAACGCAATTTATGGATATAATACGCATTGGGTAGATGAATTTGTTCTGTAGGGTATACCTAATATTAAATAATTGTAAACCACAAACCCAATAGGTATCAGAATGTATAGTACATTGTAGCGTGCATTGGTTGAAGGTACAGTATATTATTTTTATATCTGTCAGTGAATATGCATTGTCATAGCGATTGCTATGACTATGGTTATCTATGCTTATCAATATAATAAAGTGTCCAATAACTTGTGCACTGTTACTCCAATTGATTTGATCAGTGTAGTCGAGAAAGTATTACAATATTAATATATTTAGAAACGCCTTTATAATTAGAAACCTTGAGATTCTTAGAACGTCTCAGAGGTGATTTTAAAAGGTTAAAGAAAATTCGTCAGTATAGTTTTAATGGATTTTGGAACTAGTGTTAAAGGCATTTAATTGTTTTCTCATAGAAGTTATTAAACAAGTTAGATACATAAATAATTATTTTGAATGGCTTTAAAGCAGGATAAAATGACAGATGTATTTTCTTCTTTATATTTTAGTTAACTTTCCCATTGGCATTCCTCTTAGAGCATTAACTGCAAGAGTGCTAATTGGAGGTGTAGCCAGTGCAAAAGTTTCTGCGTGCCTTTTTTGCCAATGCCTCTTCACAATCAACATCGTAATTCCTCCAACCTGTTCTGTAAGTATACTGTTTAAATTTTTTATACATTCGATAATGATAATCCGTATGTTGCTAATTCCAGATATGAGAGGATGGGCTACATAATGAACACCTTGGGGGTTAACTCGCGATTTCAGGGACTCTGTTAATCTTATGGGAGGGAGAATTTTTTTTCCTAAGCTTGGCTTACCTATTTAATAGAACGAATGTATTTTATAAGGCCGGGATTCATTTGAACAGAAGTAGGGTCTGCACTGATGCTATTGAGGAGGCCTTAAAAGGGAGGGGAAACAGAAAACACTTACATTAAAGGCTTTAACAAGACTACATATTTGTTCCTTCTCCTGATTACTTGTGCAATAGCTCTTAATCACATGAAAAGAGCCAATGAATTATTTCAAACAAACTCCAACAATTATATATCGCAGAGGATGATTGAGAAATAACTATAAGAGACATATTAGGGTAATAAAAATTAAGAAAGTACAAAACATAACTTGCACCCCAAGTAACTCTAGGAGGTATTGTAAATAAAACGAAGTTGAACTTCCGATAAACTAACGCTGAAATTGTAGGAATCGCTAAAACATGGTACCATCGCCAGATGGAGATGACGGAATATCACCCTACCATTTGTTAAAGAAATATAGGGAAGGTCGAAGGAGTAGAAGGTTATGCTGCTTGAAAGGGAAAGATGGTTCTCAGAGTGATCAAGACCAGACCGATGTTGAATCTGTATGGTGTGAGATGAATAATGGTAAAGGTAAGATCATCATTGGAGTGTCCCAGGCCAAACGATTCTGGAATATGATAGAATTCGTGTACACGTATTTTTGATGGGAATGCAAGAACGAGTGCATCATTATGGACTCTTGAATTTCACTCTTATAGAAAATCGTAGGCATGCGCATTCATAGCAGTAGTAGTTTATTTACTCGACAAGATGACTGATCAACTAAATTTCAACACGTTACAAAAGCACAAGATGATCAAATATCCTTGACTTTATTCTCACAAAGGATCAAAGAAATATCTGAAAAATGACAGTTTAGAAACCGAATTGGGGAAGTGATTATAAAGTTATAAAATGGATAGTATCCAAGGCAGTTTCAGTGGTCAAAGGAAAAGTCTGGACTGGCTTTAATTATAGAAAATTATTTCTTGAGCTTTATAAGTGGATTAACTGGCTAAACGTTCTTGGATTAAATGGATTAACTTTCTTGAGCTCTATAAACTTATTAACTAGAGCCAACCTCTGAAAGCAGATGGCATATGATGGATGGATGGATTAACTGGAGCTCTTACTATACGCTGTCTAATATTATCATCCGAAGTGTTTTAGAAATTTATTAAAGATATTTCTATTTGAGATAATCATGTTTAAGATATTTAAGAGGTCGGAAAATAATTCATCCCAGAGAATAAGTACTGTAAGTTATGTTGTAAAGCGGATCACAACGAGTTGTGAGTTTTAATTTAACAATCGAAAAAGGCATGAGAGAGTTACGGGAAGTGTGAAATTGCCTTATATACGAAAACAACAAGCAAATATGCCATAAAATCACTGACTTGCCATATCTCAGATTGAAAATTGCTGGTGAAGAGAGATAGAAATAGAAAAAAAAGAGCTCTTCTCATATATGAAGGCAAACAAATTTAATGACCCCGGAAAAGATCGCAGAGCTAGTAAAAAAAAAGAATTCCGCCACCCAATTATAGGCCGAGTTGAACAGGTATTTTTCAATGATTTTTACTATTAAAACGACACCGTTACCAAACCAAACCAAAATATTTATGTCAATTTGAACTCCTATAAAATAAGTGGCATAATAAGATCATATAAGTGCCTATCGTAAAAAGCTAATGAAGCTCAGAGAGTTAAAGCGCCGGGAAAGGATGGTACATATCCAGATATACTAAAAAAGGCGAAAAGTGAGTGCATCCACCCAGTAGTAAAGTCACTGGGGATGATCATTAGAATCAGAGATTATTTCCTTGGACCGGAAAAGCGCTGAAGTCAACTTAATTGATAAGTGAAGAGAAGAGCTGTTGCAGTGGTCGTGAAATTATAGACCAGTGAATTAGACTTCTATTATTCTTGTAAGTTTATGGAGTCTATGTTTGCTGATGCAATACAGCTCGACAAGAACAGCATTCTAAATAGATGTCAGCATGATTTCGTGATGAGGGAAATCTTATCTCATTAATCTGGTATTACTATAACGAAATTGCAAAATATATATAGTGGGAGTCAGCGGGTATGTTTAAAGATGGTATAGGGGAGCATACAAGAGGAATATGATTATGGGAAATCTGCTGTGACTCGGCACTTCTGGGAGAATGGTCTTCAAATTTCTTCAGACAATTCAATTATTGTCACCGGAAATGGCTCGAGAATTTGTTCTTCGAATTTGTTTTTCGGAACATAATACAGTACTATTAATAGAGATAGGGGAACCCATATCCATTCCCTCTTCGAGACCGTGATCCCTTGGAGGGGATGAATGGTTCCACCGGACACACTCATGAGCAATTTCCGGTCTCCATGAACGTGAGGAGGATATCCCATGCTCTTGCAGTAATATGTACCGAGAGTCCTGATGTTGTTGGTATTATTGAATAATGTACCGTGGTTGTAAAGTTCCACTATTGATAAAGGAGGAAGTCGCTTTGAAAGCTTCGGTTTTGTTTTTAGCGCTTTTAACTTTATCGATTCATTATTTTTAGCGCTTATGACTTCATAGTTTTATCAGTCTATTAAATACTTTATGTTAAATATATTTTATAATGTTTTTAATTAAATTTATTTATTATATAAAAGTCTTTGTCATATATCAGGTCTGTGTATTTATTGTAGTTACTATAAGTGGTTATAAAGCAGTTGAAACAACTTTCACATTATATACCTGGGTTTTATTAATTCTTCTGATACGATTCCTCACGAGAATAAATTAAAGCAGGTCAGGATAACAAGAAAAGTCCTTCAGTATATTAGGGATTAGTTGAAGGACGAGAGAGAGAGAGATCGGTATTCTTTCGCACTGGACAGCCAGTAAGGAACAATCAGAGATCAATCCTCAAACTTCCTTTGTTTCTGTTGAAGTTTTCTGACCACTTAAAGTTTCGGAGGATGGTTAGTTATGATTAGTTATGAGAACCATGCTTGGTTGGTCGCTTCAAATGTCATAAAATTGGCAAAAAAAGTGGCAAACAGAAACCTAAGAGTAATTTATAGAGTCTGGGGAGGAATTAAAGAATGTTCAAGATGAGGGAGCCTTCAGAATTACGATACATAAAGACATTTCCTATGATTATTCGGATGACAGTAGAAAGGAAGTCAGTATTTCTCCCTGCAGATGTAAAAGTTCGCTTCCTGGCATAATTATGTAATTTTGATACGTCTAATAATAGCAAAAATAAGAATCTTTATTGGTATTTTCAGGAGTTGAGTTTTCTTATACAAGAATATATATATATTTTGTGTTTATTATGTTGTATGATTTCTTTTATGTAAACCTCCTGGTTTGTAGCCGCGAAGGGAGTTGTATATAGCAGTGTGCTTTCTGTATATAATAAAGAGTTCTTCTTCTAATATTATTGGTTTATTACAGGGACTTTCTTATGTAAAGATAGAAATCTTTTTATTCGGAATAGTACTAATAGATGCAGAACTCTTTCCCATAAAGTGTCCTCCTCGCACAGTAAGTAAAATGTTTTATTTTTGAAATTAACTAAATTTCAAAAGGCAAAAACACAGAATATCTTTTTTATAAGAAGAGAACCCCAAAACAGCTCCCCAACGTTGATATCAGTTTCGATTTTATTTAATTAACTGAACTAGTCTTTAGAAGATTTAGAAGAAAAAATGGGAGCAATAGACGCCATCATTGAATTAAAAATAATTTTTGACAGAGCACTGGAATAGAATAAAGAAATCGTTACCTGCTCTATCGATTTCCGAAAGCCTTTCGACCAAGAGAAACATAAGAAACTCTTCGAAATACTAGACAGACTGGACTTCTACCACAATTCACGCAGGCTTATTAAGAAGGTCGACATAAACCTAAAACTACAAATGATTAATTCAGAGACCTCAGAGGTGAAATTCAAAATAGGAGTTAGACAAGGATATATCCTCTCTCTCAAAACCTCTGTAATATTTACAGCGAAATAGCGATGAGAAAAATAGAAGAACAAGAGAGGGATTACTATCAATGGCGTTTGATAGTAGAGAAGACAAAATATCTGAAAGTCAAAAAAGTTGGTAAATCTGAACCGAACATTATGATTAACAACATGAAAATAGCGAATAGAACAGAATAAAAATATTTGGGTACCTATTTTACTGACAATGGAAATCAGGAAAGAGAAATAAAAGTAAGAACAGCCATGATCAACGATGTCTTTTGGAGAAATAAAGACTTCTTGAGGAGTGCTGTGGGAATTGAAACAAAGAAAAGAATGATTAGAATATTGGTTTGGCCAGTTTTCACATATGGAAGTGAATTTTGGACCTACAAGAAAAGAGTGTGACAACAGATCGAAGCATTCGAGATGCAGTTCTTCAGAACATTAAAAATTCCATGGACAGAACGCATGTCAAACATTGAAGTCCTAGACAGAATGAGAGCACAAAGATCTCTACTAATGGAAATGATTCAAAGAAAAATGAGACTGGCAGGACATATGCTAAGAGGATCAGCTGGATAAAGAATACTGACAGTCCTCGAAGGAAAAATCGTGGGAAAAAGATCAAGAGGAAGGAGAAGAAGAACGTTATTTGATGACATAAGGATCTGCACGAGATCACAAAACTACGCCGAGACCAAGAGGAAAGCTTATGATAGAAAGAACTGGAGAGACATGGTGCTGCACCCTCACATCAAAAAAGCCACATAAAGAAGAAGAACGGCGTCTTTATGTAGGAAAAACCTCTTTTCCACATTTGGAAAACAATCAATAATCCACGGAATTTACAAATGTACGTAGAATTCTCTGTTTTTACCTTTTGAAAGGTGTTTGTTTTTGTTTAACTGTATTTCTATGTAAATAAAAAATATACATAGAATATATATATATTCTGCATTATTGGATAGCGACAGGTTACGGTATTTTATTGTGACTGATTCTTTAGTTCCGTATTTATTTTTAAAGCCAAACTGAAATAAGTGTCGGGACCTATTTACAGATCATTATGCAACGAAAGTTGTATAATGATTTATAAATAGAATTTTTGGACCAATAAAAATTCACTTTCATTTTACCCGAGCAGTTAGCTCGTACACCCATCATTTATTTTGTCTCTAAATTGGCGTTTTTCTGTATTCAGTTTGCCTGTTTGCTGAATTCAAAAACCTGAGTTTCCGAGATAAAAAAAAAGACATTCTCCACAAAGATTCACCTATTCAAGTGATGTTACATTACTGCAAGCATAACGTAACATCATAGAGACCACATCAAAGTAAACCATCAGCTCTCCCTCAGAAATGGTAAAATCCTTAATAATCCTTAAAAAGTGCGAACTGCTAGTACGGTATGGTTCCTACTCCCAACAAGGGATGCTAATTGTTGGGAGTAGGAACAGGATGTTGCTGTTGCGAGACAACTTTTGAATGGGGATACTACCTTGAAGCACAGGACCTCATTCTCTATTGATGCCATTTGCACTGCCCTTAATTTATGTTTGACTGGTAGCACGATCATGTTAAATAACTCTCTGTTTCGCCAGATGCAAGGTACAGCTATAGATGCCCCGTTAGTTTTGGCATAGCTAATATTGCTATTGAGGAACTTGAAAGACGTGTATCTTGAACTTAGCTGTTCCCATCGCCCTCTAGTGTCGGTATGTCGAAGATGTCTTTGCTGTTATCCCTCTCGGATCAGAAACTCGACTCCTACAGTATCTCAATTCTCTTTCACCCTTTATTCAAATTACTATTGAGCTGGAAACAAATGATACTCTTCCTTTCTTAGACGTTCTGGTCTAACATGTGGATGCATGCTTTGCAACCTCCGTCTTCAGGAATCATATGTGTGCAGGCCAATTTACCAATTATAATTAGTAGGTGTCAAGGACCGGGCGCAGACCCATAATTATGGATATGCCCCTGGACACCTAGGTACTAATGCCGTACTTTGTTTACCTGCGCATGGACGCATTCCAGTTCCGTTAGTGATAGACAATTGGAGGTTTCTAAAGTAAGAACAGAACTCTCTAATTGAGGTTATCCTCCTGGTGTTCTGGATAAGTGTGTGTTACAACGTCCATAATAAAATAAAGTGATTTGCGTATATCCATTTCTGCCATTACTATCGTGTAGGGCGAAATGATAAAAGATTGATTTCATTATGTAAAAATATACTTACCAATGTCAAATATGAAACAATAATTATGTTATATTTTAGGTTGGTAATAATTTTGATGAAACCGATGAAAATATTGTTAGTCTGACGGATAGAAAATAGTTTAAACAAAGAAGACACAAACAACAAAAATGGCCCGCTATATGGGTACATCCACTGCAACTGTAGATTTTATAGTCCACTTTTTTGTAGTACTATATGAATTTAAGTTTAAAATTTGTAACAATGATAGCACCGTCCACATAAAATGAATGATAATGTCAAACATTCAGTATAAATGAAATCCTAAGTAATTATATCGTACTGAAGTACAATCAAACTCTAAAACTGAAGTAGAAGTTTTTTTCGAACTCTAACGAGGAGATAAATGACTTTGTGATAACTGAAAGGAAAGTGGAGGATTAATTTTGAGGATGGACATAAAAAGGCACCAGGAGTGGATGTAATATATCCAATTATATTGAGGGAGCCAGCAAAGGAGGTAAGCAAACCCTTAGTCACAATTATGAGAGCATCCTTGGATTCAACGGAGGCCCCTATGGACTAGAGAAGTCAAATATATCCCCAACTCGTAAAGTGGGATCAAAAGGCGACATCAATTACAGACCTGTTAGCTCAACGTTTGTTCCAGAGAAAATAATGCAACTACCGGTTAAAGAAGTAATGTAGGCCCATTTGAACAGGTATGCAATCAGAAAATGGATTTGTCAAGGGACAGTCTTCTCTAACCAATCTGAAAAGTTACTGCGATCCGGTGACAAAGGAACCGGATGTAAAAAATAATTTTTACATCATATTATTGGATTTGAAGAAGGCTTTTGATATTGTAGCACATACCAGACTGCTGCACAAACTGAAGCAATGTGGCATTAACGGAAAGTGATTGCTATGAATAAAGGAACAGTTAAGTGGAAGAAGCGAGAGAGCAGTATTCATTGATAACTGCTCTTCTTGGACTACAGTTAATAGTGAAGTTCCTCAGGGTTCAAGCTTGGGTCTATTGTTGTTTTCAATATTTATCAATGATACTGATGAAGGTATATCAGAATTAATGTCTAAGTTTGCTGATGATACAAAGTTTGGTAGGCTGGTTAACAATAGTCATCAGGGTGAGCTATGCAATTGAAGAACTAGAAACATTAAGTCGATGGGCTGAGAAATGGCAGCTGAAGTTTAACGTTAAGAAATGCAAGGTAATGTACATGGGAAGCAGTAACCCCAGAGTAAGTTATCAACTGTGCGGTACTACACTCAGGACAATGGAGAACAAAACAGACCTGGGGTAATGTCATTTTGAAGTCAGACGTGAACTTCTCTGAGCAGTGCAAATATGCTGCCAGGACATCTCATGGAGTTTTGTCAATAATATACGGAAACTTTGCTAGCAGGGATAAAGAGATGATTATCCCTTTGTATAAGTCCATGGTTAGGCTGCATCCTGAACATTGTATACAGGTGTGGAGGCCTCACTTTAGGAATGGGTGCAGAGAACGGCACTCAGATTGGCGCTCTTACCTAAAAGTCTTCAGTTCTGCAAAATTGCAGTCTCCAAATCAAGCATCTGCTGGGAGATCTGCTTGACGTATTTAAAAGAAGGGATTGAGTAAGGTGAATGTTAATAGCATTATTATTATTATTATTATTATTATTATTATTCCACTTGTTGGGACTACAGACATGGAGGGTGCATAAATTCAAGTTGAGGAAGGATGGTTGTAGGCGCGGAAGTTTTCCTTAAGCCAGAGGGTGTTTGATTGTTGGAACAGGTTTCCATCAATCGTTGTAGAAATGGATGAGTGAATAAATTCAAGGGAGAACTAAACAAATTCTTAGAGGGTACGTATGGGCGAACTGCGTTTATCATTTTTTGGCTTGTAATATATAAGCTTGCTTTCTTGCATCATTTGCCAATACTATTACTACTGCATAACTGAAAATATGATTTCATGCTCCATAACGCGAAGCCAACAAAAATGGTGTTCAAATAAGAAAGCCAATGTTAAAATATTCTTACTCTGTAAAAGAATAATTTAATCATATTTCTTAAAAGAGAAGTTAAGCAATTTATATTATTACAAAAACGCTACTTTCTTTACAGACTACAACTATTCCAACCGAAACGACTTCTACTGAAACTACGCCTACTGAGACTACGCCTACCAAGACTACGTTGACCGACACTACTCCGACTGAAACTACTCCAACTGAAACTCCTACCGAAACTACACCAACTGAAACTCCTACCGAGACTACTCCGACTGAGACTACTCCAACTGAAACTCCTACCGACACTACTCCAACTGAAACTCCTACCGACACTACTCCAACTGAAACTCCTACCGACACTACTCCAACTGAGACTCCTACCGAGACTACTCCAACTGAAACTCCTACCGAGACTACTCCAACTGAAACTCCTACCGAAAGCACTCCTACCGAGACTACGCCAACTGAAACTCCTACCGAGACTACGCCGACAGAGACAACACCAACTGAAACTACTCCAACTGAAACTCCTACCGAGACTACTCCAACTGAAACTACTCCAACTGAAACTCCTACCGAGACTACTCCAACTGAAACTCCAACCGAAACCACCCCTACCGAGACTACTTCTACCGAAACCACTCCTGCCGAGACTACGCCAACTGAAACTACTCCAACTGAAACTACTCCAACCGACACTACTCCCACCGAAACTACTCCGACCGACAGTACCACCACTGAGATTACTGAATAATAATTTGCAGATGCTTCCTCGTTGGTGCTACATTAATTTGGTGGACCACAGTGTGGTTGTCTTTAGCGGATAGATTCATCTTTTTTAATTGTATCAATGACTTCACAATTTTGAGCAATTTTAAAGGGAGGTTTAGGTACAACACGAAAAAATCTCTTTTGGGATAACAATTTTTAGGAATGGTATTTATATTCCTGTGGGCACAAGCAGTGTTTTAATGAAATAAATGTAATACATAAAACTACCATTTGTATTGTATTAACTGCAATACAAAATGCGAGTTACCATCTGCCTATGGGGAAACATTGCAGAACATGTGGGTCTCATCTGCTAAATGAGCCTCTCATTAGTCTTATTTACAGTATCTTTATTTTTACTAATGAGAGACATTTAATGGAAAATGGATGGATTAAATGGAAATAAGACTCAGGTGGATACAACTAGAATCACGCGGTTGTCTATGTCGATATGAATACTGTTAAAATTGTTATCCATGGAGTTTAGACTTGAGGATACCTCGCAGTATCCTGCAGACAAACAAACCCTGTTGTAGTTGCGTGCATAGAGATACTGAATAGAGACAATCAATTCGAGGTATTTTTCATAATTGGGTGAGCAGTAAAGAGTACTCCAAAATTTATCTTTACTATGTAGTATCTTCGCAAGCCTTTCGGGGTCATCTTGTAGTGTATCTTGAAATTGTTTGCTGGGATGCATCGCCCAAAACTATCAAGTATGTTGAGTGAGGTAGATTCGGGTCAGTAGAGAGCTTCGCATTGTGGTATGTTAGTGAAATTATGTTGTTGAGTTTTCGAAAAAAAAAAAACAAAGAAAACAGTAACTAAAATGGGCAAATATTTTTACGAAAGCTGACTGGAGCTTTTGATAATGTTGCGCAGAAAACACTGCTGTACAAATTGGAGCAGTATGGAATTAAAGGCAAGTTGTTGTCACGGATAAAGAGATAGTTCAGTGGGAGAAAACAGAGGGTGGTAATTAATGAACACTGCTTGTCGTGGACTAATATTATTAGTGGATCCCCCCAGGTTTGGTGTTGGGCCCATTGTTGTTTTCTATATTTATCAATGATATTTATGAAGGCATATCAGGCTTAAAGTGCAAGTTTGCAGATGATACAAAAGTTGGCACGGTTGTTAATGACAGTACGCTGTTGCAATAGGATATAAAAAGTTGGGCAGATGGGCTAAGAAGTGGTACCTGAAGTTTAACATTGGCAAATGCAAAGTACTGAACATGGGTGGCAATAACCTCAAAGTAACGTACCCACCACTAACACTCAGGGAATGGAGAATGAAAAAGATCCGAGGGTAATTGTGCAGTCACATATGAAATTTTTAGAGCAGTGCAGACAGGCTGCCAAAGCAGCTCATGGGATCTTGTCAGTTATATACAGTAACTTTGCTAGCTAGCAGGGATAATGCACGAGGTGATTATCCCTTTGCATGAGGCCTCCAGACCACTTTCGGTACTGCATTTTATGCAGTACCGAAAGTGGTCTGGAGGCCTCATTTTTGGAAGGATGTAGAGCTGTTGGCACGAGTACAAAGATGGGCAACGAGATTGGTAATAGGCTTCAGTCCTGCAAATTGCAGCACTAGGCATCCGCAGTGTGATCTCATTCAGGTGTACAAGACCTTGAATGGTTTGAGCAAGCTCAGTGCTGATGGAATTGCTTGGACAAACTTGCATCTCTTGTTGTTGTGGAAGTTGATAATTTAAATAAATTTTTAAATGAGTATGTGAAATGGGAAGTGTTTTTTTTTTCGTGGCTGCTGCTGTATAATCTTGCTTTCTTGCATCATATGCCGATACTAATGCTAATGTTGATGTTAATTATATTTGTTCGCAGGAAAACTGGAACGAAATTTACCACAATCCTTCAGTAACCGAAATAGTGGATAGTTTTGTATCAAGAATAAAGGGAACTTTAAAGGGAACTGCTGTATAAAATGCCATTAACACGAGATTTTCGACCCGGTTTAGTTCTGAATTGAATAGAGTCATACTACAAAATGAAAAAAAAAAAAAAAAAAAAAAAAAAAAGTGCACAGAGAATTTAAAAGAACGAACAACCCCGTTTTCAAAGACAGATTCAGATGCACCGAGAAAAAGGCAAACATGTTATTATATACTTTTTGCCACAATTACGCAAATTCATTTAATGTAATAATATTAGGCATTTCTAGAGTTTAGCTAACTTAACTAGAAATAATGGAATAAAAAACACCTCGTACCAAAAACACAACTCAGCGTATTGACTGTCGCATCAGTCGCTGACAATACCGATATAATGGGCAATCATTTTGGGGATATTGATAGTATCTCAGCCAACGCAAACAACTGATTAAACTATTAATTACGTTAGCCCTGACACATCTTCTACTATTACTATACAAGAAAAGGGATTGTATACCGCCATCAATTGATTGCACAGTGTTTATTCAAGGAGTCCTGACGATATTCCTGTCAGATTCTGGAAAATATGTCGAAAATCGTTGAAAAGTCACTTATTATACATTTTTAATGAATGGTTGAATGAAGGCATCTATCCCGAATATCTTAAATCAGCATACTTATTTCTCATTCCAAAAAAGAGACAAAAGGGACCAAAAATCGAAACAACTAATTGCAGAGCAGTAACAATGTTCAAGGGTCTAGCTAAAATACTAGATACTATTATCCATCATAAACTTGCTTCATATTAGCAATAGCACTTCATGGATTACGTCTTGGTCGGTGAGTACGTTGTAGCGAACCTAATGTCGCTCTGGCACTCCATCGGTGTGGAACTGGACAGAGGGGAAGTGGGTGGATGTACTTTACACAGCTTTATCCAAAACGTTTAATAATATTAATCACGATATATTACTAAAAACTGCAATCTTAACATTATACCACCACTTCTTAACTTCTTAACTGGTTATATCAAATGCAATTCTTATAATGTAATATTTCTCTGTTACATCTCAACAGTGATCACAATTCTAAGTGGCATACCTCAGGGATGATCATTGGAACCGCTACTATTTAACATCTACATCTAGGATTTGGCATTAATCGAATTTCCTGGAAACGTTAAATTACTATCTTACGCAGACAATTTAAAATGATTTGTGGTCTGTAACAATCTTTTAGATTGCATTAATCTACAAAAATCTCTTAACACGCTCTGCTTACTATATTGCTTATTGGGCTTATGCAAAAAAAAACTTATTTATAAACATAAGTAAATGCAAAGTTATGTCATTCAGCGATCCCGGAAAATATATCATCGCATATGACTTCAAAAATATACAATCAAAGCATCTCAAGCAGCAATTCGATGACAGCTTTGGGCGTTACTTTTTGATTTCAATGGTTTATTCAATTTTCACATAACATAAATAATTAAAAAGACTTACTGGAAATTAGGATTTATCAAAAGATTTGCGGGTCAGCTTTATAATTTGAATCTTACAAAAACGTCATGCACCATTCTCATCCTACCTGAAACTTAATTTGCAGCAACAATATGGTTATGTATTTCTCAAAACTCTGGGAATGAACTTGAAAAATAAAAATCCGTGTGATTAAATATATACTAAGGTAAGATAGTATTCAGAATTTTATTAGCACTTGCTACATTCTTACCTAAATAAATACAAAACGAAACCGCTAATTATAAGAAAGCAAATTCAAAGAATTAAATTATTCAGCCCTGCATTATTACTAGCTGGAGAAGGGTTTTAGGACCATAAGGGACTAAGGCCATATTGCCCTGTGTATATTATTTGTAAATTGAGTGTGGTCTATGATTGACTTTCCGTTTGTTGGAAGAAAACGCCATGCTACCCTTGTGCCAGACCGACTAAGTCAGCCACATGCGAAAAATGGGACTCGACTCATGTGTTTTCCACCCGGTGCCGGGAGGATGTCAATCCTACCAACTGTACTACTCACGGGGACAGTCTTTGTATTAATTCAGCGATATTATCTGACATCAAACTAAGAATACCCCTTGAAACCACTCGTAATAATGTTACTTTCCATCTGATATACAGGGCTAATTATGGCAAAAAAAGCCCATTAATATTTTACTTTTCTTGACAGACCATTACGATATACATCCTTTTATTTTAAATAAGATTTACATCTTATTGAAATAATTTAAGTAAAATATATTTGTCGCTTTCATAAGTTTTATTCTTTATTTTATCACGTTTAATTATCACATGATACTCATTGATTATATCTTGTTCATTAAAATACTTATTTGTAATTCTTCAATATAAGGATGCACTGTGCATAATTTTTATCGAATTTATTTCCGTTTAAATATTAGCTTTCTTACTATTATTAATTATAAACGTACTGCACTTTGTTAATGGACACAAACCTGTAAAGTGCTGCGAATAAATAAATAAACTCGCAACCTCCAAGTCTTAATGTTGCATTAACGACAGCAAGAACGATACCTCTTATCAAAGAGAATTAACGAGTATTAACAAAGACCAGCAATCATCAACGGTGTGAATTATATCTGGATGAACATAATTGCGATGGTATTTTGTCCACCAGGGTGATGGTATTACGTCTGAATCGAATAAAATTAGCTCCATTGTAAATTATTAATTTTCACCATAGGAATCCAAATCATCTCGATTTATAGTATCCATTTTCCTAAAATACCAATAGCTTCCGCAAATTTCTGCAGCCTCAAACAAAAATAAAAACCAACCTAGATACGCATGAAATGAAACGAGTTATGAATAATTAATAAGCATCATATCCTGCTATTATTTCAGTAGGACGTAGATGATTTTAGAGATGCAAGCAGAACGCAGTATAAAGATAGATCCATAATTTCGTCAGTGAAAAAAACAACACTGCCTTTGTGCCGGGTTCACGCCATTACATGACTATCAGAACGTTACGCCTACTACATTAATATCATGGATGGAGCATCTTGTAACTATCCCAACAAAAATTATGGAACATAAGTTATATTCTAAACTTTGGATAAAAGTTATTAGCTACAACGAATGGTGACCAATACTCTGTTCATTTCTTTTAATAAATAGTATATGTTTTGTTCTTAACTAGAGATGTCACTGACTCTTGGTAGGATATTGTAGAGTACTTTAAAATCAAACGCGCTGAAGCCTTTGGTCTAAATGTGTAACATATTAGCAAATGCAAAGACAGTTCACTGATTTTCTGAAAGAAAAGTGAGCGATATTAGAAAGTTCATCACTTTATTAGGAAATGGAATAATTCAGGACAAAATACTTTCTAAAGCACTTTATTGGCATCAAATCCTGTTTCGATAGTCTGTTTTATCAACCCATAAGACTTAATGGAGCAGCCCTCAAAACAACATTGCGTCGATGTGACGCCATCACGAGACTGCCACTAGTCCTGAATGTAGATCAACATATTTTTTTGACCAGTAGCGCTTATCAGCAGATCGTAATTAGACATCATTGGACTAACTTGGCCAAGCTGAGGAAAATGGCTATTCGAACCCAGGCCTTGTGCCAGTGTCTAACTAGTAGCCTTTATCTGTTATCAGCATACTCAACGATAGGCACATTTGAGATTTCGCAGATATAAAAGCAGCAATTTCTGGCATGTATTTTACTTCTTTATCCAATTCCTATATTTGCTGGCTTCATCCTATGAGAGGACAATTTTTATCCTTTATATCTTTCAAAAATTTTCAATGACTGACGTTTTGACAGTTCTGTATACCACAAGTTATCTGGAAGTTAACCACAAGTTATCGAGCAGCCCAATTAGATTACACTATAAAGTCGTTCTGCTTGATTTCCGTCAACGTATGTTACTGAACGACATTCTACATGACACTGCACATTACTAAAAAAGTTTAAAGGACGTAATCAGGAATATATTGGGCTTATTCCCACCGCACATGTTCCAGTCTTCAAAAATCGGTGGACACCGCAGAGATAATTTTTTATTAGAAAGCGTCTTCCATTAGATTGGGATGTATAGTGTGGGGGGGGGGGGGATGATTGATGTTTATTTGACTTTATATATTTTTTTTATTTTTCGTTATTATATATAACTTTTATTTATTTATTTTTTCTCAATGCTATAAGACTTATTTAATTATCCACTGTACTCTACTATGCCCCCTTTTGTCCCCTCCCACTTTACACCTGACTTGTTAATCTCCCAGAAGATTCTAGACTCTAGGGAGTCTCAATATTTTAGGTATTCCTCCTCTGGACTGACTGAAGTTCAAAACGACAGACAGACACATCAGTACAAAACATAGTAATATTTATTGACATTATATATATATATTTCAATCAATAGCTACAATTAACTGCGAACTTTATTATGTGTGGCTTTGTTAGACTGCTAGACCTTATCTGTGTAAATATCCTTGTAATCCAAAGTACTAAATTTTATACATATATATGTATATATCATCATGTTCTTAGTGCGCCTCATCTTTGTTTCTAACAGGTCCAGGAGTTTATTACACCTTATAATCTTTACATCGGCTTTCCTACTACTCAACTGTCCTAGTAGGTCTACAGGTAGCTTTCAGTATGAGAATAAACAATTACAAGTAGCTATATATATATATATATATATCCCTTTCCAAAATTATTACGTACACACATATATCTCAGTTAGAAAATCCTTTCCTCAACTACAGATCTGTTCATCATTCATAATCAACCAATGTAATTAACCATCTTCCCGTATATCTAATCCATTAATTCTTTAATTAGCTAGACACTCAATCAGTCTTTTATCCGTTTAAACAATTACTATCACACTAAGTTATACTCTTAATAAATACAAATTCACTATAATTTAACATTCAGCTACAATCCTTTGTTACCTAATTAGTCATTTCCCCCAAAATCTACTATTATATTAGGGTATCCCTTCTATCCACTAATTAACTTTTACCTTAAGGCCCTACTCTTAATTTCTCTACAACTCTGTGTACTGTACATGGGTGCAATTTACGTTTAGCTTTCTCCCTTAGATTAAGTATTTCCTCTAGAGTAATTCCTTCACTAACTTAAGATTTTTCCGTACTGAACTATCACTTACTCAGTTTTCCGAGCGTTCTCTCTATTCTGGGCTGCCATAACCATCTGCATAACAGCGTAGTCTAGAAGGCGGGCGGTTGTTCATCCTTGGAATATATCAATCTACCTGCAGTTCGCTCTCCCGTAGGCACTGCTCTGCTGAGTTGAATAAGGATCCTTTCTTGCATCATCGGTCAGCGCTGCATCCGTGTACTTCTCCGGCACAGAGAAAATTTTAGGTTTCGGCCGGTCGCTCATCACTGCTTAGTTGAGTACCCTGCCTCTAGAATTCTCCTTGTGCGTTCTTCCCTTTCCTTTACTATGAACTGCATCAGATTCTCTCACTGTTCTGTATTCATTGGCTACTGCTATATCTTCATTCTTCTACGTGGACACATTCTTTCTCCAACTTTAGACTTACATAAATTACTCACAAGGAAAATTTCCTTCCCATTACTACGGTCTCCTCTCCAAAACTTTTAACCACCACCCAAACTCAACAACGACTCTGCTACATGACTGTCTCCCTACACACACTCCCCAAAAAACTAAAAAAAACCTCCCTCTTTCTCTCTTTACTCTGAATTTCAAATTTTCCTACACTTTTCTCTCTGACCAATCGCTGACCTGTAGATCATCTTCCCCTGTATTCCCATTCATCTCCTTTACTCTTCCGTGGGCATGTCCTTCACCCTTTTTAGAGAGGGCTTCGGTTTCCAGAAATTTCTGGAACTTTCTAGAAAGATGACCGGAAGTTAAGGAGGTCTAGAAGTTTCTAGATATTCTTTGTGATTCCGCACCTACGCCGTGTATTTGTCTTGTTTCACCTGTCGTTAATCGCCCCCATGAAAGTTTAAAGAGTGCATTCAATTTCTTGAGTACCTCAATTACTGAGCTCCATCTCTATCTTAATTGTGTTTTTGTTTCGGCCCATTGTTCTTTAGGGGCGAAATGTTGACTCTGATTTGTGCTCATTAACTACGGACTGCTCCATCGGTCCTTCTATTGTATCGCGTGTTCGAAACGCTTCCCCCCCCCAGTTGCTACGTTAATCTTCCTCAAAGGTAATAGGCGAAACGAGCACAATTAAACCTGGGACTTTTCTGAACTATCCTATTCAAATTCTGTTATTTAGTTTTGACCTGAGATATTTCTAAAGGTTGACTATCTTAAAAATCACTAATAATTTTCCAATATCAATAACACCCATTATTAAATAACAGTTGTGAGGACAGGTCCTTACACTAGCGTCTGAATAGTCTCAGGGACCATGTTTAAAAGTAAAATGTAGTAAATTCGGAAATATATATTTCTCGCAATTAAAGTCAGGATTTTAAGGCAAATTTTCCTTACTTTTTTCTAAAAAAAAAACTTTTCTATATCCAACTTCGTTTTCCTTCATTACTTTGCTTATTTTTATATTTCTGCACTATAACTAGAGTACTGATTTTCCAGTGAAAACTCAAAGCAATAAGAGGAACAGGAAATTTATAAATAAGGAAAACAAATACACCAGAGATATTCCAGAATTAAGGTACACAGGGAAACTGCTACATCGTTTATTACCACAGATGTGCAACTGTTTGCACACATGCTGATACAGTAGTATAACGTTACTTTGATACGCACATACGCGCATTCAATCGTTTTCATTGGGAAATGATTGAAACCATGAATAAAGAAATCAGTGTCAAACGCCCGTAATCAGGTCATCATTGTCGCAATAATATTATCATCATTTATAAATGGCAGATCCGATAAATGATGTTTCACTGGCGCAAGCAGATGACAGTTCAATGATACCAAAGTTAGGTCTGCCGTGTCCATGTCACTGGAATCATTATTGGTCTTCTGGGCAGCATTTGAGATCAGATTGTTGTAGAGGGCGATTATATCATCTCTTATCTTTTCTGATATCTGTGTTTTGGCAAATAGTTTCCCTCAATTTATTCAAATTGCGTCCCTCGATTTACTCAATTCATTCAGCCAGTTACTTCCAGGTATGGATTTAACGGGAACTATTGATTTTCAACAACAGAATGACTTATGAATCTCACATAACCATTGCTATAACTTTTTTGAAGTGGAAAGAGTATCTTAATTTTTTGTTTTTCTTTTTATTTTCTAATGTTAATCAGACCTCTTGAAAATGTATCTTCAATAAAAACTTGCTTGGATTTCTCGATGATTGAATGCAATTCCTTTAAAAAGTGATTATATTATCTACTTTTTATTTTAATTTCATTATTATGTTTACTTTTCTTCCGTTAATTTTAATAATAGAAACCTAATTGAAATTCTGAACAATTGCTTAAAAAATAAATGAAGAACTACTAAAGTTTCATTATTTATTTTAATTTTTAAAATTGTGTTTAAAATTTTACATTTATTATTATTATTTATTTCTTTTCTCGTTTGATGCAACCTAATTCTTGATTAACTTCCTAAAATCCTCTGTTGTGCCCAGTTATTTGTTTAAAGGAAAATCAGAGTTTTCTAAGAGGTTGAAACTCGCATTTGGCCCCACTACCTCTGACTTTACTCTCGCGAAAATTACACTTATATTGGAGGGAGTAACAAAACGTTCGTACCCTTTTGTAGAAATAATAGCCCTAGAAAGGTGAACCTTCACAGGAACTTTAATTTGTAAGATGAAAAATCTTACATGTTAATATTTTAGAAAAGAGTGAGATTTATTTAAAATAAAGCTTAGGAAATAGCAAAATGGGACAGTAAACACTATCAGTCACTAATATTATTCTAGGTCACTCACAAGGAATTAAAAATTAGACAAGGTTGAATTAGAGAAGGGAGCGGTAAGCTATTAGCAATTAGGGATACATTTCAGTTCCCACCATGGCATAGAACAAATAATAACAACGGGAATGGTGGCGGTGACTACTGGCGAGCAGGTGCGAATAACTATGGCTCTGAAGAACAAAAGGGCTGTAGACTGAACATTGTGGGACATCCCTTTGTCCGGTTACACCGAGATATCGGCCAGGTAGTAAATACGGATCAAATTACTCCGGTTAGCAATCTATTTGCGTCTGACTGTCGGCGATGGCAAGGTCGTTAGAGCATGTAAAATAAATCTGCTAAGTTTAACGAGGGGTGGTGAAGGTGACGGCGAACTTCAAAGCAGCGGATTGCCTGGGAAAAATTTGGAAATTTATTAAAATGAGCTCTGAATATACAGCCTGAGAAATTTTAAAAGACGAATAGGAAATGATGAAAGTTTGACAAAATGAGAAGATTGGGTAAACTCAGAAGAAAGCGGGCAGGAATTATGAGGGGCGTTGCTGAATTGAGATGACAAAAGTGAGTGAACGGGGAGAGACAAGACACACAGTTGAGATTCCGTTGGTGTTTGTGGAAATGGGTTAGTAAAAACATAGAGTAGAGTTTTTGACGGTGTTAGGGAAAGAATGAGTTAAAAGTTACTGAGTTGAGTTTTTGTTAGTGTTTGTGAAAATGGGTTAAAAAGAACACAGAGTTGGGCTTTTATTGGCGGTTTGTGGAGATGAGTTAGGAAAGACAGACGTGAGTTTTTTGACAGTGTTAGTGGGAAAATTGAGTAATAAGTTGTGTAGGGTTAGATAAGTCCTGTCCTATCCTGTCAGCCAGCTGGGAAAGATCTGACAAAGTTAAGATGGAGTAGTAAAGGGTTAGATAAGTTTAGTGCAGTCTGTAAGTAAGGAAAAGTTAGTGGAGTTTCATAATAGAAGAGAACAGTCGAGTAGTCCGTTATAGGAAGGCAAGGGTAGTGGCCCGTATGCAAATAAGTCTGTCCGTTATAGGAAGGCAAGAGTAGTGGCCCGTATGCAAATAAGTCTGTCCGTTATAAGAAGGCAAGGGTAGTGGCCCGTATGCAAATAAGTCAGTCCGTCGTCGGAAGGCAAGGGTAGTGGCCCATATGCAGATGAATGAAGTGTAAGGAGAATAAGCCTGTCCGTCGTCTAAAGGCAAGGGTAGTAGCCCGTATGCAAACGACTGAAGTGTATGGAGAAAAAACCTGTCCGTAATAGGAAGGTAGTGAAAGTGGCCAGCGTGAAAATAAGTAGTGTAAGGAGAAAAATAACCCTAGTCGACCATCTGAAGGCAGTAATAAAGGCAAGGCGCAGATTAGTGAGCTGAGAAGATAAAGTTGTAATTCCTAGTCCGCCAGAACAGCTGAACCGAAGGTTAAGTAGCAGTATCGAAGACGAGCCCATAAATTCCTAAAAGACACAATGATGCCCTATCTAGACGTAGACTACAGCCCATGGAGAAACTTGAAGTTCTGAGATGAATGCAGTTGGTAAACGATGATGCCATTCCCAGACAAGGAGCTGAAGACCCCCAAAACGGAGAAATCCGATTCGTAAAATTAAGTAAGTGACTAGTTATATAGTATTCTCCCTCACAAATAAAGGACTGTTGGAACTCTAATATCAGATTAGTATAATGTTTAGAAAGATGTTAAGGGAAGGATATACAAAGATATAAATATATACATAAATATAGAGATAAGTCAGATGATAGTTTTGGGTTTTGATTAATGTATAATTAGACATATGTAGGAAGGCAAAGGAGAGAAATTTGATATTTGTTATTAGTTATTGTTTAACATAAAGGGATGATATATTTTGGAAGGCAAGGGTAGAGAATACAGAGAAAGAAATAGCCTTACGAATGTAGCTAACACTTGGGACCAGCATTAGTCCAGAAATTGATGTCAAATGTACTATCTGTCTTGATTAGAGAAAGTTGTGAAATTATATTCCCCAAGACAAGATGGGGCACTAGTTAAAACGGAAGTTAAGAGTGAAATTCCTAAATCAATACATAAGGTAAGGATTTTATTTAAATAGGAGAAAGGGTGTACCTAATCCTCTTAAGTAATTATTGTTCATGTGTGAAGAAGAAGCTATAGCAGTTTTTGTAGAGATATTAAGTTTGTTGTGTATAAAGAAATAATCTTTCTAGTGTAAAACCAATGTATTTAATTGCCATATATAACTGATAATACATAGGCAAATTTGAGTAATAATAATATGTGCTTGAGAGTTGTTAATTTTTATATTGTGTATATAAGCGTAAATAAAATGTTATGTTATATATTAATGTGTGTGTTGTTTGTCATTCTTGAACACTCAGCCTGTACGAGGGGAATTATAAATAATTGTGAAGTTCCCTTGAATCTGGAATTCTCCTGTAAAGTAAAGTCAGATGTGTAATTGGGGAAATTAAACTAAGGTGGACAACAACTCATATAAGGGAACAACCAAAAAAAAATAATATTTAAAAAATAAATAATAAATAACAATAAATATAAAATATATATATATCATTCTTTCAATTCCACCCCCCACAAATTCTTTCCTATGTGCTCTCCATGTATAGTAACACAATTCTCCCATCTATGGATCAGTTGTTCAGTATCTTGTTAATATAATATCTGTGTTTTGATACACCATAGACACTCTTAAAAAAACTACAAAGTAGTTGTTGTGGGCATAATTTGCTCTTTCTCATATTGTGCTCTGCCTTCACGACGAGTTGCCATTATACTGCACTACCTCAAATAAGTAACGCTTCACTAATAGAGAAGGCTATTGTTACTTATTCTCAGTGAGTACCACCACCCAGACATGTTTCAAGGCTATTTGTATATGTGTGGGATAATAGCTCTACTATCCACTTGTCCCTATTAGACTTAGAAAGCAAAAAAGGTAGAGGGAAAGTAATAGTAGGAGTGGAAGAGGAAAAAGAAACATGTAGAAGAATGAAAGGGACTAACTCCTTCAACTCACACCACTCAAAAACTCAAACTCCTCGAATAGGTAACGCTTCCCCAGTAGAGAAGACTGTTGTTACCCATTCTCGGAAACTCCGAGAACACCAGGCTCCCCAGACATGTTTCAAGGCTATTGGCCTATCATCAGTGGGTGGGCAGGTACCCTAGTATTGCAGACATGACGACCCAGTTGTGAAGTTAATCGCACAATATGAGAGATGCCAAAAGGTGTATAAGATAATATTTAAAATAATTAAATAGTATGAATCAGAGCTGTATTACTCAATATGTTCTACGTTGGTAATAATATTAGTAAATTGATAAGAGGAGTTTACCTCAATATAGTACGTGGAACACTTCCGTATGATACCCTCCAGAAATTAAAACGGAAAAAACGAAAAAATCGACAACTTACTGGTACATTAAAGTAAAATATAAATAATTAAAGTGAAATATAAATAATTAAATAATCAATTTAACACAATTCAAAATCAATTCAAAACAATTAAAATTCAAATTAACGCAATTAAAAGAATCTAACGAAAATATTCAAAACGATTTTCCTTCCTGAAGCTGACAATGCTTTTCGACCGACTGTCGTGATCACAGGAATGAAAATTATCGAATCAGGCTAAACCTGCAACTTAAATAGTGATTATGTGTCTTCGCGCATGCGCGTAAAGGTCCACGCATCGGAGATCAAATATGGCCGCCGAACATTAACAGAATTCTCGTGTAATTTAATTTCAACGGTTTCTGCAATTAATAGTCGCGTATAATTACGTTGAACGTTAAGTATTTTGGCCTCGTTAAATAAAAAAGTATGTTTTTCGTTAATGGCATGAAAGGCTAATTCTGACGCTGCTGAACGAGAAGCACGAACAGAGGCTTCGTGTTGATTTACACGGATATTAAGAGAAAACCGCGTGGAACCCTGATAAGACGAGTCGCAATCACCGCAAGAAATGTTGTATACTAGATCATTAATTTGTGTTGCGAACGCGGAAAGAACCGAGCGATTGTTCAGTATAGTGTGTAACTTCCGTATAGGCCTAGCTATAATTTTAAATTCGGTATCTTTAAAGAATCTGTTAAGCTGTTTGTGCCACTGTTCAACATATGGGACAGAAATAAAGTATTTTTTGATATTACTATTGTTGATTGGTGCAGTATTTTGTATCCTATCCTTAGCTTGTACCCTAATTCGATTTATTGTGTTAATGGGATAACCCCTGTTCAAGAATCTGCTAGTTAATATTTGTATTTCTGAGTCTAAAGCAGAATCCGTCGTTGAATATTTATAGGCATTTAGAAATTGATTAAAGATAATCGATCTTTTGTAGGTGAACGGGTGGTAGCTATTATAATGTAGAAGCATACCGGTGTTAGTGGGTTTTCGATAGATGCTAAATTGTATTTTGTTCGAGTCCCGGGTAAGCGTGAAATTTAGAAAGTTTAATGACTTAGTATCCGTATCTTCCCTTTCCAATGTAAATTTGAGTCTAGAATGAATATTGTTAAACGAATGTAAAATATCTTGGATAGTACTACTATCGGTAATAACTAGAACATCGTCTAAATACCTCCCATAGTATGTGATACGGGGACGAAAAGGTGTCAAATGTATCTGCTCAATCGTTGAGAGATAGATCTCTGACATTAAGCCACTCAGGCTCAAACCCATTGGTAATCCAAAAATTTGTTTGTACACCTTGTCTCGAAAGGTGATGTAGTTAGCCTCAACTAATAGTTTAATTAAGTGAAAAATCTCCTTTATAGGCAGCTTCGTATAATTAATCGGAGTCGAGTTTTTATTTAACATATCCCAAATAATATCTAATGTGTATTCAACGTTTACATTCGTATATAATGATGTAACATCTAATGAGAATAAATTGTCATTGTCGCCGAGTTTACAGTCTTTAAGATTATTAAATAATGTATCGTAATTCTTAATCCCAAATTGTATAACCTGTCTAAAAGTTTTATAATGTTATATACATGTGTGGCTAAGGCTGAAAATGCCGAGTTCCTGTAGGAAACAATAGGTCGAATCGGAAATCCAGGCTTGTGTAATTTTACCTGACCAAAAAGTGCAGGAATATTGTATGTTCTGGACTTCAATTCCTTCAACTGAACCATAGTAATGTAGTCGTTTTTACGATATGTGGTTAACGTTTTATTGTATTGATTTACCAAATTGGTAAACAGTGTCGGGTCCACTTCACAATAAGTGGAGCTATCAGATACAACTGAATCTAACTTATTAATATAATCATGTTTATCTAGTATTACCACTGTATCTCCTTTATCTGCCCTCTGTATAATAATGTCCTTATTTTCTCGAAGTTCTCGTAAAGCTGAACTGTCATGTGTATTCAATTTAGGAAGTCGTGTTTCTTTTATGTTATTCACTACTTGGTTAACTTGTTGAATAAATACATCTTTTTGTGGAACACTACGAAGTCCAAATTCAAAATCAATTACGCATTGTTTTTTTGGCAGCTTTCGAGGTGGTAAATTATAATTTAATCCTTTGGATAAAAGTGAAATCTGGTCCTGCGATAGTGTACACGAGGAAAGATTTGTAACCTGTTGATATGTCGGTTCGTTGGATACTGGGTGAGGGGGTGTTCGTGAACTAGCCGACATATTCTGTGGTAGTGCGTTATGTGTCTGTGGGGGGGATGTCACCCAGGTTAGGAAGCTTCGCGATAAATTAAAAAATTATCTACATCCGAACGATTGGTCTGTATTGAAGACCTCCATAGATTTGCGACGGGAAGCACAAGCCTCAGAAATAAAAAACAGACACGTTAATAAGTTGCAAACATTATCGAATAGTTCAAGACACGTTCATACGAATTCTAACACATTGTCGCGAGCCTGCGACCAAGTTCACACGAGTTGGGTGACATCCCCCCCACAGACACATAACGCACTACCACAGAATATGTCGGCTAGTTCACGAACACCCCCTCACCCAGTATCCAACGAACCGACATATCAACAGGTTACAAATCTTTCCTCGTGTACACTATCGCAGGACCAGATTTCACTTTTATCCAAAGGATTAAATTATAATTTACCACCTCGAAAGCTGCCAAAAAAACAATGCGTAATTGATTTTGAATTTGGACTTCGTAGTGTTCCACAAAAAGATGTATTTATTCAACAAGTTAACCAAGTAGTGAATAACATAAAAGAAACACGACTTCCTAAATTGAATACACATGACAGTTCAGCTTTACGAGAACTTCGAGAAAATAAGGACATTATTATACAGAGGGCAGATAAAGGAGATACAGTGGTAATACTAGATAAACATGATTATATTAATAAGTTAGATTCAGTTGTATCTGATAGCTCCACTTATTGTGAAGTGGACCCGACACTGTTTACCAATTTGGTAAATCAATACAATAAAACGTTAACCACATATCGTAAAAACGACTACATTACTATGGTTCAGTTGAAGGAATTGAAGTCCAGAACATACAATATTCCTGCACTTTTTGGTCAGGTAAAATTACACAAGCCTGGATTTCCGATTCGACCTATTGTTTCCTACAGGAACTCGGCATTTTCAGCCTTAGCCACACATGTATATAACATTATAAAACTTTTAGACAGGTTATACAATTTGGGATTAAGAATTACGATACATTATTTAATAATCTTAAAGACTGTAAACTCGGCGACAATGACAATTTATTCTCATTAGATGTTACATCATTATATACGAATGTAAACGTTGAATACACATTAGATATTATTTGGGATATGTTAAATAAAAACTCGACTCCGATTAATTATACGAAGCTGCCTATAAAGGAGATTTTTCACTTAATTAAACTATTAGTTGAGGCTAACTACATCACCTTTCGAGACAAGGTGTACAAACAAATTTTTGGATTACCAATGGGTTTGAGCCTGAGTGGCTTAATGTCAGAGATCTATCTCTCAACGATTGAGCAGATACATTTGACACCTTTTCGTCCCCGTATCACATACTATGGGAGGTATTTAGACGATGTTCTAGTTATTACCGATAGTAGTACTATCCAAGATATTTTACATTCGTTTAACAATATTCATTCTAGACTCAAATTTACATTGGAAAGGGAAGATACGGATACTAAGTCATTAAACTTTCTAAATTTCACGCTTACCCGGGACTCGAACAAAATACAATTTAGCATCTATCGAAAACCCACTAACACCGGTATGCTTCTACATTATAATAGCTACCACCCGTTCACCTACAAAAGATCGATTATCTTTAATCAATTTCTAAATGCCTATAAATATTCAACGACGGATTCTGCTTTAGACTCAGAAATACAAATATTAACTAGCAGATTCTTGAACAGGGGTTATCCCATTAACACAATAAATCGAATTAGGGTACAAGCTAAGGATAGGATACAAAATACTGCACCAATCAACAATAGTAATATCAAAAAATACTTTATTTCTGTCCCATATGTTGAACAGTGGCACAAACAGCTTAACAGATTCTTTAAAGATACCGAATTTAAAATTATAGCTAGGCCTATACGGAAGTTACACACTATACTGAACAATCGCTCGGTTCTTTCGGCGTTCGCAACACAAATTAATGATCTAGTATACAACATTTCTTGCGGTGATTGCGACTCGTCTTATCAGGGTTCCACGCGGTTTTCTCTTAATATCCGTGTAAATCAACACGAAGCCTCAGTTCGTGCTTCTCGTTCAGCAGCGTCAGAATTAGCCTTTCATGCCATTAACGAAAAACATACTTTTTTATTTAACGAGGCCAAAATACTTAACGTTCAACGTAATTATACGCGACTATTAATTGCAGAAACCGTTGAAATTAAATTACACGAGAATTCTGTTAATGTTCGGCGGCCATATTTGATCTCCGATGCGTGGACCTTTACGCGCATGCGCGAAGACACATAATCACTATTTAAGTTGCAGGTTTAGCCTGATTCGATAATTTTCATTCCTGTGATCACGACAGTCGGTCGAAAAGCATTGTCAGCTTCAGGAAGGAAAATCGTTTTGAATATTTTCGTTAGATTCTTTTAATTGCGTTAATTTGAATTTTAATTGTTTTGAATTGATTTTGAATTGTGTTAAATTGATTATTTATATTTTACTTTAATGTACCGGTAAGTTGTCGATTTTTTCGTTTTTTCCGTTTTAATTTCTGGAGGGTATCATACGGAAGTGTTCCACGTACTATATTGAGGTAAACTCCTCTTATCAATTTACTAATATTAAAATAATTAAATGCACAAGGCATAATACTTTAAGAGTTTAGTATCTATATAATATCGGTGTTTTGATACACCATAGACACTCTTAAAAAAACTACAAAGTAGTTGTTGTGGGCATCATTTGCTCTTTCTCATATTGTGCTCTGACTTCACGACGAGTTGCCATGATACTGCACTACCTCAAATAAGTAACGCTTCCCTAATAGAGATGGCTATTGTTACTTATTCTCAGTGAGTACCACCACCCAGACATGTTTCAAGGCTATTGGCCTATCATCAGTGGGTGGGCAGGTACCCTAGTATTGCAGACATGACGTTTGATACACCGATATTATATAGATACTAAACTCTTAAAGTATTATGCCTTGTGCATTTAATTATTTTAAAGTATCTTGTTAAATATGATCTTTATTGTAAGATGCACAGTCTTCACTTTTTCTTGCCTGAAACCATAATTCCACTTCATTGACGACTTCCTGAGACGAATCAAACTGGCGTTCACTGGTTTCTTCATTTCTCGAGACAAGAAGTCTGATGGTACTAAGTCAGGTGAATAGGGTGGGTGCTTCAGTAGTACGAAGCCACACTGGGCAACAAAGTTGGTGGTGGTAAAGGCCTTGTGAGGCGGTGCATTGTTTGACAGAAGACTGACACCTTTGGTTAAACTTCTATGCCTTTTCACCTTCAAAGCATCACGTAATTTTTTTTCAAAAGATTTCTGTAGTATTCTCCGGTAAGTGTGGAATCACGAAGTAGGTAATCTGTCCGGATAACCCCTTTTCGCTCCCAAAACACGGACAACATCACCGTCTTCGCAGATGGAGTGGTCTTTGCCTTTTTGGGACGTGGGGAGCAGGTGTTCTTCCATTGCTCTGACATGTTATTAGTCTCCGAATCATACTGGTACACCCAGCATTCGTCATTTGGCAACAATCGATCGAAATATTCTCAACATCCGCATTAAACAAATCCAACATTTGGCGAGAACATTGCATTCGGCATTGGTTTTGCAAAGGCGTCACTAACCTTGGAACCCATCATGCGGAGACCTTAAACATGTGAAGATGGTCATGTAAAATGCTATGGGCAGACCCATAAATAATTCTAACTGCATTTGCGATTAAATGAATTGTCGCACGTCTGTCACTCAGCACCAGCTGCTCAACCTTCGCAACCGTCTCACTGTCTGTTGATGTTGATGGCCTTCCTTCTCTTGGCTCGTCAAAGACACTTGCACAACCGCATTGAAACTCCCGTTTCCACTTTTTACAGTGTCATAGACAAAGGATAGACATAGGATAGACAATTCTGCCCATACACAGATTTCATTTCTTCGTCAATTTCCTGAGCTTTCTTGCCCTGAAAATTCAGGAACTTGATCCCTGCTTGATACCCCACTTTTGCAACCATAGTGTCCTTCCTCAGATTCTGGGCTCCACCTCTGGTGTGCGATCACCTACAGGAATTAAATTTTTCATGTTAATTATTGAATATGTGAATTGAATATATTAACGGTATTCTATCCCTTTTGTATTAAACCATTTGAAGTACGAGGGAAAGAATTCGCTTACCTTCCCTAGTTGGATATTCTTCTGTGCTTTAGTACATTTCTCAAGCTTATCCCTAAATAACAAGTTAACTCTAATTCTATAATATTAAAATTGATTAATATTAATTTACAATTTTACTGTTTATCTGAATTAGTATTTATAATAAATAATATTACATATCTATTTTTTTTTTTTTTTTTGGCTATGATTCACTGTGCACTGAACATCATAATGATATGCTTAATTATTGATTTTTCTTTTTTTGTTAACTCTGACTACTGCAAACTACGAGAGGACAGCCTCTAGGTAATCATTAAGAAAAACAAGGAAAATCTAATTTCAACAACTCAACCGCGAAGATTTTTTGTTAGGTAATATAGTTAGTTATATATGAAATTCATTAAAAAATTAATAACGAATTTATAATAGTGAAATTCTTGCCACGCCTGATTTTGCGTATATACTGTATATATGTAATTTGGTATATTTTATCTATTTTATATTATATTTTTATCGGTCGATATATCTATATATATATATTTTATTTTTTTTTTTTTCATTTTTGATTATTAAGACTAGTTTTCGCTCATTCAGTACAGTCACAATTTTATTTTTCTAGAAACGGTAATGTTTAATTTACTCAATAGATGGCAGCAGAAACGATTACTATGTGTTGTTTGTACATATACATATCTGATATGTATTTATAAAACAGATCATAAAATCAACAAAATACAGACAAAAATATACGCGCATTAAAACAACGCTGCTTTCCGCTCTGTATTCTCCTTGATAAACTCACTAACAATATCTCGTAAACGGCCTTAAAATAATAGAAAGATGTGACCAAAACGCGCGAATAAACAGAGAAGAGTGTCCATTACACTCGCACTGAAAAACAAGGAACAGAAGAAAGGGAGAGCAAGAAAATACGCTGAGACACAGAGATAAGTGGGGAAAGATAAGGTGTTGCAACGCAAGCAGGGGAGGAAAAAGCACACAGCACGTGGCATTGTGTCACGCCCCTTTAATTGTAGAAGGTAAAGAACATGGACAAGGTATACCTGCTTTGCCATATCTTCTCACACCGTGACCTATGTCACAGCCCCTGAAACACACCACGAGCTGGGCTTCTTCAACAACGCCTAACAATTCCCCCGAACAATGCTTACCCCCTTTAGAAAATCTGGGCACTGCCACTGACAACACAGCAACGTACATGATTTACACGTTGAATTTGCACTTTGCATGGCTGACGCTTACTTTTCAACAACTACGCACCAATCACGTGGGAGCTGCACGCTTCATAGATGTATCGTAGTGGAGTTGTGATGACTGTGAGTTAGGTACGTATTTTATAGCGAAGACCAGGCGGCTCAGCAACTCCAAAAGCAGCAAAACAAGGAACAGGTAAGATATAATCATTACAGTAATACGTTTATTCCAAATTAGCGTTCCTTTATTGCTTCTTCTGCAGTCGAAACATACAGCTTTCTCATCGATGCGCCCGATGTGGTTAGTTCCCGGCGGTCTTATCTCTAGAATCACGCATGCGCATAACAAGTTTACTATAACGCGGTAGGGTTTCTCGCGTAGGAAAAACGTTTCCTCGCACTGCAACAAAGATTAAAGATTGAGAATTAGGGCGGAATCACACTATTATCACGTCAGTGAATCTCGTCATAAAAGTAGTACTCTGTGCCCTTAGGGCAGAAACACACTATTATCACTTCAGGAGACTTCACTTGTATACATGTCTAGCGTCAAATGTGGGGGAACTGTATTTAAACAATTAGTGTATTGCTAATCACAACGGTGGAGAGCGCCATAGTGGTTGGTTGTATTCATAAGATAACACGTCGATCTTCAAGGCCGAATGACATTGTCAGGGAGTCAGATTTTTCTGTTCAAACAGAAATTTCGTTAGGCGCGACCGCGTGACAAGAAGAAAATGGAGGAAATGCTAATCTGTTTTGAGCGCACAAGTAAGAATATCCGAAATCAAATAACAACAACATCAAGGACGTTGCACCTCTGCCTATTCCGAAGCACTTCGACCAGCTACTCGGCAAACTTACCGCAAATGTCCAGTTACAGGGACGCTTAAAATTGGCCAAAGGAGGAAAATACATCAACAGAATTCCAATTAACAAATTGAGGGGCCGAACAAGTCGATCATTTCAATTTGAACAACTCATACATGACAATTTCTTACAAGTTGAATTTTTAGGGTTGAGAACAGTTTTTCGTTGACACTCAGTCTAAAATACTGATGGATCCAATATCCTTCTATTACAGAAGATTTAGGAGAAGTCCGGTTGGCCTGCCTCCTTAAAACCCACTCATGCACACCTTCTCGATGATAAGCCCTGTTACGTCACTTAGGTGGCAACGAACGTGTAGAGTGGTTCTCTTCAAGACACTTCAGTGTGAAGACCAAACCCTCCAGCATACGAAGCACGACAAAACAAATGGCCCTCAGTCCCCAGCGGCTTTCACTCCCCCTCTTACGGCAGCGAGAGGATCACAGTGGAAGCAGAGGTTGCTAAGAATCTCTGGGTTCGACCAGGCCGCCATGCACGGAAACTGAACTTAGCCTGTTACAACATAAAATCGCTCATCGGTGAAGACAGGAACTAGGATATTAGAGCTGGAAAAGGAATTAGAAAATGTGAATTGGAACATCATCGGTTTGGCTGAAACACGAAGAAGACATGAATCACTTATAAGTTTATCAAGTGGAAATCTGCTGTACACCAATGGAAACAGTGAAAGGAGTGAAGGTGGTGTTGTGTTTCTGGTCCATAAAGATTTAAAAAACAACATTTTGGAATTCAAAAGTACATCACCAAGGGTGTCAAGACTAATACTCAAGATTTCTAAGAGGTACAAGCTAATGGTTATAATGATTTATGCACCAACGTCGAGCCATGATGAAGAAGAGGTTGAAGAAATGTACACCGAAATTGAGAGACTTCTAGATGAGCAGAAAACCCACTACACTATTATTATGTGGGACTTCAATGCTAAGGTTGGAAAAAGGCAAAACAGCGCAGAAAGAGGAACTATAGGAAATTTTGGAATTGGTGAAAGAAATGAAAGAGGTGAAAGACTTGTGAAATTTGCAGAATCTCAAGGATTTTCAGTACTGAACACTTTTTTCAAGAAAAGGGTGAACAGGAAGTGGACATGGAGGAGTCCAAATGGAGTAACAACTAATAAAATCGACTTCATCCTCACTAACAGAAGATATATTGTAAATGATGTTACCGTCCTGAATAAGGTAAATGTTGGAAGTGATCACAGAATGGTAAGATGCACCCTTGATATAGATGTAGGTAAGGAAAGGAAAAAACTGACTCGAGTAAATAATACAAAGGTCTTTGAGATAACAGAAGAGGAGAGAAAAAGCAGTATGTACTGGAACTTAAGAACAAGTTTGAGCTTCTGCAGACTGCTCAGGACCAAGATATCGACGAGGAATATTACAATTTTCTGAAAGTGATAAAACCCAAGAAACCTATAGGGAAAAAGAAATCCAAAGAAGAAAAAATTAGTCAAGAAACACTTGTTATGATGAACCGAAGACAACAAATGCAGAGCAAGATAAACACTGACAATGAAAAAATAGAGTATACTGAGTGATGCAAAGCCATTAGAAAGAGACTCAGGGAGGACATAAGAAGATTTAACACAAGAAAAGGAGAACAAACATTAAGGGAAAACAAAGGATTTAAATCAGCAGCCATGAGCAGTAATACAGAAAGACAAATGATACTGAAACTGAAGAATAGCGATGGTGTTCTCATAAACAGCAGAGAAGGCATAATTCAAATAGCAGAAGGCTATTACGGAGAATTATACAAGGAGCGAGGGAATGATGCCAGCAGTGGGGAAGTTGGATTCCAAATTAACAACACATACGACATACCCGATATTCTTCCTGATGAGGTAGAACATGCATTGAAGAAAATGAAGAATCAGAAAGACCCGGGAGAAGATGAAGTTACTATAGAGTTGTTAAAATTGGGAGGAAGAAACATAACACAAATATTGGCAATGCTCTTCACAAAGTGCGTTAGAAAAGGTGTGACGCCTAAGCAGTGGAATAATGCAATCATAGTTTTGCTGAATAAGAAAGGAGATAAATCAGAAATTGGAAATTATAGACCAATTAGCTTGTTATCCCACATCTACAAGTTGTTCACAAGGGTACCAAGTATTCTTTCTAATAGATTAGAAAGAATACTTGATGAGAATCAACCGAAAGAGCAAGCTGGCTTTAGGACAGGATTCCCAACTACGGATCACCTTCACGTAATATCACAGCTAATGTAGAGAGCAAATGAATGTAAAACACCATTATGCCTAGCATTTGTGGATTATGAAAAGGAATTAGACTCCATACAGCATAAGGCAATGTTTCGGGCACTGGAAAGACAAGGCATAGATACTCCATATATTATGATTTTGAAGAAAATATACGAGAGTGCTACCTCCTTTATTAGACTAGACAAAGACAGTAGGAAATTTAAAATTGAGAAAGGAGTTCGACAAGGAGACACAATATCTCTGAAGCTGTTTACTGCTGCCCTTGAAGAAGCTTTCAGAAGATTAGACTGGTCGCAAAAATGAGTCAATATTAACGGAGAGTACCTAAATTATTTACGATTTGCAGTTGACATTGTGGTCATAAGCCACGATTCTAAAGAATCAGAGGAAAATCTTAATCAGTTATGCAGAGTTAGTAAGGATTTTGGACTAAAGACGAATATGGCTAAAACAAAAGTAATGATGAACAAGTATGCCACAGAAAGGAAAATAATTATTGCAGGAGTAGTAATTGAAAAGGTGGAGTCATATATTTATCTGGGACAAGTTATTAGCTGTAATAATGATAAATGGCTGGAAGTCAAGAGAAGAATAAATTTTGGATGGATAGCATTCAGGAAATATAGCCACATACTGAAGAGCAATATCCCAGTTTGTCTGAAACTTAAAATAATGAACCAATGTGTACTCCCCACCATGACTTATGGAAGTGAAACTTGGGCACTCACCAAAAGAATGGAAGAGAAACTGAGAACTACACAGCGAAGAATGGAACGAATTATACTGGGAATCAGACTGTTAGATAAGAAGAGAAACACATGGATTAGGCAGCAAACTCGAGTAAAGGACATTCTTATAAAAACTAAAATGGTCCTGGGCAGGACACATAGCTCGAAGACATGACGATAGATTGACCAAGAAAATAACAGAATGGTACCAAGAGGAGCTTGAAGAAAACCTGGAAGACAAAGGCGGAGATGGACAGATGCAATTCATGAGTTTGTGGATAGTGAATGGATGGCCAGTGCTCAAAACAGAAGGAACTGGAAGGTTGCTGGCGAGGCCTTCATCCTGAAGTGGATTGAAAATGGCTGATGATGATGATGATGATGATGATGATGATTTTCGTTGTTATTAAATTTCATTAAAAATTTTGTTTCGTATTTTGACAGAATGAATCCTTATTCAAAATTAAACTTGCAGTATTTTAAACACACAGCTAATTTTTCCTTAGCGCTGATTGAATTTAGAAATTGCGTATTTTGCTCTTGAATGTCATCCTTAATTGGATTATACTGGAAATTAAATTCTTCTTTATTCATCCGTAAGTACATCTTGAGACGATTTTCATCTTCTTCTAAGTCCTGCAGTAAATGATGGAAATAGCTTTTTCTGTTCTCTTCCAGTTGATATCGTGTATCCATTGCGTACTCTTTTGTTTTCTCGGCTATAGGAATAGCGCATGCATTTTCAAAATATTCTTCAAAAATCCGAAGAGGAGGATGAACTGTGGCAATCCATTTCGCTTCAGCTTTCCTCAAAGAGAATGACACATATACAACGTTACAGGTTTCCAGACATACCCCTTTTGGAATTATAATAAAATTTCCAAGATACCCCGTTTTTAACGTTTGAAATGGGGAATTTGAAAAAAGCAGAAATCATAAAACAACCTGTTGAGATGATTATTTAGAAAGAAAGAACGATAAAGCTGACGATAAAGTTGTTGTTGAAATGCACCCTTAAAGTCTCAAAAAACAACATTTTATCTTTTTCACAAAGGGGGTTACAGAATATTTATATTATGCTAACTTCGCAACCTTTTGCATTCTACTTGACAGAGGGAAAAAGAGAAAATCTTTATTGTACAGTAAAGATACAGATACAATAATGTGCCCGCCACAGCCAGGAGGCCAGGGGCTTGACATTGATATAGGGTAATATAAAAATATGTACAGTATAAAAATTTGTGCAGTATAAAAGATTACATAACAATTAAAAACGTAGCATTAGCCATTCAATAGATATGAGTATGTACATAGTTGTGAGGCAGACAGTACACCAAGGTATGTGCACGTTCATATGTGCAAAGCACATATTTAAGCATATTCACACAAGTCAGAATATTTCACAGTGCCAAATTGATGTTCGGTATTTTTCATTTTCTTGTGAAACAGTTCGTCGATTTGCCTGCGACTTGCCGTTATGCGCCTCATAGGAGATAGCAGATGGAGATATCAGTATGAGTCGACATCAGGGGCCAAACAAAAGGGGAACAAGTTCGGCCAACGAGCGCCTGTAATTGCGATCAGAAGCGAATTTCTGCAGGTCAACTCCGATCAATAGCAGGGCTTGTACTGTAGGAAGTACTTGTCCAGGTAGGAATCTGTCACTGATCTTCAGCCTGTTCCGTTGTAGCTGAAGAAGAGGGGTGGCTCGTAAGGAAGGAAGTGGAACATGCCACTGGCATATATCCCAGAAGTCAGGGGAGTTGATTTTGCCAACCAGCATTTTGACTGTGGTCACAGTTCTCCTCATGCTGATTATTTGAGGCAGCCGCGGGATTTGGAGTTGGTCGGCCATGCTGGTGGTCCTCTGCTGAGGGGGGAGTCGATGTTTGTGGGTTGCCCACTTCAATATCCAGTATTCACTGGCGAAGATGGGCTTCATGAGAGAAGGTACTGCGGATGCCCATATTTCAGAGGCATACAGAAAGGTAGGATACACAATGGTTTCCAGATATCTGATGGTGGTTCTTGCGTCTGTGTTATGAAGAAGATGTTGACGGGCAATCCAGCGCATTCGGTTGATCTTGCGTAGAACACATTCGATGTGACAGTTGAACCTAAGGTTTGGGTTGAAGGTTACACCGAGATCTTTGTGTTTAGTAACACTTGGAATAACTGCACCCTGCAGTGAGGGTTGTATGGATGTGGGACACTTCTTCAGAGAAAAAACCATAATAACGGATTTTTGGGGGTTCAGTTTGAGACCGAAATGGTTGAGATGGCTAGAGAAAGCTGTGATCTTATTACAGATTTCCGATGTGATTACTCCCCTGTCGGCTGATGGTGGTATTTCCGTTAGGAACTTTATATCGTCGGCGTAGGTAATGACATCATCTCTGTTACACACAAATGGAATAAGGAGGGCGGTAAAAAGTAACCCCGATAAAACGCCACCTTGCGGCACACCAGCATTGATGGATCGGGTGTAGCAGAGGTTACGATGAGTGAGGTACACTGTTCTATTCCGGAGGAGCGAGTGCAGAAAAGCGAAAACGTCACCTTTGATCCGAAAGAAATTGGTTAGGAGATTCAGAAGGGCTGAGATGTTGAGGCTATCAAAAGCAGCTTCAATATCGACATAAACAACCGCCATCTCTGATTTGGCCTCAAATGCATTTAAAATTTCCGTTTGGACTGCCAGAAGGTTGGAGACAGTTGATCTATTAGGGAGAACATAATGGAGTTGTTTTGATGATTGTGGAAGAAGATGGCGTGTTATATGCGGAAGAAGGACTTTTTCCAGTAGCTTTAGGAACGTGGATGCAGTGGAAATCGGTCTATAGTGCTTCCGCTGGCTTGGTAGTTGAACTTTAGGTAGTGGGGCAAGACTGTATTTGCTCCAGGATGCAGGAAACACTCTATGAGAGAGGATGGAGTTGAACAAGTAGAGCAGAGGATCAAGGATATATGGACTGAGGCACTTTACGATGAAATGCGGGACTTTATCGATGCCAGCGGTGCATGACGGACGCAGCGAGTTGATGGCTTGACGAAGCTGCTGTCGATCGATTTGAATGGAAAACAGCTCATCATCTGGACTAGAAATGGGGTCTGGTTGACTTCTTTTTTATTTCGTTGTAATGGTATAAGGCTCAGGCAACAAACTTTTTTATTTAAAATTCCCAATATCAATATCGATTTGCTGTATGAAGAATATGTTCTGTTTGAAATCATTCCGTTGAAATATTGCGACAAAAGACCTGAAAAATACCACAGATGTTTGCATAAAAATTTTAAATGCGAACGAAGTAGGTAATACAGAAAAAAAATATTAATTTTGTTTTTGCTTTACCTTACTCAAATGCAATGAGTGAGCGAGTATTTGGCTCAATGTTTAACGCGTGGAAAAAGGGTAGAAATAAATTAGACCTAAAGATTGTTGAAGGAGAACTGTTGCAGAAAACCAATCACAATATGTCATGCAAATAACTGCCCCCACTCACACATACTTCAGATATCATCCAACTACTAAACTACAGAAAAGTCTCCAAACGGATATTTGACCTCCGCTTGCTTGTGTCAATTAAAATGATAGCGGGGGAAGTCAATACGCCAATTTTTTGGCAGATGTGCAATTGGAGGATCCCCCCAAAACCCTTAAGAGCCCTCCCCTCTCTGCAGTCTGTGGCGTGGAGGCTGAGAATAGGGGATAGATTCCTGCACATGGAGATGCTCCACAACGTCCAGGAGATAGATGTGGACTACAAAAAGTTCATAAAGGACAAATCGTATAGAAGACGCATCATCAGGGACCAGCTTTCGTCTTCAACCGAGTGACTGCCATCGTCTTTTCATATGTTTTCATTTCCCATGTTAATATCAATTTTAAATGTAAAATACGTAATTATACGTTTATTGTCTTATGTAATTTTACCTGTATTAGTTATTTAATGTGAAACCCCTAGCATTGTCGCTGTTGTGGGTAACATTGCATCAGGCAAGCATGTATCCAATCACTGCCTGCAATAAAAGATATTTACTTACTGAAAAATGAAAAACTGTTAAAGAAAATTCGCACAAATGAAAAGTATTGTTGCGTAATTATTTTCTTTTTGATAAAATAAATCAGGTTTAAGTTGAGACTAAAGAGTATTCTATGCATGTGTAATTTTTGAAAGGTATAATTAAAGAAAGAATATAGCGGGGATTTATAAATCTAGGAAAATACACATATAGGTGTTATGTTCACTGCTGTAATCCAAGTTGGGAAGTTTAATTGTTAGAAGGTAAGAGAATGTTATGAGATGTAACCTGAACCAGAAGGAGAAAAAGGCAGAAAGACAGGAAGAGACATGATATGTGAGTTGTGATTATCTTTACATCTTAGCACACATATAACGCTAGTAATTAACATTATACCCAATTAATGATGTATGCTATATTCCACTAATGTATACAGGGTGATTCACTACTAGTGCGACAAACTTGCAGGAGGTGTAGGGGGCACAAAGACGAATCGGAATCACATAGCATCACAGGGTCCGAAATGCCTTCGTCATGCGGTAGAGGACGTTGAACGGGAGGTCGCGTGAACAGCGATCCCGCTGGAAGTCAGCATTTTCGAACCGTTTCTGTTGAAGAAACCAAGTAGCAAAAGTCCTCCGGAGTGGATAATCCGCAGACTCTAATGATTGGACGCGATGCAGATAGTATGAACTCATTTGGTTTGTTGACAGTATCCTCCATACAGTGAATTGGGAAATTCACTGTATGGAGGATCGTTGGCCTATCGCTGGCCCAATCGTTGGCCTATCGCTCGAGTACTCGTACTCGGATTGCCTTCTGCAAGACGTAGGACATTCTCCTCATTGTCTGGCATCCTCCTCGTTCGCTCTCGATTCATGGTACCTCTCGTGAAACAACCAGTCTCACGTAACCTTCTGTGCACACGTGCGAAAATCGTATTATGGGGAGCACGCCTGTGCGGGAAACGTTCCTGGTACAAGCGCAGAGCGGCGCGCCCGTTACAGTCCGCAGCTCTATACGCGAGGTGCATGTCGGCCAGTTCAACGTTTGAATACTCGTCCATCCTACTGCCTCGGGAACCGGTTCGCAAATGCTGACTTCCAGCGGGATCGCTGTTCACGCGACCTCCCGTTCAACGTCCTCTACCGCATGACGAAGGCATTTCGGACCCTGCAATGCTATGTGATTCCGATTCGTCTTTGTGCCCTCTACACCTACAAGTTTGTCGCACTGGTAGTGAATCAACCTGTATACTGTGAATAAACAATAATTTATATGTTTATGAAGTGTAGTATGAATCATTCTGAATACTCAGCCAGTCCAGAGGAGACATACACGAACTACTATTCCCTCAGAATCTGTAATCTTCTGTGCGGTACACAGTCATGTGCTAATGTAGAAGGGGGTGAATTAGGGGGAAAATAAATTGAGAAATACAAAGTTAAGAGAGGTGGATCTGAATGTCAAAGTGGTTTATTAATTGATCAATCACCAAAGAATATAATGATATAAGATATAATAAACTATATTAAACAAAATAAAGACTACTCCCCCACAATCTATCTAAAATAATCATACATCCCCCCCACACAACAACTGCATGGTAAATACCATGAAAGACACTTCAAGGCACTGAATGGTAAATACCAATCGAATTTTCCGCCGAATAGTGACCTTAGAAAAAATAAATTAGAAGAACTTAAATCTAGATTATTCGCGCTAAAAAATGCCTTCAATTTACAAATCTAAAGCAATAACTGTAGCATTATTTAAAGTGAGTCATCTTCTTGCAAAAAAATGCAAATCATTTTCTGATGGTTAATTCATCAAAGACGCATTTTTAGAAATAACAGATTCTCTTCTTTAAAATTTTAAGAACAAAAATTAAATTAAAAGTGCTCTTCAAGATCTGCAATTATCTCGAAATATTGTCATGCGACGCATCGAAAAATTGAGTAGAAATGTGAACAATTGCTAATTGCGTGTCCTTTCCTTTACAACTGGCTGAATCTACAGACGTCAGTGATACAGTTCAATTTCTCGTTTTTTTGGTATGTTTTTCGATTATTCTGCCACTAGAGAAGAACTGCTGGGTACGGTTTCTTTAAAAGAAGTCTTGATATCTTTAACTCATTAAAACATTTTATTGAAAAAACTTAAGTTAAATTACCACTATTTAAGCTCGTATCAGTAACAACAAATGGAGCTAAGGCAATGACGTGGCATCTTAACGGATTCGTCGCATTGTGCCAAAAGGATGATGAATTCCCAGATTTTTTGAGTTACCACTGTATCATCCACCAACAAATGTTAGCCAGCAAAAGCTAAAAGTATTATGGACATCGCTTTTTAAATCGTGAATTCCATCAGAGGACAATCTCTTCAAAGGATACTTTTCAAAATGCAACTCAGATCTGATATTACACACAGATGTGAGGTGTGTGATGTTGAGTCGGAGTTTCTACAGAGATTTCGAAATTTGCTGAATGAAATTAAAAAAAAATTGTTGATCAAAGGGGAGATGCTTACCAGCAGCTACAAGATACAGAGTGGTTGTGTGATCTGGATTTTTTGACAGATTTTACCAGTAAATTAAGTGATCCGAATTTGGAATTGCAAGTAAAAAATAAAAATGTGGGTGACATGATTGGTAGTATTCCTGCACATAAATATCAATTTTTGACAATGGCTAAGGATCTCAAAGAAATAAAAAATTCGATCATTTGCAGAAATATCCTGTTTTTGAATTTAATAGTGAGAAATATGTTTCTGAAATTGAGAATGTTGTGGACGATTTTGAAACCAGAATCAGTGAATTTAAAACAATTGAAGACATTGTTCAATATATTTCTTACCCATTAATGAAATTTTTAAAGTGTGCACACAATTTCTTGAGTACCTCAATTACTGAGCTCCATCTCTATCTTAATTGTGTTTTTGTTTCGGCCCATTGTTCTTTAGGGGCGAAATGTTGACTCTGATCTGTGCTCATTAACTACGGACTACTCCATCGATGTTTCTACAGTATCGCGTGTTCGAAACGCTTCCCCCCCCCCCCGTTGTTACGTTAATCTTCCTCTTACTTAAAGGTAATAGGCGAAACGAGCACAATTAAGCCTGAGACTTATCTGAAATATCCTATTCAAATTCTGTTATTTAGTTTTGACCTGATATATTTCTAAAGGTTGTCTGCATTAAAATTCACTAAAATTTCCCAATGTCAATGACACCCATTATTAATAACAGTGTAAGGACGGGTCCTTACAGTAGATCGCGGCACATTTTGAAGGAAAAAAGTAGATCGCATCACAAATTAAGTTGGTCACCCCTGATATAAAGTATTGCAAAGCTGTAAAACAACATATAGACTTCACCTCCTAGCCATTATGGCCGTACAGACGTCAGTTATGCAACTAAACTAAAGGTACGATCGAAAATTGAAAACGAAATGCCTCGCACCTTCAACTAATTATGCGACTGCAGCTGTCAGTCTTTGCGCAAGTGCTGAAGGAACGTTTCTCATACGCGAGGGACGCAACAGCTTTCTTAGTGAACTGGTTATACGCATGCACGATACTGGACACAGGACCATTGAGAACGAACTGCAACCTACGCATGCGCGAGAAATGAACAAACTAAGAAAGGCTATTCCTTGAATGACTAGATAGATGATTTATCTGACACATGTAAAAAAATAAATAAAGAAAAAATCTTTATTGCTGCCAAGTACGGTACAAGCACTGGGAACATAGTGCTTGGAATTTTTATAATATAATTATAAAAATTATATATATGCAGTATATAATTTTATTCTTTATATAGAGGTACTAAGAAAACATCAATTATAAATGACCACAAAATTACAAAGATACTGTACACCTTTTTATAATGAAATAAACATATAAATAAAAAATAATAATAAGTTTAAGTAACTTAAACCCAAATTATGTGGCACCCCTGAAATGTTGCGGCACCCCAGTTGAAAATCACTGCACTAGAGCATCACAGTCGGGTACATTATCTTCTTTGGTTCACAGATCAATGTAGTTCACGTATACAGAGTGAATTCTCAACTTTAAACTTTTGCTTCCTTTTATACTTGACAATACCTTCAGATTTAGAGTTCTACTTTTGCCACTTTGTCACAGAAAGGTAATATTCTCCCTCGCTCACTCTTTCTCACTATTTAAGTAAATCGATTCCCATCCTTTCTTAAATTACTCAGGCCAACATATATGCCTTGCATAATGTCTGTAAGATTAACTATCAATTTTCCATTGAACTTACTTGTAAGTTCAATGGAAAATTGATAGTTAATTTTCTTCTTGCCTTCTCTCCCTTTTCTTTATCTTTCTTCTAGATAGAGTTCTTTCTTAAAGGATTCCTATGATCTGCCGTCTTCTTTGAATGGCTTCTGCACGGCCCTTGTTGACATTCCTCTTGTGGGAGGGTGGAAAAAAAGGATGATGATTTATTTTTGGTACTTATTTAGTTATTAATTTTATTTGTTCCCTTTTTGGTGTTTGTCCACTTTATTCTTATTTCCCCCACTTACGCATCTGACTTTACTTCACAGAAGAATTCCAAATTCAAGGGAACTTCTCGATTAATTATAATTCCCTTCGGAAAAGCTGGTGTTCCAGAATGACAAACTACACACACAAATATATAATATAACATAGTTTATTTACATATATATATACAACATAAAAAAATGAACAAACTGAGGCATGTACTATTAATATTCAACTTTGTCTACTTAGTATTAGTTATATATATAACTAAGTACATTGGTTATACTCTATTAATGTTATCCTTTCCTTTACAACACAAACGATATAAGTATAGCAAACTGTTATAATTTCCTTCCTTGCACATGATCCATAAATTTCCTTCCTTGCACATGATCCATAAATTTCCTTACATGCTCCATAATTCTTACCTTATACACTGGTTTAGGACTTTACCCTCCCCTTCCAAAATGCTAATCATACCTACATTTTTCAGGAAACAACTTATGACAAATATTCCTTTTCTCTCTTTTGCTTACAACATAACATATGTTTGATTATTAATCAAAGCCACTACTATCATTAACACCCTTTTCTTCTTCTTTAGTTCCTTTCACTAATTACAAAGTTATACCTGTCAAATTTCTATTATTATTATCTAACTTATCTACCTCTACATTACGTATATATTTTTGTACATGTATATATCTCTCAGTATCTTAAATCTCCACTAATCTGTTATTAGGGTCCTAAAGTCCTTTAAGGTAACGAGAATACTATGTTAGTCACTTACTTAATTTCTTAGGCGGCTTCGCTGTTTTGGATCCTCCCACTCTTAGTTGGAAATGTCATCATCGTATATCAGGGCATTCATTCTAGAACTCCTAGCGAATTTTCTAATGAGGATCACAATTCTGGTATTCTAATGGACTCACTGTACACTTTAACTGGGCTGGCACGTTGCATACTATCATACTCCGTCGTTCTGTCCTAGCCTAAATTGTTCGCACCTCCTCGTCAGTAGCCATTGCTACGTTCGGCCCGTTGTCTCCCACGCTAACCTTGTTTACATTTAATCCCTTTGCCAGTGACCCATTATCTAATTAGAATTTGTGGCCAGTACTGTTCCGCTGCCCCATATTGCCATTTCCTAATCTTTATTTTACATTAATCTCACTTTTTTTTTCTAAAATATTAAACATGTAAGATTTTACATCTTACACTCTCTTTGATGCGGCTATCATTAGGGTTCTTCTTATTATTGAACGCCTCTTCTTCTTGCATAGGAAAGATTTCTGGTGCTCCTTGCCTCGGCACTATTTCTTTAAATACTCCTTTACCTGCGGACTCTTCCCACTATTACTTGCTAAAGATGCTTCCCTACCCAACACCCCTATCCAAAAAACACACCACTTTTTTCATTACTACTATCTTCTCTCGACTATCATATTTTGACTTTCACCATCTCACCTCTACCACACCAAAAGAAGAAAGCCCTCTTCCTCTCACCTCGACCAAACTTTCTCTACAACCACCAAAAGGAAAATGCTCTTTCTTTCTCTCATTTAGCACCGTTTTCCTTTTCCATCTCATCCTCTCTCTCTGGCCAATCACCTTCCATTTTTCTACAGCATCCTCATTCTAATTCGATTCTGGCCCTCTAAACAACGTTCTGATTGGTTGGCAGCTATGTTCATAGCAGAGGACAATTTTATGTTCAGAGATTTCGAGAACATTCCTGCTCACAATCTATTTGAACTTACCTCCTTTAGTCACACCATATAGAAGTCACCGCCCTTGAAATTTATAAGAGCGCAATTGAAAATCGGCCTCTTTTTTCTTCACTTTTAAAATTTTGTTCATTTCCCTCAAGTGCAATTCCCTTGCTAGTTCGGGTAAGCTGTCCAGCCCCTCCCCTGCTATTGGTCACCCATTGTTTACCCCTTTCCCTCTATAACCTCCCTTAATAAGATGAATGTGCCCCTACATCAAACAAGTAAGGGTACCATGACTCATACGGAAATAGCCGATGGCGATTCCCTTGCAGAATCTGTGGCATATATTCCAAGGTCGACCTAGTAGATAATCCTAGCTCACTTGGAGATTCTTTTCTTTGTTACCGTTCTAAGGAGTGCACCGATCTTAAGTTACAATTTGGTGCATTGCTAGAGCAATTTGAGTCACTGAAAAAACGCATGCTTGCCCTCGGTGAAAAATGTAACTGGGAGCTCGTCAGGGACTCAAGACTCTTGCAACCTACAAAGTTATGCACTCCCGATTCTGGCCACAGACAGAATAACCAGGTGCAAACTATTCTGGTTCAAAAGGACTTAGTTCTATTAGCAGACTCCATTGTCAGGAAAACGGGAAATATTTTTTGTAATAAGGGTAGGTGGACTAGAACCAGCGTATGTCTGGCGGGAGCAACTATTAATGGTGTCACCAACAAACTGTCAGATTTTAAGGGGGGAAAAGAGAATATTATTATTCATGTGGGGACTAATGATATTAAACATACACGATCTGACGATATGTTAGACAAATATAGGACCATGCTGAAGAAATGTCGCGAGTCAGGTCAAAATGTCTATGTGTCTGCAATTCTGCCCAGACATGATAGGGGGGATTATATGCTGAAAGACTTGTGGATTAACTCAACACTTGAAAGACTCTGCAAAGCCTTTGGGGGAAAATTTCTATCAGCTGGCCCACACTTGTAGACAGATGCTTGTTTGTTTGTTATTTGGTTTTTGGGAGCATTAAAAACTAAGGCCATATTGCTCCGGAGATATGCGGTGGTCATTCCCTGTCCTTTCCGCATCTTCCGTATTTGGTGGTCACGGGCTCGAACCCCCCAGTCTAATCAAGAAGAGTGTGCTATGCACTACTGCTCCTGCCAACCTGGCACGGAGGCGCCCTTGTAGGTAGAAGGAATGTGTTTTGTAGAGATGGGATACACTTAAACAAAGGTGGCACAAGAGTTTTTGCGAGTATTATTGAGGATACCTTAAAGGTTCAGGGAAAATTTATAAGCTGGAACAGGTTAGAATCACAGGGAAAATCCTGAGATGGATAGCATCTTAGGCTTCAGGGCAGGAGGCAGAGAGTTGTGATAAATGGTTATTCCTCAGATTTGGTTGATGTAAGAAGTGGGGTTCCCCAAGGATCAGTATTAGGATCATTGTTGTTTTTGATTTTCATAAATGACATCGATGAAGGATATCTAGAACATTCTTCACAATGACCTAGATAGACTTCAGAGATGATCAGAAAAATTGCAGCTATGCTTTAATCCAGCAAAGTGTACGGCATTGCACCTGAGGAACGGTAACCCTTAATTAACTTATACACGTGACAGAGTTGAACTAAAACGGATAGTGGAGGTAAGGGACTTGGGTATTACGATACAGTCAGATATGAAGTTCTCCGAGCATTGTAGAGTGGTTTCAAAGAGGAATGGCAAATTTTTGGAGTTTCTTTCATCGGACGAGCTGAACGTCATGGAAACTCTTTCTGTTGACAATCAGCAAATTTCATTCAGGACAATATACTACAGGCGTGTGACAAATCGATGAGTTTTAGGGAGAGGAAACCATTTCATGTGCCCTGGTGGTCATCAGTTTTATCGAACCTAAAATCGCTAACTAGGCAACCACGACATGAATTTCAGAGATCAAAAAGGGATAGAACCCGTTCATCTCTCCGAATACTGGTGTTACAAAATAGATATAAGCAAGCTCGATGGCAATATCACCAAGAGATATACTGTATAGACAGAAAAAGGCTGCATGGGAAAGTATGGTGAGTTCCCATGGAAATGTTGATCCCTGGGTACCAGTGTAAAGTAACAAGATCCCGCCCAGAAAGGTGTTTGCTTCAGTTAAAACTGCAGAGAATCAGGACACCCTTTCGTGGACGTCTACTATTAATAGAATTATTGATGTAATCATACACCACGACGATGGAACGTGTGCGCTACCGGAGCAGGTAGAAATTAAATATAAAAATTCGACTTATATTGGACAGTCTGGAGCCTCTTTTCACATTTAAAGAGGTAGATAATGCAATAAATTCAGTGCGCTCTGGGAAATGTCCAAGTTTTTGTGGTCTTGAAGGGGACGTCCTCAAAAGAGCATGGAAAGTTGTTTCTCCATTTATTCTCAAGCTGTTTAATTCTTGTCTGCAACATGGAATTTTTCCTAAAGTCTGAAAATTTGCAAATCCTACGATATTCTTAAGATTTGCAAATTAAACATCCAAAGAAACCCGAGGACGACCCGCCTTCATACAGGCCGATTGCCTTGCTACCAGTTATGGACAAGGCACGAAAAAGTGATCACTAATCGACTATTATTTATTCACACCAATAAAACATATCATCTGCGGATCAATTTGATTTTACTCGTGGTAAGGGGACTAAGCACGCAATTGCCAGACTCCTTACTTTGTAAAAGGAAACTGATACAAAATACTTACTTTGCCTCTTTATTCTTCAAAGGGGCCTTTGACACCTTTCGGTGGCAGAGTGCTGTGGAGAGGTTCCGGGAGGCCGGGATTTCTAGACCAATCTTCAAATTACTTACAAGCTATTTTTATCAGCGCTCTATCATAGTTAAGAGTGGTACTAAACAGGTCTCTAGACATGTTACAAGGGGTTGCCCACAGGGATCAATTCTTGCTCCCCTGTGTTGGAATGTTGGGTTTAATACATGGCTTACCAGGAAATTTGAAGGGACAAAGATGATGGTATATGCAAACGATCTTACCATCCTTGTCCGCGGAAATTCAAGGAAGAATCTAGAAGACACATCTAACTGTGTCTTACAAGAAATTTCAATTTGGTCTGCAATTCAGCAAAACTGAAACATCGGAGATGCTTTTAAAAGGAAAATTAAATAGAGAACGTCTGTCACTTGTAAAGTATAGAGTACAGACAATTAAATATACTACCATTGCAAAATATTTAGGCATTCAACTTGATGATGCCTTTAGTTTTCTGCCACATACAAGTTATGTGAAAGAGAAATGTAAGTCTTTCTTGTCCAGATTGAGACAGGTAACCAGGCAGGAATGGGGCCTGAGAGGCCATTCCCTCAGGTTATACTATAATTGTGTTTTTTTTTTACCTATCATTTCTTATGCAGCTGGAGCTTGGGGACATAGGGCCAACAAGTCTGCAATTATTAAAGAGCTTCTACAGGCCCAGCGTGCTGCCCTCTTCCTGGTTGCAAAGCGCGCCCATGGTATCCTATCAACGATTTATCGAACAATGGCTAGTGGGGATAATGACGTCATATTCCCATTATATAAGGCTATTGTTAGACCACAACCACACTTGGGATACTGTGTTCAAGTATGGAGACCGCACCTAAAGAAAGATATTGTGCTTCGTGAAAGGGTCCAAAGACAGATAACTCGCCTATTGAGATCGGCAAAAGGGCGTCCATATGAGGAAAGACTTCGAAAATGTGGGTTGCAGAGCATGGAAACTAGGTACCTTAGAGGAGACTTCATTGAGGTGTTTAAGGCTGTGACAGTCATAAGTAAAATGAACGAGGACGAAATTTTCACGGATATAAATGATTCTAGAACTAGGGGCCATAATTTGAAGTGACGGGGAGGGAGTTGCTTAGAATGGATTGCAGGAAATTTTATTTTAGCCAGCGAGTTATAAATTACTGGAATAAGTTATTTACATGGGCGGTAGAGGCTGACAGTCTGGGGAAATTCAAAGGTCAGCTGGATAACCTAAGGAAGGAGGGAAATGCATAGGTTGTCCGTTTCCTTTTTTTCTTATTAATTTTTATTATTATTATTTTTTTTAATTTTCTTCTTATTATTATTAATTTGTTTTTATTCTTATTTTTCTATTTTCTTCTTCTTATTATTTTTTTTTTTTAATTTTCTTCTTATTATTATTAATTTGTTTTTATTCTTATTTTTCTATTTTCTTCTTATTATTATTAGTTTATTTTTATTTTTATTCTTATTATTATTAATTTATTTTTATTTTTATTCTTATTATTATTAATTTATTTTTACTTTTATTCTTATTATTTAATTTATGTATTTTTTATTATTTTATATTATTATTATTATTTATTTATTTTTTTTTTTTTGGCTGGTGTAGCATAAGCTATAGGCTTCCATGTACCATGTGACCATTACTAATACCAATCGTAAAGCTATTATTTCTTCACATGATCAACGATTCTTAGTAATGATATTATATTACATCTAATGTTAGTTTTCAAGTGTATTAAATTAAAAAGAATATATTGCATAAATTTGTATAGTCGAAATGAATGATTTACGAGGAACATATAGAGAGGGTCACATTTTATTCTCGTGCTATCATGAAATATCTGGGTTGCTGTTCCCGACCATCAATTTCCTGTTATTGTATTCAGATATTCGTGGCTGGAATAAATAGAGAGAAGTTAGTTGTGTAACTGTGTATTCCACAGTTACACAACTATCTGCAATTAAATTTCGAGTACAGAGTTTACCGAAATGTATGGAAATTTCTAACGCATCTTGCATCTTTCCAGACTGCGAAATTAGAAGGAAATCCGAATTTTAATGAAGGCATCCTGTTTGGTTTCATCAGTGAACGGAAATGGGCAGATCGCTAGGTGGTATCATTGCTTATATCTGAAACAGAAGAGAGGTTACAGATTTCGTTTTGAAGAATATACAATGAGAATAAATTTTGATAAGAATAAAGTTACAATTGTAAGAAAGGATGAAAAAAGAAATAACCATGAAAATGTATGATAGGAGGATTCTTTATAAGTGGAGAGCTACACGTCTTGGCAGTCTGCTAAGGGATATTTGGAGAAGTAGTCAAGAAAGTAGAAGTGTAATGGGTAAGAAGTTGGAATAGAAAGCAGATACTTACAGAGAGAATAGGTATCGAGTAAAGGAAGAGGTTACTTATATGTTTTGTAAGATGCGCTCATGCTATGTGGGGCTGAGACATTTGTATTAAAGAACTAGAATGTTAGAACTGAAGTTATTAAGATGTGAATGTGGAAGAGCCTTGAACAAAATAAATGCCATTCCTTATCGGTCCATTTCAGAAATGGGCAGATAAGGTCCGTGGCTCTTTTTCTACTTTTCTTACCTTTCCATTCAAGTATTTTCCTTTTATTATTAATTAATTCAGAAAAGTCTAGATACAATTATATATATTTAAACTTTATGAAATAATAACGGAAATGTAGGAAAAGTACAAGATCGGATTAATGCCATCAAATTGTCTGTTAAACATCAGTATGTGAAACAATTACTACAGTTAGAGTGTATTAAGTACAATAAGAGTATTCAAAGTGAGCCTAGACAAAGCTGGATTATAATAAATAAAGCAATAATGAAATATGATTTGTAGATTATTAAAGAAATAATGAATTACCAGTTTTAAGAACTAATATTACACTTGTTGCTAAAACACCAGTTATAATGATAATTAGAATAAAAATAAAATAATCTAAATAAAAGTAATCAACCTTTCTGATATAATAAATCAACCTTTCTGATATAATAAATCAACCTTTCTGATATAATAAATCAAAAGGAATAAATTAAAATAAAAAGAATAAATAAGATGCGTATCTTACCACATTTTACCACTTGTCTTATATACAGGGTGTTTCAAAAATGATAGTTAATAACTTAAAGGTGAAAAGTACAAACTAAAATAAGAAAAAAAGTCCCAGTGAACATCGGGCCGCAAATGAATCGCTTTCGAGATAATGCACATTTTCTTTTCTGTTAAGATCCGCCACTGACTACAGAAGCACTTTGGGAGGGTAGCCTGTATTGGTGAGACCTTGCACACGCTGGATATGGCAGGGATACAGTAATTGGGGATGTAAAATTCACCACACACTGCTCAGTACACACTCTTGCAGAGCAACCTTGTCTAAATTCCTAGATTTTGTTCTATTCTTTCTAACATCTTTTGCTCAACGTCAGGTGTTATGCTTCTGGACCTATCCGCTCGTACTCCATGTGTGAAGCACCCCTGTTCTCTAAGGCGTTGATGTACCCTGATGAATCTGCGCCTGTTGGGCTGCCTTCGCGGGGGGGGGATGCTTCTTGGTACAAACGTGCAGTCTCGAAAACGATTCCCTTAAGTACCCATGTTTACTAGACTTTTTTTGCATATTGTAGTCTGTACAGTTCACCTTTAAATTATTGACCATAACTTTTGAAACACCTTGTATATTATACTCCAACTTTGCCTTATGTACACTATACTTGAACTTCTTATCTTTGCCCCTTATTTTAATTTCCTGCTGAAATACCAGGATCCCTATTAAAGGGACAGTCAGTTACGTTCCCAGTATATCCGATTAGATTCTGTTTTCGTTGATCTTTGCTTTCTAACTCTAAATTTTATACCTCAAGATCTATTAGGGTAATTCGAGGGAAATTAAGGTGCTGTTGCTTTCCTTACTCTTACTTCCTTTTCACCGTAATTCATCATAAGCCTGTTCTTTTTCACACGTAAATAGCTAAAACATTATGAAATTTAATGCGAAATTTATCGTTGGTTCTCATTTTGTGTTATTTGTTCCACTATTATCTGTCGGTCTAGCTGTTATTCTGTCAGTTTGCTGTTAAATTTGAATACAGAATGCCGATAATTCTGATAATTTTGTTCATTTTGACTTAGATAAACTAGTAGATAACAAACAGAAACAGATAGCTTGCTAATTATTGATTGGATATATTGAATGGTGCTATCCCTCGACAACGTACCATTATGTATCCTATTATCAAATTAGTCTCATCTTCATTATTTTATTCTTTATTATTTAATTATTGATTATTGGTTTATTTATAGGGTAAACTAAAAAAAGAAAGATAACCTGCAGCTATTATCAACCCACTGCAGGATGGAAGACTTCTCAACAATTCATGCTGAGGGAAATCGACTGAAATCTGCCACGCTGGTCCAGTGCGGGTTGTCAGATCGACCGGATTTAGCAGTCAGGGGGGCTATTTATGGTTGTACCCATTTTGTGGTAATGGGCATCCACAAATTTGTAATCGATGGTTCAACGGTTTTCAAACGTTCTAACGAAATTTGATAAATCCTAGTGTTCACCCCAGGATTTATCAAATTTTGTTGAAACTTTTGAAAACCGTTGAATCATCGATTCCAAATTTCTGGATTCCCATTATCACAAAATGGGTACAACGATAAATACTAAAAATATATAATTTACAAACACTGGGCAGGAACAGACCAGAGCTGCACACCAATCGCTCATAAGCGTCTCTATTATTATTTTTATTTTATTTATTTTTTTATTTTTCTATGCTTATGGTATATTTGGAAGGGTTGACAGCGTTGCTATGTCTGCAACGTAAGAAATAAGAATAAAGCATATTTTTTCTGTCTATTCTCACTGGTGCCTTTTTTCGCCTCACGCGAAAAGCCATCTTCTAGAACTGACTCGCGAACTTTTCCCTAGTATTCCGATAACAGCCTATTTGCAAAAGAATAACGTATTGCGATTTCGCCATTGAATTTCGCCATTAACAATCTTTCACGCAAAGTTCAGTACCACTATCTCACTTTCGTATTCAGAACAGTGCATTATTTCTTTCTAAATCGTATGTTTATGTTGCTTTGTAAAATATTCCGATTTTTGTGTCAATGATTTTTGAAGAGTGAAAGGTTATCTCTCCATAGTGACCTCTTTCGGTGGTATCAGGGAGTTGAACCGTATTGCGCAACCCGTCAGTATACTATCAAATTAATAATGATTTTATTTTAACTTTTCAATACCTTTTTTTATGATATTTCACAATTTTCGGATGTTTTGCCATTATTTTATGACCTCCGTAACCGAGTGGTCAAACTGAAGGGTACAAAAGTGCACGGGCTTTGAGTGACAGTGGTTCAGGCTCACATGGCTAGTAAATATGGTATAATTCTTGTATCCTCTCTATCTTGTAAACTCTTCTGACCTTACACGATCGTCCTGGATTATAAAACACAAATTTATTTATTTATTTCATTTTTTCATTTACCAAAACCTACATGGGTGGTCTTTCTGTACGTAAGCTTTCTTTCTATAGAGTGTACTAAAACTTAATAAAGTAAATAATGACCATATCTATCACAGTGCACATGCACAGCAGACTTTTATACTTCACTGTTATTTGAAATAATCAATGTGCTGTGCCATTATAAATAATATATAACCAGTTCTTAAATTTTAACATATAAACAAGCATCGCTTTATCTTTAAACTTGTAATGCAGTCTCCTATCTTATTTATAATTCTTAATCAAATTTATGCTTGCAAAAATCTCAGATATACAGTTACATGTATCATTTATAAATGTAATTTTAACGTCCTCCTGTTCCAGTGCTTGACACACTTTAGCTTCCAACCTTGCTCGAGACAGCTAAGACGCTTCCCACTTATATGGGCTCTCTTATATGCTCTGAACTTAGGCTTCATGAACAATTCTGCCCATATACAGCTTTCATTTCTTCATAAATTTCCTGAACTTTCTTGCCCTGCAAATGCAGGAACTTGATCATTCCTCAATACTCCCCGTGCACTATGGGCCCACGGACTCGTGTTGCTTGCGCAACACACTACGGCGTCCATTGGCGCGTTGCATCAGGCATTTCGACTCATCCGACCAGCACACTCATTTCCAGTCCTCCAGTGTCCAACCAGCGTATGTTGACACCACAGCATTCGCTGTCGACGACGGTCAGCGGTGAGGAGAGGATGTGTGTTACCACAGTATTCCAAATGTGGTCTTACAATTTGCCTTATACAGAGGGATAATCACTTCCGTATCTTTACAGAATACTTTTCATTAATCATGAACAGGACACCATGTGCTTTGCTGGCTGCCTCTTTACGCTGCTCACAGAAAATGGTAACAGAAATATCGTAACTGACAGATCACTTTGCATCTCTACTGTTTTTAATTTAATCCCACCAAGTGTAGAAGTTATTTGGGGTTGCTGTACCCCAAGTGTAAGACCATGCATATTTGCTGCATTAAAACATAGCTGCCACTATTCGGATCATTATTTGAAGACCGTTCAAGTCATTCCGAAGGAGTGCTGCTGACAATAATCATTAACGACTCTTTCAATCTTTGCATCGTCTGCAAATTTTTACTTCTGGCCTCCACCCCTTCATTGATTTCATTAATGAAATTTCACAAACACAGTGGTCTAAGAACCGACCGATCTTAGACCACTCTATTATGACAAATGGTCATAATAGAGGGTGATGACCATTTGTCATAACCCTCTATTATGACCATTTGTCATAACCCTCTGTCTTCTACACTTCAGTCACTCTGAATGGTAGAAGACAGAGGATTATCCATCTTAGAATCTTTCAGATAATCCCAACATTTTCCAGCTTATATAGTAGCCTATCATGAGAAACCGAGTCAGATACCTTCCTAAAATCCAAATAAATTATGTCGACATTATCCCCTACATCCAGCCTATGAGTAACTGTGTCAAAATAGCTAATCGGGTTAGTGAAACATGTTTTTTCCTTTTACAAAACCATGTTGAGTATCCTTCAGAATGATAATTCCAACTAAATGTCCCTGGATTGCACTCTTAATCATTGCCTCCAAGATTTTCCGTACGAATGAAGTCAGACTAACCGATCTCTTTTTACTAACTTCACTCTTAGAACACTGGCACTTCACTTCTCCAATCCAAAGGAATATCTCCAGAATCCAATTATGCCTTCATAGGTGGTAGATGACTCTCATCAACCGGTGCAATACCACCACATTGCTTATTGGAGGCTTGAAGTAGTGAAACCCATGTTTAGTCTCTAGAGAAAAGTTATCCGCACCCCCTCCTCCCCCCATACTTCTCCTTCAACTCATGCACGGTACCAAGTACTATAGGTTTTGATACCTTTCGTGTCTGGGGCTTTCATAAAAAAAAAAAAAAAAAAAAACCTCAATGGTTCAATACCCTCTCTATTTATTTTTATTTTATTTATTTTATTTTTTTAAATTAATTAATTTATTTTTTATTTTTTTATTTATTTATTTTTTATTTATTTTTATATATATATATATATTTTTTTTTTTAAGGTCTTAGCCGCCGAAATCCCAGGAAATTAAGCTGCAGGACTTGTCAGAGTGAATCTACAGCTACTGGGTTCCTGGTCTGCCACCACGGAGCGTATGTGGGACAACGTTGGGCCTCAATTGGGGTCCAACGGCTAAATGACCAGATGAACAACGGTACAGATCACTACACATGAACAATTCCCACACACTTTTAAATCTCTGGAATTTCCCAGTGAACTGGTTCACCACAATGAAAGCAACGCGGAGATGGGAGAAACCCCTAGTGCCGTATGACAACAACACACATTTTCACCCTTTCTGGTCGCCTTCGTCAAAATTACTGAGTAAATGCCATCAACTCTAGGAGCCTTACTTTTAGGCTCGAAAGGTTTTTCTAATAAACAGCCATCCTTAATTTCGAAATCAATAATTTCATATATCTCAGCTTCACTCGCATAGTTTCCTTGCTTCCAATAAGAAACAACCTGTTTACACTACTCAGACAACGTCATAACTGCAGCACCGTAACTCTGATATAATCAATAAAGCCGATATAACTAACTAATAACAGATATAAATAATATGGCCGATATAACTTCGGCCATATAAATAATATGGCCGAAGACGCTAACGCGCTATAAAACCAGAAACCAACCAAAATCCATACAGCTCTTCCTGGTCATCTTAGGAATTCATGTACCCACTTTGTGCGACTTTCTGTATTACATACTGCCTAAACTGTCATGGGTGTTCAGCAGGCTTATTTGTCTTTATTGCAATCGCAAGCTTCTCCATGCATATCCTTCCTTGGATTAAGATACGAGATACCACCACCCGCCGATTATTAACTGCCAACCAGAAGAAGTGGCGAGTAATCTATCTTCAAATTTTATCATCGGTCATTTAATTTTCCATTGATTCTCCCCCTCTCTATATGACGTGTAAGTTACTAAAACTGTTGAAAACAGTTTAAATAATTTTTAATAAATTAATCGAAAAGTTACTGTTTTCAATAAGTAGACTTTCTTAAATGTGTTTATTTCATGCCAAAGTTGTTCCATCTAATTTCTATTATTTTTTGATTATTCGCTTATTTCTCCGTGTTTTTTTAATCCAATTGTTTCAATGAAGGTTTCGGTATAACATCTATATTCGCTAAGCTCCATAAGTAGTTATTAATATTCTCATACTATTGACAATTTACAGTTCAGTCAGGTGTTATCGTGATAAACCATAATGAATACGTCAATAAATGACGTAGTCATTAAATGGAAATATTGCAAAACTTTACACATGTACCAGTTCTTTATTCGTTAAATAAAGAGTTATTAATCGTAATATGCGATTCATATATCACAAATTTTACGTATATTCGACTGTATCGGCAATGAGGAAAGTCGCAATCACTGCCTTCTTGGCAGCATTTCTAGCTGTCGGATCTAGAGCGCAGAGTAAGTATTTCAGTAAATTTAAAGTCTACTTTATTTCTTTTTATTGACAAAGTTGTCTTTCCGATTAGAAAATATTAATTTCTAATATGTTTTAATATTTTGCATCTTTGATTTGTTTTTGAATTTAGCGAGGCAGCGGCTGTCAGTTTTGACGGAAAATATTACTATTGATAACTGCTTTTTAACGGAGGAAAATCGTTGTCCAATTGCTGCAGGAAGTACCGTTACAGTTTGCATTAAATTAGGTAAGGATCTTTTATTACGAATCATTAGAAAATCGCGAATTTTTCTAGCAAAAGTTATTGCCAAAAATCAATTTCAGTAGAAATAGCTAAAATGTTCTTTAATAAATTATGATTTATTTACTTTTGAAGAACACTGTGAATTAATTTATTTGTTTGATAGACTGCGAGCATTTCAACAAACTCTTGTTATCATGGGTCGTTTTTTCTCTCGTATTATTTCAGCCATATTATAATTATACGTATAACGTTAAGGTTTGAAGAGACAACTGAGACTCGTGCTGTCCTTTCAGCTGTGGCGTAGCAAATGATTTATATTTTCTTACGGGAGAAATTTTCCGATTCAAACTATATGAAAAGAGAGATCAAATTTCGTTATTTTGACCTTTTTATTCAGTTCCTGTTTATATACATCTCTTTAACTTAACACTGACGTGTCCATGAAATGATGAGGAGATGGTCTTTATAAATGCGGTAAATCCCTTGTACCCATCCACTCTACAAGCCTGCTACTAACTTCTTTCAATAAAAATTTCAGCGCCAGTTGCAAACGGTGTTTGCATACATTGTAAAAGTTAATTAGTTTTAAAAATCAGTAAATTAATCAGGTAAATTTATTGTTAATTAAAACCAAATAAGCGACAAGAAAGTGAGACATAATTTGAACGAATTTTGTTGTTAATTTAATTTATATTTTCTATGTTTTTTGCGCAGTTTTTTTTTTTTTGTGAAAATGCGCTAATTATTATGGAAAAGACTATCAGTTTATTTTAAAAATTATTTTGACATTTTTTGTGCTTGGAAACGAAGCCAAAATTTAAAAAGAAACTGAGAAGAAATCCTCTTTTATCCTGACGTGGGAGACTGAGGAATTTTTCTCAATTATGTTAAAATAAAACGATTGTCACTTATTTAGATGTTTTGTTTTCCTAGTTGAGTCTAATCTGCATACAGTATTTAGTATACATATTTGGCTTGGCTGGACTTGGAAAACAAAACAAAACTTCTGAGTGGGGTGGGGGAGTGTCCTGATGGAGTTATATGCTTCTTTTCTCTTATAAGATGAGAGAGCACTCATATTATAAGCACCCGTTTAAAACTCGTATTAATATATATAAACAGAATTTGCAGTAGTGAAAAAGGTAGGGAGAGATTGTTCGATGCCGATATATATATATATATATATATATATATATATATCGGCATCTATATGTATATATCGGCATCGGCAACTGCAATAATATATATATATATATATATATATATATATATATATATATATATATATATATATATATATATATATATATATATTATTGCAGTTTGCTACTCGAAGAAGGATGAAACATGTTTCATTATTCATTTGAAAGGAATAAAACGTAGTCCCATCAGCTCTACTAAGGACATGTTTTTCGTCAAACTAACACGTGATCCAGGTTTTATTTATGTGTTGTTGAGCACTCCGTTTTGCATTGCTGTCATGTATTTTAAAGCAAACTGCGCCGCTGAAATATTTTGTAATTTCCTCATCATTATATATGCTCACTCAACTGTAAATACGTGTGCTTACTTCGACCGCATATACTTTCAGATTTTCGAAAACATGGATTGAATTTTTGCGAATTTGAAACTGTTTTAACTCCCCCCGAAGTGGCCCGTATCTAAAACATTCTTTTTATTTATTTAAAAAAGGCAGTGTGTGAACACAATGAGTACACAATCAGCCTTTTATTTCTTTCCACCAAATAGTTGAATCGGTTGTGAAATGTGTTTTCGTATTCGTGTCTGCATGTGGTGCACGTGTTCCTTTATTACTACACAGTGCTCTTCCAGAATAAAATTAGCAGCTACCAATACACAGTAAGTCGGTAAAATTTTCACCACACCAAAAGTGCTTTTAATTTAAAAAAATAGAACTAAATTTTCATTTCAAAGATATCATCTATAAGGCAGACATAATTATGCGATTTGCTGAAGGCCACTGCGTCACAGCATATTAAGCCCACGTGTCACTGTATTAAAATGCTCGAACATGGAAACCTAGACACAGCCTAACACCATAAATTTCAGCTCGAGTGCCGCGCTATTTGCAAACTTTAATTTCGATTAAGATGACATCGTTGAAGATTATTGGTTAAAAAGTAATACCAAGTTTAAATAAAGAAAGAACTATTATGCGCCAGATCAGTGTTTTCCAAACATTTTGGACACGTACAAGCTACGCATGTGCCAAAAATAATTTGAAATCCCACGCAAAATTTTGTAACTATTCGACTTTTCAAACGAGACTTTGTATATTACGAAGTATAATACAAAGTCTAGTTGTATGATAGAGAGAAAAGGTAAGTTCCGAGATTGCTGTTCAACTACCTCTGTTTTTGCACTTTCAGGTGTATACAATATTCCCTTCGAATCCATACAACAAATGCGTGCAGTCGTACGAATTGGATTATTCAGAGACAGACTCACTCCATGCATACGTCCACAATGCAAGTGTACGATTTCATCGGAATTTACATATCCTTTTCCTTGCTATGTAAGTAACTGAATAAGATCTGGCTCATATTATTTTAAATCTACTTCTAACGCATTTGACACGACTGAAGTTAAGTAATGTTAAGACGTTCAAATTTCTGTAGTGTTCAGTGTTTATCTCCCCAAAGTTCCAATGACGAAATTGAAACGTATTATTTATTATAGGAACCAATATCACTCGTAATACAAAATGGTCTCCTTCGTCGATTTCTCGATCGAAAGATTGGTCCATATGAATTGACGTGTGCAGTGGTAAGAAAGATTATTTTATAACGAGGATTGTTTTTAATCAGTGAAAATCATTATTATTCGTTAGTGAATAATACAATACAATTTATTTTTATCAAGAGAATTTGTTTACAATGAAGGAACTTCATTAAAAGAATGAAGTTAAGAAAAGTAAATTTCTTGAAAACAAGTTGTAATTCTTCATTTACAACAGTTTTTCCATACAAATTTGTTAATTAACAGAAAAGATAATTAAATCACAACACAGTACATTCCGCGCTGCAAACTGAGATAGCAATTTATCTGCATAGCAATTCTAATCTACAGTATCAATGAGTATCAAAAATCTTCTTATTAGAAATTTTAATTTGGAGATGGGATAACTTCTCCTGAGCTTCAAATCAACACTAGCCAACATGTTGTTTATTATATTCATTGTGTGCCTATTTCCAAATCTATTTAGTACCCTAGGGTGTGGCAAAACAATTGCTTTTGGGTTCCTTAAATTATGTGAGACATTTCTTTGCAGATTCCACTCTTCAAAAATAGTGTTAAGATTCTTCAAGAATAAATTTAACTTCAGTTTTTGAATTGGATAAAGTATTTTATATTTTAACAAAACTTGCCTTCTCTTATTCAGGTCATTCCAAGAGTTTGTCCCCATTAAAAGTCTCAAAATCTTGTTAATTAAGTTGTTTATTACCCTTATTTCAGTTATATTTGCTCGTGCCCATACATTTACTAAATAATTGAGTTGGGAGTCCACTAATGCAAAATATAAAGTAACTTTTTTTCTAAGATTTAACTTATTGTTAATGTAGTAAAAAAAGTACACATAAAATCTCATTCTTTTATACAGATTTGTTATATGCATTGCCCAACTTAGACTGTAGTCAATCGATAACCCAAGGTAACAATGATTTGAAACTTCTTCCACAGTTAGACATTTGCAATTCTTGAAATTCTGATCATGTAGGCATTCATGTTCATGTAATTTAATAGACGGATGTATGTCCACGGTTTGATGAGGAGGTCTAATTACCAAGAATTTTGTTTTTTCAAAGCTGAATGCTAATTTATTGTCACGCAACCAATTTTGTAAATGGATTACATCCTGCTGTAAATCTTTTGCCATTTTTGTCATGTTCTTTCCAATTGTATATAAGATTATATCATCTGCATAATTTTTTATAAAGGAGTTCTTTATTACTTCGAATATGACATTTATATAGATGTTGAACATGATTGGTCCAGCATGAATGCCCTGAGGTACTCCCCTCTTTACATTATAAGATTTTCCCTTTGTATTTTCTACTTCAACTGTTACTTTTCTTTTGGTTAAATAAGATGCTAAGAATTGATCGATTCTTCCCCTAATACCATATTTCAGTAATTTTTGTTACAATATCGGGATGTAAATTAAGTCATATGCTTTGGTCAAATCTATAAATAAAATCATTATGAAGTTATTGTTGTTTAAATGTAAATTAAAAGGGTCTACTAAATTCTCTAATAATGTCTGTGTGCTCTTGCCCTTCTGATATGAGAATAGAGATTTGTTTAACAGTCCATATTGATGTAAATATTTGCTTATATGGGAAAAAATATAATTTTATATTTTCTTATTTATAACTGACTGTATTGTTATTGGTCTATAACTGCAAAAGTCATCTAGTGTCCCTTTTTTATATATAGGAATTACCTTAAATGAAAGTAAATGTGTAGGATAGCTTCCTGACTCTAACATGCGTGCTATAAGCTCCACAAAGAGAACAGAGAACCGTTCTTTATTTCTCTTTACTTCGGTTACTTAAATACAGTCAAGCCCTTAAGATGTCTTGTTCTTTAACTGTTCTATAATCTTAACAGTCTCAGTATATTGTGGAGTTAAGACTACACAAGAGTTCACTATCTGAGGAAGACTATCTTGTTGATTAAAGGAATTTTGGCAATAATGTAAATTATATCTGTTGAGATCTAATACAGCTTTGGCAAACCTATTTGCAGCCTCATATTGTTTGTTTGTACCAGAAAGCTGCTCAAGTAGTGTTTTGATTTGATTTCCCCTTGATAATTTCTTCCTTGTACGTAACAGGTTATTTATAATGTTCCATTTATCCTTTTGAGTTATCTGCTTATCCATAAAAAGTTGATTCTAATAAGTATATTTTTGTTTTCTAATCATACCTGTAAATTTATTTCTGAGTGTTTTATAATTGTGATAATGTTCTATTTTTGCTTTGTACCATTAATTCTTCTATTTCGTTAGTCATCCATGGTTTCTTAAGCTTAATCCTGCTACTCCTAGAATTTATGTTGCAAGCTGAGTGATTTACTTTTCTCTTCGTATTTAACCTTGAATTGTTTATCATTTGTATTATCTTATTTGAAAAGACATTTACATTTGTTGTGTATGATATTTGCTCTTGTATTAACATATTATCTATGTTCTGTTTCAGTTTAGCTGTTGATAAATAATTTTATCTTATTTTTCTTCATAACATTTGTTAATTTTATATCTTCAGATGGATGTTGTTTTGAGTACATATCCACTATTAGTATACATGTTCTGTGATCTGAAAATCGATTTAATAGTATGTAAGAATTAGCATACTTCAACTTTATATTTGTTATAAGGTGATCTAAACAAGAGCTTACTGTTCTATCTCCCTCCATCCTTTGTTGCCTAGTTATTTCAAATAAGGTATGTTTATGTTAAAATCCATAATTGTTTAAGATTGCAGAGTATCTGAGTGTTACATTTTATGTTTCATCGGTTACTAAATTGATATTGAAGTCTCCTGCTAGTATGGTCTTATCAGCCTGTATGTCATCCCATTGCAACATTATGTTATCTAATTCTATTAGGAGGCTGTTTTTAGAATCTGATGGTGGCCTATAAAAAGCGAAAATCATGAATGTGTTTTCTGGATCTTCTCCTAATAATTTGACACAGCAGTTTTCACAAGACTGAATTAAGTGGTGAACCTGTATTGCCTTAAAGCATGTTCTATAGTATATTATTATTCCTCCAACCCTTCTCAATTCTCTCAACATGTAGACCTTGTCATAACCTTGTATGCTATAATTAGAAATTTCATCACTTTTTAGTTAACCTCTGTCAAAACTATACATGAAATATATTCTCTCATTGCATTTATATATTGCAAGAAGTTAAACCAATTTTTTTTTAGTGACCTGATATTTAAACGTACCAGAAAGAACTGATTTTTATCAATTATAGGAGCTTGAATATTCGGATTATTTAAAAAATGTAAAGGTGAATTAAAAATCTGTGATTCCTCAAAAAGCATACCTGATGTCTTAATTTTATCTTAGATCTAGATTTCAAGAAATTTCAATTATGCACAATTAAAGAGTCTATTTTATATACTGCAGATCCTTTGAACTCAAAATTCTAATGGCTCTTGAAGATTATTGTTCTTCACATAATCCTTCCATGTTTTAACTATAACAATTTGATTTTTAACTGTGAGTTTTTACTGATTGTTTTTTTTTCCAAAACAACTGCTTGAGGTTAATTCTTAAGTGGTCATTTATGAAGATTGGAACATTGCTATTGTTCTGATAGACACCGTTTGACGTTAGTCGGATCTCCTTTGCCTTTCTAATCCATTTTTCCTTTACCACATGAATTGAAATTTTCACAATTAGTGTAGGCTTGTCATTTGTTTTCTTATTGTTAGGTATGTAATAGTGTACTACCTTCTTTATTGTGCTGTAGCTTCAATGCAAGTCCTAGTTGCTGTATAACAATATCTTGGCCTGCTCATCCAGTTAAACCTACTATTTCTACATTATTTGCTAACAATTGTAAGCTATATTGAGTCAATCCCTAAGTTAAGTAAGTCGGAATTTTCCTCATTTTGCTTGAATAAAGCTTCCAGATCCACAATTCTTTTGCTGAAAATTCTTCCGCCGAGTAGGAAATTTCACTTCTTTCTTCCTTCTCTTCTTTCCTGAACAATATACACCTCCACTGCTGTTTCTTTTGTTTCGCCATCCTTTTATAGGTTGCTTCTTTCAATGAGCATCGATAATGATACCCATTGTTTCAGCCATGACATATCACCTCTAGCACGTGCAGCGGTAGGTTACACTTTTTGCATATACTGTGACTCATGTTTGCAAACTTTGGAGTAGTTAGTTTTAACACAAGACGTTTCAGATATTGCAGTTGCACGAAATAAACAACAAAAGAAAGAATTTAATAACTTACAAATGGCAAAGATTTCCAATTTACTCTAAGAGCGCTAATACAGTAGACATGCTTACTCTTAGCCCTCTAGCGGCCGAATATTAATAATAATAATAATACCATATTTATTGGTCTCCATCAAGTACATTACATCACAAACTCATTAAGGATTGTAGAATTCTTACCAACAAGTTATTGTTATACAATTGCTCAAACACAAATTTGACTATACAATTCTCAATCTATTAATAATAACAATAATAATAATTATTATTATTATTAATTTTTAGAGTTGAAATTCATATTTTTACTTTTGAATGGCCGTATTCGATAACATCGGAATGCTTTTGAAATTTGTATATGTAAGTTTATAACTCCTTTTTCTCGACTTTCCCTGTGCTTTTGCGAATGATGGATTCACTCCCACAGGTGTCCGCCATAAGAATATATTATTTTGATACATTCACTTATATATTAAAATATTTTAACATTTATTCCTGTCAGAAATACGAAACGTGATAGAGCATATGAATGTCTAGGTTAGGTTAGTAACGATATAATTTTACAATCGATGCGAAACCTTCCATTTCTTAGTTTAAGATACTTTGATAACTAGCGTACAATTCTTTCTTAATTATCACAGCTAAATAATTGCATGAAATAAATTTATTTTTAATTTTTTTTATAAATCTACGTGATTTCGTGAAGCATTTTTCAGTTTATTGATCTTTCATTTTTTGCCCTTTTTTAAAAAGATCGATGGAAATCGCTTTGGTAAAAATTTTTCGAGAATTTTGTTTTTTACCAAACAGAACGATTAATTAATATACTGCTTATCACTGAAATTGATTCACCTAGAAAGAATCTACGGATTTGCTTGACATTTGGCAGCGATAACTGTTAAGTGTATGAACATGAACGAGTAGCATGCCAAGCATATTGGCACAGCAGAACGCTCAGTTTTCTACCCCTTACATCGAATTTTGGAGAAGCTATATAAAAACACATAACCCATAAACATTAGCAGGTAAAAAAAAAACAAAGCGGTGAGCTCAAGTGTGTGCAATACCTTTAACACGCGCAAGGCAACTGTTTTACAATTGATCGACTTTGAAAAGGATCGCTTCGTTGGGTTTTCTGACACTAGATGCTCACCATGGCAAATCACCGCTTGTATAGATCGTGATGAACGAAAGGTTGGACGAATGTTATGGCAATACTGGTACAGAAAGGGTATTGGACGAATCGTCAGGGTCCTAGTGGAACCTGACGTTTGGAATCAAAAGAACGTCAGAATGGGAGGATCCGTTCAACGTCGTAATGCTGTCACCTGCCTGCGCTTGTCACGGATATGATTACCAAATGATTGCGCGAAGTTGGGTTGCATTCTTGCCGTCCCCATCTTCGTCTGACTCGAATTACCATTCCATCGTCATCACCTTCTACTGTGGTGCAGGCAGAGAATTGCTTGAGGAAAAGAGGGGTATCGTTTCGCATTTAGTGATAAATCACGTTTATGTTTGGGATCCAGTATGACTAGAGGCACACACAAGAGATAAAGATTATCCAGGCTACAAAGAGGAGGGCATATCAGGAATACATTGGGAATCATAAAATGGGAACCAGCAGTTAAAGCCGTTCTCGTCTGGTCGTCATTGATGGCACGTTGAAGGCAAGACGTTATGTTGAAATCCTTCTAAGACCAGTGCTTCTGCCTTTCTATACTTCTCCCCAAAATCTATTTTTCTAGCAGAACACTGGTTGGCCACATATACCTCTCATATCCTAAACCGTACCTACGCGATGTAAACAAGTTCCTTGTCCTGCACGTTCGCCAGATGTTATCACCCATCGAACGCATTTATATCAATGATATCTTCCTCTCATCCTGCTACCTCTATTATCCAACTTAGAGTAAAAGTGCATGAAGCATGACTCAGTGTTCAACAAGATAACATTCGACACCTTTTCAACTCCCTAACACTATATATGATTATTTGTATTGCTATTCATTGGGGCCATGCTTCTTATTAATGTTTGCTAGAATTTTTTAAGTAATTATTGCTGAATTGATACTCATATTTTGTCTACACTTATCGTTTAGATCTCACTCCACTTATTTCGAGCTCAAAGCATGTACGCTTTTCAATGACGATCAATGTATTTGAGAAAAATGACTTGCCTACATGAAAATTTGACGTTTACTAAATACGAGTTAAAAACGTACAACTGTAATCAAGAATAAAGTTAGATTAGGCTATATCATAAAAACCAAGAAATCACTTACAAAAGCGATGTACATTGTCATCCTACGGTTATGGGGATACTTCATCCGTGCTAAATAATGGTTAATTCCAAAAGTAACCATACACACAGAGATTGATAAACAGACTGAGAACATAGTGAGCTCTGGGAAGAGAAGCAAGAAAGCAGAAGATAAGGAAAAGGTTTGGAAATTGTTCAGAAAACTAAAACAACTTAATTCAGACCGCCAATATCAAGCACTAAATGGAAAAGAAGACTTTCCTCAACCAGGAATGCCAGAAAATTAAGGCAGGTAATAAAAAGAGGAAGAACAAGGGATATCTTCAAACAATCAGAGAAATTGCAAGGAAATTGAGACTAAAAGTCTTAAAGAACAAACACGGAAAAGACATGACGAAGGTAAGAGTAGTAACAAAAAGATAGGAGACATACGTGAAAGATCTTTATAAGAGGTATTGCAATGTGAAATATATAAGAGGGACTGTAACGTGAGAGAATCATTTATAAGCAAAGATTTTACTGAGGAACCAGTGGTGCTGAAAAGTGAAGTTCTGTGGATGAACCAGATGGCAAAGAGGAAATCACCAGGAAACAGAAGGGATACCTATTGATCTTTTAAAGGAAATGATGCGATTAGAACTCTGACAGTTTTATGTCAACATATGGGGATCGCATTGACTAAGGAATGGAAAAGACCGGTATATATCCCTTACCAAAAAATACGATCGCAGAGAATGTGCTAGTAATCGAACTTTTCCCCTGATTCCACATGTCAGTAAGATAAATAAATTAAATTTTCTGTTTATACTCCGGCACGACAACCAAGTCAGTAGAGTTTACAATAAATCGTCAATACAAATATTTATCGCATTTAGTAGTCACGGGCTTGAGCCCCGGTCCACTCAAGGAACGCGTGCTATGCACTCTCACTCCTGACCACTGGGCTACGTCAGGCCTGATGTTGCTGAAGATTCTACAGAAGAGACTGGATCGATTTTGAATCGATCGGGAGAGGGAACTCTCAGATGAGCAACTAGATTTAGGTGAGGCAGCGGAACATGAAATAAAATAGCAGACGTCTGATGGATAATAAAGCAAGAGAATATCAAAAAGAGGTATACTTAGGCTTCATCGACTGTAATAAGGCTTTCCACTGAGTAGACGTGCCAGATTTTGGCATGTATCGCAGAAAATGGATGCGCCGAACATATAATTCTACTTATGCAAAGTTTTTATACTGAGGCTACTTTGTGAAGACACTCTGGTGAGACAGAAGGCTTTAGCATGGGAAAGGAAATGAGACAGGTGTGCATCTTGTGTCATTATTTCTTTAATATGTGCGACAAGCACATTATGAGAATGGTTGGACTTGATGAAGAAGCAGCAGAATTGGAGATTGTAGGTCGATGCATAAATTTGAGATATGTAAATGAGGCCATTGTATTAGCTGAATATAAAGAAATGCTAAAACTTCTTAAGAGAAGCAACAGGTGGGTGCAAAGCATGGACTTGTGTTGAACCTCAAGAAGGCAATGGTAATACCAGCCGGCACGATTAAAAGATGTAGTTTTGTTCTCCTGAGTTCAAGAATTGTTAAAAATAAGCAATGTACAGCAGAGGTTATGAAAATATTAACTCTGGGAAGGAATGCTATGATCACGGAGGATAAAGAAGTATCATTACCAACTATGATCAGAATAGTTCGAACACGAATTTTTCCTGTGGTAATGTATGTGTGTTGAAGGCTACTCAGGATACCTTCTACGGCAAGGAAAATCTTGCCATCCAAAACCAGTCGCTGGGTCCTGGATAAAATAATGCTTGTCTGTTCTATTAAGGCCGTGATAGTCAAGCAGAAGCTATTCTACTTCAGCCATGTGATTCGTGCAAAACATTTCTTGGGGAAGGCGATTATACTTGCGAAGACGGAAGGAAGGCGATATTTAAGATGAATAGATGAGATTGAAAACACCACTGGGACATTTTACAGGAACTCCGAAATACAACAGAGTAAAAGGGAGTGCGCTTGTCCATAGAGCCACTAGGAGTCGAAACTGACTCGATGGGTCGTGATGGCAACAACACAAATAGAAACTAAAGTAGGCAAGGAAAAAAAAAAGGTGGCCCAAGACCACTCATTTAACTTTCTATTTCGCGTTGGAAGAGAAGGAATATTAAGTGACTTTGTGCTACCTATTGTTCTTCTCTCTGCTATAGTGGCAGCAGCTCCAATCAACATGAAACTTTTCTGAGCCAAAAAGATCTCTGCTCAGTAAAACACCGATATGAAGACTCAAATCAATGAGCCTGCCATTTCAGTCCAGAGACAATTTTGAATCGAACTGAAGACATTTTGAATGTTTTAGAATGACAGTTGAGATCCAATAGCATACTTATTAGCATATATGCTTAAGCGCTTGTTGTCTTCACTATGTCTATCCATCTGCCCTTTAATCATTCTGTCTTTCTGCATAACAACAGTCAATAACAACAGGTGACAGTCAATACTATGAAATATTCAGCCAACTCCTCAAAGAAGTGAAAATGCTCATATTAAACTTTTACAATATGTATACAGAGTCAGTTCAGTATAGTCTGCTTACTCACAGATATATCAAACCATTCTGGAATTACACGAGTCATAAGAATATAACCAATAGGAAGTTACAACTCCATAACGCAGATGGAATTCTCTTATCGGACGAATTCAGTATTGCTGAAGAGTTTGCCAAACATTTTTCCAGAATTCAAACGAATGATACATTGAGACCTGCCTCATTTCCTGACTTCACACCTGTTAAAGATGATATTCTCATCAACATCTTTATCACAGATGAAGATTTAAAGTCAGAATTAAAAAGATCGACAAATGACTATACTAGAGGTCCAGATAACATTCCTCGCCTATTTTGGAAAATGACTGTCGCTACCTTAAAACCCCTCATACTGCGGATATTCAACTTGTCTCTCAGGCTGGGGAAATATCCTAAGAATTTTAAGCAGGTCAATACAGTTCCTATTTTCAAAAAAATGTGATAAAAATGATGTACCTGATTACAGACCCATATCCTTGCAAAACAGCCTGGCTAAACTCTTCTACAAAGCAGTACACAAACATCTCTTCAAATTCTTCAGGCCTTTCATTGATCAGAATCAACATGGTTTCTGCAGTGGTAAGTCAGTTGTCACGAATTTGCTTCCTTTCTGGAAATACACCTCTGAAGTTCTTGTTAACCACCTTCAAATTGATGCAGTCTACACAGACATATCTAAGGCATTTGATAAAGTCCCGCACGAACAACTTCCGGAAAAACTTAAGCTATATGGTATCCGTGACCCTTTGCTCTCATGGCTACGCAGCTATATTACGCATCGTTCCTTGAGCGTTATCATGAATCAAGCGAACTCAGACTGTTTTATACCACTAAGTGGAGTACGACAAGGCTCCCACTTAGGTCCTCTTCTTTTCGTAAATGATCTTCCTTCTTTCATCTACACCTCCAATGTTCAAGTTGCTCTCTATGCAGGTGATCTTAATATCTACTCAGCAGTGAAGGAGATTACCGATTCTCAACAGCTTCAATGTGCTCTCAATAAATTCTCTCTGTGGCTATCTCTGAATGGCTTGTCTGCTAACCCCTCGAAGTGCCATGTAATCTCTTTTTCATCCTGCAGATCTCTGATCTAATAAATACGGAGTACACTATTAACAATGTGATCATCGAAAGGTGTTAACGAGTTAACGACTTGGGGATTCTCTTCTCCAGCAGTGCTAAATTCGATGCCCATGTCCTTAAAATCACCAGCAAAACATTCAAAACACTGGGATTTATCAAACGGAACACCTACAAGTTCAAAAACTGCAGATATGCTGTCATCCTTTATAAAACTATAGTTCTCCCAATTCTTGAATTCAGCTGACCCATCTGGAATCCTCACACGAAAACTTTAATTAAGAAAATTGAAGCAGTCCAAAAAAATTTTGTCCGTTACCTTACATTCCGTAATCCTCTATTTTATCATACAGTGTACTATGAACCGTTGTGTGATTATTTTCATCTGAGGCCTCTGTGCACTAGAAAAGTTATTGCTGGCATCACCCTTATAGCCAAAGTAGTCACTGGACGAAGCATCTGATATCCTTAGTAAAATAAACTTCAATGCTCCTTGTAGACAAGTTAGGAACCTTACACTGTTTCGCCTTGACTCTGCCACCACGGACTTTATGAAGTTTAGTCCACTGAACAGAATCAGCAAATGACTCTCATTGATTTCTTTGACAACTCCCAGTCACTGATGAAATCCATCCACAATTTTGCCTCTTCTCTTCAAATGCAAAATGACTAGCTGTCATTTAATTATTGTAGTTTATTATTATTATTATTATTATTTGTTTTATTATTTTTCTATTCTCTAACTGATTAATTATTACTTGTTTTACCGGTAACTTAACTTAATGGAATCCTCTTTTGTACATGTGATTTTAATGTTTGAATCTATATCAATGTTTATCTTCCTGTTGGATCTCTTATTATTGTTATTATGTTTATTGTTCTGATCTCAGATACACTGTTAATGGTTAGCTATTGTGTATCTTGTTATTAATAAAAATAAAATAAAATAAAACTAAAACCAACTGTAACAACTGGACTCTTAGTGGACGAATTACCACGAATATTTTTATTTGGTTCATGAAGAAAGATTTGTCGAGCTAAGCCACATTTTATTCAAATCAGAAAAATAAAAATTCGACAGTTATTATTTCTTTGTTCAAGATAAACTGCGTTAAAAAGGAGTTTTAATGAAGTATATTATTAGCTTTAGACAGCCCATACTGTCCTCGTGGACAGCATATGTCGCCCTCCCCACACCGGGTGGAAAATACCTGAGTTCGAATCCCGTCGATGACGGGGGGTAATTTTTATGGGTCTTTTTCACAGCGTGGCTGAGTTAGTCGGTCTCAGGCGAGGGTAGCATGGTTTTTCTCCCGGAAACTCTGGTGTTTCGTGCAACAATAAAACAAAAAATCAGTTGTGCAAAAATAATTACTTATGTTGCGAGCATAGCATCATTCGACACTTACAAATGTTCCAAATTCAATACGAGTCTCCCATCTTTGCTGAGCAAATTAGCTGATTCTCGGTATTTATTTATTATTATTATTATTTTTTTAACGAAGCTAGTGTGGCCTTTGTACATCAGTAGCGCGTTCCGTCACGCATAAGGGTTCTTTATAATTTATGTTCCGACAATCTGAGGCAACTTTCGCCATTAGGAAAGAGTGAACTTTTCTTAGGATGTGGAAGCTGCTAGGTGAAAATACATTTTGCGAGGTAATTATTATTACATGAACATGCCCCAGCGCGTGCAATGTAAAGTAAAAGCTCTGCGATTGAGACATTTAAAAAAAAAAAATAGTTTCAAACTATATTATCCTATCAGAAGTCGCGGGACACTGGTAGTTATGAATAAAACATGCAGTTAGAAAATAACAGTTATCTTTGATCGTAATCATTGCTTGTGACACGCCTTGGAAGCTTTCTACTAATTTCTGGTAAAAAGCTAGTAGTATTGTCCTTTCGTCCTCATTCAAAGATTTCGGCAGCTATAAAGGTGGGCCTTGACCTGATTCTATTTTCCAATTCACCCCAGTTGGCTTAAGGTTGCAATAATTATGATATTATTTTGTGATTGTTGGAAATATTTGTTGGGAATGTTTAATTTCTGAGAAGGCAAAAAAAGGACATTTTTCTCCACATGACATCCAACTGTCATTTCGCTGCTGAATTGTATTAGATCTTTTGTGAAGTCATAATTTCTATATTCGAGTAAATGACTTTCAAACGAACCGTTGATCATTTTTACACGCCAAAGTATTTGCATGTCTCTTGGTGGATATCGCACAATATCCAGCAGTCAGAGGGATAGATATCTCTTGGATTTTGTTAGGACAGTGGAGACTGCATTACAAATATCGAAAAAGATAACAGGAGGAAGAATTGGCCAATGAAAGCTCTATTTTGGGACAGAAGCAGGTTGCCCTTTGTGTGAGCTCTTCAAGAACATCGGGGCACATCTCTTCCATTTCTAATATTCAGGATTATTACTCATTCAACGCCGGTGATCGCAACTATTTTCGCATTGCAGATGCAGCCTTGCGTAAAGAGACTTGGTTGTCAGCGAAAACGTTCTCCCAGTTTCTAAAAATCGGTTATCTTTAATTACTGTAAATCTATTCCAATTATTGTCTGTCTCGTGGTTAGTTTTGAACCAATTAAACATCCTTTCGGTTCAAAGACAAAGATATACATGTAAAACAATGGTATAGTATAAAATAAATGGGCCATGAAACTACGCGATTATTTAATACGCGATCACGAATTACATTTTATGAAAAGAATTTCATAAATCTAGGGAAAAAATTCTTACATGCAAGGCAAATAAAGACACGGGGAAATGGAACACACTCGTTTAGGTGATTAAACAGAAGATAATGTAGAGAGAAACGGTAACGGATTTATAGAAACCAAATTTGTGTGCTACTGTACAAATACATTTAAACATGTGGGGTTGATAAAAATACCACAATGATTATATCTATATAATTTATATTTATAAAACAGAAGTTGTGTTATAAATATAAAATTTCAACACCATATTTCCATAACTTTAGTTCTACTGTATAGGGTTTTTTTTAATATTTCTTTTGCAAGAACGAAATGATGAAAGAAAAGATAATTGTTTAAATAATTAAGGGAAATAAAGTGCAGTTAAACTAAAATAATTATAGATGAACGAATTAGCTCTGATTGTTGTTGTTGTTATTATTTAATTTTTGTTTGGTTTTACAAAATAAGCAGTGGATTATATAAACAACAAATAAGAGAGCCGTTTCATTTCCACAGGCAACTTCAACAGAAGAATATTGGACTTCGACTCCGATTGGCAGATCAACGACTGAGGCATCCACTATAAGTGAGCGAACTGCAACAGATACTATTCGTACAACTGGCATACCTGGCATAAGTGAAACCACAACAACTGAAACAACTACTTTAAGTGAAACAATTCCAACGGATTCTACAACAGCATATGATATATCCATCTCAAGTGATACAACTCAACCACACTATGTCACGAGTGAATCAACTTCATCAGACTACGTCACAAGTGAATCAACTCCACCAGACTATGAAACTAGTGAATCAACTTCATCAGACTACGTCAGAAGTGAATCAACTCCACCAGATTATGTCACGACTGAATCAACTCCACCAGACAATGTCACGAGCGAAACAACTGATTATATCACGAGTGAATCAACTCCGCCAGACTATGTCACGAGTGAAACAACTCCACCAGACTATGTCACGAGTGAATCAACTCCACCAGACTACGTCACGTGTGAATCAACTCCGACGGACTATGTGACTAGTGAATCAACTCCGACGGACTATGTGACTAGTGAATCAACTCCGACGGACTATGGCACGAGTGAATCAACTCCACCAGACTACGGCACGAGTGAATCAACTCCACCAGACTATGTCACGAGTGAATCAACTCCAGACTATGTCACGAGTGAATCAACTATTCCAGACTACGGCACGAGTGAATCAACTCCACCAGACGATGTCACGAGTGAATCAACTCCAGAGTATGTCACGAGTGAGTCAACTATTCCAGACTACGGCACGAGTGAATCAACTCCACCAGACTATGTGACCAGTGAATCAACTCCACCAGACTATGTGACTAGTGAATCAACTCCTCCAGACTACGGCACGAGTGAATCAACTCCACCGGACTACGGCACGAGTGAATCAACTCCACCAGACGATGTCACGAGTGAAGCAACTCCAGAGTATGTCACGAGTGAATCAACTATTCCAGACTACGGCACGAGTGAATCAACTCCACCAGACTATGTAACCAGTGAATCAACTCCACCAGACTATGTGACCAGTGAATCAACTCCACCAGACTATGTAACCAGTGAATCAACTCCACCAGACTATGTGACTAGTGAATCAACTCCACCAGACTATGTGACTAGTGAATCAACTCCTCCAGACTACGGCACGAGTGAATCAACTCCTCCAGACTATGTGACTAGTGAATCAACTCCTCCAGACTATGTTACGAGTGAATCAACTCCGCCGGACTATGTGACTAGTGAATCAACTCCATCAGACTATGTTACGAGTGAATCAACTCCGACGGACTACGGCACAAGTGAAGCAACTCCCACAGATATCACTGAAGGAACAGAGAGTTCCACCTTTAGTGAATCAACTCCATCAGACTATGTCACGAGTGAATCAACTCTGACGGACTACGGCACAAGTGAAGCAACTCCCACAGATATCACTGAAGGAACAGAGAGTTCCACCTTTAGTGAATCGACTCCAGTCGATACTACCCCAACAACAGTGCCTTCCAACACCGAGTGGGGTGAACGATTACTGCGAAGACTGTTGAGGTATGTGAAACGTATACAGAGAGAAAATGAGCATGTGACGGAAAGTCTACACAACCTAAGGAGACTTTTAGAGAGATTGTTAGAGGAAGGGCAATGTGAAGAGACAGATTGGGAGAGAGAAGAGGAGGAAGAGGAGCAGAATGAAAGCGAGTACCAAATGGAAAACAGTGAAGCAAATTAGATATCAGAAAGTGAAACAAAATAACTGTAAACTCTTCAACAACTTTGTTTGTCACCCAGAGTGAAAGAAGTACCTCAGTGAGAAACATCTGCAACACGATCTTTCATAGACAGTCAGTACCAACTGAGAGCATCACTAAAGCTGATATTGCCACAGAGAATTCAACTCCTCTAATTTATAGACTAAATAGTCCAAATTTATCATTTTTCTTGTGATAGTTTTAAGTTGGTAAAGGAGACACTGATCAGGATCGAGTGATACCCCATTTTACCTTCAGGGCCTTAGTTATACATTATATTTGCCGAAAAAGATATTTCGAAAGATTTAAAAGAGAAAAAGAAAAAAAATTAATGAATAAAATAGAAATATATTGCCTGTTTACCTGATTAATGAAACATTAGCTAATTTTTCATTTCATGCTTACTACAGACTAAGAAATGTCCACAATTAATTTCTTATAAGAAGTTCTTACTCTATGAAGAGAAAACTTTATAGCATAAGTTCTTACTACCATCCAGCCATTTATTAACAACCAGGAGACAATCTTCTATCTTTGTATCCACCCAAGAAATACGAGAATGCATAAGAAGTCACCTTTATTATAATACATAATAATAAATAAAAGAGGTTCATAATTTTCGATAGTATCGTCCATGGTCTCAGACAAGGGATTGATATGAAATTGAGGGGAAATAAAATAAAAGGGTTTTATAACGTTAGCACGAAGCGAAATCAATAAGTCAGCCACAGAGAAAAGGAAATAAACACTACATAGAAAAATAATCTGAGAGTGGCATTTATTTTCCAAGTATTCACCAAAAACCTTTATAGACGTCTCACAGCTTTATCAAAGTCTTGAAATACGTAATTGTTTGCTGTCCAGATCAGTGACTTATATCATCTTCGTCCTCCCTATCGTCATAGAAAGTTTTGCACCAAGCTGGTGTTTAAGTTGACCAAACAAATAGAAATCGCTGAGGACGAGGGCAGAGCTTTAAGGAGTATGAAAACAGGGTTACCACACCAAGTTATTCGTGGTTTCTTGGGTTGCACATACTGTATTATCATGCAATATCAGTGCTCCACATCTCAATAACCCAGGCCAGTTTCTGTGAATTGAGTCTCTGAGTTCTTTCAGAAGTGTGCAATAATGCCACATTAATGACGCCCGGGCTTTTGAAAAAGGCAAGGAACACCTTGAAAATTCCAAAAGAAGTAACCATTATCCACCCATCTGATGGCACCTCCTTAACTTCACGTGAAAATTGTATTCTATAATGTGTTCGAATTTGAATAGGGGCATCTTTTCTCCCTCCAATGACCGAGGACAGAGTTTTCGACCATCAAGGTATTTTCTTGTTGGGTTTAACTGAGACAAATACTCTTCTTCACAGCCCTGTCTTTTCAGATATCTTTCAGATATCAGATATTTAAGTTTGAAATATATTTCTACGCGTAATCCATTTACGAGAAAAAAAAATTCTGCTATAGATTTTTTTAAAAGTTTAAAGCACGATTAGGACTGAAATTTCGAAGCGTACTACCTTCTCATTAGCTGGAAGTTGATTGACCATAAGCAGAATTGACGGCAGAAAATCGGGACCTTTATTTAAACCAATGTGTTAAAATAAAACCATGAAACCTTATATTACCTACCCTTAAACCCACTTGTTTCAAGTGAACCAGGTTGCTGTCAACGTCAGTTGGAAGCAATCTGTTCACTAGAGGTCGGATAGCACATTGGATTTTAGTATTATGGCAAATGTTGCAAGAACTCAAGCTCATAAAGCAACAGCCAAAACAAACAAACAAAAAAAAAATCTATATTCTTCACCCATCCATAAGTCCAAGAATTTGTCTAGTTCTTATACTGTAATTACCGTCACCACACGCTGGTTGGAAAAGGCCTGTGTTCGAATTCCGTTAAGGAAATGAGAGGAACTTTTATAGTTTTTTTTTTTTTCAATTACCGTCTGAATTAGTCGGTCTCAGTCGAGATTACTAACTATTTTCGCCCAGAAAAACAAGGAATCGACTAGAGCACACACGCAATTTATGAACATAATGCACATTGCTGCATGAAGTTGTTCTCGGGTAAATTTAATATGACTCTTTTTTTTTTTTTTTTTTTTTTTAACCTGCTGTAGAAATCTGAGAGTCGCGCATGTAGTATTTAAGAAAATTAAAGAAATTTAGTGCCCGTAGATGGGCTCTGTAGCGAGGACGATTATAGGCAGAGCTGACCAGATTGATAATACACCTTTAAAATCCCTACCACATACGAACTTATTAAAATCACCGTTCATTGACTAGGCACGTAAAAGCATCTGGAAGAACAAATAAAAATCGAAAATTGAATGCGGTGGATGTGAGAGAACGTGGTAGGGATTCCGCTTAAGGCTGGTTGAAGGACATTTAAAAGCAGAAGCGTCAAAATGATGTCACAGAAATCTAGCCAATGATCATTTTAATTGTTGGGACAAACCTCACCACATTCAGCATATATGTACGCTTTGAATTTGAAAAGGCCTGGCCATTCCAGTTGTCTTTAATGGTTGGGGAAGTTTTATGCATTGGCGAGCACGCACGGTAGATGGGTTTATGCGAAACATCCTTCGCGCGTGCTCAGCACACGCGAAGATTTGCATAAAATGTCCCTGATCATTCACGATTACAAACACAGATTACAAATTTGTCATATGACAAATACTTGCATTTTTGCAAACATACTATTGTAAATGAATTCACTAGAACTCGAAATATAGTACGAGTAACGAAAAATGCGTCACACGCTCCAATAATACTACTAGTATGTAAGTGCTAGGCACAGACTAGGGGTGGGAGCCTAAGTAGCACCTCTGGTGGAAGTCAATTTTTGTCAATCCATTAAAGGTGAGTAGCACTGGTAAGATGATTCTCCAATTAGCGACTATGGCAGAGGTAGTAGCGATACCATCCAAGATCCTTATGTTTGTATACAGCATCGGCTGAATACAATAAATAAATCGCTTTTTTTGAGAATATCAAGCATGCTAAACTTATCTGAATTGAATCATAGTCACCAAAACCTGGTCTGAAAACCGGGTTTTCGTGACTATGAATCAATTCAGATAAGTTTAGCATGCTATTTCTCTTAAAACAATATCAGTCTAGTTTTAAGAGAAATAGTTCAACAGAGGATGCCCTACGCGATTTGATTAATTTTAGTGTAAATTCTGGTGAGAAATATGTGTTAGCATTATTTATAGATGTCGAAGGAGCATTTGATACTGTATGGTATCAAAGTGTTCTCTTTTCATTAAGAGAATTAAATTGTCCCGATTTGTTATACCAAATTATTAAAAGTTATTTAATGGATAGGCAGATTATTATAAGATCCCAACATCTAACATTTAATAGAGTTATTGATCGCGGTTATCCACAGGGATCTGTGTTGGGTCCTGTTTTATGGAATCTGGTCTAAACCAGTGGTTAAGTAGAACAATCTCTAATTGTCATAAGGTGGCTTATGCTGATGATTTGGTTTTGTGCATGACAGGAAGATTTAGAGTAGTATTAGAAAGTAGAATGGAGGTTATTGTTCAGGATTTGACTGATTGGGCTACATTAAATAAACTAAAAATTTCATCTACTAAAATTCTCATGATGTTATTAAAAGGACAATTAGAGTACAACAGACCACCTCGATTATTAGTAAACAATAAACAAATTCCTCTTGTTTCCCAGGTAAAATATTTAGGGGTTATCTTGGATGATAAGTTATTATTTTCACAATATTTGAATTATTTAAGTAGGAAAATAAAAAAAAAAAAATTACGCTGCTTCTATAGTTAGGGTTACCAGAAAAGATTGGGGATTAGATAAACGCATTTTGTATCTATATTATAAAGCTATTTTTATTCCGATTGTGTCGTATGCTGCATCAGTTTGGTATGTTCGTGCTGTCAATGTAAAATTTAAACAAAAACTATTATCAATACAAAGAATAATGCTGTTAACTATTTTGCGTGTTTGTAAGACCGTTTCGACTAATGCTCTACAGGTGATTTCGATGGTATTGCCTTTGGATTTAGCAGTCGTGTACAGAGCTTTTTGTTATTTTATACGTAAAGGAATATAAATTACATTTATGGGGATTACTAATGAAGTTTCTTCTGCAATCAGCAAACAGAAGAAAGAAATTTTAGTGAAATTAATTAAATTATGGCAGAACCGTTGGGATTCCAGTAGTATTGGTAGAGTAACTTATTTATTTATACCTAGTGTCGAATTTAATTTTAATAACAAATTGCATTGCTGGTTTTACCCAAGTATGGAATGCTCATATTTGATTACGGGGCATGGTTCCTTAAAAATAAGTTGCATCAGTTTGGTTTAGTGGAAGATCCTTACTGTGTTTGTGGAAGGTTGGAAACATGGGATCATATCTTATATGAATGCAATTTGTACGATGGATTTAGATTAGTCTTATTTAATTTGGTACCTAATTTTATTATGGGTTCTGAAATAATTTGGCTGTCTAATGAAAGGAATTTTGTAGAATTTCAACGGTTTTGCAGATTGACATTTAATAAAAGGAGGAGTATACCTGTGGTTACTAATACTGACTAAAGACCCGTATATTTTTCCCCTCTCTTTCTCTGGATGGACAGGCATTCTGTCTTGGAGGCGGGGAGAAAACTTTTTTTTTTTTTTTTTTTGCAGGCTTTGTGGAATGACCATAAGGCGGGATTGTTGCACTCACTAGTAAGAAGTATTCTCCTAGTTGGTGCATGTTTTTTTTTTTTTTTTGCTGGCTCTTGGATGTGGGCACCCCAGGAGCGGGCTCTGTGCTACCAACCTCCTCACTGGACATGGCTCCTTCCAGAAAAGACTACATGACTTCAGAATTTCAGACTCACCCCGCTGCCACTGTGGAGAGGATCAGACGTGGGAATCTTGCCCACAGCTGTGAAATCTACGAGGACTTCAGGAGGATCCTGATAACGCGACTACGCTTCAACTACTAAAATCAAGAACACCTCACCCTACAGAATGAAGAAACTTACAGAGCCCTGACTCAATTTGCAATGGACCTATTTACCAGGCAGAAAGCGCTACCACCACCTTAGCATCCGAATCAATGTCATAACAACTATGACTGCCAACTGTTGCTGCGCATCATTGAACCATGGATGCTAACGCCCTGGACCAACTTACACAAGACTGGACCAACAAACCATCCGGAGTACAGAACCTAACTTGATCCCTCACATGTCAACCGGTCTCCCTACTTGGTTGGGACAATACTAGCAGTGCAATCAAAGACAGGGTCCACACATACCTTGACAAATTCCTCATCATTGATTCCTGGACCAACTTCTCCTGAGTAGACGTGACACAAGTCTTGCACCCTTGCTGGTGGGTGCGGGATTTAGGTGCATTATGCACCGCCAGAGTTAGTAGACCCAGGCTTAACTCCTCGTGCCAGGGATGGGCACCAGGTGGTAATTACCCAATGGACTATCACCTGGTGGCAGAGTAGTCTGTTTCACTTATATCACATTACACACACGTGTACACACACTTACACTAGCAGGCCATTATGAGAACATGGTATTATATGATAAATTAGTGGAGATGGATGTATGTCCGGGTGCCACCCTTCGACAGTTAAATACATACATACATACATACATAAACTTATCTGAATTGATTCATAGTCACGAAAACCTGGTCTGAAAACCAGTTAACAACTTCTAGGAGGGTTTCCTAACTAATTAGTTTTCAGATAAAGATGCAGAGCATTCAGAGCATGTAGAATAGTCTCCAGTTTCAGAGAGGTGTCAGATCATAACATACAGTATCATGTTTGGTCTTAACAATGAGAATACCAGAGAATGCGCCTTAGAATTTCATTCCAAAACAAATGAAGTTTTGACAATGATTCCTGGTTATGTTATTGCTTAGGAATGGGCATATGCCATTTTGTTTATTAATATTTTTCCAATGTTATGCGGGATGAAAAACTCTGAATTACATTTTTTTCTTACAATCAAAATGTTGACAATGATTCCTGGCTATGCTATTGCTTAAGGAAGGACAGCCGTTACGTTGTTTTTTGATATTTTCCCGACGTTATGCGGGATGAAAAGATGAGGGCCAAGAATTTCGGTCCAAGCAAAGTGTTAACAATGATTTTTGGATATACTTTTGCTTAGGGAAGGGCAGCCGCAATCTTTTGCGTTGATATTTTCCGATGTTATGCGGGAAGAAAAACCTTAAAATTAGAATTTCTCTGTTGATGTGTGTGTGCGAAAAAAAAAAAAAAACTTTGAAAGAATGAATAGGAATAATGACAAACTATTGTTATTATTTTTATATTGTACCATGTCTTGATATTTTGTGTCAATGAGAAATTATGAGAGTGAAGTCGAAAAAAATGTAATTAATGATGTTGAAATTTCACATGTTTATTTAATGAAAAAAATCGAGCCTACAGGCCAGTAAGGCTCCTGGCATATACCGTATAATCTTAAATGAGGCAGCAAGCAGTGCATTGAACCATTGAGGCTAATTATCAGAGCATCACTGGGCTCTGGAGTGATTCCGTTGGGATGGAAAAGTACCAGTCTATACATAAATACTACAATACCCAATACATAAGAGAAGTTCTAAGAGTGAAATGAGAAATTACCGGCAGATCAATTTAACATCAGTAGTAGTAAAAATCACGGAGGCAATGATCAAAGTTGTAATTCAGGATCATTTAGATAGAAATGGAATACTGAAGGGTACCCAGCATGGTTTTGTAAAGGGAAAATCATGTTTAATAAATCTGGTTAGCTATTTTGAGAGGGTCACTGAAGAACTGGGTTTAGGGAATAATTTGGACATTGTTTATTTGATTTAAGGAAAGCATTTGACTCAGTCCCACATGAGCGGTTATTTTATAAGCTGGAATAGGTTGAAATCACAGGGAAAATCCTTAGATGGATATCAGGATGGCTTCAGGGCAGGAGGCAGAGGGTTGTGATAAATGATTATTCCTCAGATTGGGTTGATGTAAGAATTGGGTTCCCAAAGGATTAGTATTAGGACCACTGTTGTTTTTGATTTTCATAAATCACATCGACGAACTCTAAATTTGCAGATGATGTAAAGATCAATGTTAGAATAGTTAATGGTCACCGCCAAGCAAACTTCTTCAGAGGACCTGGAAATAACTTCAGGGATGGTCAGAAAAATGGTAGCTATGCTTTAACCTAGCAAAGTGTAAGGTCTTACACCTAGAGAAGAGTAACCCCAAAACAACTTATACACTTGGTGGAGTTGAATTAAATCCAGTAGTGGAGGAAAGGGACTTGGGTGTTACGATACAGTCAGACATATAGTTCTCAGAGCATTGTAGACACGTTGCAAGGAAGGCCCATGGTGTATTATCGATGGTTTATCGAACAATTGCTAGTAGAGATAAGGATGTTATAAACCTTTATATAAAGCTATTGTGAGACCACGCTTGGAATAATCCCTTTATATAAAGCCATTGTTAGATCACACTTAAAATAACGTGTTCAAGTATGGAGACCGCACCTATAAATAAGACATTTGGTTTTTGAAAAGGTCCAAAGACGGATAAATCGCCTGGTGAGATCGGAAAAAGAGCGAACATATAAGGAAAGATTTCGAATATGTGGGTTGCAGAGCTTGGAAACTAGGCACCCTAGAGGAGACTTGATTGAGGTATTTAACGTTCTGAGAGGCATAAGTACAATGAATGAGTTTGGTAATTATTATTTATTTTTAAAAATTTTATTTTGTTATTATTTTATTTTATTTATTTACTTATTTTTGGCTTGTGCAGCTTAAAGCCATACGTTTCCTTCCATAATGTGGCCATTTCTAATAATTGGTAATGTGTAATGGCCGTCATTCAGTGTAGCCACGTGTTCTGGAGCTCCTGAATGTTAAGTTATTTTAATGTGTTAAAGTGTTTTCTTCCACCGGAAAAGTGTACCAGCTCAAAGAACTTCGCAAGAGGATTACGTGGGTGAGAAAATTTGTTATTACGAGGGTTATCTTGTCTGTACTCTCTCGTCAGGCTTAGCATTCTGCTAACGCTTACATTTTGCTGTAGTCACACACGCATTGTTGACGGTTAGGCTTAGTGGGTTCTCTATTTCTCGTATTGCTGGGAATACGAAACCCCCGTAAAGTTCCAAATTGGAGCAAGTTTAACCTTTCATTCATTTTGCTATATCATGGAAGGAGCGTCTTTTCCTACAATCACTGATACCAGCAAATTACGCGAAAAAGCAATTCTTCATAAAAACAAAGGAGAATATATAAAATGTTCCAAATGCAAATGCCTAATTTGTCAGAACTGCTCCGGCCTTTCTCACCTAAGCCTGAAAAAAATATCGAGTGTGGCTCGCGGGAAATTTACTGCATACTGCTGCCGGAAAAGGTTGGCGAATGGGGAGGTGAGCCCTTCCCCAACAGCTTTCGGTTCAACAACCAAATCAAAGCCCGACTCTCACTTATCGCCATCTCATCCACCGCAGCGTGCGTCATTTGATAAGGCAACTACCCAATCCGAAGGGGGTGTAGAGCTATTAGAAAGCCCACAGAACTGCTGCTCTTTAGCCGCCATGGCAGAAATCCATCAACCTGGCCTGTCCATCGCAGATAAAAGCCCTGATCTTACTCAGAATGAAATTAAGGACGACGGGAATATCCTGCCTAACTATAAAACAACTGAAACGCCATCATGTATCACAAACACTAGTGACTCTGAAAATGAAGACCCCTCCCCACAGCCTGTTAGCATCCACACGCCAACGGAGCAGGACGGGAAACTAAATTATTCCTTAGCTCAAATTGTAGGCTGTGATAGAAGCCCGGAACAATGTGAACATAAGAAAACAAGTGACGATCCCCAGGATATTAGTAATATTTTAGACCACATTATGGAAGGGAGCTGTAATGAATCTCATAGAGAAAATAAAAACGAAGCGAATCACAACCAACTAGCCCACGACATACGGAAACAGGAAGACTCGCTTCAAGAACTCTCTATTTTCAAAACTCTCCAGGTAATCCAAAAGGAAAATCAGGAACTAAGAGAACAAAACATGAAACTAATTGCCAGTCAGAAAGTAATGGATAAGAAACTGGACACTGTCCTAGCACAGCTACAAGATATTAACAGACCAGATAACCAGACACCTGAACACTTACGAGCTGGCCCTTCTACCTATCCTAAAGAAGCAAAGAAAGAGCATGATACTCGCCTCAGGTCTACCTTGGTGAAGCAAAACAGTATTGCTCGAAGATGATCCCTGCAGGGAACAGACACGCTCTGAAATTATGGAAAGTACAAAAACTACTTCCCGAATATTACAAAACCAGACTGCAGAACAGAAAACAGAGCAGAGACAACTGTTGCTAACACTGCGTTACCAGCAAACCACCCCTGCATTGATATGAATCACTGCCCAACATAGAACCATATGCACTGAAACAACCTACCAACGCACAGATGGTTACTCTCCCGTCAAAATTGGCTTACCAAAATACCTCGTGCCTACACTCAAGAATAAGTTGTGACACCAATAAAAAACTCACTTACGCCAATATTGTCTCCCAGCAGCCACTCTTGCTACAATCGCGACCTAAATTCCCTTTGGAAGTGACATTAATGGCCAATGATCGAACTTCTCACCAATATAGCTCTGTAAATAGAACGATTACCGGGAGGGCTAGTCCCATTCAAGGAACAACCCCAGCATGGCCCAACAAAGCCATACCAGTCAACCAGTCCAACATATTGGAGACAATATAACATCCATCCAAACAAAATCTGAAATCTTCATATCGAGACTCGGGCCTTCAACAACCGGTGCCAATATATCTAAGTTCTTTGAGGAGTAAATAGGGATCAAGGTCGCTGTGAAACCTTTAAAAACAAGATATCCCTCCTATGCTTCATTCATTATTACTTGCAGCAAACATGTTGAACTAAAAGTACTGGATACTAGCACCTGGCCACTGGGAACTCTAATAAAAATGTACAAAGAACGGACCTCTTCCTCGCTCTACCGCACGAGATCGAATACAACAGAGGGATAGCAACCAATGTCAACCCCATGCCAATTTGTCCCAATACTTCCCCTTAAATGCTTCTACCAGAAGGTACGCAGTATCAACAATAAACTACATCCTCTACAAACAATCATGTTACTATCTGAATATCAGTTCATGTGCTTGACCGAAACCTGGTTATCTCACGGAAGGCAACTGGATGTAATAGGCCAGCCTCTCGATTATCTCGGCCTCCATAACTCCAGGGATATCAGACGTGGCGGAGGTGTTGCACTGCTGTATTCATCTAGTTTTAAACAATTGAGATTTCAGGTGACCAAATCAGATAACTTCAAAGCCCTATGTGCCACATTTAGAAAGGATGCCATACTACTACAAATTTGTCTGGTGTACCTACCCCCCGATCATACAGAAGATTCCCGGAGTGAACTACAAGCATGGATAGCAGCCAACCTAGCCCCCAATACCCAAACCTTCATTATAGGTGATTTTAACATGCCTACGCCTAGACATGATGAAGCCACTGAAGATCTCATAACAGTTATTGGTACATTTGGCTTAGTTCATCAAACCACACCTCCTACCAGGGGAAACCAGACACTGGATCAGTTATTCCACAATCTCCCGCACCTTAATTTGACCACTGAACACTACAGCTTCCATTCTGATCACTCTCCCATCACGTTTGAGTTCAAAGTTACTAACGACTCAAACGCTGGCGAAGCATTCGGGAATGAAGTGGTGACCAAAACAGTATACTCCATCAAATACTTAAACCCAGAGATCATCTTGGCACGTCTCACAGAAATAAACTGGAAGGATCTACAGCAAGAACCAATGGACATCGCAATATCTAGCCTTGCTAACCAGCTAGTTGAAATTGCACCCAAGGAGCATTCAAGCAAACAAAATTATCTGACAGATCCAATGACAGGTTCAATGGTGAAGTCAGAGAAACATTCAAGAGGAAACAAAAAACTTTCAGAAAATGGAAAAAGTTTCAATAATCAGCTGATTACCAGATGTACAAGAAAGAGCGGGCAACCTTCCTTAAATACAAAAGAAAAGCAATCCGGCAGCTGGTACTGAACAGAATAAATCACTCGAAACGTATTGCATCCAAATGCAACAAAGTTTTCAATATGTAAGAGAAGGTATTTCAGGAATGGGTATCTTTGACTTTCAACGAGGTGCCATCAGACCCAAAAACCACAAAACTGGGCGATTTCCTCATACACTCCAGGCAGCCCCTTTCAACTATATCTCTAACAAAGCAACACCTTATAAATACCATCAATAGACTTTCCAATAAAACTACAATTGGTCCTGACGGTTTTCTCTATTCGTGGTCAAAGTGTGCAGTGCCTTCATTGTGGAGCTCCTTCTGTCAATCTTTAATCAGATATTAAATTCCGGATCAATCCCGACAATATGGAATCACTACAGGGTACAACCCATACCCAAAAGAAGAAACCCTAAGGAACCTAAGGACTTCCGACCGATCTCGGAGGGCTGCACTCTATTAAAAGTGTTTGAGAAAACTATCTTATCAGCACTGATCGAACAATGCTTCTCTCATAAACCCAAACATCTGCATACCGTGATCCCCAAAAGATCTACATATACAAACTTACTAGACACCCTGTTTAAAATTCAAACTGTTCTCAACAGTAAATCTCAGCTGGACGTCATCTTCCTTGATATTTCATCTGCTTATGATAAGCTCTCAATTCCCGCTCTCATCTACATCCTGGAAAAATACTTTGGCCTTACAGGAAGTCTGCTAAAAGCCATCAACCTCATCCTTACGCCAAGACAACTCATCATCAGCCATAAATCCTTCAAACAGGAGCGTGTTATAACGCGGGGAGTACCGCAGGGAGGTGTCCTGTTCGGTTTATGGTTCGCCGCGGCCCTTGAACCTTTCCTCGCAGGGTACACTGATTTCTCATCATATGCAGATGACCTCAAATTATATATAAAATCAAATGACCCTGAAAAAACCCACGTGATAAATCAGCGAGCCGCCGTCCTGATCAACAGCCTTGTAACCTATCTACTGCAGATTGGTCTGGAGCTAAACATATCTAAATCAGCCCAAATCACATTTACAAAAAAGAGAATCAAAAATGACATCACAGCCTATCACAACGGAGTGCAGATAAGGAAAGTGAAGTCTCACACCGACCTCGGCTTGACTTAGGACGAGGGCCTCACTTTTCAAAACCATTTTTCGACCATGAAAACTAAGACTCTTTAGGCGATCTGGGCAATTCGACAAGAGCTGACGGGGTTACTCCACGTCGATGTAGTCGGAGAATACGTCCAGCGGTGCCTACAACCAATCGCACTATATGCATCACCAATCTGGTCTTCTGCACCGACCTCGTACATAAACAGATTCCTGGCAGTCGAGTACTGGGTAATGCGATGGATGAACAGAGTCACGGGCAGCGCATTCACCATCTCCAGGGCTGTTTTATATGCCAACTTAAATATCACTCCCTGGAGAGTTCACATTGCATCTAGGAATATTCTTCTTCTTTCTCGGATGCTTACCGGTGTGATTGACGCCCCCAGTCTTCGAGGACTTGTCTCTACTCCACGTGCTGGACGCAGTATTGACAATCCCTACTTACCGTTGCATTCTACACTATCCAACCTGTGCTGTCTGAAGAACTTCTTTCCGAACAACACAGTCTCCCTTTTCAATACATTGCCAATAGATCCTGTGAAATACTGTGAAGGCAAGCAGTACAGAGTGAAGAGCCTCCCTGAAGCTTACAGCTTGCTTGAACTATAGAAATATGAAGAAGAAGCTTGAATAGGAAGGAATGTCCAAAATATAAAATAGCTGTTGGAGATCTACTTTTAAATGGTACTGTGAATAATTTCCTCTTCTAAAGTTGTCGATAATAAAATTCTGTAAATAATATTGTAAACGTGATTTGTAAATATTGCATTGTAAAAATTGCCACTCTTGCATTTTTGTACACCGTTCTAGCCGGTTGGCTGTGTAAAAGGGGTGAAAGAAATCACTTGCTATTAATAAACGGATTTAATAATAATAATAATACTAATATGTATAGCGGATTTGCCAGCTTTTTGGCTAGGGGACCGGTTTACTCAATAAATGAATGTTCTTAAAATTCTTATAGATGTTTAGAAGTCTGTCGTTAACTTAGAAAAGGGTTGGTGAAAGCAGGTCAGATTTTAAAAAAGTTATTAGAAAGTAGAGGAATCTAGTATTATTAATTACAATAAATTGTTATTTTTTATTCTTCAATTATTTTTTATATGCACATGAAGCGCCAACTTTTATTGTTTCTCTAAATTGGGTGCATTCTACGTTCGATTTTTCTGATAAATGGACACAAAACCTGAGCTTCCGGGAGATAATGCCACATTAACTGCTCCTGGGACAGATTGACTCAGAGACGTTGTAAAAACGTACATAACTTCCTTGCGACATTTATAGGATTCGAAACTCAGCCTTTCCTTCTGGCATGGAGAGTATGGCGATTATATCTGCTGTACTGCAAAGAGGGCTTAATAATATTGCATACGTTGAATGGCTGAAAGATTGTTCACCTGAAAAAGGTTGATTCAATTTATCGGCAGCAGTAATTAACGCAAAGAATTATATTACTTGAAAGAGTATTAAACATCTTTTATTCTCGCTGAACAACTTTTGCACCTCTTCTTGCCTGTGGCGGGTTTCTGTGCTGGCTTCGTTCATCGTACCTGTCATCTGACATATCGGTGATGGCTTGGCTCATGGTACCCGGTCAACTTGACTGCTTTGCATTTATAGGAGCGCGCCACTAGTGGTCAGCTGTGCTGATTGATATTATACGTGCTCTTGTTAAATGAGTTTATAAATATAGTTTTAAGTAGTTTATTTTAATTTATTTTGTGATATTCGGGTATAGTGTCATAAAGTTCATCAGGTGTGACTCAGGTCATCCTCAAGGAAAGGTAATATTTATGCTAAATTTGCAATAATTCTGTTTTGGCATTTATAACATTCTTTGTTCTAACTGTCAATTCCAACTGACTATGCCTTAATATAGTGCTGGTATTTGAAAGTTTTAAGAGCTGCTATTTAAATTCTGAAAGTTATGATGCAGGGGACTTTCATTAGTTGAGAGTTTTTTCACACTGATCACTTACATTCAATTTTGGGACAAAATATCATCTTATCGAAAATATATTGATTTTTTAAAGACCTTGATGCTTAATTAGTTAAGGCATATACAACCATTGTTATATATACACGGTGTCTCAAAAATACACGGCATAACTTCAGGAATGAGTTCCTCATATACAGACAATAAAAATATTTTATATCAACATAGTTCCGGAAATGCTTGGTTTCTGAATTATTAACCGGAATGTATTATCTCCCGCAGGTGATTTCCTTCATCACAAGGTACTGTACTGACAGAATTTGGTGTTTTTCCATTCCGACCACGTACTCAAATCAGGAGCAAGCGGATATATATTTTATGTACGGTTTGACGGACGACAATGCTCTGGAGGCTCGTCGTTTGTACCACGAAAGGTTCCCAGAATGAAGATGTCCAGACTGGAAAAAGTTTGAAGGTATCCATCGCTGCCTTTGTGAACATGGGGCCTTTACACCTCGTGCTGCCGACAGAGGACGACCAAGATCTACGACTCCTGAAGTAGAGGAGGAGATTTTGGATGTTGTGCATGCCACTCCTGGAATCAGCACACATCAGAATACCATTTAAAGCCATTGATGTATTGGACTCCGGTAGCTGATGTGGAAACTCTCCGCAATCGAATTGTGGCAGGTTGTGAGACAATACGCAAGATGCCAGGAATTTGGTGTCGTCTTCGCGAGTCCATGAGACGTCGATTTGAGGCCTGTATTCAGGCAGAAGGTGGGCATTTTGAACAATTACTATAAGGTGATGTGAACAGTTAAGTGTCATAGACAGATCTTCAAAACTCGGAAACCAAGCATTTCCGGAACTATTTTGATATAAAATATTTTTATTGTCTACATATGAGGAACTCATTTCTGAAGTAAGTTATGCCGTGTATTTTTGAGACACCCTGTATAACTGTTTGTCAAATGGAGTCAGAGTCACACAGGGGTGGTCTCATGTGACGAAATTTATGATGTGGAAACAAAGGATGTTGCAGAATTTATGGATTTAAAAAAAAAAAAGGTTGTAGTGTTAGTAGAGACTAATAAGTCAGAAAGTTTCGCACGTAAATTGAGTAAAAATAAGAATTCTGTGCGTAAGGTGGAGTTTCAGGATCAAAATATGTCACAAGGAAAATTGTCAAAGGAATTAAGCAAAGAATCTACTGACGCTTCGATCTCTGGAGGTGCGGGTGAAAAAGTGATGGAATGGGAGAAGGTTCTCTCGGGTAACGCTGTCAAATTGTCAGAGTTGGATAGTAACAAAGATAAGGATGATGAGAGCGCTGCAGATTTAACACCATGTAAATTGTCTGAATATTAATTAATTAATTAATAAATCTTTATCGTGAAGTAAAGTTACAGCACAATATTCCATCACGGCAACGAGCGCCAGGGATTCACATATAGCAGTTAGAGAAAAGCAGAATAAATAGAGCGTACAAATACAAAAGGCTACAAAATACATATTACAAATGCAAAAAAGAAATATAAATACAGCATAAAAACACAGAGCCGAACACATATACAGAAAAACAAATACAACGTGTCAGTGATTCAGGGTTCAAGGGCTTTGATAAAGTTCTGTCTGTCCTGCTTTTTATTTATTATCCTGTCGACGTCCACACAGTTCGGGATGGTGAGCATCTGCTTGGGGAGAAATCTCTCAGTGAGTACAAGCCTGATGTGGTGAGCCACAAGTGCAGGTGCCGACCATAGGCTTGGCTGTGGGATCCTCCAAGAGCAAGCGTTCCAAATATTCGGAGATGATATCTCCGAATATTTGGAATCTGGCCTGTGATAAGTTTGGCTGTGAAGACCAGCCTCTTTTCCACGATCAGGAACTTCATCCTCGGGATGTCGAGTGCTTGTGCCATCATGGTGGTTGTGGCTAGCGGGAGGTAGACGAAGCTTATTATTCGCCCATTTCAATAACCAGTATTCAGCGGTGTACACACGCTTAAAGTTTGTGGGAGCAGCAGAGGCCCATATTTCTGCACCATAGAGAATGGAGGGGTAGATCGTGGAAGTGATGAACCTTTTAGCAGTGAAAGGATGTCGGACGTGTAGCAGCTGCTGCTTTGAGATCCACCGTAGACGAGAAAATTTGGTACTGGTTTTGTCGATCTGGTTGACAAAGGACATCTTTTGATCAAACAGAACGCCGAGGTCTGTGTGCCAGGGTGCGTTTGGTATTCGTACCTCTGTGAGTGACACGTTGAGTAGGGTTGGCACGGATTTAAGGGAGAATGGAACCTGAGCACACTTCTGTGGGTTGATTTTTAGATTGAAGCTTGCCAATACAATTCAAGATCCTTAAGTTGGGAATTGATCCTACTGCTGAGCTGAACGGGGATTTTCGCCAAGGTTAATTTGCTTCAGAAATTTGAGGTCATCGGTATTGCATAAAAGATCATTCATGGAGGCAATAATGGATCCAATTATAGCGTTGAACAGGACACCAGATAGGACACTCCCCCTGTGGTACTCCGGCAGTAATGTCGCAGGATAAGGTGTGTTGTTGCAATTTTAATAAGTATTCTGTGACAGAGCAGAGATTCCAAAACACAGCATATCATCTCGAATATGAAATTTCTCCTTAAGTAGAATGATGAAGGCCGCGATCGACACGGCATAAAAGGCTGCACTTATGTCGAGATATGTGGTTGCCAGCTCAACTCTTTGTTCAAATGCTGAGAGGATGCGTTCTGTGGTGGCCGCCAAGTTAGTGATTGATGATTTTCCTGCGATGGCACAGTGGATTTCCTGTGGTTTCGTCTAGAGGATTTGGTGGGTAATTGTGAGTAGCAAAGCATTTTCGAGAGTTTTCAATCAGATCACTGCGCTGGTGCCTAGTCTCCAGCCACAGCAATTTTCAGAACTTAAGCCTCTCTTGGAAAGAGGATCCCTTCATTCTTCTCACCAATCTTGTTGCCCTTCTCTGTACATGCTCAAGCAAATCTACATCCTTCCTAAAATGAGGCCTCCAGACCTGTACGCAGTACTCAAGGCGTGGCCTGAGCATTGCCTTATACAGATGGACAATCACCTCCTTTTCCCTGCTAGCAAAATTCCTATATATCATTGACAAAACCCGAAGACCTGCCCTGGCAACATGTATGCACTGCTCAAAAAACTTCATATCTGACTGCACAATTACTCCCAGGTCTTTTTCATTTTCTACCAACTTAAGTGTAGTACCACACATTTGGTATGTTTCTCTGGGGTTACTTCTATCCATATGCAGTACTTTGCAATTCTTCTACCCATTTCTAACCATATGCGGTACTTGTCCACTTCTCGGCCCATCTGCCCAAATTATCTAGATCGTGTTGCAGTAGCACACTGCCATTACTGTCATTAACAACCCTGCCAATCTTTGTATCATCTGCAAACTTCGACACTAAGCCTGATATAGCTCCATCAATATCACTGATAAATATACAAAACAATAGAGGATCCAACACCGAACCCTGTGGGACTCCACTAATAACATTAGTCCACGAAGAGCAGCACCCATTAATTACCACCCTCTGTCTTCTTCCACTCAACCATCCTTTTATGCATTGTAGCAACTTACCCTTAATACCATTCTGCTCCAATTTGTACAATAGTCTTCCAGGCGCAACAGTGTCAAAAGCTTTTCTGAAATCCAAATATATGATATCAAAATTATTTTTTGCATCCAGTTCCTTTGTAACCACATCATAATATCCTATCAAATTTGTCAGACAAGACTTTCCCTTAGCAAACCCATGCTGTGTCTGAATTATTGCTGCAGTCTTGTCTAGATGATCCTGCAATACATCTTTAACCAGTGACTCCATTATTTTACCCGGAACAGAAGTTAAACTAACTGGTCTATAATTACTCGTGTCACCCATCGATTTCCCTTTGTGAATCGTGGATACATTTGCACATCTCCATTCCGTGGGAACCTCCCCTGGGTCTAAGGATGCTCTCATAATTATGGCTAAGGGTTTGCTTACTTCCTTTGCTGCCTCCTTCAATATAACTGGATAGATCCTATCCACCCCAAGTGCCTTTCTTATGTTTAACTTCAACAATTTCTTCTCCACTTTGCTTTCAGTTATTACAAAATCATTAAGCACTCTGTTACAATTTTATAACGTTCTGCCATTTTTCTTCCTTAATAACTCCTCATGTGTGAATGTAGATGCAAAATACTCATTCAGTGTGTTTGCTCTCTGAGCAGGATCATCAACAGTCGCACCACCCAAGTCAAGTGGACCAATCAGATTCATCCCCTTCCTTTTAGAGTTTATATAAGTAAAGAAATTTTTGCTGTTTTTCTTAGCATCTTTTGACAAAGATTTCTCGAAATCTGCCTTCGCCTGCCTAACCTCCTTTGTGAGCTGATTACAGACTAGCTTATATCTGCCATAGGTTTCTGAGTCGCTTGATAATTTATATGCATCCCATGCATTTTTCTTCTCTGTCACGAGTCTCATTAGTTAATTTGATAGCCATTTAGGCCTAAACCTTGAACAATATTTCTTAATAGGTATGAAACTTTTAGTAGCATCCACGATTAATTCCTTGAATGCTTCGCACTTAGAATTTACTCTTGGTAACATCGTCAGTTGATCCCACTGTACAGAATTTAAAAACTGTCTGAGACACTGTAATCACCTTTACGGAAGAAAAAACAAAACTCTTTCCATTAGCCCTGATGGTAATTAAATCTTTAAGTAAATCCCACATCAGTACACTGTGATCACTGCCACCTAGTGGTTCTTTTATCTTCAAATTCTTAATTCACGAATGATCACTGCTGATAACCAGATCAAGAGTATTACCCTCTCTGGTTGCCTCTCGAACATGCTGCTGCAGAAAGCAATCTTCCAATAAATACACAAAAATAAAAATTAAAAAATAAATTTTCTGTTTATAATCCGGGACGACCAAACGGTCGGAGGAGTTCACAATATAGATAGAATACAAGAAACAGCACCGCATTCACTAGGCAAGGGCATGAAGTCCGGTCACTCAAAGCACGTGTACTTATGCACCCGCGCGCTTGACCACTTGGCTACGGCGGCCTCGAAGTCTTACTTGTGTGTGAGTGACCAACCCACAAGTTCCAGTCAATATCTGGGAAGTTAAAATCCCCCATTATAAGACATTCCGATTTACTAGTCCACTCGATTTCTCTGTACAATTGTTCATTGTACTCATTCGAGTCATTAGGCCTATAACACACTCCTACTCTTATTTTTGCTTTCGCAGTGCTTATGTCACACCAAACTGACTCAACAGTGCACTGTTCATCTCTATCAACTGGGTGCACTTCTTTTGATTTTATGTTTTTTTTAATTAACAGCATAACTCCTCCTCCCTTCCTGTCCTGTCTATCCTTCCTGTACACATTGTACTCCTCAAATTCCAGTTCTGCATTCCTTATATCTGTGTGACACCACGTCTCTGCTATCACAACAATATCCGCCTTTGATGTCCTGACCAACACTTCAAATTCATAAAATTTATTTACTATACTTCTAGCATTGGTATACATGCAAGTATACATGTACCTGTCCTTATTATTAGTTACCCTAATACATCCCATATACCCACCTGTTTCACGATGACTACCATCAGTCCCTGAAACCCACAGCACCCTCGCCCCAGGTCGCTACTTATTCTAATAGAAGTTGTGCAAGAATCACCTTCACCTCTGCCAGTGGCTACTGTTAATCTGTTAGTCCTTGTATCCTCCCAAGTTAGCAGTTTTCCGACCCACCTAACCTGCCCCGATAGCATCAGCAAATATTCTTGCACCCTTTCTATTTAAATGTATCCCCTCCCTATAGGAGCAGTCTCTCCTCTTAACAAACACACACCACTCTGAAAAATATTCTATCCCTTGAATCTTGCACATTCCCTCCAGGGCCGAATTGATTGACAAGGATCTCATCATGTACTCCCTGCTATTGCGTCTGGGCTGAATTGCAGACACTTTCAAATTTAACCCTAACTCACGACTTTTTTGCAACATTGTCCTGTATTTGTTAAGTAAATCTGCAGATCTGCTACTCTTAATGTCATAATTGCCAACGTGTACGACAATATATTACCTTTTGTACCTTAAAAGATCATATATGCTTTACAACCTCATCAACCTTTGCCCATGGCAGACATACCCTGATCCTGTTCTATCTATCTTTTTTACACAATATATTCCCCGTCTCCCTGACAATAGAGTCAGAGAGACGGGGAAGTAGATAGGTAGTCTTTTTCTTCATGTCACCGAGAGTTATTATGGCGCGGTCCCAGTACATCTTGTAGATTGGAGCTCTCTGGTACACTCTGGAGTTCGTAATTCTAATTGAAGAAAAAAAATCTGACACCCTCCACCGAGGCCGACTAAATCGCCACGTTATGAAAGAGCTTCATTAAAATTCATAACGTCATCTACGGGATTCGAACCCAGGTCGACTTCGATTCTGCCATCTGTGCTACCAACGAAGTTCTATATAAGTCTGGATGATCTCCATTTATCCTGCGGTGATGGACTGGATCGTTTTTCAGAAATCGTCGACATATGTCATTTCTACAGGAGTGAGAGATGACATATGTAGACGATGACACACAATTATCATCTGGCGATGCATTTTCAATAGTTACCAATATTGATTATCTGGTCTTGGAGGGCAAGCAGGAATTCTTCAACCCACATTATTATTATTTTTTTTAAATTTATTTTAACTGATGCAGAAAAGTTTACATCTTTGCGTCATTCGGCCTAACTAATAACCAAGTTAATGTCCACTCTGATCTTACTTGTCAAAGAGTGAAAACCTTCAAGGTCCTATTTTCTTAACATTTCTTTACTCTAATCTAGAAAGTTCTGTTGCTAATTCTATTATACCTCCTTTCTACGAATAACTCGGAAAGTTTTGGCTTTTACTGTTTAAATTGTGATTTCCGAAGTGTATATTTTCTAGCAGTGAAGTAAATTTTCTTGGTACTGTTAAATTTCGAAACTCGAGACGACTTCCAGTACCAACCAGTTGGTACTGTATAGCTAAAAACTTCCGTTTTTAGCTATACAGTACCAACTGGTTGACATTGAGAGGCTTTAACGGTCACTAAGGTTTCTGATTCAGTTTACCTACTAGATAATTATGAGCACACTGCTGCTAGTCCTCATCAAGAGGGCTTCAAATTACACAGTAAATTTTTAATTTTTTTGCTGCGGGGGTGCTACCCTCGTTTTCCCGCTCCACCTATTAAGAACTCTTTCAAGAAGAAAATTTCCCAGGGCGCTACTACCCTGCTCTTTTCCCACCATGACCAAACACTCAACTGTTAACTGACACATATTTTCTGCCACAACAGAACCCTCAACTGTCCACGTTACTAACTCATCTTCGCAAAACACTCCCAAATTCTCAACTCTGTGTCTGTCCCATTTTATAACACGACACAAAAAACTCAACTGCCTGTCCTAACTCATTTTCTCAAAAGCCGACGAAAATCTAAACTTTGTCCTTTCCTAACACATTTCCACACACCCCCATATACTCAACTCGGGGTTCTCATTGTTTCTAACTCATCTTCATAACCACCCACATAAAGCTCAACTGACGGATCTGTCTCTAACTCATTTCTATAACCACCCACATAAAGCTCAACTGACGGATCTCTTTCTTTTCCCCTGTTCACTCCTTTTTGTCATTTCAATCACGTACCGCCCTAGTATGTCAGGTCTGCCCCTTTTTTGTTCTATAACCAATCTTCTCCTTTTCTTCGACTTTCTTTCTGCCTTATTCGTCCTTCGACCTTTCTCAAGCTAATTTTACTATGTACAATGCAACCTCTTATTTTAATAAATTATAATTTTCCCAGATTGTCTGTTCCTTTGAAGCGCGCCGCTACTTTGTGCTTTTAACGAATTTGTTTTACACTATCTTCTAACCTTGCGATCGCCGACAGTCGGACGCCAATTTTAAAATCTCACTTGAGCATTTGACCCCGATTTACCACCTGGCTGGACTCCGGAGGTCCTCGATCAAAAGGAATGTCCGACCGATTGTGTCCTTCTCGTATTGTTCTGTCCTAGCCTAAATTGTTCGCACCTCCTCGTCAGTAGCTAATTGCTACGTTCGGCCAGTAGTCTCCCACGCTAACTTTTACATGTTACTTTGTCTACATTTAATCCCTTTGCCTGTGACCCATTATCTAATTAGTATTTGTGACCAGTACTGTTCCGCTGCCCCATATTGCCATTTCCTAATCTTTATTTTACATTAATCTCACTTTTTTCTAAAATATTAAACATGTAAGATTTTACATCTTACAGATCTAAATAATTCTGAAGATCATTCTAAGAGACAGATTTTGCTGAACTCCTTTGCTAAATCTGTGTCTCCTTCGTTTGCTAAAAAACTAATTATCGTTTCAATAAGGTTTACAAATCTTGTTAGACAGTTCCCTTTAGAAAGCTATCTGACTTCTGTATGTAAAAGAAGACTCACATACTGTTTTTCATTATCCACACAAACGTTTCTAACCAGATGATATCGGTGCACAATGCAATGTATTGCAAGAACTCCAGGACACACTTCATTTAGGTGGGCTATAAAACCTTTGTCTTCCAGCCATGGAGGTAGCACCATCAGTAGCACAGGATACTAAATTTTCCAGTGGTACCTGTTTTTCATCAAACCATGTTTTTACAGCAGCAAAAATGGAAGCTCCATTCATTGCAGCGAGTTTCCAGAAATTTTACAAACAACATCTATTTTTGCAATTTATAATCATCATCGAAATAACGAACATATGCCATCAAAAGGGTTTTATTGCCAATAATTTTAGATTCATATAAATAGAAAATTTTCTCGTTCTTAGTTTATCAATTAGCTGCTCTTCAACGTTAACTGACATCTCATCCATTCGAATTGAATCGTTGCTCAATGGCAATGGTTTTAAAATCCTGACAGCATTTTGATGCAACATTTTTGAATTTACAGTCTCTAATGCGAGTTGTATAACAATCTCAGCAACTGTGTAATCACTACCTGTTTTATAAGATGCAATCGTTCCGTCATCATTTGTTTGTGTGTTCCTCTTAAATAAGGAAGCAACAATGTTACGTTGCTCAAAATTCTGTTTTAAATTTTTAAAATATTCGATATATTTACCAACTTTATCAGGATGTTTCCTTTTTCAGTGAGCTAAAAGTCTTTATGGTATTATAGCCTCGTTTAAAAAAAAAAAAATATTACACATAGACTCCTGAGTCGAATGGACTTTCAGTAAAACAATAAGCTAGATATTCACCCAGATCCTGTCGACACTTCTTCTTTTCAGCACCTGGCATGTTTGTGGTGTGTTGAATAACTACAAAGCATTAAATAATAAAATACAAATCATTTTTCTTTAACTCTTGTAGCCCATGTCCCTCACAAAAGCACTGTGGATCAAAAATAAAAACCTTCCACAAGGAAATAATAAATCAATATAAATTGTCACTTAGAAAGTAGAAAAATAGACTAAAACATTTTCTCATCTCATCCATGCCTCATATAATGACCAATGAAACAAAAACATAAACAAATAAACCACTCCAACCACATCGCCGCCAAGGTCGCAGCTGTCGGAAAGGCGCAAACGCTAAGGAATGCGGAGACATTACCTCTGAAAGCACTTAGGCATACAATGCCTATGAAAAGTAAAGATGATTGAATTAAATCACGCCTACTATCTTCCATTTATCACAATTTCTCACTCACTTCCAAAATAATATATCTATATATTAAAACTAAGTTGTTCCAGGGGAAAAGAAAACCCAATGGGAGAAATTAAATATTGAGCAATAAGATGTTGTCGTGTTGAACTTTGGAGGACAACAAACCATTGCAATACCCATGATTCCCCCCAAACCAATTTTTGTCCCCTTTGAGAAACCCTGATCTATATGAAATGGTCTGTATCCAATCTCCAGCTTAGTTTTATGAGCTCGCTCTATCTCTCACCAGTTTGAATAAGCATTAATGCATTGAAATTCAGCAGAGACTAAGAAAATTTCTTTTTGTCGAAATGACACATTATCCTACTGGTGTCTTTGCCAAATTTGTTGGCTGCAACTTCTGTAAATTCATAATTTCACCATTGTCATTATTCATATAGATCTACGGTATCCTCAACTTGAGAAAAAGTCTCATAAAGTCTAAGATTTCCTGTAACATTTGCAACTGTGACACAGTAAATTCATCCCCTTCCCCAGTGGTAGGCCACCACATGTTCTTAATTGAGTGTGTTCTAATTAAGGCCACACTTGGTCTTCCAACAGAATATTAGAAAAATGCTGAAAACACTCTAGATCTCAAAAAGGGTCCCCAGCTTCTGATAACACATTCCGGCTTTTTCTTAAAATATGAACTTTGAATTTAATTCCTGTTTTGTGTTGATATTTCACGCTGTTTGAAACCACTGGTGTATTTATTTCTACATGGAAATTTGTTCATATACCAGTTCCTAAAATTGGTGATAATCTCTCCTTTCGAATTGTCCTCCTAGTGTACCTATCTGAACATTTCCTAAATTATGGTGAAATTCGTCAAATACCAACTTTTACGCTACCTTGAAACATTCTATCTTAAATTAAATTCTGCCAGTGTCTATATTGGCATGCGTTATTAACCTGTGGACAGATTCGGTGAATGATTCTGCAAAACTCAAGTGGCTCCCTCGATGTCGGAATATAACACGAAAGCTTGCTTCGAAGATATTACCATGAAAGAGAAACTATTCGAATTTCGGTTTATTTTTTTAGATTAAAATGAACTGCTTGAATCTCTCTCTGTTTTTATGAGACAAGTTTTTGTTTTTCTTTTTTTGTAAAATTACTATTGAAAGGATGAAAATGAAGTTTGAGCAGACAATGACATTAGCACTTTTTTTATTTTTCATTCAAAATACATACATCTTTCCTGTTTAAATTGACGAATACATTGCATATGTATTGACTACAACCACGATTGTATTGAATAATTCCTTCTTGATAGATTCACTGTCTTTTAATAACCTGATTTCAGTTATTCACCTAGGAGTATTTGCCGAATCTTTACAACCTGTGTGGATGAAAAGATATCTCTTTTATAATATTGTAATATAAAATGCAGTTCTTCATTAAGAAAAGAAAATAATTTCAAAGGCATATTTCTGAAAGTATTATAATTAAATAAATTCCGTAGAAATGAAATTAATTATCAGTGATGCTTGGAAGAAAGGAAATCGGCGCCAAATACATCAGCATAAGTTTTATAATTTAAGTAACTCTCTCATTTACATTTTTAATTAAGTTAGTTTTGTAGGTTCAGGAAATTCAAAGACATTTGGCTACCTTTTAATATTTATAGTAAACTGTAATTATCCTTTATCCTATATCTGTTGTTTTTGTAATTGGGCAAATGTCTCTTCTGTTGCAAGCTCCTTTACAGTGATTTTCTCGAGGATGCTGCTCAAACCATATAAGCTGTTCTTTCAACTGATTAGATATCATTCTTCTCAAAATGACATCAAAGCGTGTTTAATTTATATTAAAATATATAAGAAGAACGAAGTGCAATTTGCTTAATTTATATATAATGAATATTTTTATTTTCTTTCTGTAATAACCTCAATGAGGGAAGATGAACCTATTGTACACAAAGAACTGCTATGCCTTGTGCAATTCTGTAGAACCTGTACTACTGTGCATGGGCTGAAGGTTAGAAGACAGAAAATACTTTCTGGCATTAGAATTGAATTCCTGAAAATTGCAATTATCAGGAAATACATAAATAGGAAGGATATTCTAGAGAACAGAAGTAGAGAAAAAAACTACTTGTCTCAGTTTGGGGTTTTATAGTGAATGTATTTTGGCTAGTTAAGGTGCGTGTTCGGATTGGGTTCGAAGAGAGCGGTGAAATTCTACCATGAACCAGTTCTTTCGAACTGACTCATTGAAGAATATACAGAAAAGGCATGCTGCATAACTGAACGTTGATGAGACAACGAAAGGGGGGAGATCAATAAGAGAAGGGTAATTAATTAACAAGAATGCTCTCTTCGGATAGAATATATGAGCTTGAGGAAAATTTTGCGGCCACCACTCCAGATGAAGCAATACTCCACCGTAGGGGGTTTGATATTTTCATTGAAGTAGTTGTTAAGGAGATTAGCAAGCGCCCGAACACTAATAATACAAGGAATAACTTCATTTCTTCTAAAATTCCCTACATTTATTTTCCGAGAAATATATCAGTAGGGAATTTTAGAAGAAATGAAGTCATTAGTGGTATTACTGGGGGAAGATGATATAGGAAAGCAAGCTTATAAAGCATCCACCAAAAACAAAACCCTATACACTTTACCCATATATACGCTCCAAGAATTTCTCTAGTTCTTCCTTGAATTTATTCAAACCACCCACTTCCACAATACGAGATGGAAGTTTGATGTATCAACTACGCTCTGGCTAAAGGCAAACTTTCACACAAAAATCCTGCAACCATCCTTTCTCAGTTTGAATTTTGCCCTTCTAGTTCAGCAAGAGGAAAAATGCCATCAACATTTGGCTTACTCAAACCATTCAAGGCTTTAAACATCTGAATCCGATTTCTTCCCACCCCAAGTGCTAGTTTCCAGAATCTGCAGTTTTCAGAACTGAAGCCTTTCTTAATTAGAACACCGATTTTTTTTTTTTAAACTTCACCAATCTGATAGCCCTTCTCTGCATTCCAGCAGATCTACATTCTTCCCAATGCGATGCCTACAGACCTGTATGCATTACTCAAAATGCATTACCTTGTATAAAGGGACAATAACTTCATTATTCCTGCTAGCAAGATTTTTCTATATCATTGACAAAACCTCGTGAACCTGCCAGCCTGTCTGCACTGCTCAGAGAACTTCATATCTGACTGCACAATTACTACCAGGTTGTTTTAATTTGCCACCATCTTGGGTGTAATACCACACATTTAATATGTTAATATGGGTTTACTGTTATCCATGTGCAGTAACTCGAATTTCTAAATGTTAAACTTCAATTGTAACTTCTCAGCCCATCTATCTAATTTTTCTGGAACTTGTTATTGAAACATACCTTCATCACTCTCGTTTACCATCCTGGAAACCTTTGTCTTTGCAAACGAAGACATTAGGTCTGATATACCCTCAAAAATATCAATAATAAATTTTGAAAACAACAATGGGCCCAGAACTCAAACCTAGGAGACTTCAATAACAACATTATTCCTGAAGAGCACTGCCAATTGATAACCACTCTCTGTCTTCTCCCACTGAACCATCATCCCTTTATCCACAGCAGTAACTTGCCCTTGATGCGGCATTTCCTGTTTGTACTGAAGCCCTTTATGTGCAAGAGTATCAGTATGATATAAAAATATTTTTTTCCATCCAGTTCCTCGGTTACCACAACTTAGTATGTAATCAGATTGATCAAATAAGCCGCCCCTTAACAAACCCATCCTCATGCCTGCAGTATAACTGCATTCCTGTCTAGGAGGTCCTGAATTACTTCTTTTACCAGTGACTCCATTATTTTCTCGCGAACAGACATTAAACTAAGAGAGCTGTAATTATTCATATCAACTTTTGATCTCCTCTTTTGAATTGGGGAAACAGTCGCATATCTCCAGTCTATAGGGATCTCCCCTGAATACAAGAACGCTCTCATAACTATGGCTAAGGGTTTGCTTACTTCCCTTGCTGCCTCCCTTATATAATTCCGAAATTTTCCCATTATAATTTTTTTCAGCATGCCTTGCCATTTTCGATGTAGAACTTTTCCATGTGTCTGTGAAATTCTGTTGCAGAGAAGGTAAGAATCTAAAGAATGATGAAATACGGAATCTTGTACGCACCTGTCACTGTAAACGCCATATAGTCTCTGCTCCACACTTCGGATACAGCCAATGAACACTACTGAAATTTCCTTTACATTTAGCTCACTCTTATACACTTATAAAAGGCTTTAAGAATATTTAAAAGAACCCGAGAGGGTGATACTCTTTATATTACCCAGAATGATTAACAGGATATTTTACATTAGGGGAGGACTGACATTAGAGATTACTTAATGAGGAACGATTTCATTTTGGAATACGAACTTCCGCAACTTAATTCACTAGGTGAAAACAGAACTGTTTAAACCAAGAGTATGATATATGGAGAAATGCAACTATGTTCGTTGGTAGAAAACGAAATAATGGTGGAGATTTAATTCGAATTTATTAGCCCTGAGATACACTGCCACCTAACAGTTTGGTATCATTTTTCATTTTTATTAATTTTAAAAGTTTTTATTAAAATAGGACCAACCTGTTTACCAATTTTTATTAAAATATTCTCTATTTGTATAAAAAAAAAAAAAAAAAAAAAAAAAAAACTTAAGTATTTGAGAAATTTCTAGAATATTTAAGAATATTCCCAAAAGGTGTATAGGGCTCTGAATGCTTCAGAACGTTAGAAGATTTCTGATGCGGTGGAATATTGTAAGTTTTTCCTTATGTGTTAAAACATACAGAAGATCCATGATGTGGTAACAATTGTGTAAAATCCCTTATTATTATTTTTTTTTTCCCGTTGTAAATGATTTTTGAATTTATAGAAAACTGAGCGTATTGTCTCAATAATGCAGAAGTTTCCAGTTGATTATAGAATGCTTTTCACTAATATAATTGAGAAGCAAGAGAGGACGACTGCGAATAACAACAGAAGCATAAGATAAGACCATAACACTGATTTCTAAAAGCAATCCACGGTTTACTAAACTATCCGAAATGAGTTCAACAGCAACAGACATTCTCCCGTATTTACATCCACTCTAAAAATTCGTCTTAAACCAGTAAAACGTCGTGGTCGTTCAGCTGTCGGCAAACCCTTATTAAAATCTGAAAATCGAAAGAACCGGTTGGTTTGGGCTAAGAGCCATGAAAATTGGACAATTGATGAGTGTAAAAAAGTACTGCCGAAGAATGAATCCTAATTCCAAACTTTTGTATCCCAAGGTAGAGTTTATAATGAGATAATCAAATGGAAGAAACAATGGTACCATATTGTTTCGTGCCTACAGCCAATCATGGCAGTGGTTCCATTGTGATCTTAGGGCTGCTTCTGTTTTTCTGGAGTGGGTGACATCATCAAAATTGAGAGAATTTTAAGAAAAGAAGACTATAAAAACATTCTTGAACATAATGTAGTATCCTCTAGACTTCGACTTTGTGGGACAAATTTCATATTACAACAAGACAATGGCCGTAAGCAGAACTATAATCTACGCATGGACTCTCTTGCAACTGAATTGTTGAAACAAACTTCCATCTGTTGTTGGGAAAGTTAATAGCTTAAATAAATTCAAGAAAGAACTAGACGAACTGTTGGAGGAAATGGATAGGTGAATTATATTATAAATTATATTTGAATTATAGGATAACCTGGACCATGCAATCCGCGAAGTCTGCCCATTTCACAAAATTTATGGGAACCTTGCGGATTGCTTGGAAAAAATGTTAATGAAGACACAATTATAAAATTAATCTCCAGAATATCACGGATAGTGATAAAATCTCGTGGAGGATATTTCGATGAAAAATTAGTACAGTTGATAATATTAATCATTTCAATAGCTGTGCTGTAAAATTTTTAGTGCTCAATAAAACAAATTAAAATATTTTTAGGGTGTTTTTAATATTAAATCTTACTTACTCATGGCTAATATCAAAAAAATAAAACGAAAATAAAGAAAACTGTTGTCATATACTATGATTCCAAACTTTTATCCACGGGAATGTTTAGGTTAAGTAAAATAGTTCATCTCCATCATGAAGACAAAAAGGATTTCTGCCACAGCCATTACTTAATTTAATAAAATATTTGATAACTGAAAGTGTGAGAAGTGTAAAAGCCAACTGTACGGTCACATAAAAAGAAATTTTACTTACGGAACGTCTATAGCTGAATCATTGAACTGCATTACAATATTTGCGTTGATTAATCCTACTGGTCGATATCCGTATGATACATTTACAAGAATGTTTAATAACATCGGTCCCTGAAACACCAAAACCTTCATTTGTGAAATAAAAAATTCAAATAGTATTTATAATTTTTGTTTTCAAAATCTACAACAACGAAGATAATAATGATCAATGAATCTAAATTTGAAATAAGTACTAACCTCACACCCTTTAGAAAGCACCACTGTTATTAGAAGGGAGCAATTCTCACTTTTGTATTTAGCAGAAGTGTCAATATCGGCATCAATTTCTAGACCATTTTGTGAAACTGTCACTTCCAACTTAACATCGGGATTCTGAAATTTCTCTTCAAGCAATACTAAAGCGGTCAAAAAATGCAAATGTGTGTAAATAAATAAATAAATATACACATTATTAAATGAGTAGTATAGAAAGTAATCATTATTACACTGACATTAAATGACCCTATGTTACACACTAGTCGAGTAACGGAGCTTTAAAAGTAGATATTGACTTTCCAATCGCAGAAATTGTATTTATGGGATAATGCATTTGCGGTAGCAATTGATGCATTACGTCCATAAAATATCGTATTTTTATAATATTATGGGGAAGATTATAGTAAGATAATCCTATTAAGATATATACATACGTATATCTACAGAAAACGCATAGGATTATATAATTAAAAAGTAAGAGATTACCTCAATCTTTTTTTGTGGAATGCTTCAAGCCAATTCTCTCTCATATGTGACGAAAAAAATAAGATGAAAAAAGCGAAATAATTGAGCCCTGTACCTCTGAATTTTTTACTAAGGATTATATAATGTTCAAAGGTTAGTATACAAAAGGATAATATAAATAAAACTTATCGTTGCTTCACCCACAATGTAGGCGACTTCGTCTGGGGTCAACCAGACGAAGATGATAGGTGGAACACGACCAGGGTATGTCTTCCAGGGGCAAAGGTTGATGACGTTGTAGAGCGGATATAATCTTTTAAGGACACAATAGGTGATATAGTTGTACACGTAGGCACTAATGAAATTAAGAGTAGGAGACCGGCTGAATTACTCAACAAGTACAGGTCACTGTTGAAAAAAAGGCGTGAATTTGGGTTGAATTTGAAAGTGTCTGCAATTCTGCCCAGACACGATAGAAGGGAGTATATGATGAGAGCCCTGTCGATCAGTTCGGCCCTGGAAAGATTGTGCAAGGTTCAAGGGGTAGAATTTTTTTCTGCCTGGTCTGTACTTGTTAACAGGAGAGACTGTTTCTACAGGATTGGGATACACTGAAATAGAAAGGGTGCAAGAATATTTGCTGATGCTGTCGAGGCAGTGTTAGGTGGGTCGGAAAACTGCTAGTTGGGGGGGATACAAGGACTAATAGATTAACAGTAGCCACTGGCAGAGGTGGAAGTGATTCTTGCACTGCTTCTATTAGAATGAGCAGAAGCCTGAAAAACAAGATGCAGGATATTTCAGAGACTGCTGGTAGTCATTGCGGTACAAGTAAACACATGGGTTGTGTTAGGGTAGCTAGGAACAGAAACAGGTGCATGTATACCTGCGTGTACACCAATGATAGCAGTTTGGAAAATAAATTCGACGAATTTAAGGTATTGCTCAAAACATCAAAGGCAGATATTGTTGGGATTTCAGAGACGTGGTGTCACACAGATATAAGGAATGCAGAACTGGAATTTGGGGAGAACAATGTCTACAGAAAGGATAGACAGGATAGGAAGGGAGGAGAGGTTATGCTATTAGTTAAGAAATACATAAAATCCAAGGAAATGAAGCCAGTCGACATCGCTGGACAGTGCAGTGTCGAGTCAGTTTGGTGTGACATAAGCATTTGGAGATCAAAATTGGGAGTAGGAGTGTGCTATAGGCCTAATGACTCTGATGAGTATAATAAGAAACTGTACAGGGAAATAGAGTGGGCCAGTAAATCAGAGAGTCTTATAGTGGAGGATTTTAATTTCCCAGATACTGACTGGAATTTCGGGGCTGGTCACTCACACACTATCAAGGCTTTGGTGCATTTATTGGATGATTGTTTTCTACATCAGCATGTTCGAGAGGCAAATAGAGGGAGTAATACTCTTGATTTGATTATCAGTAGTGATTCTTCATGCATTAAGAATCTGCAGATAAATGAACCACTAGGTGGCAGTGATCACAGTGTGCTCAAGTGGGATTTACTCAAAGAGGTAACTACCATTAGGGGTAAAGTCAAGGGTTATTGCTTCCGTAAAGGCGACTACGATGGACTGAGACAGTATTTAAATTCTATACAGTGGGACCAACTGATGATGTTACCAACAGCAAATTCAAAATGGGAAGCATTCAAAGAACTTATCTTGGAAGCTACTAGGCTTTACATACCAACTAAGAAATATTGTTCAAGGTTTAGGCCTAAATGGATGTCAGATGAACTAATGAGACATGGAAGAAAAGAAAAATGCATGGGATACATACAAATTAACACGTGACATAGAAGCCTATGATAGATACAAGTTTATCTGTAACCAAGTTACAAAGGAGGTTAGGCAGGCGAAGGCAGATTACGAGAAATCTTTGGCAAGGGATGCAAAGAAAAACAGCAAACAGTTCTTTACTTATGTAAACTCTAGAAGGAAGGGGATTGTAAGGACCCGTCCTTACATTAATTAATAAAATTTGTTAAATATTATGAGAATTTAACTGTAATACGAATAGTGGTTTTCTGGTAAAAACAACATGGGTTAAGAAGCACTGGAATTCGAAAAATACCTTCCAGTCACTCCCTGTTTAGTTGTAGCTTGTTTGTATGGAAGTTCTTTGACGAGTCAGTGAAAGTAATATACCATGACAAATCCCCATTAAGACAGAGGCAGATGCACCATAGTAAGGGCCAAGAGTGCTTAAGCTGACCCTCTTTTAAATTTCACGGTGAAACGCTATTAGAGGTGGGCGACATCACCAGGTGTGTGCGCGTGAGGTCACGGGAGGAGCTGTGACGCTTCTCAGTTGACCGGAACTTCCGCCTCTCTTTCTGGATTGTTCTCGTATGTTCGAGGCCCACGGAAGTTGGGACACAAAGAGTAAAGAAGACCCGCCCACGGAAGAGGAGAGGAGACAAAATGAGAACACAGGAAAAAGGATGTGCAGATCTCCTATTGGCCAGGAAGAAAATAGAGGGAATTTTGAGAGGGAGATTCTGAAAAGGTTTTCGTGGCATTCCAAAAAAAGTTTTCGTGAGATTCGGAAGAAGTTTTCGGAGCGGTCTGGAGGATGATTTGAAGGAGTTGGAGAACGATACAAAGCAGAGCAGTATTCTAGTTTGGGTGATAGCTGCAGACCTGAGGTAGATGGAAGCAGTGATAGAAATTCTGCATATCCCGACAGCCAGTAGGAATGTTCACCTGGAAACATGGAAGCCGTAGTGAGGAAGAAGGAAGAATCACACCCTGAGAATTATATAGGCAAAGCCAGTCGAATGAGTGGTCGAACCATTGACCTACTCGAAAACCCCGCTATCCATGGAAGAAGAGATGCTGACCGGTAAAGAGTATGCGACACTGATTGATTCCAGCCGTACAGTATCCGGTAGGGAAACACCGTAATCACCGAGATCCCCAAATGAGCGCCCCCGCATTCCTGTACCTGAATGACCGGTATGAAAGGAAGCCGAGCAGGGAGGAAAGTTCCAGGCCAAACACGTAAGTGCTAGAGAGTTTACCGACATAGGTGTACTTAATTTATTAAGGAAAGGACTTTAGGATAAATAGATATATAGTTAAGGAGGGAGGTTTAAGAAATGAATATATGAATAAAAGTGTAAGGTATTTAAGACGGACGTAGCCTATAATTTGAAGTGAAGCTCCTCATATAAATGCTTGCAGGAAGGACAGGGTATAATAGATAACTGAGAATTGTTTAATGTTGGGAAAGGTTTTTATAATATGTATGAAATTGAAGGTTGAAATTTCAATTTATTATGAGTTGATTTGTGGAGAGTAGTTCTGATTTGAGTAGGGGCTAATTAATAAGTGATATATAAAGGTATAGAGGATTAACTGTTCTGAAGGGTAATGTTAAATTGAATTGATTAATATTTCCTGTTGACCTGATTGCAGAAAGGGTGTCTAATTGAATAAATGCAATTTTCTTCCAAATTGAGACACGAACTCTGAAGGTTTTTGTGAGCCAGTTCATTGGCTGGTAGTTGTTGGTTTATTATACAGACTGTTCAGAAGAAGAGTGGGAAGAATCTATGTAAAGTGTATGGCCCGACCTACTGAAGTCCCTGTAAAGAACATGAAGAGACACCATGTCATAATGAATAATAATGTGTATTAGAATAGGATATCTGATGATGAAACAATTGAGTTTGAACAAGATATTTACACATATAAAGGTTAATGAAATAACAAGTCACCAGCCAAATATAGTTTGACTAAATACTATTGCTAGTTTCTGTATGATATGTTAATAAACATTGTTTTACTTTACATTCATGTGTTGGAGTCTGTCATTGCGAAACTCAGCCAATCCGGTAGAAAAAATTAACTAAAATAATTGGGGTCCCCTTTGGGTCTGGTAATCTTCTGAGAACAAACAAGTCAGATGCTAAGTGGGAGGATTGGACTACGGGGATATACATATAAAAAAGGGGATAAATTACAATAATTAAAATATAAAGAAAATTAGGGCAACCAAGAAAAACAATAATACCCCCAGCCCCACAAGTGGCAAGAACAACCCCCACAGGATGAATCAGATTGGTCCACTTGATATCGATGGGTCAACTGTTGATGATCCTGCTCAGGTAGCTAACAAACTAAATGAATATTTTGCATCGATATTCACACATGAGGAGTTATTCAGCGAGGGGAATGCCAGAGCTGTATTCAACTCTGTTAGTAAGCTAGAGAATCTTGTAACATCTGAGAGTAAAGTGCAGGAGAAATTGTTGAAGATAAACACAAGAAAGGCACCTGGGGTGGATGGGATCTATCCAGTTATATTAAAGGAGGCAGCTAAGGAAGTAAGCAAACCCTTAGCCATAATTATGAGAGCTTCCTTGGACTCAGGAGAAGTACCCATGGATTGGAGACGTGCAAATGTGACCCCAATTCACAAAGGAGGATCAATGGCTGACAGAAGTAATTATAGACCTGTGAGTTTAATTTCTGTTCCCGGAAAATTAATGGAGGCACTGGTTAAAGAAGCACTGCAGGATCATCTAGACAAGACTTCAGTTATAGCTCGGACACAGCATGGTTTTGTTAAGGGGAAGTCTTGCCTGACCAATTTGATTAGAAACTATGATGCAGTCACAAAAGAATTTGATGCAGGGAATAACTCTGACATCATATATTTGGATCTTAGAAAGGCTTTTGATACTGTTGCACATGGAAGACTGCTGCACAAATTGGAGCAGTGTGGCATTGGTGGAAAATTGCTGCTATGGATAAAGGGATAGTTGAGGGGGAGAAGACAGAGAGTGGTAATCGATGGACACTGCTCATCGTGGACTAATGTTATTAGTGGAGTCCCTCAGGGTTCAGTATTGGGTCCATTATTGTTTTCTGTATTTATAAATGATATTGATGATGGTATATCAAGCTTAATGTCCTAGTTTGCAGACGATACGAAGGTTGGCAGGGTTGTCAAGGACACTACTGACACTATGCTGCTGCACCAGGATCTGGAAAGGTTGAGGAGATGAGCTGAGAGGTGACAAATGAAGTTTAACATTGAAAAATGTAAAGTACTACACATGGGAAACAGCAACCCTAGATCAACGTATCAACTCTGTGGTACTACACTCACAGTGGTAGAGAATGAAAGGGACCTGGGAGTGGTTGTGCAGGCAGATATGAAGTTCTCGGAGCAGTGCAGACGGGCTCAATGATATATAGGAATTTTTCTAGCAGGGATAAGGAGGTGATTATTCCCTTGTATAAGGCAATGGTTAGGCCACACCTAGAGTACTGTCTGCGGGCCTGGAGGCCTCATTTCAAGAAGGATGTAGAGGTGCTGGAACGAGTACAGAGAAGGGCAACAAGATTAGTGAATGGAACAAGGGGGTGCTCTTACGAAGAAAAGCTTAAATTTTGCAAATTACAGTGTCTGGAGACTAGGCACCAGCGAGGTGATCTGATAGAGGTGTATAAAGCCTTGAATGGTTTGAGCATGCTCAATGTTGATGAGATTCTTCCTCTTGCTCAGAATAATCACCTGAGAGGGCATAAATTCCAATTGAAGAAAGACCGATGCAGGATAGACGTGCGGAAATTTGCCTTTAGCCAGCGGGTGGTTGGTTGGTGGAACAGACTTCCATCCCTTGTCGTGGAAGTTGATAGCCTAAATAAGTTTAAGGCTCCGCTGGACAGGTATTTCGAACGAACAGAGTGGTGAAGTGGAAGTGGTTATTTTTTATTTATTTATTTTTTTTTTTTTTTGGCTGATGCTGCATAAGCTTGCTTTCTTGCATCAAATGTCTCTACTAATGCTAATGCTAATGCTAACCACCCACATTGAAAGTAAAACATCGATAAAGGTGTTCTCTGTTTCTGTGATGATCCATGCGCAATAAGGCAAAATCAATTTTAAGGCTGAATAACCAATAATGTAATTTGGTGTAATATAACATATAATAAAAAAATAGTGAAATAAATTGAATTATTTAAACTAAATACAATAAGAAATATTTTTAAAATACTGCATAGTGCTCATTGCTGTCCCGACAGAGAACGATGTGAGTTTAGAAATTAAAGAAAGAATAAGGCATGTATACTGCGTCCAAGCCGACGAACCATCGTGTAGCCTATACTGTGGTTGTTGTTATTTGGTTTTTAGGAGCATTATCAACTAAGGCCATATTGCTCTCCGGAGATATGCGGTGGCCATTCTCTGACCTTTCAGCATCCTCCGTATTTGATGGTCACGGGCTTGACTCCCGGTCTAATGAAGAAGCGTGTGCTACGTACTGCTGCTCCTGCCCACCTGGCTACGGAGGCGCTCCTATACTATGGTAAAAAAGGAAATGGTATTGTGTCTGTGTGTCAAATGGCACCAGGGATTTCTCCCATCTCCGCGTAGTGTACATTGTGGGTGTGAAACAGAACACTGTCAATGCCAGAGGTTAAAAGGTGTATGGATTTTGTATATGTGTAGTGTCGTATACCGTTGTTTCTCTAATCATTTAGCCGCTGGGTCCCTAATGGGACACAGCCTTGCCCACATTCCGCCCTGTGGAAACAGACAGAGAATACAACAGTATTATAGTTATTTACTCTAGCAGGTCCTACCACCTAATTTGCTGATAATGCAGTGGCTAGTTACGTTTTTGGACGTAGGACTCAAGCAATTTTGAGATGATTCAGACGCTAGTTGTAAGTTAGAGAATGGGGGAGACTGAAGGCTGAGGGTCCATAGAGAAGATAACCCCCCAAGTCAGTGGAACAGGCGTAAGTCCCACCAGAAGGAAATGAAGGGCGGCGAGGGGAGGAGGAGACCCCTGGTCAACTCCCTCTCTCGCCCGGGGATGGAGGACCACGAAAAGGAGCGTGGCTAGCAAGGCCTAAATGCAGAAGCTAGCTGTGCTGGTGGAGCGTCACCATCCAAGACCATGCCCATGCCGGGTAGGAACAGAGAACAGCATGGATGACCTTAGATTCCATAATGTTCCCATGGCCATCCGTCTAACTGGTGAACAGGCTGGAATAGAACATGCAATTTTATATCATTCGCTCATACAATATATATATATATATATATTTTTTTTTTTTACATTTTGTATTTTATAGTTTTTATTATCCCACATTTCAAGGCAACATTTTATGGTTTTTATATTTTACAAATCTAAAGAAAGCTTACACTAATTTAAACAACACGCAAATAATCAAATTTAGGAGAATATTTATCTACATATTTAATTGAACAAAGATACAAAAAACAACACACACACACACACACACACACACACACACACACACACACACACACACACACACACACACACACACACACACACACACACACACACACACACACACACACACACACACACACATTTATATAACAATTATACTAATATTTTTTAAACAAACTTCCTATCTTACTTTTACATTCTGCCTTCGAAATTTATACATTTAACACACACTCTATTTCTCGCATTCATTCACTCATCCAGGAAAACACTTTTTCAGGCTTACATTCACGCAGCTCATTCCAGTCAGATTTCACAGTCATTCGCTCAGCAATACACTCACACTCATCGTTTACTTTCACCAAGTAATTTCACTCAATTTCCACGTTTACTCTTTCAGCACTCACCCTTTCTCACATATTCATACCCAGTGTCATACATTATCATTCACTCACCCTTCCTAGTATTTCCTTTCATGCTCTAGCCTTTACATTCACTCATCTTTTCACTCCAGTTCTCACTCATTCATCCTCATTCATACTAGCATACTTCAAAAACCTGTAGCTTATTAGTTTTTTCCAGCTGACAGGTAATCACAGCTGCATGTCTATTCCAATCTCTTTTAAGTCCTTTCCATGAGTGTTGTCAAGTTTGGAATTCAGTCTATTTTGGTTAGACCTATGTTATGATGAGGGCAGTACCAGCCTACCTTTATTCCCATCAGTCACATTTGGTTAATTTCCTACCTCTATGATTCCCTGGCATGAGCCAAAGGGGTCCACAGAGGCAGGGTGTGAAATCTTGTAAAGTCCGGTTATTTCTGAATCAATTCAGGTATCTTCAGTCATGTAGAGATTTTGTCATTAACTAGGCGTGGGAGGAGAAATGGGCTGGTTATATATTTGGTCTGTTGATTTGGTACAGGGATTGGTTGAAGAGCCCGTCTCTGAAAGTTTCGGCGGATTTTAAAAATATTTTGAGCATACTTGGTGAAGGCCTTGTAAAAGACGTCCTCCATGATGAATTGATGTTGTTGGCCCCTAGGAAGGGGTCCGATTACTGTGATTAATTGTCTAAGCTGATTTGCATAGATTACACAATCATATAGAACGTGTGACCAATTCTCACTTTCGCCACAGATATAGTTGGGGTCATCTGCCATTTCCCAAGAGTGCAATTTAGCTTTAAGGTATGCATGATCTGTCAACAGAAATGTGGTATTAAGTCCTGGAGCATACGACTTAAGTGATTTTGGGTTAACCGTAACAAACTGTCTTAAATCCTTTTTGGTAGTAGTACCATTGGTATCTTGCTCCCATTCAATTTGACAAATCTGATGTAGTTGTGGCAATTTGTCCTTTCTCTGCCTTGTTGCCATTTGGGGGTTATGCCTAGGAAACTGATGGGGATTCCTTTTTTAAGTCTATAATACAGCCTTTTTTTTTTTTTTTTTTTTTGAAATTTCAAGGTGCAATGGCTAGGTACGGCGTTAGTAAGAATTACCATGTAGCAACCTCTGTGTGTTGGACGTAGTAAAATTTGTGTAGAAACGCCTATAAATAGTCAATTAGTTATTATTAAGTTAACGCAAAAAGAAACATGGCGATAGCGAGGTGGAATAAATGGCTAATGGAGTAGCAGTAATAGTACTTGAACTCCATGAAGACGAAGCTATAGTACTGTAGAGTTCTTTGTTAAGAAGTAGTTTGTCCTACATCCTCGGAGTGTCCTAATAATTTCAGAGATATAAAAACGGAGAGGATAGGACAGCTTAAAGTCTGAATCACGATACAATATAAGGTTAGGCTCGGGTAACAACAAAAAATGTCTCAAAAAAAAATATATCCCCGAGAAAAAGATATCATCTTCTTGTTATTATTATAATGCTTAAGATTATTTAAGTATTAATATTAAGATTATTCAAGTATATTTAGCATATCATAATACTTAAACGTTTGATTGTAATTTGTATGATTTTTTGCAAATTTTAATCTTTGATTTTGATATCATTAAACTGTGATTATTGTCGGTAACGTGGTGGTAGTGAACTGATTGGATGATGTTATTATTTAAGTGTTAAAAATAAATATTTCCTTTTGTTTCCTATTTTGATTTCTCATATTTTGTTATTACAGTGAAAATGATGAATATTATATGATATAAATTCGAAAAGGCGAAAAATTCTTAAATGAATTGATTTATACAGATGTCTAACAACAAACAAGACAATTGTAATTATATATAGTATTTATTCAAATAAGAAAAAGTCGAAGCAGAAACTAATACCCTATAATGTGTTTTGAAAAGAAAAAGTAATAATAATAATAAAAGACATAAACCTGAATTTGGAGATTAAAAAATATGTTTAGTGTGACAGGCAGTGGTACAGAAACGAGAAATAAAACAGGGCAAGGGAAGGATAAAGATAGTAAAGACAAAAGAGGCGAAAATAGCAAAGAATACGAAAAGTAAGAATATCCGAATCACCTTCGTATTTCACTAATAGCTCAACGGACGAAAGAAAGAAGAATAGAAAGTAGAAATAAAAAAAAAAAAAAAAAAGAGAGAAAAGAATTTAAAGGATATTAGGAAAGCTAGATGTGTAAATACCTAGATGTGCAAATACCCAACCTCTTAGAGAGGGCCTTGGCTGAGAGAGTTTTAGTTGAAGAAGAAACTAATACCACTAGGCTGTGATATGCTTTGGAATGTCGAAAAAATAAGGCCAAATATAAAAATGAATTCAATAAAGTAGAAATGATGAATATCAGAAAACAATTAAATCCCTGACATTCGTTAAATTATGTGTCATCAAAAGGAGTAAATTCAATTTTAACATTATTTACCTAACTAACTGGAATTCAAATATTTCTATTAAAGTGCATAAAAACATCATCTTGCACCTGCTCTTCGGTTGTACGGCTGTGTGTCTTTGTTGCTCCGGTTAATTAGTTAAATCAACAGAATTATGCTTACGTTAACATGATGATTTTGATGTTGGTGTATTCCTAATTTGATGCTGAACAAGAGGATATCCATTGTGTGGCGACCTGGACATCCAGGTATTTATTATTTATAGTTTTCTCATACTGCAAAATTTGCTATTTTGCTACTCACGGCTGACCAGAGATATCTACCTCTTCCGGCTACAGGCCAAGGTCAGGCAAATGCGCTATGCGTTTGTACTTGCGGTCAGGTGACCATGGCGAACACGTCATTTACTGCGGATTTACTACATCCAACAGTAACAAGTCTAGCCAACTAAAATCAGTTGTAATTTTTGACTTATTTTTGAATCTTATCGGCAAACATATCGGTTTCACTATTTCCCGTATCGCTGGGAATACGATACCTAGGTAAGGCAACTACTAAACACAACTGTAAACTCTTTTCCAGCCCACTCGTAATCCTTATATCTAAAATCTGAAAATGCCTTTAAAGCAAGGTCACCCAAATAATGAAAGCTGTGGAATTTGTTGAATTGTTCCGGACGTAGCTATAAAATGTACTTCCTGTCTCAAGACATACGGAAGCGAATGTCTCGCTTTGCACCTAAAGAGGCTCGGGAAGCAGCGACGGAAAGTATGGCAGTGTCCCCCCTGTAAGGGAGAAAATTGTATGCATTCACTAGGAACAACTGGTGAAACTTTTAACAACGACGTTAACCAAATTTCGGATTCATCTGAGCAAAGGACCCAATTCGAACCTGAGGTAGACACGGAAAAACTGAGATCGTCAGATGCACATGTGGAATTGACCCCTGATTCATTGCTGGCAGAACAAAATGGCCTTTCAGATCTGATCATGCAAAAATCTAGTAGCTCCCAACAGGATAATATCCTATCAAAAGAGATCTCCGCAATAGTTAATCAAGCATCACTCGAACACAGTCCACTCTTTGTCTCGCTCCTCACAAATATCGAGACAACTCTATGTATGAAGCTATTCCCAATTCATAATATCCTCGCAGATCTACTGCTTGAAAACAAACGACTACGAGAACACAATGAATGCATACACAAAACATTGGAGGTGTTGGGGAAAAACTTTGATGACCTGAAGCAATCTGTTTGTGATCTTGCTGTTCAAACTAACCATCATGAGCAGCATCCTCCGGACGGACACTTCCACGCGAAACCGAGAGCTCCTACCCAAACCACCCCATCTTTATTACCACATGCCCCCTCTCCATCCCCCATTCTTACAATATGTGAGTCTGAAGTTGTGTACCCTAAACGAAGCACTAGACCAGTATATGCTGAAATCAAAGCAGATGCCAACGGATACTCAGGAAATACTGCTTCCCAGAAGATCCAAAGCAGTCATCAGGAGCAGGACCTGCCAAATTGCACCTATTCGCGATCACAAAACTCACACATGGGGTCCTCGCGCTCGAAACCGGATAATGCTTTGGCTGCTGAAGTACATAGCAATTGTGGCTCCACCTCAAACAACGTGAGAGGTAAACATTATACAGGGACTACGATTGTATCTAATGTAAAGACCCATAGAGACACTACAACATATGCAATGATTGCAAGCCAACGAACAAAAGAACAAAGAACACTGACCCGTAATCCAACTCTTAAGGAACTGAGCCCCAATCTTAAAGTTATTGGAACCAATTTACACTTCAGCAAGATGCAAATTGCGAACACTGGAACGATGGACAAGCGGATGCGTAATGTCTTGATTAGTAGGCTCTCCCCTGCTACCACAGCTGATGATGTGGAAAACTTTCTTGCTGCATTCAAAATGAATTGTAGAGTCACCAAGCTATCCACGAAATATCTCACCTACGCCTCCTTTAAGATCGATAAAGCTGATGCAGATTTTGAAGCACTCTTCAATCCTGAAATCAGGCCTGCTGGAGCTCTTGTTATGCCATATCTCGGGCATAAGTGGCAGCGATATAGTAGTAATGGAAAGGACTCCCATCAATGGTACCCTGATTCATAGCAATCCCAGATTTCGTTACCGCAACCAGAACCTCAGACACAGAACACCAATAAGCCGAAACCTGTGCTCGTCAGTCCTAGACACACCTAGCTGAATCGAGTAGTGCCATGTCAGAGACCACCCGTCCGTATCAAAGTACCTAAAGTACCTGCCTGCACCATCTTTTATCAGAATGTGCGTAGTCTTAGGAACAAGCTTGACACCATGGAGCAAATTCGGCTCCCCGGATATTTTGACCTGTTCGCCATCACCGAAACCTGGCTCAATGATGATCAAGAATTCCTAGCGGCAGCTGCCCCAGCTGATTATGGGGCCGTATTCACATCTCGGATTGCACGCAAGGGTGGAGGCGTCGCAGTATTCTACAAGAAATCCGCTTTCAAGCTATTAGATAATAAATCCAGCAACTCCCGCATTTATGAAGCAATCCTCGTTACGTTAGGATAAAACTTCGTGACGTTTGACGTCTGTGTGGTGTATATACCCCCATTGCCTTCCCAGCAAATCATCCTTGAAGTTTCCAACAGGTTAATCAATCAGCTGCATCCCACAGCTTCTCACTTAGTTTGTGGTGATTTCAATTTACCTCCACAGCTATCTAATCTGAAAAAGGATCGTCTGGCACACTTGAGATGTGCTGACCTACAACTTATTAATGAAGCTCCAACCAGGGGGAATAACCTCTTAGATCTAGTTCTAGCCTCTATCCCTTGCACCCTTGATTACATTGCAGAAACGTCATTTGACTCTGATCATGTCCCAATACATGTGACTGCATATCTGCCCGTCCCCAAATTAGAAGCCAGAAGGACAACAAAAAAGGTTGACATCACTAGCCCCAACTTACTTGATGTAGATAAGTGCATTAGAGCCACCTCTCTCATTCCCTGGGTGGCCTTAGAGACTTGTGATCCAGAACTAGCTGTGAACATTCTCACAAACTGGGTCAACACGGTTGCCAAATATGCTGCCTCTACAAAAATCACAATCAGTCCATATACAAGACGTTGGTGGAATTATGAACTCAAAATGCGTTTCCAGCTGAAGCAACAGCTCCATCGCACATGGAAACAGTCGCAAAATGTCAATGATCGCATCGTTTATTCAAGGGCACAGGCTCAATTTAACCGCGTGAATTCTGAGGCAATCAAATTATACGTTAACTGTGATCTGGCTAAAGGAAAAATTCCATACAAGAAATTGAACCTTCATTTTCCTTTGCAACTTGATCCTGAATTGTGGCTAGATTTCGTCACAAGATTTAACCGTAATTATATGCCAAACTCAGATCTGGCTCTTTAACAGAGAACACCGAGCAAGAAATGTTGAACACCATTCAGATCATAAAACAACAGCTGATCGTAGCCTTCAATTCTCTACCTGCCTCATCAACCACCGGTGAGGATGGATTTCCCCAATTCATGCTCAAATACCTAAGTCCGTACATTATTCAGCCACTTTTAATTATCTTCAACCTGTTACTCTCAAACCAGATTTTCCCACACCAATGGAAAAACTATCTCATCAAATCTTTAGCCAAAGTTTAGTCGCCATTGGAACCTAAACACTTCCGACCCATCTCCAACTCCTATTGCCTGCTGAAGCTCCTGAAGAAGACGTAACTCCCCATCCTCAGCAAGCACACCTTGCCCAGTAATCCAGCTCAAATTTACTACTCCCTTCCAAACAGATCAACGATCACCAATTCGCTAGGGACGACGAATACTATCTTTTCAGCATTCGAGAAAAGGCACGAACTAGCTGTTACTTACTTAGAAATTGAGGCTTCATTTGATGCCGTCCAAGTAAACCAACTACTCACTCTCCTGGAATGTCACTTCCAGATCACAGGGAATATATTATGCTTTCTCTCCTCTCTTCTGCATAACACTTATAAAGCTTCATACAGGAGATTGCACCCTTACTAGATCCGTCACTGCGGAAGTCCCACAAGGAGGGGTCCTTTCGGGCCTTCTGTTTTCATCTATTATCTTCCCACTGGTTGCACATTCTCGATGTCTACTGAGCTATGTGGATGGTATCAAGATACTCACTCCCATCATCCCTGGTCAAGACTTTGATCTGGTAAAAGTGGAAATTAACAACACTCTCACTGCAGTCACATTTTACCTCTGCCAGTTTGGGCTCAAGATCAATTCTGCTAAGTCCGAATTCATGGTGTATTCATTGAAGCAAACTCCTTCTTCTCTCCAGCCTTCAGTTGGCAACACCGTCATCTCAATTGTGTCCAGCCATCGTGATCTAGGCGTTGTATTCGACTCCAAACTTCGATTCAACGCCCACATAGACATGCTCCTCATACGTGCTTCAAGACTCCGGTGGATAGCTAAACAGCATCTCCTTCATATCAGAAATAAAAAGACAACCGTGAGGTACATAAAAACAGTTATCTTTGCACCTTTACTCTATGTCGCTGAAATTTGGGCGTCAGCGGCACCGTCAATAAAGAAACCACTCTTTGCCACAGAATTCTGCCTCCTAAAGTGGGCCAACAGGAAGCAGAACCTTCCAGCTCTGATTCACACCATGCAGCTTGCGGACTCTCTCTCTCTCTCTCGGGATTCCACGGCTTCCCACCTTAGTCGACGACCAACGCCTCCTAGCAACAGTTACGATGATAACAGGCATAATTGCAACACCTTCATTCTGGGATACCTGTGGCTGGAGGATTCCTCCTGCTGCTCTTAGGGCCAAACCCGAGCTCTACTCGCATTCAGCACGACTCCATCTCTTGGATAGGTTCCTCACCCTGCCAGATGCTCAAGCAAACTCAGGCACTTGACACCGACCTCAACAAATTCGCTGTTGACCGGACTTACCCGAAAAAAATAATGACTAGTAGGACTAATCATCAATAACTGATATGTACCTTGCATCTGTTCCTGTCTAATTGAGCTAGTGCTCTTATCTCGATGTTAAGCCAGCTCAATTAGACTTAACTCTCGTAAGGAGTTCTCTCCTTTGTATTAAAATATGTTTTCGTTTGTAATATTACCTTTTTTGTAAGTAATTGTTCGATTTTCCCGGAAGTTTCCGGAGGCTGTAAACCCCTGGCTTTTGGCCGTGAAGGGCAATAAAGATTCTCTCTCTCTCTCTCTCTCTCTCTCTCTCTCTCTCTCTCTCTCTCTCTCTCTCTCTCTCTCTCTGTACGCAGATTATTCGGCTTGCTAATTTTAGCAGTAATCAAACAATTTTTGCTAATGCTTTAAATTACCTTTGTACTGAATTGGTGAATAACAACGTTCCTATTAACTTCATTAATTGCGAGGGACCGCCAGGAGGCCGGTAATAAAAGTTGTTGGTAAATTGTGCTCTCTAAAGTAACTTAAATTTAGTAAAAAATCTAGGTTATTACCCAATATGATAGACATCATCTTATAGTTGACGCCAAATACTTTCCAATCGTAAGGGTCATGGAGGCACTGGACTTATAGCAGATAAGTAACTTTTAATTTTAATTTGTGTTTGAACAATTTTTTTTAAAGTCGAAGCAAACTACTGCCATTGTCTTGACCGGCTGAAGGTCACTGGTGTGAAGGTAGCTTTTTGTCGCTATATTGCCTTCGGCGGTAGTTACCCGCCCGCGACCACCTGTAGTCAACCCAATAGACTTAAACGCTATTGTTCTTCCTACAACTCTACTGAAGAACAGTAAACTGACTACCCTTCCCCAATTAATGCTTGATTTGGCATCTGCTGCTTATAGCTCTGCATAATGGCTGGAAAAGTAAATGCACATCGTAGAGCTTCACTGCGTTCATGCAGGCAACGGCACTAGTCCTCAGAGGAAGAAAACTCGGAGGGGGTTCCCTCCTCGATCGCGATGACTAGAAACAAAATTCGGACCGCGAAACAACAGGCTTCCGCGGCAAATGAACACGGTATCCCTGCCGCGGACAACTCTCCCTGCGGCGACGATGCCGATTGTAATGGGGTGAACAGTGATTGTGCTCCCGCAGCATCCACGAAGAGACTTCCTACCCTCAAGAAAAAGTTTCTCAAAAGACCCGACGCATCTGGTTCACTTCCCCCTAAACAATGGGAGGATGAAGAGGAATGGGATGAAATGCCGAATTTATTCAGCAAAGATTTTCCCAACCTGAAAATTATACACAAACTGAGAAGCAAAATTGAATACTGTCTCCGTAGCAAAAACAGTAACGTCACCAGGGCCGTATCATTACAAATTTCGCGCTGCTGGGCTCTTTAGAGAAGAAGTTATATGAGGTCATTATAGAAAATGAACAGCTGAAGGCCACCAACGCCCAACTCCAACAAACTAATAAAACTCTATCTAAAGTAACCAAAAATCCAACTATAGCAGCTCCGAATACCGGGCTACCTTCCAACCAAGCTTCTGATGAAAATACTTGGCACCAGTTGTCTTATGCTGCCACGCTCAAACTACCTCAGATCCCCACCACACAGAACAAGCATATGCTGATTATAAAAGCTAAAGAAGGGTGCAACATCCCAGATAGCGATGGAGTGAAGGACACCGTCCTAAAGAAGATAAAACCAAAATTAGACAATCTCCAAATCAAAAGCATTCGCAAAATTCACGACAAAGGGATAATATTGGAAACAGCCACTAAGTCAGAACTAGAACAGATCAAGTCTTGCGGCACAGCTGAAAATCTAACTCTTACCTTTGAAACCCCTAAACTCAGGGGACCAAGTTTAATTGTGTTTGATGTAGATGGCTCAATCCAGAAAGTTAACCTACTGGAGGAAGTATATAACAGAAATCTCTTTGAATCCATGAGCAAAGAAGAAGCCATTAAGGAGATGAAAATTCAATTTTCCACCAATGGACGGACTCGTGGTCGACTTAATTGGGTTATAGAAGTGTCCCTCAGGATAAGGAGATTCCTACACAGCCAGGATAGAATTTATCTGGGCTGGTCATCATACAGATTCAGAGATTTTGTACCAGTCCTGAAATGCTACAAATGTCTTGGTTATGGGCACACCTCTGCTAAGTGTCTTAAAAAACAACCAATATGTGGGCATTGTGCTGAGGCAGGGCATCTCTACAAGGACTGTCCCAACAAAGCCTCGCCTCCTAAATGCTCAAATTGCAAAGCAGTTAACAAACCCTACGCTCACTCTGTGCGGGATGGAGCGTGCTTGTATATAGAAAAGCAGCAGATATAGTACGCAATAAGACCAACTATGGAAAATAGGATGCTGAACCCCCCCCTCTCCCAGACTTCGTATAGCTCAGATCAATGGCCAAAAATCCATCTCAGTGGCAACACAGCTTCATCCTCTAATGGACGAGTGGAATCTAGACATTCTTCTCCTTCAGGAACCATACTGCGTCCGTGGAAAGGTCTCTGGTTGCCCCCTGGCTTTCAGGAAAATCCAGACGACAAACCAATTGTGCCTCGCTGCTATCATCGTCCGCAATCCAGACTTAGTAGTAACACAGATAGAATCACTCTGCACTCCCCACCTAGCGGGGGCTACAATAGAAGGCAGCTTCGGCCGTATTGCGGTCCTAACAGCATATTTCCAATTTGGTACAGATATCCTCCGGCAGATAACTCGACTAGAACAAGCTCTTGACCTCCTGGAGAACACTGATGTCATCATAGCAGCAGATTCGAATGCCCGGTCGACACAATGGTTCAACACCTCTACCGATGCAAGAGGAGATATGTTAGATGGATTCATTGCCTCACGCGGCCTTGAAGTCATCAACAGACCAGGACAACCAACCACCTACTCTTCGGGAACTGGAGAGTCTAACCTGGATATCACACTGACTACTTCTTCTCTTCGCAATAGATTCCTCCATTGGCAGGTGCATGACACGGCCACTACTAGCGACCATCGCCTCATCACTTACAGTGTCACCGATTCTGCCCTCCCTCGTCAAGTGCCTATCCAGGATATTGTAAGATTCTCTACTAAAACAGCGAACTGGGACCAGTTTGACAATGTAATTCAAGATGTTCTTCATGACCCAGCTAGCAACTTCTACCAATCAATGAACAGTGCGCAGAAAACAGACTTTGTGCAGAGTCTGCTCCTCAAAGCTTCAGAGGCTTCCATGAAAAAATGTTCCAGGAAACCAAGATCTGTTCCATGGTGGTCGCAGGAACTCACTAACCTGCGCAATTCTCTGAAGCGCGCTCGGAAAGAATACCAACGCAAGAGAAGGACTGAACCTGCTCACATCGAGAACAGTATAGAGACCGATTCAAAGCAGTCCGCCGTGAATATACTAACAAAATTTACCATGCCAAGCAAAGCTCTTGGCGTTCCCTTGTCGAGACTGAGGGGAACCGGAATCCGTGGGGTTTAGTCCACAAACTCGTGAGGAATAAACTGGGATCCACGGATGTCATACACTCTGTCCGCTCTGATGACTCGTCTGAGACTACACACTGGGAAGATACAATCAACCGGATTCTGGATGAACTAATATATCAGGACAACACCAACTCTGACACTGACATCCACAGGAAGATAGCAGTACAAAATTCCAGCTTCCAGCCAGACATTATGGAGAAACCATTCACAGAGGAAGAAGTCGATGCAGCAATTAAAAAAATAAAAAAAGGTAAAGCTCCTGGTCTGGATTTTATTGAAGGCGAGACTGTGCAACGTCTCTGGGCCATAGCTCCAATAATACTTCTTTAGCTCTTCAACACCTGTCTGAATGAGGGTAACTTTCCATCACGTTGGAAGCATGCTAACCTGAGGCTCTTACCTAAGGATCCCACAGGTACCACCAAGGCATATCGCCCGATTGCGCTGCTTCCCATTCTCGGCAAGGTTTTTGAGAGACTGTTGCTCTCCTGCTTCCAACCCCGACATGAAGCCAGTGGTTTGGCATCCTCGCTTCAATTTGGATTAAAACAAGGGTGCTCCACAATTGATGCTCTATCTAAAACCCTCAAAGTTGCAGAACAGTCGGATGCAACTTATGTACTGGCAATTTTCATTGACTTCAAAGGAGCTTTTGACACAGTGTGGTGACCGGGTGTTCTTCAGAGGGCCAGAGTCTCTAACTGTACTTGGAATTTCTACCACTGCCTAAAAAGCTACTTCTCTAACCGCAAGGTCAGCATCAAAACAAAATATCACTGCATCACCCGACATCTTACCCGAGGCTGTCCCCAGGGCTCCATCCTGGGGCCAGCTGTCTGGAATATGATACTCGACGACTGGCTCCTGAGGGACTACCCACACACTACTCAGCTTTCGTATGCCGACGACATGGTTATCATCATTGAGGGCACCACCCGCGCCACCATAGAAACCCAGGCCCCGGGTTGTTCTCTCTGCTCTGTCCGTATGGGCCACTGAAAATAAACTCTCAGTCTCCACTGAGAAGAGCAAAATCCTCCTATTAAAAGGTAAACTGGACTTCTCCAGACCTCCTACCATACGTTTTAATGGCCGCCCACTGAAAAACCACCGATCGGTGAAGTATCTGGGAGTAATTTTGGACGACAGGAGAACAGTCATCCCCCATATCCAAGCTATCAAAGAAAAGATAAAAAAATTACATCTCTATGTTAGCACGTTTTATCCGCAAGGACTGGGGTCTTAAAGGACCAACTCAACGCCTTTTATACTCAGCAGTATTTACACCAATTGTCACATATGGAGCTGTAGTTTGGTACCACCGAATGACTTTAGTGCATGCTCAACGTAAAATTCAGCAAATTCAACGACTTATGCTACTACAAATGACCCGCGCATGTAGAACGACATCAACTGCTGCCCTACAGCTACTAACAGGCCGCCTTCCTTTGGACCTGCACGTCGTTTTTATCGGACTCTCTAATGCATTTAAGAAGAATAAGGTAGCTGAATTCCTCACTATTCAAACCCGTACCGATACGGACATCAAACAGGAACATAAACGTGTGTGGCTAGAATTGATAAACTTATGGCAAACCCGCTGGAATAACTCCACAACTGGTGCAACTACTAAACTTTTCCTTCCTGAGGTAACCTACATCAACAAACAACGTTCCACTTGGTTCTTCCCTAACGTCTATGCTTCCTTCCTATTAACTGGCCACGGGTCCTTCAAGAGACGCCTTCTAGAGTTCGGCCTAGTCGAGGATGCCCTCTGTACCTGCGGAGAACCTGAAGACTGGGATCACGTGATGCACTCATGCAACGTATACTTAGATCTAAGAATCCAACTACTCCTAGACCTCCACACTACATCACTTCCGCCAGAAACTAAGTTATTGGAATCTAATGATACCTTCCGTGCACTGACCAGTTATGCCAACGAGGTCTTTAGTCGTCGCTGGCATCACCTGCAACTCCCGAACACTACTCCTGGATAACCTCCTCTAGACAGCAACTGATAACCAGCACCGGAAACTTCCAGACAAGAAACTGCAAATGGCGGCCAGCCCTGTCGACGCCGCTCCGTGATTCTAAATTGTGACGATCCTGGACTCTTTAATTTGAACTTTACCTATTCTCTTCTTCCTACCCACAGTCTTTCTCCAGGACTCCCACAACTGCACCTAGCACTCTTCCTGCTCCTTTTCGCCTGGGAGAATGCCTACGCTCTGTCATCCTCGCTATCTTGTCTGTCTTCCACTTTCCTGTCTCTTCTCGGCTCTTTCCTTGGCCTTCACCACTCTCGCTCCTGCAAGAGTGTGGACGGCCCGTCAGATGTCTTTTACACCCTGGTCCGGCTCCTCGTGCCAGTGGACGGATGCTGGGAGGCTCCATCCTGGTGATCGCGCCTCCCAGTAACGAAGAGGCCAGTCAAACAACACAAACAACACTACTCACACATAACCCACACTGACTGGCTTTGCTATGTTAACAGAGTATTTAACGCGGATTTGTGGGAAACCACGGGAACTGCATAACAAAAAACACTATATCCACACACACTAACTAACTAACTTCATTAATTATAACATAAAAAATATGTCGTCATTTATCAAACAAAAATTTGGATTCATTAGGTTTCATTTTCGTTAGTGCTAACTTGATAGCGATGGTGTACTTATAAATAGCAGAGAAGGCATAATTCAAATAGCGAACACTACTGTAGAGAATTATAAAAGGAGCTAGGGAATGATGCCAGCAGTGGGAAATGGAACGCAAATTATTAACACATACAACATACCTGATATCCTTCCTGATGAGGTAGAACATGCGTTGAAGAAAATGAAGACTCAGAAATTCCCGGGGGAAGAAGAAGTTACTGTAGAGTTGTTAAAACTGGGAGGAAGAGACTTGACACAAAAGTTGGCAAGACTTCAAAAAATGCATCAGAAAATTTGTGACGCATAAGGAGTTGAATAATGGAATCATAGTTTAGTTCCATAAGAAAGGAGATTAAACATAAACGGGAAATTATAGACCAATTAACTTGTTATCCCACATCTACGAGTTGTTTACATAGGTCTTCACTAACAAATTAGAAAGAATACTTGATGAGAATCAATCGAAAGAGCAAGCTGGCTTCAGGACAGGATTCTCAACTATGGATCATCTTCATGTAATGTCACAGCTAATGGAGAAAGCAAATGAATATAAAACACCATTATGCCTGGAATTTGTGGATTATGAAAAGGCATTTAACTTCATACAGCATAAGGCAATGTTTTGGCCACTGGAAAGACAAGGATACCCCATATATTATGATTTTGAAAATATATATGAGAACGCTACCTCATTTTTTAGACTAGACAAAAAAGCAGCAAAATTTAAAATTAAGAAAGGAGTTCGACAAGGAGAAACGATATCTCCAAAATTGTCTACTGCTGCCCTTGAGGAAGCTTTCGGAAGATTAGACTGGTCGCAGAAAGGAGTCAATGTGAATGGAGGGTACCTAAACCATTTACGATTTGCAGATGACATTGTGGTCATAATCAACGATCCCAAAGAATTAGAGGAAAATCTGAATCAGTTATGCAGACTAAAGATGAATATGGCTAAAACAAAAGTAATGACAAACAAGTAATGATAAACAAAAAGAGATATAATGATTGAAGGAGCAGTAATTGAAAAAGTGGAGTCATATACTTGGTCAAGTTATTATCTGTAATAATGATAAATGGCTGGAAGTCAAGAGAAGAATAAATTTTAGATGGATAGCATTCAGGAAATATAGTCACATACTGAGGAGCAATATCCAAATTTGCCTGAAACGTAAAATAATGAACCAATGTATACTCCCCGCCATGACTTATGGAAGCGACCATGACTTATGGAAGCGAAACTTGGGCACTCACCAAAACAATGGAAGAGAAGCTGAGAACTACAGAGGGAAAATTGAAACGAATTATATTAGGGATCAGACTGTTAGATAAGAAGAGGAACACATGGATTAGGCAGCAAAATCAAGCAAAAAGACATTCTTATCAAAACTAAAGAACTAAAAGGGTCTTGGGCAGGACACATAGATCGAAGACATGATGACAGATGGACTAAAAAAATAACAGAATGGTACTCAAGAGGAGCTAGAAGAAATCCTGGAAGACAACAATGGAGATGGACAGATGAAATTCACGAGTTTGTGGGTAGTAAATGGATGGGCATTGCTCAATACAGAAGGAACTGGAAAGTTTCTGGAGAGGCCTTCATCCTGCAGTGGATTGAAATGGCCGATGATGATGAACTTGATTGTTGTATAGATGTACATTTTAATGGTTGTATTTCCATTACTTTGTAAGTGAACGCATTATGTGACTTCTCTTTGAACGATATCTATGCTTTTTCACTCTCTAAATCTATTTTCATTTTTACTTTTAATGATCATTTACAATTGAAATGGCATTTTTTATTCTTTTTTTCGTCTGTGGCATGTTGCTCTTTCTCTCTTCTATAGAATTTTTTTTTCGGAAAACAACCTTTCGCATTCATTTTTAAATGTTCTTCGCTTTTAACTGGTTTATTTTTATTCGATAACTCAACTCATTTCTATGTTGCAATAATAGTTATAGAGGGCACTAGTACTTCCTTTTTACATAACCCTCTACTGAGCAACTCCACAGTTGTCACATCTCTTTTCTTCTGTTTATATTCCATTTACGCCTAGCTTGATGAGACATTTATACCTATCTCGATGAAACATAATTAAACGAATGTCAGGTATTTAATTGTTTTCTGATATTCATCATTTCTAATTTATTAAATTCATTTTTATTTTTGTCATTATTTTTCGACATTTTAAAACATATCACAGACTAATGATATTAGTTTCTCCTTCAACTAACACTCTCTCAACCAAGGCCCTGTCTAAGAGGTTGGGTATTTGCACATCTAGCTTGCCTAGTATCCTTTAAACTCTTTTCTCTTCTTTTTATCTTTCTTTTTTTCTTTCTTCCGTCAGTTGAGCTATTATTGAAATACAAGGGTGATTCAGACATTTTTACTTTTCTTATTCTTTACTAATTTCGACTCTTTTATTTTCACTAATTTTTTCTTCCCGCGACCTGTTTTATTTCCCGTTTCTATACCTTTGCCTGTTATATTAAATTTATATCTTCACTAAATTTTCAGTCAAAATTTACCTCTCCTTTTCTCGGTCATGCAAAATTAACCTACTCTTATATACAAGAATTTAAGATATTCATTATCTTTTTTTTTTAATTCACTCGTACTTTAATTTAATTTCTTTAACTTAATTATATACACTGCGTTGGGGCTACCCGACTTATGTTTTTGGAGGATCTATCATTTTCTCCCTTCCCCGCCCCTTTTTTTACCAATTATTTTTGATCTTTCCTCCATTACCACAAGTTTCAATAGAAACGCAGCTGTTTGATTATGATCAGGTGTAGCCCCCCTGATGAAATGCCTGATCTATGTACTAACTTTCTTTATTTTGCATCAAAGTTTTTCTTTCCCTTAGTTATCATCTTTCCACCCTCTGTTTGATGTGTTCACCATTTTTCTTTATTAATAATCATATATTTTTCCTTTTCCTTTTAGCTTCTTCACGTTTAATTGGCTCATTTATTCAGCTTTTAATTTCAGATAATTATATATAATTTTTCTTTTTCTTTTTTTTAATTTCTTGAAACGATTTTTTTTAATTTTTCATTATTTTCTTTCTCTTCTTTTTATATTAGTCTCGGCACCTTGTGTTCAATACCGCTTCATCTTTATGTATTTTTCTATGTATTAATTCATTCTGATTGATCTATATTCATTTATATCCTGTTTTGCAACTTTTCGCACTCAGATGCAATTCCGGTTTTTCCTTTACATTTCCTATATATAGGAAATCTTATATTGATCTGACCTTTTACATCTATTCCAATATATATATATATTGGAATAAATGTAAATAGATTAAGAGCGTATACCGTCTGAATATATATATATATATTCAGACTGTATACGCTATTCACCTAAAAAATCTAGAGGGAATACGGCGTAAACTCGCGTATATACTAAACTACAGCATTGGGTATTACGCTATCTAGTTTTTCGTTATACCTTGCTCTAATTAGTTTGGAATATACGTTATATCTAAATTATCCATCCTTTTGTTTTGAAAATACAGCAGTATACAGTTTTCTGGTTGTTGTTGGTATGCAAAATTTTGATTCTGAATTTGCTAATAACTTGCATTATGTATATAAGGTATATAATTCAGCTTTACTGAGAAGACGGATAAAACAAGAGCTTTTGGGTAAAAACTCTTTAATATCAGAAACAAGTTAAAATAAGTTTAAAATAAAGTAAATAAATTACTAAAAGCTTTCGAACTTAAGTTGTCCTTCCTCAGTTGGGAAATGAACGTTATTGCAAAAATAATAAAAAATATCAGGTGCGTGGCCATGGTGATCATGCGAGGTAAGACGCGTGAAACAGGTGCAGATAAAAATCAGCAGTTGGAAGTTATAGGCTTGTGGGTGTAACATTCAACGCTTCGGTATCCTGCGTGCGCCAACGTTTATCATACAGGGAGATCGCTGCTTCAATGATGGGATGGCTGCTTCCCTCCTTTGTTAAAGGCATAGACAACTGAAAATGTGATTCGAACCGTACGCGACGACGGTAGTGGCGGGATCGGTCGATAAATTTAACGTCGCGGCGTGGGTCGATGTCCTGCTGGATAGACCAGAAGGGCTCTACGATCGCTGAGTGTTCCAAATTCGCGGAATGGATTACTCTCTCGTGATCGGTGGTTCGATCTTCGAGTCTCCTGCCAGATTCACCAACGTAGCAATCAGTGCAGTCACAGCAGGAAATGTAGTACACCAAATCGCTTCGCAAGATATGGAGGAGACCAGTGTCTTTACCCCCAAGACAAGGTCCCGCAATTTCCCGCTTGGAAGCTGCAAGCACTTTATCCGGTAAGTCTGTAAGAGAAAGCTGTTGTGACAGGTCTTGGTAGTAGGGGATAAAGGATGGGTTATCGCTACGTGCGGCTCTAGTTTTCTGCCCGGTCCCGAGCCTGCGGGTCACACTAATCTAAAGTACTGGTAGGGTAGCCGAATTTAGCCAGGTCTGCTTTTACTCTAACGATTTCAGCGTGCCTCTCATACTAAACCCCTTTAACCTCGTACAAGCCAAGGATGTTTTCACATAAAATAAAACATCTTTCGTGCGTACAAGGTACACATGCTGCTTTTCTCGTGAAGAAAAACAGGCAAATCGACCAGAGAAAACGCAATTTATGGACATAATATAATGCACATTAAATGAGAATTTCAGCCTTGATCCGCCCTAAAATGGCAGCTTTTTTTTCACACTAAATAAACACAAACTGTATACAATATTCATGACTGGCTTAGAAGTGTGTTTGCTTCTTCACAGAGACATTCGGCCGGTATGTGAAAATTTCTGGGAATCGCCCAGGCAACTGGCACTGTCCAAACTTTGTCCACATTGTGAATCGCGATATGGATGACTGGTCTAATACACTTAAAATGATAATTTAAAATAATATAATTTAGTATGGAAATGGTAAACGAAATGATAGTCGAAAACTTGTGTATGGCCCATTGCAGTTGAACAAATGCCATTTTAAGAAGATCAGTTTTACCTGCTGTTTCTCCTCCGAATTTAAAGCAAAACACGGACGTACACACACATGTTGTTTTGAGATAAGATATTTGATGTATTTTGTAAAAAAAGCACGTAGTGTGCCTTTTGGCAACGTTCACAAATCAGCATATTATCATTTAAATAAGAGTAATTAAATTTATATCTTATTTGTTAAAATTGTTAAAATTGTACACAAAATCTGTCTAAAGGGTTTTACAAGTTAAGCAATAACGAGAATTGCGAGCACACTATGGAGGCTTTTGTAAATCAGATTTGAGGTATTTCGTCTTAAATATAGAAGAAAATTTTCTTGATTTTCTTTTACTTTCGCAAGGATTAGTACTACAATTCACATTGCATTTGTTAAGACCATTTCTGCTGGATTTTCGATTTCTTAGCTGCTTTATTTTAAATCAGGAGATGGTGTCCTATGAGCTTGTAACGGGGGTACTGTTCTAAATTACGCCAGTAATTTAGTACAGATCCGAAGTGGAGATTCAAAGTGAGTCTCAAAAACAAAAAAGGATTTATCCATAACAACTCGTAGTGGAGACAATTTTTAGAAAATATACGAGTATTCACATCAACTGTTCACAGTTGTGTTATCCTTCGAGAGAGAGATATCATATAAATGTTCTGGTTTATACTCCGGAAAGACCGCCAGGTTAGTGCAGTTTATAATAAATCGATCAATACAAACATTAATCGTAGTTAGTAGTCATGGACTTGATCCCCGTTCCACTCAAAGAGCTTGTGTTATTGAACTCGCGCTCCTGACAACTCCGCTACGCCAGACCTTAGTTTATAACTTTACGCTCCCAAAATTGAGAAACAAATTAAGACGAAGAGAAGATTCTACTGATGAGGGTTTTCTAAAAAGTAATATTTCAAAAATAAATAGCACAGTGTAAGTAAGGGGTTAGGAAGAGGGGCGCCAATGAGGAAATGTTGAACAATACTAAATGGGAAGAACAGATGAAGCCACCAACATAATTGTAACTAATTCTATTGTTTTATTGGCCTAATATTACAGTTACCTATGTTGTCTGCAATTAACTGTTTTTAAAGATAGCCAGGTAACGTTCAAAAATTACTTTCGCCATTAGACATCGAAGATATATACAGTGAATATATATGAAAAGTTTACGCTGATTTACAAAAAAAAATTACAGCGGAGTTATCCTTACTAGCAATTGGTTTGCATTTAAAAATGAAAATATACTGGCCTTACTGGAGAGAAAAACGAATTCTATAAATAAGATTGCCAATTTGAATTAGCGAAATAGTGTTTTTTCGTAATGGTGTTATGCATACCGGGAACTCGGGAGCTACGTCATGAGTTCGAGAACGAAACCCATGACCAATTTCTAACTGCGTTAGAACAAATAAACAATGATTTTCAAGGTATTTACGAACTAATTTTAAATAATTTCTAAAAGTGAAATTCATTATCAGCATACACTTCTTGCAGTTATACTACTTACGTGACTTAAAGCAGAAGACGATCTTGGTCCCTTGATGAACTGTGCAATCGGTTAAGTTTACGCAGCAATCAATGAAAGCGCATGCGCTGAGGTCAGCATAATTCGTGAGAGGAACCTCGAAATCGAGACCTAATACCAGAAGCAGAGAGAAATATGTATTAAATATTACGGTATTCAAAATGTCCACTATACAGTGTTAATGAATAATGTGGATAAACTATTTCAAAATATGCAGTTTACGCGAAGATACGTATCCATGGTAAAAGCTGGTTGAAATACTTACATGGCTGTGTGTCCTCAGATCGGACGGAATGGAGCAGTATTAGAATTGCCGTACATATAACTGACTTCATGGTTGCTGTTAATGATCGTGGTGAATCTTCTTTTTGAAGTCTTCGTCAAAAGTTCTCTTCCCCCACAAGCTGCTCCGACTTTTATACATAAAAGCAGGTGACGTTCAGCAGATGAAACTTCTCGAATGTTTTGATGACTCAGTGATCCACCCCGTCATGCGCAGTGGAACACCAAAAACAACAATAATTCGTAATATTTTCGTCAAATAAGAACGTGAGCTGATAACCAATCATGTTCTTACTTCAATATTTTAATCATTAAGTGACGGAAAGCAGCTGGCAGTCATATGCATCCATCCCTTGGTAAAACGTTTAGTGTTTCTGTTCTTCAGCAGACATGAGCACAAACGCGTCCTGCAACAGTGGCACATACACAGAAGCGTTTAGTGGGTCCAAGTTCTCTCTCTGCCCACTGATTTCGATAGCTAATCGCCACTGGCTAACGTATTTCCAGAATTTCGAGTGCTACTTTAAACATGTTCTTTGCCATGTTCTTTCTGTTTTAATAATAATTATGCGTGGTTGTGAACCCCAACAAACTTGCGAGTGCTGCGGAAGAACTGATAAAGTTTTTTGATCTGTAATCGCTCATGCAAAAGTAGCATGGGGGAGCGTTCTTCTGGCACATCTATGATTCCAAAGATTAGTGGTAGACAGGGCCTTGAAAATAGGGGATGCATTGCTTGTGCCGCATCAGGGCGCCCGATCTAGGTGTCCCAATAAAAGGAGCCATCAAAGTCTCGACTTAAATAAACGAGCCCTCTTAACCCCTTTTGCATCCGGACCGTTTAGTACCTTTACACGGCCATGGTGCTACGGCCTGAGTTCGATATATCTACAGCCAGTGCAAAAGCAGTATCCCAAGCGCTTGAAGAAACAACGCGGAGAAAGACAGCACAACTAAGTAGCTAAAATATCTTATAGAATCATTTGCTATCATTTGAAAGAAAGGCAGCCCGGTTCGATAGCGAATAAGGGTTAATATTTTTTTGGCTAGTATCTGTAATTCGTTGCATAAAGTACTTCTTGGTATATTCAACTAAAATGCGTTGAACTTCTACAAAGTACGATCACATCTCGAGAACATTGTACAACAGTGTTTATGTATTACAATTCATGTGTTCATTGTTTTTGCACTGCTAAATGCTGCATTATATTTAAGATACCTCTATGTTTAGGATACCCCTGGCGCCTTGTCGTGACCTGTATTGTCAGCTATATTCCGTACATGAATCCATTTCTGCTGCGTTGCACTTCTAAATATGGTGTAGTTATTAGGAAAGACTGTCCTCACATGTGAGGAGTTTTGCTAGCTCTGATATGTTTGATTTTATGATTTGGTGGTGTCAAGGGATCCAGTTAATGTTCTGCAAAATATTCTCCCTGAGGTGGTCTATTAGTTGTCACATGTTAAGTCAGGGCGTATTAAGTACTACAACTTGAGAAACGCTTTCAGATATTAGGAATTCAGGACTACCATATCACGGGACATACCAGGAGACCAGGGTGGCACCTTAACACGAATTGCGTAAGCACCTTGGAATGATGGACAGCTGTAAGCGTTTGTTTATATTTCCGACAACTCCGAGTAACTTTTTCTTTGAACCTCTCTGATAAAGGTTATGTAAAGGACAGCTTATCGTCTTAAATGATCCGTAATTCTCGTCGACGTTCCTTTCTATTGATGGATATTCATATCGTTGCCTTCGCAAGTGACAGAGCGAATATAACCACCGTCCTCCTACATCGGATAGAAGAGAACTTATTTCTGATACTGTCAATCACGGAAGAAATTTTTCTGGGCTTTTTTCAACATGTTGTGCGTTAGAGGCAAAGGTCGAATTCACTCTCTCTCTCGGAAAAACTTGGATTTTGCTCACCAACCAGAAAACCCAATGCACAACACAGATAATTACAGATACAATGCATTGGCAATTTATAGATTTCGTTTCTTCAGCTTAATGTACACTTCCACATTTTTTTTCACATCGATTATGATGTATCGTTGTGTTTCTGTTAATAAAATTATTTTTGGTACATATATTCTGAATTCCGTTTCTAGGTCTGTAGTTCGAAAAATTTATCAGTGCTGATATTTCTCAGAAATATAAGATGTATGCGTTTCTTTATCGGTACCATAATGCGGAAAGGAACACGTTTAAGTTTTCTGCATAGGAAATAAATTTTATATGATATGAAGGGATGTAAAGCTTTTGAGAAAAGGATTACGGACAATGACGTCCCTGTGGAATCCCTCTATTTAATGTAAAATTCAGGGAGTACTTTCTTGCTTCACAACAACTTGTCGGTTTTAAAGTCACTGTTTAAGTATAGAGTAAATCACCAGTTATCCGGACGTGCTTTTCTAGTGTTCCATAGATGAAGTTGACACTAAGTTTTCCCTAAGCAGCCCTGTTGTCTAAAGAAATGACATCGAGCTGATTCTTATCCTGAAGAATTCTATGTATCATAAAAATTTATCAAATGGAGTGTAAATTGTGTATTTGATATATATTTACATTTTTTCACTGAGTGTAAATAAACAGGACTCTGACCGAAACACTGATCTGCAATGGGGCTCTTCTCAAAATTTTTAATAAATTGCATTTCACAGACACCGGTCTGAAATACTTTGCTCAGTTATATTTTGGAATAGGTTCTGTAAAATACAGTTTCTAACTGCAGAGATGTGGGCCGTCATCGAGAACTTGGTCGAAAATTATGTAAATGGTTTCAAACTCGTAAGGATTAAAGGATCGTACTAAATATTGAAAGGAGCTCTCGATTTTAACCGTGCATTTGTAGGGAAGATTCAAAATGTGCACGACTGATAACGTAGAAATCATGAATGAAGAAAAGGCTGGACTAAATGTTTTCTGAAGGCCATCATTTCACAGGTGTACTCTCTAATGCTAATATTTTGGCTGCGCGGAATGCAGCTCTTGTCTGGTTAAATCCAGTAATATTCAGTTCCAGGGGATCGCTCGCTTCGTGGGATCCTGGTGAACGCATATATTTCGTTATCTATTTTATACTCTGTCTCTATTAGCCTGTTTACGTTCAGGTATTCCAATAGACTTAATCTGCTTCCTTGGCGTGTCTGCGGGTAATTCCGTTTTCTTTAACTGATTTTAATCGATTGAGAATCACTTTCTCATTAAGACGTTTTCGAGAAAAGCTTTTTTTTTTTTTTTGCTTACTAAATAGCTTTAAGAGCAAGATCTCTAGAGGTATAAGATAGTGATCAGAAGAAATCTTGTTGAGAAAACTGCATATAACTCCTTATATTACGTGCACGAGATCTAACCCTTGCAAGCTTCTAGCAGTGGAGTCTAAGAAAGCATTAAGCCAAGGAACGACATGAAGTTGGCCGATGCTTTTTACGATAAATTCCTAACCCTACTTGCAATGCTGATTGATGCAGCCAGTCATGTCATCTACTGCCCGCCCACCAAATCTGACGAAACTTGAAAAATTCTTATTTGGAAGACACTGTTTCTTCTCGACAAACTTAACTAATTACATTCCTCACTTCACGTTAATCTCGTAAAGGATCTGAAACGTTCATTAGGAATGATTTCACAATCAAGCATTCAGTCAGCTTCATTTCGCCAAATTTTCAAGGTTTCTATCTCCCTTAGGATTAATGTCAACGTTTCTTTTCTGAAGTTCTAAAATTTGTACTGCTCACCAAAGACATCATCAGCGAGTAGTGCCATGTCAGAGACCACCCGTCCGTATCAAAGTACCCAGAGTATCTGCCTGCACCATCTTTTATCAGAATGTGCGTAGTCTTAGGAACAAGCTTGATACTATGGAGCAAATTCTGCTCCCCGGACATTTTGATCTGCTCGCCATCACCGAAACCTGGCTGAATGATGATGAAGAATTCCTAGCAGCAGCAGCTGCCAGAGCTGATTATGGGGTCGTATTCACATCTCTGATTGCACGCAAGGGTGGAGGCGTCGCAATATTCTACAAGAAATCCGCTTTCAAGCTATTGGATAATAAATCCAGTAACTCTCCTAACTATGAAGCAATCCTCGTTACGTTAGGATACAACTTCGTGACGTTTGACGTCTGTGTGCTGTATATGCACAGAGACTCTTAAGGTATGTGCAATGTAACTCTTGCACATACCTTAAGAGTTCTTATCTGTTACCCCCAACTGGACGTATTATTTAGATGTTCTGGGGGCAAAGACGTTTCACGTGAGCGGGGAGCTAATATCAGGGAAGAGAGCCTAAAAAACTTCAAGGGTTGTGTTAGGGTTGTTAAATAAACAAGAACAGTAAATCTTAATTGTTTATACAGTAACGTTAGAAGTGTCGTCAATAAAATTAGCGAATTCGAACTGCTGGTTAAAACAAGTAACGCGGACATAATAGGGCTTACAGAGACGTGGTGCCACCCGGAAATTGGGGATGATGAGTTTCAGTACGGCTTGTATAATGTATTTAGGAAGGATAGGTTAGATAGAAGGGGTGATGGGGTAATGCTTCTTATCAGAAGCAGCCTGAGTGCGACGATAGCTTTCCCGGATTCAGACATTTCACATGCTAGTATAGAGTCTGTATGGTGTGAGATAGTTGGAAACAAAGGTATAATGCGAGTAGGAGTAATCTACAGACCACGTGATTGTGAAGATTATGACAAAAGCCTCTACATGCAAATGGAATGGGCAAGTAAGCGTCATTGCCTTATTATGGGTGATTTCAATTTACATCTAATTGATTGGAGTAAATGGGAAGGAAACTCGACATGGGGAACAAAATTTTAAATCAACTAGACGACTGTTATTTGTATCAACATGTCAGGGAAAGTACTAGAGAAAAGAATATCCTAGACCTCATCATCACACATGAATCAGATGACATAACAGGGCTGACAGTAGAGGAACCAGTAGCAGGAAGTGATCTCGGAGTTCTACGGTGGATGATGACGAGAGAGGTAGCAGAAGTAAAAGGCAAAGGAATGGGTTTTAATTTCAGAAAAGGAAATTACGATGCCTTAAGGTACTACATAGCCTCTATTAACTGGGTAGATATCGCGCAGAGAATGAATACAATTGAACTGTGGTACGCTTTTAAAACATTAATCACAGATGCCTTGAATGCGTATATACCATTAAAAAAATACTCCACGAGAAGGGTTCCAAGTTGGATGAATAGTGAAGTTGCCGCATTACTTGAGAAGAAAAAGGTGGAATGGAAAGGTTACAGAGCAATAAAAAGTACTGAAGCCTATAACAGCTACAAGATGATGTGTAATAGAGCCACAGAAAAGGTTCGACAGGCAAAGGCAGTTTATGAGAAACCACTAGCAAACAGAGCAAAGAGGGGAGGGGGGATAAAGAATTCTACACATATATAAATGCCAAGAAGAGCAGGACAAACCAGATCGGACCTTTACGTAAGGGAAAGGGGATAGTAATAAATACACCAGCTGCCGTTGCAGATGAACTCAACAGTTATTTTGCATCGATATTTACAAATGAAAAGCCTTTTGTGGCAATGGGAAATTGTGGGAGCGAAGTTAAAAAATGTGTAATTAATGACACTGAAATTTGGCAAGATTATTTAATGAAAAAATTTTCGAGCCTACAGACCAGTAAGGCTCCTGGAGTTGATGGAATATACCCTATAATCTTAAAAGAGGCGGCAAGCGAGTGCATTGAACCACTGAGGCTAATTATGCGAGCATCAATAGACTCTGGAGAGATTCCCTTGGATTGTAAAAGTGCAAATGTATCTCCCATACATAAGGGTGGCTCTAAAAGTGAAGTTGGAAATTATCGACCTGTCAGTCTGACTTCAGTAGTAGGGAAAATCATGGAGGCAATGATCACGGGTGGAATTCAGAATCATTTGGATCGAATTGAAATTCTCAAGGATACTCAGCATGGTTTTGTAAAGGGAAAATCATGTTTAACAAATCTGGTTCACTATTTCGAAAGGGTCACTCACGAACTGGATTTAGGGAATAATTTCGACATTGTTTATTTAGATTTCAGCAAAGCTTTTGACTCAGTCCCACATGAGCGGTTGCTTTATAAGCTGGAACAGGTTGGAATCACTGGGAAAATCCTTAGATGGATAGAAGGATGGCTTCAGGGCAGGAGGCAGAGGGTTGTGATAAATGGCTATTCCTCAGATTGGATTGATGTAAGAAGTGGGGTTCCCCAAGGATCAGTATTAGGACCACTGTTGTTTTTAATTTTCATAAACGACATTGATTAAGGGATAGAGGGCGTGATGTCTAAATTTGCAGATGATGTTAAAATTGGTAGAGTAGTTAATGATCACTGTCAAGCTGAGCTTCTTCAGAGAGACCTAGATAGACTTCAGGAATGGTCAGAAAAATGACAGCTGTGCTTTAATCCAACAAAGTGTAAGGTATTACACCTGGGAAACAGTAATCCCAAAAAAACTTATTCACTTGGTGGAATTCAACAAAACCCAGTACTGGGGGAAAGGGACTTGGGTGTTACGATACGGTCAGACATGAAATTCTCTGAGCATTGTAAACAGGTTGCAAGGAAGGCCCATGATGTCCTATCGATGAACCATCGAACTTTTGCAAGTAGAGATAGGGACGTGATAATCCCATTATATAAGGCTTATGTTAGACCACACTTGGAATACTGTGTTCAGGTATGGAGACCGCACCTAAAGAAAGACATCGAGCTTCTTGAAAGGGTGCAAAAGAAGGGTAACTCGCCTGGTGAGATCGGCAAAAGGGCGTCCTTATGAAGAAAGACTTCGAATATGTGGGTTGCAGAGTTTGGAAACTAGACACCTTAGAGGAGATTTGATTGAGGTGTTTAAGGCTCTGAGAGGCATCAGTAAAATGAATGATGACAAAATTTTGAAGATTATAAATGATGCTAGAACTAGGGGACATGAGTTCAAGTTACGGGGGGAAATGTTTAGATTGGAATGCAGGAAGTTTTATTTTAGCCAGCGAGTTATAAATTACTGGAATAAGTTGTCTTCATGGGTGGTAGAGGCCGACAGTTTGGGGAAATTCAAAGGTCATCTGGATAGTACTTTCGGGTAAGGGAAGCGCATAGGACGATAGGTTTAATTTTTTTTTTATTTTATTTTTTTTTTATTTATTAATTATTATTATTTAGTTACTTATTTTATTTATTTATTTTTTTTTTTTTGTTTTTATCATTGTTTTGTTCGGATTTTTTTTTTTTTTTTTTTGTCTGGTGCAGCATAAGCCATAGGCTTTCTTGCACCATGCGCCCGTTACTAATACTAATACTAAAACTAATATACCCCCGAAGCCGTCCCAGCAAATCATCCTTAAAGTTTCCAACTGGTTAATCAATCAGCTGCATCCCACAGCTTCTCACTTAGTTTGTGATGATTTCAATTTACCTCCTCAGCTATCTAATCTGAAAAAGGATCTTCTGGCACACTTGAGATGTGCTGACCTACAACTTATTAATGAAGCTCCAACCAGGAGGAATAACCTCTTAGATCTAGTTCTAGCCTCTTTCCCTTGATCCCTTGATTACATTACAGAAACGTCATTTGACTCTGATCATGTCCCGATACATGTGACCGCATATCTGTCAGCCCCCAAATTAGAAGCCAGAAAGACAACAACAAAGGTTGACATCACTAGCCCCAACTTACTTGACGTAGATAAGTGCATCAGAGCCGCCTCTCTCATTCCCTGGGTGGCCTTAGAGACTTGTGACCCAGAACTAGCTGTGAACATTCTCACAAACTGGATCAACACGGTTGCCAAATATGCTGCCTCTAAAAAGATCACAATCAGTCCATATACAAGACTTTGGTGGAATTCTGAACTCAAAATGAGTTTCCAGCTGAAGCAACAGCTCCATCGCACATGGAAACAGTCGCAAAATGTCAATGATCGTATCGTTTATTCAAGGGCACGGGCTCAATTTAATCGGCTGAAATCTGAGGCAATCAAATTATACGTTAACCGTGAGCTGGCTAAAGGAAAATTTCCATACAAGAAAGTGAACCCTCATTTTCCTTTACAACTTGATCCTGAATTGTGGCTCGATTTCGTCACAAGATTTAACCGTAATCCTATGCCAAACTCAGATCTAGCTCTACTAACAAAGCCCATCCAGCAAGAAGTGTTGAACAACATTCAGATTACAAAACAACAGCTGATCGTAGCCATCAATTCACTACCTGCCTCGTCAACCACCGTGATGATGGAGTTCCCCAATTCATGCTCAAATGCCTAAGTCGTACATTATTCATCCACTTTTAATTATCTTCAACCAGTTTCTCTCGAACAAAATTTTCCCACAGCAGTGGAAAAACTATCTCATCAAACCTTTAGCCAAACTTTAGTCGCCATCGAAACCTAAACACTTTCGACCCATCTCCAACTCCTCCAGCCTGCTGAAGCTCCTGGAGAAGGCCTTACTCCCCATCCTCACTAAACAGATCTTGCCCAGTAATCCAGCCAAAATTCACTACTCCCTTCCAAACAGATCAACGATCACCAATCTGCTAGGGACCACGAATACTATCTTGTCCGCATTGGAGAATAGGCAGGAACTAGCTGTGACTTACTTAGACATTCAGGCTGCATTTGATGCCGTCCAAGTAAACCAACTTCTCACTCTCCTGGAATGCCACTTCCAGATCACATTGAACATAGTATGCTTTCTCTCCTCTCTTCTGAATAACAGAGTTATAAAGCTTCATACAAGAGATCGCACCCTTACTAGATCCGTCACCGCAGGAGTCCCACAAGGAGGGTCCTTTCGGGCCTTCTGTTCTCATCCATTATCTTCCCACTGGTTGCACATTCTCGATGTCTACTGAGCTATGCGGACGATATCAAGATACTCATTCCCATCATTCCCGGTCAAGACCTAGATCTGGTAAAAGTGGAAATTAACAACACTCTCACCACAGTCACATCTTACCTATGCCAGTTTGGGCTCAAGATCAATCCTGCTAAGTCCGAATTCATGGTGTATTCATTGAAGCAAACTCCTTCTTCTCTCTAGCCTTCAATCGGCAACACCCTCATCCCAATTGTGTCCAGCCATCGTGATCTGGGCGTTGTATTCGACCCAAAACGTCGATTCAACGCCCACATGGATATGCTCCTCACACGTACTTCAAGACTCCGGTGGATAGCAAAACAACATCTCCTTCATATCACAGATAAAAAGATAACCGTGAGGTACATAAGAACAGTTATCTTTGTACCTTTACTATATGCTGCTGAAAATTGGGCGTCAGCGGCACCGTCAATAAAGAAACCACTCTTTGCCACAGAATTCTGGCTCCTAAAGTGGGCCAACAGGAAGCACAACCTTCCAGCTCTGATTCGTACCACACAGCTTGCCAACTCTCTCGGAATTCCACGGCTTCCCACCTTAGTCGACTACCAACGCCTCCTAGCAACAGTCAAGATGATAACAGGCATAATGGCAACACCTTCATTCTGGGATACCTGTGGCTGGAGGATTCTCCCTGCTGCCCTTAGGGCCAATCCCGAGCTCTACTCGCATTCAGCGCGACTCCATCTCTCGGACAGGTTCCTTCCTCAGCAGATGCTCAAGCAAACCCAGGCACTGGACGCCGACCTGAACAAATTCGCTGCTGACCAGACTTACCGGAAAAAAATTATGACGAGTAGGACTAATCAGCAATGACTGATGTATACCTTGCATCTGTTCCTGTCTGATTGAGCTGATGCTCTTATCTCGATGTTAAGCCAGCTCAATCAGATTTAACTCTCTTAAGGAGTTCTCTCCTTTGTATTATAATATGTTTTCTTTGTAAAATTACCTTTTTGTAAATAATTGTTCAATTTTTCCAAGTTTGGGAAACTGTAAGCCCCTGGCTTTATGGCTGTGAAGGGTAATAAAGATTATCTCTCTCTCTCTCTCTCTCTCTAAATTTCTCAGTTTTTGATAAATCTCTCTCGCTCATTAAAGTTGATACAAAGTTACTTCCTCTGTCAGTCAATAGGGTCTGCGGAATTGCATGTCTGTCTGGCACCAACACAATTTACAAAAGCAGTTGCCACTTCCTCTGCTTTTCGTGTCTTCAATGGTATTGCTTCTGTGTATCTCGTAAAACAGTACACTGCAATCAACAGGTAATTATCCCCATCTAAACTAGTTGGCAAAGGCCCAAGGATATCCATACTCACTCTGTACCCAGGTGTTTTTCCATCTGAGTGAGTATGGATACTCACTCAAATGGAACCCGCATCTGCTTTGCCTTTGCTTTCGAATTATATCCTCTTTTCTCCAAGCATGAAGTACTAGTGTCTACATAAATTTCACATTACTGTACATGTTCACCCCAAAAAACTTTTCTAATTTTCTGTAATGTTTTGTCAAATGTCAAATGAACGCTAGAGGGACTACTGTGGCAAGCACCCAAAATCTCACATTTTAATCCATGTAGAACCACGATTTGCTCAAAAAGCTGATCTGGAGTTGATTTTGCATCAGGTAGAGTGTAATGGTATAGCACTCCATCATTTAAGTAATAGGAATTTGGGATCTTAGATAAAGCTGGGGTTTCACTCTAATTGAGTGAGCATTGAGTTCAGCTTGTTTTCTTCCCTCTGTAACGACCTCATCAACTCTTTAGTGGCTTCTTTTGGCATTAATAACGCTTAAAGCATGATTCCGGTCGACATCGTCGAAACTTCTTCAGTACTAGGTTTCTTTGGACTCTTAGGCTTAGAATCTTCTTCTAATACTGGTCGAGATAAAAAGCCTGCATTTGAATGCAATTTACCTGGGCAGTATACGACTTTGAAATCAAAGTCTTGTAGCATTAAGTTCTAACGAGTTAAACTAGGAGTACGATCTTTTAATTGGAGAAGGTATCTCAGTGGTGCATGGGCTGTGATTAGCTGAAATTTGAAACTGTATAAGAAAGGTCTGAATCTCGAAATGGAGAAAACGTCTGCCAAACTCTCTTTGTCCACTGTGCTGTATGACTTCACAGGCTACTTAAGCACCCTGCTTGCATGCGCAATTGGCTGTCTTGAGCCATTTAATTCCTGTACCAAAACCCCTGGAATTCCTCTTCCAAAACCGCAAAAGCATTTGCGTCGAAGCTAACAAATAATGGTTTTAAAAATCTGAATATATTAATAAGGGTTTTGTTATCAAAGGAGATTTTAAATTGTCAAATGCAGACTGAGTTGCTTCATTCCACTCAAAGGGTGTATCCTTTTTTTGACAGTTTGGTTAGCTTTCGAATATCCAAATATAAGATATCAAGGTTATTCCCTGCATCCAGTCCCTTTGTAACCACGTCATAGTATCTAATCAGATTGGTCAGACAAGACTTCTCCTTAAAAAAAACCATGCTGTGTCCGAGCTATAACTGAAGTCTTGTCTAGATGATCCTGCAATGCTTCTTCAACCAGTGCTTCCATTAATTTCCCTAATAGTTTAACATCTATTTCCATCGGTTTAACCGATGGAAATAGATGTTTAACTAACAGGTCTAACTCGTGTCTGCCTTTGATCCTCATTTGTGAATTGGGGTCATATTTGCACATCTCCAGTCCATCCGTACCTCAGCTGCACAAAAGGTAGCTCTCATAATTATGGCTAAGGGCTGGCTTACTTCCTTTGCAGCCTCCTTTAATATAATTGGATAAATCCCATCCATCCCAGGTGCATTTTTTATGTTTATCTTCAACAATTTCTCTTACGCTTACTTCTCAGTATTACAAAATCATTTAGCTCATTGCCAGAGTTTGATTAACCTCTGGCATTCCCCTCACTGAATAACTCCTCATGTATGAATGTAGATGCAAAATATCAATTTAGTTTGTTAGTCACTTCAGCAGGATCATCAATATCCAGTGGACCAATCTGATTCATCACTTCGATTGTAGAGTTTCATAGGTAAAGAACTCTGCTGTTTTTCTTTGCATCATTTGCCAAAGATTTCTCATAATCTGGCTTTGTCTGCCTAATCTCCTTTGTGATTTGGTTACAGTCCAGGTTATATCTATCATTAGGCTTCCATGTAACCCATTGATTTATATATATCCCATGCATTTTTCTTCTCTGCCATATGTCTATTAGTTCATCTGACATCCGTTTAGGCCTAAACCTTGAACAATATTTCTTAGTTGGTTTCTAAAGCATAGTAGCCACCAAGATTAAATCTTTGAAAGCCACCCATTTTGAATTTGCTATTGGTAACATCATCAGTTGCTCCCACCATATAGAATTTAAATACTGTCTCAGGCCACCATAGTCGCCTTTACAAAAGCAAAAACTTTTCTCTTTACCCCTGATGGTTGTTACCTCTTTGAGTAAATCCCACTTCAGCACACTGTGATCAGTGCCACCTAGTGGTTCCTTTATCTGCAGATTCTTTACTCATGAAGAATCACTACTGATAATCACATTAAGAGTATTACTCCATATAATTGCTTCCTGAACATGCTGATGTAGAAAAAATCATCCAGTAAATCCACAAAAGCCTTACTAGTGTGTCAGTGATCAACCCACAAATTGCTGTCAATATCTGGGAAATTAAAATTCCCCATTATAAGACTCTCTGAGTTACTGACCCTCTATTTCCCTGTACAGTTTCTTATTATACTCATCCGAGTCATTAGGCCTATAACACACTCCTACTCTCAATTTTGATCTCCCTGTGCTTATGTCACACCAATCTGACTTGACACTGCACTGTCCAGTGATGTCGGCTTGATGCACTTCCTTCTATTTTATGTTTCTTAACTAATAGCATAATCCTTCCTCCCTTACTGTACTTGCTGTACACATTATCCTTTCCAAATTGCAGTTCTCCTTTAAATATATCTGTGTGACACCACATCTCCGATATCCCAACTATATATGTGCCTTTGATGTTTTGACCAACAACTCAAACTTATCAAATTTATTTACCCAGCTTAGCATTGGTGTATACGCAAGTATACATGCACCTGTTCCTATTCTTAACTACTCTAACACAACCCATATGTTTACTTGTACCAGAATGACTCGCAATAGTCTCAGAAATACCCTGCATCTTGTTTTCTAGGCTGCTGCTCATTCCAATAGGAGTAGTGCATGAATCACGTTCACCTCTGCCAGCCCCTACTATTAATCTATTAGTCTGTGTATCCCGCCTAAACTAGTAGTTTTACGACCCACCTAACACTGCCTCGATAGCATTAGCAAATATTTTGCACTCTTTCTGTTTAAGTGTATCCCATCCCAGCAGAAGCAGTCTTTCCTCTTGACAAGCACAGACCAGGCTAGAAAAATTCTACCCGTTGAGACTTGCACAATCTTTCCAGGGCCGAATTTATCGACAAAATTCTCATCATATTCTCCCTCCTATTGTCTCTAGGCAGAATTACAGAGACTCTCAAATTCAACCCGAATTTACTTATTTTTTACAACAGCCTTCTATGGACACAGGAGATGGTCTCTTAATATTTACTCGCTCCCTTAAATGTTAACTTCTTTCATATTAGCACATTCTACCTTGACAAGGTCTGTTCGATTTGATAGGTGCAGTGGCTTAGAGGTGAAACGTTTGCCTCTGCCACAGACATCTTTCTCTCTTGAGATAACTTGTCTAATGAACATCTAACAGCCATGTCATTACTGCATAGATTATAATTAGGTTCTATTATCACTGCATCTTCAGGAAAAGTGTGGGTCGCACTGTACAATTAATACTGTCTCAGTATTAGGTGGGATAATGTGTTTAGATATTAGCTTTTCTATTGTTTTGTGTCACCTAAAATCTTCTCTGAGACCCCTATTTCTCTCATGCAAATGCCAAGTGGCAAAGATTTTAATATTCGTTTTCCTGAATCTAAGGTAAAAGATCGTCTTCGTAAAATGTCTGATTGGAGAACTACTTCGTATTTAAGGCTCAAGGCATCTAAGGCCATGAAGACAATCTCCGTATACGTCTTTCCATCTAAGGTTAAATTTACTGCAATTATTGTGCATAAGAACACAACATTACCTCCAATCCCACGAACAGTAAACTCAAGCAGTCTGTGTTTCAAAGATTTGTCATGTCGAATTAAATTTTTGCACTAATTAATGATATTGATGCACCACTATCAATTAAAGATTTATTTGGGATACCTTGAATTAAGCCAGCAACTTGAAGTAAATCCATGTCGTTTTCAGCTATAAAAGCACCACGTTCTGCGGTAGTGTATCTAAAGGCGCAATTCCTCAGTGGAATTTCTCCTTTGCTACTTGTTTCCAATATTGCCTCTTTCAAGGTGTGCGACTATGTGCCACAATGTCGCATGCGGAATTTGAATCCACGTGTCGCATGCGCTATGTCGTCTATGCTTTGAAGCATGCCTCTCAACGATTCCATGGAGGCAACTTCAGTTTGGTGCATCATGTCTTTACAAACAGTCGCGGCAGCTGCATATTTGGTAATAGCTTTGAATCATATAAAAAAAAGAAGAAAGCCACGGTGGTGGAGAAGGGAATTATATATTGGTGTTGAAGAATCGCAGAATGAATTTTACAATAAATTGGTTGCTGACGATGAAGCATTATTTCGAAATTTCACACGAATGAGAAAAGAAGATTTTGAGTACTTGCTTGAGAAAGTCTCACCTATTATAAAAAAAAAAATATATGATACCAACTTTCGTGAGGCAATTCGACCTGGTGTGAAAATGTTAGTAACATTGAGATATTTGGGTACGAGTGATAGCTATCCATCCCTTATGTATCTGTTTCGGATATCTGTGCCAAGTATTTCTCGAATTATTCCAGAGGTATGCAGAGCTTTGATCGACGTTCTACATGCTTTTGTCGAGGTAAGCAAAAATATTATTATGCTAAACATTTTATTTATTACAAACATACATATATTATTACAAGATTTCAAGTCAATTCGGCAGAGTCTTCTTAGTTAGGAATTCAGAAAGTACTGGAAAAGTCAAAAGGTTTTCTGAGCTGTTGGATGGCTCGGAAAACGTCGTTGCAGATGCTCCAGAGGTAGAACAGTGAACTACTACTTTCATACTCGTAGTTGTGAGGCAGATTCTCGGCCCGAGAGGATAGAAAAGAGCAACCACTACTTTCATAGTTATTATGAAGAGGTGTACTAGTTCGAATAGGCACATTTTCGACATCATATTTGCCCATGGCTGCTTCAAATAATGTATTATTTTTATGTGCTTAACCATTGTTCGTGCTCTAGAGCTTAAATTTCGCAGCTCATTAGCCACATAGTCTCCATATGTTGAGCAATCATCTCTTTGACACGCATTTTTTAAAATACTATATGCTTCCTCTTCACGATCCGAAGGAGATAAACGCTTCCGTGTCTTTTTAGGGGAAATGTATTTTTCATTTTCCTCTTCACAGCTATTTCTTTCGCGTTTATTGGACATTTCATGATGATTTCAAGGCTCATTGACTTCTGCTTGAGAATCTTGAGTGTGTCGACTGCCTTCTTGTTCTTCTTCTTCTTCCTGCAATTACAAAAATGCAATTACCAGATAACTAAATTTGTTTCGAATTTTTCCAGATGCCGTACACTGAAGATGGGTGGAGAAAGATAGCAAAAGATTTTGAAGTTTCCTGGAATTACCCGCATTGTGTTGGAGCTTGTGACTGAAAACACGTAGTCATGCAAAACCCAAAAAACAGTGGCAGTATGTTTCTCAACTACAAGGGACTTTCAGCATTGTTTTGATGGCCATTGCTGACGCAAACTATAATTTCATATACGCTAATATTGGCTGTCAAGGCAGGATTTCTGACGGAGGTGTTTTTCGAGAAACGTCATTTTATAAGAACTTGGCCAAAGGAAACCTACAATTACCTCAACCACAACCACTTCCTTGTAGCAATAAGTTATCACCTTATGTAATATTGACGGATGATGCGTCCCCTCTGCAGGAACACATCATGAAACCCTTTAGCGGCTACCACGACAAACGCCCTAGTCAGAGTCAATACAATTATAGACATTCTCGCGTTCGCAGAGTAGTGGAAAATACTTTTGGGTTGCTAGCATCTGTGTTTCGTGTATTTAGAAAACCACTAATTATTCCGGGATCATGGAAGGCAGTTATCCAAGGCGATACTGGTCTGCAGGATTTGCAACATAGAGCACGGAGGGCAACTTTTGAAGCTAAAGAAGTGAGAAACGAATTTATGAGATATTTTCAATCAAATGAAGGACGGACCTTGGCAGGACCTTTATGCCTAACTTTTATATGTACTATTCAAATATATAATTATTCAAATTAAGGTAATTAAGTTTTAAATTTAAAAGAAACTCACCTCAAAGTCCTCCTCATCACTGACAGCAGTTCACAATGTTGATCTAGGCACATCGACGTCCAATAAAAAACTCAAAAGCTCAAATGCGAACCATTTCCCTTTTTTGCTAGGAGATGAACCACTCTACTTTGATTGTAATTTTTTTTTTTTTTGCTCACGATGGAAAGCTGAACGCAAATTCTTGATTTTCTTTTTCACATCAGTCACACTACAATCGTATTTACTCGCTAACTGCTTCAGCTTATCATTTTTTACTCTGTTGTCTTTATAATCACTAATTTTATTATTCCGTAACTCCGGTGAATTATGATAATCTTCAATAAAAAAGGTAGTTTTTTAATATTCCACCCCATGTCACATGATACAAGCCGCACCGATCCGCCGACTGTTGGATAACGACGACATTGTGCGACACGTGGAAACTTGTCGAGAGGTGACGCATGCGCCCCGGCAACAACAATCAACACGTAGCATGCGGCAAAGATACTTGTTTCTTGTCGCTTCGTGTTCCTTCGATTGAAAGATTGTGTGTGTAGCGTGCGTCAATGTCGCATTCTACATGTTGCTTAAATGTTGCCTCAGTGGAATTCCACTTTTACACCCTGTTTAGGCGAAAACTTTTGTTGTCAACTCAATTTATGATTAAACCTGCAGTGTGAATCAACTCCCATATGGTTTACCTGCCTCTGATTTATTACTCTAGTTTCGCTATATCCCACTTTATTCCCAGATAACTCCTCTCTAAACCTTGCATGAAAAATATTCGAATTTTGATATTTTGAAAGTGGTTTCTCACCCTTTTATCAAAGAACTTCCCAACTTCTGGAGCACTAGTTTAGTCATTTCTAGCTACCCTTTGCTGTCGAACAAATGGTCTTTTGCTTCTGCCCGAAATTTCACAATCTCCCATTAAAATTTTCGCCTCTATTACTGTTTACAGATTACCGAAACGATCGCTGTGGCCTACTGTCAGGCACAGTGCTTCTCCAGTTAAGAACTGGATTAACTTTGTATAATTAACTGTGATTAACATGATTTTTGTAGTTACAGTTGGCGGTTTTTTTTGTTTTTTTTTTAAATTCTGGAGTGGGTCCCCAGAGTGAGTGAGTGAGTGTGTATGTGTGTGTGTGTGTGTGTGTGTTTTAATATGAATTTTTTTTCTTATTTTCTTTCTTTTTTATTATTATTTTTTTCATTTTGTCTCATAAACAGAGTACAGAGTAGAGAGTATTTTCTGTTCGAATGGCACCAGGGATTTACCACATCCATCTGGCTTGTTGGCCGCCGGACCCCTGATGGGATTTGACGTTTACCTACTCCGCCACATGGAGGCCAGCCAGGTGTTCCCTAAAGTTTGCTCTGGCAGGTCCTGCCACTTACTTTCTCGAGATTTCAGTGACTAGGACCTAAAAAAAAAAATTCTTCTTTTCTTTTGGGCACAGTTGCGATGGTATATTATACGCTGTTTAGAGGGACTATAAGGGATATGCGCTGGAAGTGATAATATTTCCTAATAGGTCAGGCATGAATTTTGGTGTTTTAAATTTGGACGTGTGGGGTAGGTGCTGTGTATGGGGAAGGAGATGGGAGCGGAGGCGAAAGACTGGGGGGTTGGAAATTTTATAATAAGTGGTCGATAGGGAACATGACTCCTGTTGAAATAGTGGGGCATGCCCATGCCCCATCATAGGAGAAAGAGGGGTGGCAGGAGGGGGAGGGACAGCAGGCCGTCTCCTCCCCCCTTGACAGGGAAAGAGGAGTAAAAAGCAAGCTAGTCAGAGTGCCTAGCCGAGGAGCCATATGGCTGTATGGCATCATAAGATGCAATATTAACCTTTGTGCTAGTCCAGTGGAAATCCGAGTCCAAGTTGTAATCTTCATCTTTGCGTTAGTCTGATGGAGATCCAAGTTTAGAAGTCAGGTCCAGTTCGTCACTTTCATGTGTTGTATCTAATTTAGATGGTCACTAGTTCAGACTTTTGCAGTCATTTCTGGTAGTCACGTCTGTGTTTTCATAGGTTAGTGATGACGTGGCAGTGATCTTTGTCTTTCAAAGAGTTCGTGGGCAAAGACGGTGAAAGCCCTGTAATTATCTTCTACTTGCAATATTATTTCTTCTGGTTCCTTAGCAAGGAACCAGAAGAAATAATGATGAAATATAATGAAGAAATAATTGATGTGTGTGTATAGCTTACATCTGAGGTCCTCATGGTTGTCACAGTCGTGGATAAGGTGTTCCCAGGTTTCCTGCCCACAGTTACAGATCGGGTTGTCGGAGATTCCCAGCTCGTAGAGTTTCCCTCTCAATTAGCCGTGTCCCGTTAGAAAGAAGGTGGTGCGCAAGCCGGAAGAAAACTAGGACGGGGATATAGGATATACCCTGCTGAAATCGGTTATAAATTTTTTGGTGACTTCCCTTTTTGTGGTGAGATTCCATCTATTTTTCCAATAGATTGCAGATATTGCGTTAACTTCTTATTTTCTGAGGATTTGCTTTTCTGTGGATCTGTTGTGTAATCTAGATGAGATGTCGTTCTTCCTTTCGAATGTTGGTGCAGCAGCCCACAGCGCATAATCTCCAGGTCCAGAGGAAGGAAACCCGCCAGGACCTGAAGCGCATGGGTGCTCACCCTGCAGCAGGCTCTAGTTGTTGTAAATAGTATTGATCGGTGGATCGACTCCAGCTTTTTCTTGTTGACTGCTGTGTTTACTTTCTGATACTAGACAACTGCACCATAGGCCAGGAGAGGGATGAAGAGAGCTTTGTATAGAAGGGAAAGCGCCCTCTTCTTTAATCCCCAGTCCCTCCTGGTGATTTTGGTTATCAGAACCGAGAGCCTCCTTGTTTTGGTTCTGAGGTAACAGTGATGAGATGTGAAGTTCAAGTTTGGGCTAGTATTATTCCTAAATATTTTAGTTCCTGTTTGTGTTTGATGGTCGCTCATTTATTTTGATTAGTGGAGGTCTACCAGGGTCAACAGTACCCCTGAGGAGTAATGAGTTTGTTTTTTCAGTTGATATCGGTAGAACATTGCTCTTGGCCAAATCCTGTAACATGTGTGTGGCATGATTGCCTATGCCCTCCAGTTCAGCCCTGCTGTCTGCTTGAAGCATCATAATCAGATTATCAGCATGTGCCTATGTAGTGACATTTGGAATATCCAGATTTAAAAACTCATCGAGCACCAGGTTCCACAGGAGCGACCCCAGGACGGATCCCTGGTGGTAGCCCTGTAAACCGGTCTGGATACAGAAGTAAAGGGAGTGCTGTCTGTGATTCTTCGGTTTTCCAGGTAAGATTTTAAGCAGAGAAATATATTTGATGGGATTTGTCTCATAAACAGAGACCAAATGCGACCCATCTACTGGACCTGGCCCAACGTCCCGTGCTGTGGACGAGTATCTGGAGGCAGGCTTCCCGGCGATCGCTGCTTCTAGGTAGCGAAAAAGGCAGCACATCGCAACAACACAATATACATAAAAGAGACAAACATGACACTACTCCAAGTCTGGTCTAGTTTATAGAGTCTGTTAAAACCTACAGTTATACGAGGCGTATTAGAACTGACATTCTAGGAGTCGCCCTAACAATAACACATGTCCAAGTACTTACAATATGTGTGCTAAGTATTTGACAATATCGTTAGTCTCCACATCAATAATAATGCTTTCTTGACTTCCCACAATTGCTGTTCTCTGCAAACGCATCCTGGTTCTGGTCCACTTATCTTTCTTGCAAAAAAGTATTGCCCGTTTTCCAGAATAGTCTTTTACTAAATTTCCTTCAACCAGAGCTGTATGCACTTTACTATTCTGTTCTGGGGATCCGATCGAAGGTATGTCACTTTGCAGGACACGAGATACTTAAGTCCTTGATGAGCTCCAATTTACATTAGTTTGTAGGGCAAGCTCTAGTTTTTTCAGTGACTTTATTCAATTCTAGTATTGACAGTTACAGTCAATACTTTCAATTTTTGCTTAGCTTATTTTTTTAAATTTTAATTATTATTTTTTTTTTTTTGTTAGCAGATCGGCTTCTGTGGCCATAATGCACCTCTCAAAGTTTTTGCATTTTACTCTGATCCAAGCCCGAGGCGGGATGCGAACCTGCGACTTTTAGGTTGCCAGACAGGCACTTTACCCACCTAGCTAGCTCGGTCGGTGCTTAGCTTATGGAGAATAGTGTATTGGGTAAGCAGAGAGAGCGGAAAAAAGCGATAAACGGTGTATCCGAAACTGAGACAACACCTGTAACTCCTCTCTTTAAAATATAAATTTTCTTTATGGCTATTTTTACTAAGAACTGATTTTAAATTAATTCTACTAGTACACCACGATAAAACAAATTTATTCAAAAGCATATCGATTCAGAATATATATCACGTAAATTTACCATAACGCAAAATTTAGAGTTAGAATACACCGACGCCTCATGGCCATTGTTTCTTTGGAGCTTACAGAAATAATTGAAATCTGATCGTGACAAAGATGCAGCCCAGTTCGATGGAATGGCGTGTTTCCAGTGAAACTAAGTTATGAGGACTATACATATTCAAGAGAAACATCGGGTCAGGTGATAATCTGGAAATATTGGCTGCACTCGAAATAGCTGCATATATAGTTTGGCAAGACTTCGAGACACACTCAGCATGCGCACCACACTGGAGTTTTCATTATAAATGGGTGATTGATAACTATGTTTTATTGAGGAAAATAAAATGAAAATATGTCGTGTAATCACTCAACAAATAATGCATTTATTTATACAGGTTTCACAGAATTTTTATTTTTTAATATGCTCAAAAGTTGCGATTGTTTCACTTAATACAGTAAAGAAATCAAAGTGGACTGCTTTGTCAAATTTAAAATGTCCGAATAACACATTCCGATATCAAACAATATGCTGGAAATTCGATTTCGAAATGAAAAATATATTCAAATTTTACCGACATTAGAGGCGTGGCAACAAAACACGACAGCGAAAAGGTGGGACTCGGCAGTTATACGAGGAAACGTGAAAGAAAGAATATGCATTTATATTTCCTATTCACGTAAACGTATGGCACTGCACCAGACCTTCCTGCTTCGCATTGGAATTCCTTTCCGAAGTACGCGACGCAACTGCAGTTGCGTCGTGTTGTTCAGAAAGAAATTCTCTCTTGCCAACAGAGAAGCTATTCGTAAAATGTCAAATTGAATCATTAAGTAATACACGCTTAATGAAGTTGTTTTGGTTGTTGGTGATTGCAGGATAGGATCTCAACATTAAAGCTGCTCTGTCAACCTTCACTGACGGTGCACCATGGGACCCATCAGAACGAATCCTGCGCATAAAGTATTGAAGTTTTGCCTCTGCACAGAAAGCGAATTGAAAAGTATATGAGCATTACCACCTCCTAAAGACTTCTTAAACAGCATATTAACTGTGCATTCGGACAACCTGAAAAATGAAACATTTCAGCCTCCACTCCACTCCACTCCATGGGATTGTTTATTGGAGTTTGGCTTATGGTTTGTCAAGCATATAGTAAACCCTTGACCAACCAAGAGAATAGCTGCAAAAACACTTAAGAGTCACCAGCAATAGGAAAGCATGATGGATCCGATCTCTTAGTCAGTCTTCTAGAAAACAAAGCAAGCCCAGTGGCACATAATTTATTTTGCAATTTGTGTAGTTAAAATTTTTTTTTAAGCATTTTCCATTTGGATTTCGCAAACTGATACTGCTAAACGAAAGCAAATTGTTTAACCTTCTCACAGATTAGTCTGATGTTTTTCTTATTCTTACCTATGTTCGAAATGTTGCAAATTTAATTCTCCCTTTAGAGCAGAATTAAATTCATACCAAGTGCTTCTAACTAAACTTTACTTTACATTTATTGTATTCAATTAACAGTAATTCTAAATAATATATTTGTTATTATATATTTCTCTGATCAAGTACTTTTATACACTCTGCACACAGTAAATGCGTATTATCATGTACGAGGAACTCTAGCGGGAGACATAAATTAACACAAGTTCGAAATGTACGTACATCAAGAAAATTGCAAAGTTGACATTTTAATTCCTGTACTCTCTGTATGATGAAAATCAGATGCGAGGTTTCGTAAACATCCGTTAAACTCCAATTTGTGCCTCCTATCTCTAGAAAGAATCATCTATTGCCTCGCATATCGCATATATTAAATGGAAATAGCCCCAATAAAAGTTAATTACCAATTCATGAAAGGGGTGCAGAGTCCAAATGAAGGATATCTATTCATATCAACGAACGTCAAGTACACTAAGCGGTTACATCACTAGAATATCAGTCAGATAGATCAGCTGAATCAGTTGGAAACCTTCCATTTGCTGTAATATATCCAGTAAAATAAATTTCCTGTTTATACTCCGGCACGACAACCAACTCAGTAGAGTTTACAATAAATCGTCGATACAAATATTTAGCGTATTTAGTAGTCACGCGCCTGTCCACTCAACGAACGCGTGTTAAGCAGTCTCGCTCCTGACCACTGGGCTACGTTTCTCAATCATATACAGTGTTACTCTGTTATCTTTACTAGTTCATAATCATAAATTAAACCTCATACAGTTCTACGTTAGAGCAGTTTAATTTTAATACTGAATTATTGTGCAAATGACTTGAATTGTCCTTTCTTTTCTCCGATATTTTCTCTCTCTCTCTCTCTCTCTCTCTCTCTCTCTCTCTCTCTCTCTCTCTCTCTCTCTCTCTCTCTCTCTATCTCTTTGTTTTTTTCCATTTGCTCTTTGTCCTTCTGATTTGTTTTCTTTTTGCTAAGTAAATTTCGAAGTGGAATGTTAAAGTGTTCACGGAGATCCATCCTAAACGGCACGATGACCTAAGGTTGGGTCTCTGCGACTATCCTTAATAAAATGAAATTTCTCTGTACACAAGAGTGTTCTTGCACTTGGTGTGAAGGATTAAAGTGTGTTGTTTGGGTAGCTGCAATTTGAGCAGCCAGCTATTGATTCAGTCAATGGCGGACTTCGACAGTTACTTTGAATGAATATGTCAGTTTCTCTTGGTAAAACTATTACTTTATAAAATTAACAAATAATAAATTAGTTATTAATCATATTTTACTTTTAAATATTATTTTCTCAACTACTCGCATAATTCAGTGTCGTTTCAGAAGTCATATCAATACTAAACTTTTATTTTTCGTTTCCAAAAACAATCTTGGTCTCTGATGCGGGAGGAGATGCAGAGCACCTGTAGCATCCGTTCCACGTTTAATCTCCCTACTAGGGCTTGCATAAAACCGAGAAATTTCAAAACCGAGTTTAACCGAAGTTTACTCTTAAAACCGGTTTTAAACCGATTTTCTCAGACTTAGGGAAAATAATTAAAAGCTTATAACACAGGTATATTTATTTTATCTTGGGTAGATTGTACAAATCGTAATCAAATCTTTTAAACAAAATCTATCACCTCTTATAGTAAAAAAAATAAAAATAAATAAAATGCTCCAAAAAAGTAACCAACTTGAGATTATACAAAATTACAAATTGTATTCAAATCCTTTGAATAAAAACTATCTTCTAGTATAGTAAACAAAAAAATAATAAGCCCTATAATAATAATAATAAATAAATAAAAATAATGTGAAAAAAAAAAACAGCTTGGGGAAATTACTTTACTATTTATTGCTCAGCATTTTTCTGAAAATGATCCTTTAAAAAACACAGTATATTAAGCATTTTTCCTGATAGACTTGACCTTATTTTTGTGTTAAAGAGACCAGTGATCGAAAACACTCTCTCAGATTGGACACTTGTTGGTTTAATGGTCAGCAGTGCTCTATAAACTTTCTCCAGCTTTTCACTTCTACTGCTAGTTGCCTCCAAAATTTAAAATTCTTTGCTGATTTCCAATTCACTCGGATATTTTGAAGGCTCTTCAGTTAATATCTTTATTCCACTATCACACTCTCACATGAATGTATCTCCAACATCGGAACTAGACGAGTCTTTGTTTTCTTCTAAAAGAACATTTTGTTTATTTTCAGTTTCTTCAATCAACGCTAAGACTCCTTCGGAATGTTTTGCAAATAATCTGTGATAAATCTCTTCAGCACGCTTTTTCAAAACTTGCTTACTTGGAAAATCAAAAGTTCTTGAACCTGAATCGTCTTTCCTAAACTTTTTGGGGTTGTGTAGATAGCTCAGCAAAGCCACATTTGGCAATTTCGTCTTGCAATGTAACGCTGCAAAAGGCTTTGGTGAAACTTTAAAGGAAATGGGTTTTCTGCTCTATCAAGCTTAGCAAGCAGAAATTCTATTGAAGACTGCTTTAAGTAAGTCTGCATCTTCTGAGGTTATAGCCTTCAGAATCATTTCAACTGGTCGCAAAGTTTCACGTAGCAATTCAAGTGTTTTCCAGTCATCGTCAGACACAGCTTCAGTTGACAGTACTGCACATAGAGAATTTGGAATGCAATTTTTCAATTTCAAAAATCTCTTAATCATATAGAATGCACTATCCCATCTAGTCTTGCAATCTAATATAAGTTTATATTCTTTCCTATTAAATTTTGTAATATGTCATTTTTGGTAGGCGATTTTCGAAAAAGCTTGCAAAATTTTCTGACTTTGTTAATAGTTTGTGCATTATTGGCCATTGGATTGAAGAAATAATTGAGCTCATCGGTAAAGTCGGTTTGATAAAGCATGCCTTGCTGTCTTTCTTCAACTTCTTCATCATCACTACTTTCTTCATTATTTTCATTTTCTTCATTGTCTTTGGGAGACTCAGAGACTGTGGCACCATAATTAATTGCTTTTTCATAAAGTACATCTATAACTGACAGATGTATACAATGGGCTATACATTGTTGATGATTAGGCGTAATTTGCTTGCCAAACGTAATCATCATTGCTGCTCCATCGGTGGTGCAGGCAACAATATCCTCATCCAAGTTCAAACCAAATTCCTTCAGGTGTCCATCCACAATTTGCTCAGTTCTTGTGCTGTCAAGTGAACCATTCATCTCAATAAGACCTAACGACCAATGATTGTCTTTTGAATGCACATTTATATTCATATACCTTTTATTTTGTATAGATGTATATTCGTCTAGAGTGAATTAATACCGTGCACCCAAAACCAATGAATTTTCGAAATGCTGAATGAGTTCTTCTTTCTTAGTTTTATAATAATTCAGAACCATGTTTTTAATTCAATTCACTGAGGCTGGTGGTAATTTATCGTATTTATTTCTCTGAAGGTGAAGGCTTGATTGTATAAACACACTCTTGGCAATTGAATTAAAAGAAAATCCATCTAAAGCAGCTAATTTTGAAATCTCTTCTTCCATAGATTTTTTAACGATAAGTTTTGTTTTCTAATGTTCTTACCATTTTTACGGGAGGTTCACTGTTATCTTGTTTAATGTCAATCTGATGCATTTTCTTTAAATGCAACATCAAAGATGATATAGATCTTCCAGACGACTTCATTATCTTCTGACATTTCGAACATTGTGCTTCATCTTTGCTTTTTCGAGCAAAATAATTCCATACATTTGATTTCATCTTAGATATATTAAGAGTAATGAATATTACTTAGTAGGAATTTATATCACCGACAATTTTAAATAAAAATATTGACGACAACAAAGGCACAGTACTATGCGTCGCTTGCGCAAGCACTGAATGAAGAGTCTAAACGAGGCAAGTTTCAAAATTTTCACGAAAGACATTTTTTATTTATTTACTTGCAATTTTTGTTTTCAATTAAATCTATTGTATTTCCAAAAATTATGAAAAGCTAAATTTGGTGAAGCTGCTTTTTGGAGAACATTTATTCGCAAATTTAATAGGAATAAAGAAGCAAAAAACTTTCTACGATTGAAATTTGATGCAATATTCAGTGAATATGTTTCTAGTGGGCGCGTTCAATAAGGCGCGTTCCATAACTTGCCTGGCGAACAAAATAGATGAACGGAGAATGTTGAGCATTTTCTTTCAGGCTGTCACTCCGACTCACTCACTCGTAAATGAGTACACCTGCATCGTGCCATGATACAGGTGGGAAGATAAAAGGTACCCCTCCTAGATTTGGCGCTACTTGCCCATGAGATTCGTACCTAAACATAAAATAAAAAACATGTTTAAAACATAAAGCAGTTGAATGATCCAGACAAACGAACAAACAAAAGAAAATGTGCGTAACAAAAAACTATATTTGAGGGCTAACTAAGAAAATATTCGAATCCGGTTTTAGAAGCTCAGTTTCGGTTTTAACAACTCAATATGAAAACCGATTTAACCGGTTTTATAAAACCGGTTTGCAAGCCCTACGAGTCCATACCTATCTTTAAAACAAACTAGTAAGATCTGACATTACAGTATATATTTTACGCACGTTCAGCGACGTGCTGCAATTTGGAATTTCCTATTCATGCGAATCATATGTTATTGCAAAACGAAATAAATCACCTAATTTTCAGAAATAGGCCACTGCTTTTATTGCTTATGAATATATGCAAAACAGCTCACCTGAATAACATATCCAGCTGCATACAGGAAGAAAAGTAACAAAATGTGCAGAGTCCAAATTCCGATCGATATGGGCAAAACATTATTCGCAAAGATCAAGAAACATTCACTGTGAAATAATACTCTTGTCTTCGCTGACTATTCCTACTTATTTATTTCCTACTTATTTATTATACCTATAGAAACTGGGCTCGGAATTGACTAACATTCACGAAATGTTATACTGCAATCACTTTGAAATATATAGGGCCACTTAAAATTCTCTTTGAAATAAAAAAGAATAGGATTTTCTCATTTTTGAAAATGGACACTGAATTTTCTATCCGGGGTTCTCCCCTATAGAAAAAATGCTGTATATGTGAACATGGTATTCGACTCCATTCAAGATTTCAGAATTTATTTCATTTAGAACACACGTATAGACCTTCTACCAAATTTTGTGGATGTTGTTCTTGATGATAAGAAATTAGTCTTTTTACTGGCAAACAAATAGCAAATTCCTATACAAATACCACCCTACAGTTAGATATCAGTTCAACATAATTTGGTGAAGAACATGACAGGGATAATCGAAATTATTAGATGATCTGAAGTTTCAAAAGAGATAAATTGACACATACATGAATTTAAAAGGAGCCCGTTGTCTCAGAACCACTCTACGAATTTGTTTAGAATTTTTCTTTAGCTGAAATTGGTCCGATCATTCACGTAGGGTGAAGACCACCGTTGGTGAATATAGGAGACCGCCGCACCCATACCACTTGCCTTCTTCCAACGGCTGCTGGTAATAATACATTTAGTTTTGTACGTGTATAGCTCTGCCCGCCTCCTCGTAGCGTGGACGGGTACTGGGAAGATGCCTTCCTGGCGACTGCGGCTTTCTGATAGCTATGTAGTAACAATTAAACAACACACACATACACTTCACTAATTACGATGATCTTAACAGTACTTTGAAACCTAGTTGAATACCTCTAAATTTTACGACAAAGATATAATTACACTCTTTATTTCGTGTGCATTTGTTGTAGTTCGATAAATACATTTTTTTTTCAATTATTTTCTTTCTCTTTTATTTATTTTTTTCTTTAAATATGTTTAGTATGTATCTTTGTCTTATAAGCAAGTTAACTGTGTTTATGGTGGGGAACTGTGAATGAGGAGATTCCACATCGACAAGTTTCACTACTTCCAAATAATTTCACGTACGTGCACGTACCCGACGATCCAATACATCCCAGAGATGCTTGATATGGTTCAGATTAAGATTCTGGGCGGGCCAATCCAACTTTTTCACACCCATGTCCTCAAGCCACTCTGTTACGACCCGAGCAGTATGGCATGTCGCGTTGCCTTGTAGATACAGGTATGGGCCTTCCCGGAAGTATTGCCATAAAGTTGAAAATGCCTAATTGTCCAGATTGTCCTGGTATTGAACAGCAAGTATTGCCATAAAGTTGAAAATGCCTAATTGTCCAGATTGTCCTGGTATTGAACAGCATTCATGGTTTTGTCGATAACGATTATGGGCCCAAGCCAAACCACGAAAGGAGCCCCATACCATGACACTGCCTCCACCAAACTCCATTGGTGGAGGCAGTGTCATGAAAGGACGTCTGTCCCTAGGACTGTTTTCCACTGCTCTACAGTCCTTGAGGTCCTTGAGGTTGTCACAAACATTCTCTAAGATATGCCAGACAAGCTGTACTTGCTACCTTGGAGTCTAAAACGCTGATGTAACTGATATTCGGGTGACACTCAAGTCAAGTGGACCCAATTTCGGCGAAGTCAGGACAATCTGTGACAGCCAAATCCTCTGCTTGCAACTTCACGCTGGTGGGACTCTTAATAATCCTGGGTATAATCTCTATGCACAAGTACGTGGTGGGTGGTGACCAACCAGGTGTGAACCAACGTAAGCAGGGGTCGAGGTGTGACGCCCATACCACATGGAGGAATTCCGCCCCTCTATGTTACCAGGCAGTACTAGGTGGCAGATGACTCTCATCAACCGGTGCAATACCACAACTGCGCTTATTGTTGTGGGGGCTTGAATTAGTGGAACCCATGCTTAGTCTCTAGAGCTAAGTTCCGATCAACCCTTCCCTATCTCTTCCATCATGCAGTATGATTGATGACTTTTGAGGTTATGATGGACATCGTGGACATCCAAAATTCCTTACATTTCGAGGGTACAGCTCAAAATCGGTGTTCGCAGGCCGACCGGCCGGCCGCAAGTTAGTACACCGGAGCGAACATATTAGTAACACTCTACGAGGCTTCCGGATCAGCTAGTGTATAATCTTGCTACCTCTACTCTGCCAGATAGTGACTGGAGGGAGTCCGAGTAGTGTGTATGCGGAGAGCGTTGCCAAGGCTCCCCGCAAACACTATACTTTCATGGTAAGTATATTCCCATGTTATGTCAAGGATGTCGGAATATACTTACCATGTGTACGCGATAATCAAAAATTTCATTACTTCATACAGAATGTCCCACTCACTTTTTCTTACTATTGAATACACCATGAATTGTCAAACTAATAGAGCAAGCTTGTCTGCGAAAAGATATAAACCTCCCAAGTTTATATCCTAATTCACTTCCTAATTCATTTCATTTCAATTCATTTCACAAATATACGTGGTCTCAATTATAATCGCAACGATGTCCATTTCCACTTGCAGTCGGCCAAACCCCATGTACTTTTTCTGAGAGAATCTCAGTTATCGATTGATTCAACTATTGCTCATCTCAGATGCCCAAATTATTCCCTGTATGATTCTTTTCGCCACAAAAGTGGTACTTGTGCATATGTCCGTTCTGATATTCTCTGTCAGGGACTTGGCAATTTGGAATCTCTTCTCTTTGATCTTCTCTGGCTTAAAATCTCTCTATCTCATTGTGTCAAATTCATCTCTTGTCTCTACCATTCTCCCAACCCGACTAATCACTTGGAGCCCAAATTATTCCCTGTATGATTCCTTTCGCCACAAAAGTGGTACTTGTGCATATGTCCGTTCTGATATTCTCTGTCAGGGACTTGGCAATTTGGAATCTCTTCTCTTTGATCTTCTCTGGCTTAAAATCTCTCTATCTCATTGTGTCAAATTCATCTCTTGTCTCTACCATTCTCCCAACCCGACTAATCACTTGGAGCTCTTGTACTTCCTCTCTTTGCAACTTGACTTTCTCCAGTCCAACTTTCCTAACAGTGAGGTAATTTTCCTTGGAGATATTAAAGTTCACAACTCCAGCTGGCTTCCATTTTCTATTCACACCGACCCAGGTGGTCGAGATGATGAGGCTTTTCCAATTACCAATGACCTTGCACAGATTGTTCATTTACCTAGAAGAATACAGGACAATCCTAATCATACAGCCAGCACGCTTGATCCTTTTGTCAAAAATAACACTTTTAAGTACACGGTCGAAGTGACAGGTCCTTTAGACACTTCAGATCACAACCTGGTGATGGTTTCTTCTCCATTGGAGCCCTTATCACATGGCTATTCACAACTTCGTGTTGTTTGGCATCACAAGAATGAAAAATGGGATGACCTGCGAGATTTCTCTTCTTCTTTTCCTTGGTCAGGTTACTGTTTCAAAACTTCTGATGTCAACGTTTTCTCAGATCTTGTCAGTCAAATTATTCTTGCAGGAATGGAATCCTTTATCCCAAACTCCACTTTAAAATCTCGTCCTTTATCTAAACCTTGGTTTCCAATAAATGTGCTAAGGCTGTTCAAGAGAACAATGTAGCATATCGTAATTGGCTCCTTTCTAATTCTTCAATTTCATTTTTTGCCTACACCAAATCTCGCAAATATTGCAAAGCAGTCATTAATCAGCCCAAATTACAGTTTGAACAGGCTAAGAGTAGAAAACTTGCTTCTTGCCGTAATGGTAACCAAGCATTCTGGTCCCTTGCCAAAGCCATTGGCCGCAACCTTTTCCCATCTCTGCTGCCACCTCTGTCCAAACCAGATGGTTCTGTTGTCACATCAACCAAGGATAAAGCTGACCTGTTAGTGTCCCATTTTTCTTCCAACTCATGTATTAATGATCTTGGTAAAACACCTCACACCATTCCTAACACGCTCCGTTCAATGTTTCCCGTGGTCTTCCGTCAAAAGCATGTCAGAAGGATTTTGACAAATCTTGATGCTAAGAAAGCTCCAGGTTCCGATGGTATTTTCTCCACTTGTTCTCAAAACCTGTGCTCCTGAACTTACTCCTATCCTTTGCGGCATTTTTTCACTTTCTTATTCCAAATGTGTTTTTCTTTCTGCTTGGAAATTTGCTCATATTCAGCCAGTTCTAAAAAGGGTGACAAATCTCTCCCATGCAATTATCGTCCCATTGCAATTATTTCTACTCTTTCTAAAGTAATGGAGAAATCAATTAACCGCCAATTGTAAAACTACCTAGAAACCTTCCGTCTGATCAACGATCACCAGTATGGATTTCGTCTGTGTTGATCCACTGGTGATATTCTGGCTTATGTTATCCATTTATGGACTAATTCAATGGAAAGATTCGGTGAAACACAAGTAGTTGCTGTTGACATCTCAAAGGCTTTCGATCGTGTTCGGCATAAAGATCTTCTAAACAAGCTTTCATTTTATGGTTTACCAACTGTTTTAGTAATAATTACTAAATGTGTAATGGCTTGCGAACACTGGAAAACTGGATAACCAATTATTGGTTATCCAGTTTTCTCTATGACGCTCACTGAGGGTGATGGTCGATGGCTCTCTGTCTTCTAACTTCTCCACTAATGCCAGCGTCCCCCAAGGTTCAATTCTTTCCCCCACTCTTTTCCTCTTGTATATCAATGACCTTCTTCCATTTTCTGAAAATCCTATCCATAGGTTTGCCGATGATAGCACATTGCATTCCACTTTCCACTTTGAGAAACCTAGCCCTGCTCACTCAGCTTCAACTTCTCGAAACTCTGCTAACAATTCCGTAAATGCCGATCTCTGTCTTATTCTACAATGGATCAAAGACAACTTGGTTGATTTCAATCCTTCTAAAACTGTCTTGTCATATATCACGCAAAACGGGTTCTTCTGCTCCTATGCTTATCTTTTATTACACTCCGATTTCTAGGGAAAACGACATAGCTGTCTTGGGGATTACCCTGACTTATAATCTCTCTTGGCCCAAGCGCATTACAAGTATTTCTTCCTCTGCATCTAAAAAACTTGGTTTGCCCTTACGCTCTAAGCGTTACTTTTCTTCCAAACAGCTGCTCACTCTGTAGAAATCGCAAATCCGCTCTACCATGGAACATTGTTCCCACATCTCGGGCAGTGCCTCTAAAACCTCTCTCAGGCTTCTTGATTCCGTTCAGAAGAGGGCAGTTAGGTTAATTAATTATTCATCTCACCACTCGTTGTCTCATAGACGTACTGTTTCTGCTGCATTCCTCTTCTACAGATACTTCCATGGGCACTATTCTTCTGAATTGGCTTCTATAATTCCCGCTCACTCTTTCAAAAGAGTCCGAACACGTGCCGCCACCAGCCAACATCCATTTACTGTCCAACTTCAAATTCACAGAACCAACTTTGCATCTTCCTCGTTTATTCATTCAGATGATATTTTTTGGAATAACCTTCCTTCATATGTATTTCCTGAAAATTAGTCTAGAGAAGCTCAAGACCAATGTCGACAAATATCTTCTTTCGTCTTCTCAACCTCTCAACCTTCAACCCAAACATGGTACTAAGTACTGTACTATAGGTTCTAATACCTCTCTTGTTTGGGGTTTACATTAAAAAAAAAAAAAACGCCCCGGATTCGCGCTCCTTAAACCATGTTAATTGGCGTCTGGCATTTGTTGAGATGATTAATGGCTTGCGAACAGTTGCACGACCATTGTAACCCATATCATGGTACGTCCTTCGTATTGTAATAGTTCTGACATTAGTCTCAATAATCTCACAGAGGGTTTGGGTGACTTGAGACAATTTCATATTACGATTTAACGCACAGTTCGCTGAATTCTCGTGTCACATTCTGTTAGTTTTCTGGGTTTATCAGGTGGTTTTTTGGCAGATTCAATCCCATTCCTCTGCCATTTGCATATGACGTGACTAACCTTTGAACAAGGGATCCCCAGAATGACTGCGATGTTTCGTACAGAACGCTTGCTTATGTGTAATCCAACTATCATTCCACGTTGGAAGTCTGTTAATTCTGTTGAACATGTCATCTTGCATGCTGACTTTTGCAATTGTCCGTTTGAAGCTCAGCGTTCATATTTATAGCAGGTTCTCTCACATGTTGCATGCATAGGACCTGTTTCCCCATCCATAGAGGGGTGTCCGGATATAAATGGTAGGGCAGTGTATATAAATACAGACAAAGACACCACCATTGGTTAACAGTTGTCATAAACGGCGGTTGGCACGTGCTGTTCAAGACACCCAACGGCTCACGATCAATCAATTAACAACAGATTATGACCAGGGCGCACGGGGAAACATTTCCGAGCAGCACACCATCCAGTGGACGCTCTTGAGATAGGCCTACAGAGTAGGCGACTTGTTCATGTGCCTGAACATGAACAAGGAGCGAATTCGGAGCGAATTTCCGCTGCTACTCGAGCACTTATTTTATATACAGTACTTCATTCTTAATCTGTTAACTTTCTTTCACCTAAGTTTTTTCACATTCTGTGCTGTCAGTTTATGCGAGGAGAGGAGTGTCTGTTCCTGTCGTAATTCATTACATAATTTTATATCCTCTTAGCTAAACTGCTATACCATTGACTGTTAGCAAAACACACAAATATACTGTGTTAAAAGTGAAGATTGTTAAGAGCAGGTACTACGATTATAAGCGTAATTTTCTTTTAAAACAATACGCATGAAAGGCAAATATCTTATCCATAACCGGCGATATGCTGAGTTCTTTAAAAACCTGCGTACAAATAGATCGCATAATATAAATCTTTCAGTGATGGATGATTTGTGCCCCACTGATTTATTATGAAACTGAAACTGCACCACATAGACCATAGACTTGTTTTGAAAATCATAACTTATCAAGTACACTGAGAATTAAAGTCTAATTTATGACGAGATTATTGGAAATGGTGGTTCTTGCCGATGTGGAAGCCCGTCATTCGCTGTTAACCACCACAAAGATATATAATAAAATTTTTCAAAGAGAGCAACAAATAAAGGAGAAAGAACATAATAAAAAACGTATTTATGGAACTACAATAAATGCACACGAACTAAAAGCGTAATTATTACTTTGTCTTAGAGTTTAGAGGTATTCAATTAGGTTTCAAAGGCTGTTAAGAACATAGTCATTACTGAATCGGTTAAATGCCAGATAATTTTTTACATCTCAAACAGGTGAAGAACAGAATTGGCAAAGCTGGGATTGTGTTGTGTCTGGTAAAATATTGCCCATCCTAATATTCCGTGGGATGAGACACAGTGTGGGATGTTTGCAAGAATCTGTTACCTTTCTTTCTCGAATTGCTCACATTTCATACAAATTTCATTCATTTGTATATGTTTCATGTAACTTTTTCAGGGGTTTCGTTAATATCCATATAAAAATAAAAATGTGTGTGTGTGCGTGTGTGAGAGAGAGAGAGAGAGAGAGAGAGAGAGAGAGAGAGAGAGAGAGAGAGAGAGAGAGAGAGAGAGAGAGAGAGAGAGAGAGAGAGAAACACTTCCTAAAGATAACTAGGAAATTTTAATGCTGATCGTAAACTGCGGGTATTTGGCAACATCCGTTCAGAGGTCGCAACCGCATTTTCATGCATCGCAGTCAGCAGTAATCGTTTGAAACGAAAAATAAATAGTAGTAGTAGTAGTAGTGGCATGTGATGCAAGAAAGCAAGTGTATGAGCTTATGCAGCATCAGCCGAAAAAAAAAAAAAAAAAAAAAAAAAAAAAATCACACTATTCCCTCCAAATGCCTGTCCAGTTCCTCCTTAAATTTATTCAACCTATCAACTCCACAACGACAGATGGAACTTTGTTCCAGCAATTAACCACACGCTGGCTAAAGGCAAATTTCCGCACATCTATTCTACATCTGTCTTTTCTTAATTTGAATTTATGCCCCCTTAGGTTCGTAATCTGAACAAGTGGAAGGATCCCATCAGAATTCAGCGTACTCAACCCGTTCAAGGCCTTATATACCTCAATCAGATCACCGCGCAGGTGCCTAGTCTCCAGCCACTGCAATTTGCAGAACTTAAGCCTCTCTTGGTAAGAGGATCCCTTCATTCCCCTCACCAATCTTGTTGCCCTTCTCTGTACACGCTCAAATAAATCTACAGCCTTCCTAAAATGAGGCCTCCAGACCTGTACGCAGTACTCATGGCGTGGCCTGACCATTGCCTTATACAGAGGGATAATCACCTCCTTTTCCCTTCTAGCAAAAATACTATATATCATTGACGAAACCCCATGACCTGCCCTGGTAGCCTGACTTCTTTGCTCATAAAACTTCATATCTGCCTGCACAATTACTCCCAGGTCTTTTTCATTTTCTACCACCTTAAGTGTAGTACCACACAGTTGGTACGTTTCTCTTCGGTTATTGCTACCCATATGCAGTACTTTGCATTTGTCAAGGTTAAACTTCAGTTGCCACTTCTTAGCCCATCTGCCCAAATTATCTAGATCCTGTTGCAGTAGCACACTGCCATTACTGTCATTAACAACTCTGCGAACCTTTGTATCATCTGCAAACTTCGACATTAAGCCTGATATACCTTCATCAATATCATTGATAAATATACAAAAGAACAGTGGACCCAACACCGAACCCTGTGCGACTCCACTAATAACATTAGCCCACGAAGAGCAGCACCCATTGATTACCATCCCTGTCTTCTCCCACTTAACCATCCTTTTATCCATTGTAGCAACTTACCCTTAATACCATTCTGCTCCAATTTGTACAGAAATCTTTCATGAGCAACAGTGTCAAAAGCTTTCCTGAAATCCAAATATATGATATCAAAATTATTTTTTGCATCCAGTTCCTTTATAAAAACATCATAATATCCTTTCAAATTTGTCAGACAAGACTTTCTCTTAACAAACCCATGCTTCATTATAGAGTGTACTCCACATCTGTGCGTAGAAATAGAACTTTGGTAGTTACAATCACCATCCTTGCACAACAGCGAAATGGTTTGTGTTTGAATTTTGACATTGATGCGTAGAATTTTTATAGGCTTTTTCAGAACTTGGCCTTTTCGTAACGTGGCTCCAGAATACTTGGATTTTCGTTCAGAAAAAACAGGCAAACCGACCGAAGAATAATACGGTTTTAGGAATAATCGGCAGACGTCTTATAGTCTTACTTTCTTTGGCGCTTAACACACACCCCTAGTCTAACCGACCGATAATGACACTTAAGTAAATATGTAATTTGCTCAGATTGTGGCTTGTTCAGGTATTATGATAAACAAGGTTGTACAAAACTGAGACGTGCATTATTTTCGTTTGAATTAAATGTTAATCCATTTTGGCTCAATCGAATTTCGGGTGTTATGGATGTTAAATAATCTCAGAGGACATCTATTTCACGATGTTTCACTCTTTTTTTCTGAAAAGAATTGGGGAAATTAGGTTGAATTTCTGTCTTAAGTCTTAACAAAGACTTAAGACAGAAATTCAACCCCTCTGGACCTCTCTGTCTTAAGTCTTAACAAAGACTTAAGACAGAGAGGTCCAAGGATACCACTCTGGCACAGACTGAATAAATAAAGACAGAAAGGCAGGCGAAGGAGATACTGCGTGGTAGACTCCACAATAACCTCCATCAAGACTGATTAGATAAAATGGCTTCTAAAAATTGGCTCACAAACGGACGGACTTACCTGAGACCGAAGGATTCATATTCGCCATCCAGATCAGGTAATCAATACTGGGAACTTCAGGAAATATATCGCTCAGGTTCGAATATTATAATATAAGACACATGTCTTCAATGCCACCTGCCCGTAGAAACAACCCAGGATGCAGGGTAATCACACAAATCGATTGCACTCACAGAAACTACCAGGTAATACATCAGAGGTAGTGCAAAAATTGCAGCTGATGATGAAAGAAAGTTTACCGTATTACAAGTGCGAGCTTCAGGCCATACTGGAGATCTCTACTCACAGACTACACTCTGTCTCTCACTATGGACTGTGCCATAGGGACAGACAGAGACGATTCCGATTAACAAATGAAACATAACCCTCATCGACAAGAAGGAAATGACGACCTACTGATTGACATAGCGGTGCACAACACCAGCAACCTCCAGAAAACATACGAGGAAAAGATCAGGAATTACTCAGACTTAAGAGAGAAAGTCAAAGATATGTGGCATGTGGAACAAGTAAGAATCATTCCGATTATAGTGTCAACCACCAGTATGGTGCCAAGAATGAGCCCCATAAGAACCTAGCAAAAATAGGCCTCCTGATGGATACTTACATGAAACTCCACACAGCCGTAACCCTGAACACTTGTAGCAGAGTAAGAGAGCTTCTCGCCGAAGAGTAACCATAATAATAGAAACCAGACACGACAACCCCATGTACTTGGCACCAGTACTCGATATGGGGGGGGGGGAATTCCATAAAGAAGAAAGGGTTTTATAAAAAATAATAAGAAGAAGAAGCCGGAATACACTCATAGACATGACCAGGTCGCCAGAAGCTAGTGCAAAAGTACCAGTTAATCAAAGAAAGCGTGCCGTATTAAAAGTATGAAACCTAAGACCCTCTAGAGACATGTACTCACAAACTATACTGGGACCGTACCGTAATACCAGACGAAGTGATACCACACAACATATCAGACACAACCCTCATCAACAGAAGGAAATGATTACCGACCTGAACGACACAGTGGTACCGATCACCTGCAACCTCCAGAGCACCAACGAGAGAGAGACAGGAAGTACACAGACAGTCAAAGCCACAGAGTCAAAGAATGTGGCTTATGGAACTCATAATGACCATCCCAATAACTGTGTCAACTACAGGCATGGTGCCAAAGAGCTTCAATAAGAACCTAGCAGCAATAAGCCTCTCAGAGAACACTCACATGGAAATCTTTAAAGCCACAGTTCTGATCACCTGTAAATTGGTCAGAGAGTTCCTCGACCAATAATAGTAACCAGACATGACAGCAATCCCAGCACCCGTCGCGGTATGAGAAAACCCATTAGGAGAAGAAAAAGATAATATTAATTTTAATATTTTATTTATGAAACCAAAACTAACAACTTATTAAGGAATTAACAACTTATTAATGAAGCTACAGCCTTATCAGAAATTTGGATATACTGTAACATAGAGTTGAAAGTAAATATTGAATATTATGACAGCATCCCTCTAGAAAAATAACGGGAAATGATTTCAAATTATTTCAACCATATTGAAAGGACGGGAGAAATTAAAAAAAAAGCATCCACAATAAGTAATGAAGTATTAAAAAATCAAGGTCTTCAGCTTCAAAATAGACAAAATGTTTCTTCCTTATTTTAAAAGTAAATTTTATCTATTGACTTTGTGGACCCTAGGCAAAAGTATTTTTGCGACCTGGTAAAGATTGCCCCATCTACAATAGCCATTATGTCCATATAAATGTTTATTATGAATGCTTTTGGATTAATAATAATAATGATAATGATAAATGAATAGGTTTCGGTGCCGTTTTATAAAGTCATGGCACGGGGGAATTCAAAGGACATACATATGAGGTCGCGTGTGATTGTCATGGAGTCGCTGACAGGAAAAAGTTGGGACCTCTGGGCTAAAGTCCTATAACGCCACTGGTATATACAAGCACACACAAGTAGCCATAACTCGGTTCGTGCACTTATCTAGATTCCAGAGGACTCAGTGATGGCTAAACCAAAATTGTGCGGAAAGAATAAGAAGAAAGTTTCCGGAAGAAGGGGTTCTGTGCGGCCGAATCGCCAAGGAAAAAAATTTATGTCTCCTTATCCGTAGTTTTATGATTCTCGCAGCGGCAGAGGGCGTCATGGTAGAATTTTGTGTTTTTTTAAATTGTAAATACGAAATTTTGTTATACGTTCCGAGGGGACCGGGCCTCATGATTTTACGAGCGCTAGGTGTTGTTTGCCTAGGGGTAAGGTAAGGTGTAAGGTGTAAGGTGTATTTAGTGTCAGATGGCACCAGGGGTTTCCCCCCTCTCCGTGTTGCTTTCATTGTGGGTGTACCAGTTTGCTGGAAATGCCAGAGGTTTAAAAGTGTATGGATATTGTATACGTTTAGTGTCATGTACCGTTGTTCATCTGGTCGTTTAGCCGCTGGACCCCTGCTGAGGTCCAACATTGCCCCACCTTCGCCCCGTGGAGGTAGACCAGGAACCCAGTAGTTTTAGTTTCAAAATGGCAGGTCCTGCCACATAATTTCCTGAGATTTCAGAGGCTAGAAGCTAAATAAAAAAAACGCGCGCGCTCTTTTATATGCACGTACGTACAGACAGGTACATATATCCATCATGGTCGGTTTGATGATCGTTAGGTGAGGGGGATAATGCTTGCATAATAAAGCCCGAAAGAATAGGCGAACGGGAATTTTGACATAATTAAGTTTTTGTGTGTGGGACATTCGCTAGCATAAAGACAGAGTGGGTGGGAGACTGAAGGCTGTGGGGGGTTAAGGCAGAAATATGGGGATGATAGAGTAGGCAACCCCAGAAGTCAGTGAGGCAGGCCCATGCCTCACCAGGAGAAAATAGGGGCACCGGGGGGACTGTCCCACCACAGGCGCTGGGGAGGGGGTGGAAAGGCACCAGGCAAGGGAGCCCCGGTGCGATCGCCAACAAGCGTCTTCAGGAAAACTATACAATGACCCTGTTGGTGGTGTCCAATCTGGTTTCATGTCCGAGTTGTCATCCTTGAGGCCTGAGTCCCGTCCATGTTAGTCTTACCTTAGGGTGGCTTATTTCCTAAGCTTTCCAGTTCTCAGGAGTGTGTCTTGTTCACATAGACCCAGCTAGTGGGGTGTCTAAGTTTGGTAGACGTCTTCATTTGTCTTTCATGGGACATGGGTCCCGTCCATGTTAGTCTATTTTGGTATTGTTTGTTTCCTGAGTTTTCTAATTCTTGGGGGGTGGGTTATTTCTGATGTCCCAGTCCTAGCGAGCTGAAGAATAGATGTCTTTGGTTATAATGTTAGTGGGTTGTGGGCTGCGGCCATTTGGTTTCTCTTCCTCCTCCTCCTCCTCCTCCTCGCGAACAGTGCCTGTGCGTAATCCGAGAAGGCTTGCTACTCCTCCTTCGTGTTTAGGAGGTGATGTTCTTGTCCTTGTGGTAAGTAGTGGATTCTGGTGAGTAAAACACCACGTAGGTCTTCATAGAGATTGCAGTCATACATTAGGTGCTGCCAGCTCTCCAGCCCCCCACAAGTGCAAGTTGGATCAACCTGAATCCCAAGGGGTAAAATAGGCCCTGGGGCAAATTACGGCGTTTATTGCATGGGAAATGCTGGATTGCTCACTGCGGTTCGTGATGCTTGATTTATGCGCCGTCGCTGCTAACCCATGTAACCGGAGCTTCGTTTGTAGTTCGTTCACATAACTGTCATATTAGGGTCACCCGAGAACAATCTCATCTACGCATTAAGTCCATAAATTGCGTATGTTCTCTGGTCTGTTTCTACGCTTTCCTGAACGGAAAACAGGCAAAGTTTCCGGTGTGAAGGGGAACCTTGCTATCCTCGCCTGAGACCAACTAATAACCACTCTAAGAACCTCAACGCGTTAAACTCTTAGTTAATGTTTTTTATGAATGTTAGGTTGATAGGTGAGGTGTGTGTGCTATGCGCCAAAGCAGTTAAGGCCATGAAGAATCAGTATATTGTGTCTGTAATTGCGTGTGCATTCTTTGATCGGCTTGCTGTTCGCTAGACGAAAAACCCTGAATCTCCGAGAGTAAAAATATGCAACCCTCACCTGAGACCGACTAACTGAACCACGTTATGCAAAAAGGCCTAAAAATTCCTTCTGTCATCGACGGGACTTGAACTCAGGTTTTCTCCACCCGGACGAGGTAAGGGGATTCTCGTTGAAATAAATTACTTTCAGCTGTGGTTGAGAAGAGTTTGATAAATTTCAAAGTGAAAGTGGATATTCGTTTTTAGCGAGGATGAAGTGTAGGTGCCTGAGAATTTTTTCCTTTCTTCTTTTTTTGGGGGGAGGAGAGATACAGAAACGGATTGCTTTCTTGCATCGTCATAACTCATGACATAATTGAGCCTAAGTTACGATCAGAGTGAGTCGAAATGTTCAAAGCAACTCCAAGGTGAAACAGTGATTGCAGTTTACAGGAACATGATGCATCAGAAGGAAGAATTATAAGTTTGTAGGAGCAGTTTTTGTCACCACTGTGAACGGTATATCCACGGACAGCGACTTTAGTATGTCCTTCGTGATCTCTCAGACAGACTTCGCGTCATTGATGCATGCATCCATAATATCAAATTATCGATCAGTTTTTTTGCTAAATCAGTCTGCAGCCTTGTGTAAATGCTCTTTCCAGATGACTAAGTGTCACTAGATAGTCTGGATCACTTTCGCTTCCCTTTGGCATCCCAGACGTGTTCGTAGGGAAAGTAGGCAGGCCAATCTATACGAATGCTACCCTCCAGCATATTGTTGACCAGCCAGTTATGCTGTGTGGGGGAGAGCATTGCCGTCTATCTCCTGGTCTGCATCACCAGCACAGGGAAGGACCATGAGTCGCAGAATCTCTGTGGAGGTCCGTACAACCACAGAAACTAATGCCATCCCACAGCAGAAATCCACCCACCATACTACGTACCTGTAACTATACAGAGTCCTTCGTGGGTAGCACAGTTGGTATAATTGCCGTCCTCCCTACACCGCGTTTAAAAGGCCTGAGTTCGAGTTCCGTCGATGACGTCAGGAATTTTTATAAGAGTTTTCACAGCATGACTGAGTTAATCGGTCTCAGATGGGGGTAGCGTGGTTTTACTCCCGGAAACTCGGGTTTTTTAGTCGAGCAAACAGAAAATCGGCCATGCAATTTACAGGCGTTATACGCGGAGCAGTATGGCCTTAGTTGCTGATGCTCCTAAAACCCAACAACAACAACAATGTATATAGAGTTGTTTCGGATTTGTCTTTTATATCACACTAGGGTCCGGAGGGAGAAACGGACTGAAATCTGGTACTGAGACCACTGTGAATATTAATACTGTAAATTGTCTAATAAATTGTGCAATGATCCCATGAATGTTTTGAACTACATAGAAAGTCTTTCGAATTCCATCTATATTAGTGTGACTTAAATATTTACTTGCTCATAATGACGTAGGGTGTTTCATCTACCCTCAGTAAACAAATTTTACGAACACTGCAGCAGTTAAAGCACATATTGGCTTCCCCCGGCTAGCGGGCCGTATCAGTTCCTCTACTTCTTTTGATCCGGCCCTAACCTATTTCAGCGAAGTTTGTCCGATTCATGGTGGGAGAAAACATGGTGTTTTCTACCAACTAACATTAAGCTGACGTCATATGACTTGCGCAAAACACACCATGTTTTCTCCCACACGTGTTAGAACGTGTCAGTTCGGTGCCTGCATTGATGTTGTGTTCTGTTCGGTGCCTGCATTGATGTTGTGTTCTGTTCGGTGCCTGCGGTGTAGAAGACAGTTTGTTTGACATTTCTGAATATCGCTTATAAATTTGGGACAATGTCAGGGGGTTATATAAAAAAAAAAAAGAAAAGTAGATGCAGAGAATCGTCAGTTTCAAGACAACTGGACGGAGGATTATTATTTCATTCTGAATAAAGGATTTCCTGTATGTTTGTTGTGTAAGGAATCCGTATCTGTCAACAAAGAATACAATTTGAAGAGACACTTTACTTCGAGACATGCGGATCACCAAAAAATTGATGGACAACTACGAAAAGATGAAATACAGAAGTTGAAGAAGAACTTGGATACCCAGCAGCAAATGTTCAACAAGCAAAGAACGCAGCACCACATCATTGAAAAAGCCAGCTTTGTGGTAAGCAAAAAAATCGCTAAGCATTCTAATTCATTTGGTGAAGGAGAATTTATCAAAGAATGTCTGCTGGATGTTGCAAGTATAATATGACCTGAAAAGAAAAAAGACTTGGAGGATATTCGTTTGTCGAGACGTACTGTTGTCCGACGGATATAAATTATGGCTGATGATATCAAAAAAAATTTAAACGAGAAGATTGCTAGATTCAAAGCATTTTTAATTGCTTTGGATAACAGCACCAATGCCTCCGATACAGCACAACTTGCAATATTTCTTCGAGGAGTTGATGCGGATTTCAACATCACAGAAGAATTATTGGCGCTTCGGCCGTTAAAAGGAACAACTACCGGTGAAGATATATTTGAAACAGTCAACACAGTCTTCGAGAGATTTGGGCTTAAATGGAGTTCACTCTCTGGCATATGCACTGATGGAGCCCCTGCAATGGTTGGTGCAAAGGGATTTATTGGAATAATTCATGAAAGAGCAGTAGAACTACAGATCCATCAGGAAAATTTAACAAATTTTCACTGCATTATCCACCAACAAAATCTGTGTGGAAAATCGATTAAATTCACAAATGATATGGAAGTTGTAGTAGCTAGTATTAACTTTAATAAGTCACGTGCACTTAATCACCGCCAATTTAAGGAGTATTTGGCGGACCTATTTTCGGATTATGAAGGTGTGTCTTATTATTGTGAAGTGAGGTGGTTGAGAAAAGGTAAAATGTTAAAACGATTTTATGATCTGAGACAAGACATTGCAGATTTTATGGACATAAAAGGAAACACAATTAACCAAGTAAAAGATGATGAGTGGGTATGTGATTTAGCATTTCTTGTAGATACCACCGGATACCTAAACGAACTGAATCTCAAATTGCAAAAACAAAGACAATTGACTCATGAACTGCATGGACATATCAAAGCTTTTTGTAATAAACTAAGATTGTTGGAAAGTCAGATAAGAGCTAAAAATTGTTATCATTTTCCTACTCTAGCAGCTCATAAAAATATCCCTTATAATTGTTATGGAGAAGAACTGAAGGCACTAATAGAGAAATTTGATACAAGATTTGCTGACTTCCAAAACAAAGACTCCACATTCGCTATATTTGTTCGTCCGATGGATGCTGATGTAAATGATGTGCCACAAAACTTACAGATGGAACTTATTGAACTTCAGGCGGATTCAGTGCTAAAATCACAATTTAACAACATTGCTTTGACGGATTTTTATAAATTTTATTTGGCGGAAGAAAAATATACAAATTTGCGCGCCTTTTCAAGAAAAATCATTTGTCTTTTTGGCAGCACATATATGTGTGAACAGTCTTTTCCGAGGATGAAATACAATAAATCAAAAATTCGGACAAGAATAACGCATAGGACAATTTATCGCATTTATCGTTAATCGCATAGGACAATTATCCTATGCGATTAACGTCGATATTGATAGTCTCGTAGTTCAGGCACAAGGCCAATCTTCACATTAAATTGTTATGTCGTTCATCATATATTATAAAATTTATGTAGAGCTTTATATCAAAGCATTATATTATAAATAAATGAAATATGAAGTAGCAACTTGTTTTAATTCATTTAATATTAATTTTTTATTTAATAATTTGGTCCGGCCCTTGACTTGGAGACAGAATGATAATTTGACCACCGAACTAGGAAAGATTGCCCATGCCTGCCTTAGAGGATGTCAAATACATTAACACATGGCCAGTGTCCATGTTTGTGTAAAAATTATTTAGAAATAAATTAATTATACAGAAGGAATTATTAAACGAATTATTTATATACACTCACTTGCCAAAATAATTAGAAATCGAATCTTTATTTAATATCCAGTGGGACCATCTTTTGTTCGAATGAAAGTTCGCGCACGTCGTGACATGGATTCCACTAAGTGTCGGAGGGAGTCTAACTCCAAATTTGACCATTCTTCCATCAAATATTCCATCAGAATATTTATTAGCTGATGTTTTACGGTCGGTAGAAAACTATCGTTTCCAACATAGTCCAAACATTCCCAAGTGAATTCCGATGCTGACAATTAGGTAGCCAGAAAAGATGTTGGAAACCTTGTGAATATTCCTCGAACCATTCAGATATAATTTTTGCCCGACGGATAGTTGCGTTGGTGTCTTGAAATAATCCATCGTAATCCGAGAAAAATTAAGTACTGAAGGGGAAGTTTGTCCGAGAGGAGAAACAGATATTTAGTTGAGGTAACACAACCCTCTAAGGGGAAAAGCAGACCTAGTCTGTACCAACAGACCGTATCCCATACGATGATATCACCTCCAGTCGCTTGAACGGTGAAAATGAGACAGTCTAGATGCATGGCTTCATTGGGTTCACGCCACACTTTCACTCTAGTATTGATGCAAAAAAATGTAAACCGAAACTCAGCAGGCCATATGATCTTTTTACATTATTCGACGGTCCAATACCGGCCTCACTCCAATCGAATGTTTTTTTACCGAAAGAAGTGGCTTTCGTATAGGCACACGACTACCAAATCCCAGATTCTTCAATTCTCGTTGACTAAGAAGCCCCAAGAAAGCGAACAGTATTTATCTGATACCAAGGAACTTGTGATACACACCATTCGTTAACTTATATTTGCATACCGTACCTTTAATTATCTATTGACTCCAATTGCAAAAGGTTTCAAATTTTTTGACTAGTAAGTGTAAAAAAATAATTTCGATCTTTGGTGATTTTAAAGTGTAATAATACATGTATGAGTATGGGCACCGTTTGGAATTTTCAGAAAGAGGAAGGGGGCCCTGTGCTGTGAAAATCAGTATTATGATATTGCCAAAAATCAATTGGGCAAGTGGGCCTCCTCTGTCCCTTTCGATACTTATGTGGCTGTAAGTTGTAAACATAACAAGCAGCAGCAGAAGAGAACACGAATAATTTAACACTGATTTATTCAGCGTGCCCCTAGCAACGAAGCATATTCAACCAATACAATAGTACAAGGTCCTTATTTTCTGAAGGAAACTCTATTAGTTTATAAACCTTGGAGCATTACTTTCTGTTGGTTTAGTGTATGTTTCAGGCAAAACAAATAGATTGACCATATTTCTGGGTTAGTAAAACGCGTGTTTACAATGTGGAGAAAGCACCAAAGCGTCTTTGAATCTCATGAAATATTTGTACTGTTGTTGTAGTAGTAGGGTTTTTAGGAGCATCACCACCTATGACCATATTGCTCAGTGAATATTGCGTGCAAATTGTGTGTTCCGAGGTAGATTTTCTGTTTCCTGAATGAAAAACTCGAATTTCCAGGAGAAAAAATCATGCTACCCTGGACCGACTAACTCAGCCACGTTGTGAAAAATATCCACAAAAATTCCCCACGTTATCGATGTTATTCGAACTCAGGTCTTTTCCACCCGGAGTGTGGAGGACGGCGATTCTACCCACTGTGCTACCACGAGGGCGTTTTCGTACTATACTGTTTCATATTCCCAGGTGGAAAGAGACTTACTATTTATAATTCTTATATTTGTCAGCATATCGTGTTTGTAAATGATGTGTATGCGAGCGTTATTGGCAGTATGAAAAACAAAAAAAAAAAATGGTCCCAAGTTCTACAGTGTGAAAACCCCCATAAACGTTCCTGTCATCCAACATGGATTTGACGAGAATCGAACCTAGATCCATATTGCAAGCAATCAGCAACACTATCCACTTATTGACCGCCAGGACACTTATATTAGACTGTCAAAGAGACAAATACTAGCTTACAGTATGCATTACCCATCTACAATCTTTGCCCACCTACTTAGAAAACGTTCTCGCGTACCCATCCCACGTATTCACTACGATTACCAAATATCAAAATTATTTTTGCACTTACGTTTTGAAATAGGATTTTAGTGAAGGAATGTTGCTGGTATTTTTATATAGAATGAGTCGACTGAATCTGTCGACCCAATTATGATCTTAAGGTGTTCCAGATTTCAAAATCATAATCTAAAAGCAGATCACAAACTCGTAGATCAATAAATGACCTATCACCATGATTTTGTTGACCTTATAATTAGGAAAAGGTTGCCTGAATTGGACAGGCTCTTTGATTAGACCAAACAGTGACTGTCCAATCAAAGAAACCTACTTGGAAAATCTGGACACTACTTCCTGGATTGGATACATTTAATTACTTTCATTTATGTTTGGCATCGATAAATATTTAGTGAACAGTTTGCTAAAGATTTGCTAAAAATTAATGACGTTGTCCAGTTCAGACAATTTTTCTTTAAATAACATAATAATAATAATTTCGCTTTTCAATTATCGGGATTTCAGAATATAAAAAGAATGGTACAATGGATATCATTTTCTGAACGCCCGTAATCTGATGAGAAATTCATTAGCAAGGTTGATTTGCCAAAACACTGTTGCTCTAGGGATCCAAGGTCGCAGTGGTCCCAGCCCAACCATTATTATTGGTCTTTGGTTGCGGGATATCATTTTATAACCCCTAAAAATACACTGCCTTACTATTAATATCCGGACACTCCTCCTTGGATAGTTGGCCACATCCTACCCGTGCACCATGTGTCACTCGTAGGTTTGGAGGAGCGAGTAGTACGATTTTGAATGCAAGATGCCACCATCGACGGAGTTAACAGACTTCTAGTGCGGAACGATAATAGGGGGCCACATAATCGTTCGGTCTATACGTGACAGTTAAACATCACTGAAAATCCCTAAGTCGAGTGTTGGTGACTTCATCTGCAAATGTAAGTGTACTAGCGCAGAAATCCTCACAAAACGACCCAAAAATTCTCCGAAGCTGACACAATGTGATAGGATACCCCTGCAAAGAATCATTCGCTCGGAACACAAGTCGACGTTGTCGCAGCAAATACTGGCCCTTAGTGAGACGATTGGGACAAATGTCAGCCAGTATAGCTCAGGAAACTGCATGATCTAGGTATCCAAGTTTGCGCAGGTTTTCTCAGGTTGACAAATATCAGACATCGTGTTGTGTAAGGTTCTTCCTTTTTTGAACAATAGATCACCGAAAAGCTACGCTCTGGAATGTCACGATACATACATGATCTACCACTCTGAAGATCGTGCCTGGGTGTGACGGATAACAGGAAAAAGCTACCTGCCGGACTGTATCGTCCTAACAATTAAGTTTGGCGGAGGTAGCGTAATGTTCTGCAGCTGTTTTAAGTGGTTTGGTCTGGGAATATTGGTTGTTTTTGACAAAACAATGAGAGCTGAAGTCTATCTACACGTCTTAGACAATAATGATTGAGTGGGAGAAGACAGAGATGTTATCATGGGCACCACTCTTGAATTAATGTTATTAGTATAGCTTCCAAAGGTTCGATGGCGGGCCCATTTTTGTTTTGAGTAATTATTAATCATATTGATGGAGGTATATCAACTTAATCTTTAAGTTTCAAATGATACAAAGGTTGGCAGGGTTGTTAATGACAGTAATCAAGGTATGCCGCAACTAGATCAAGAAAAATTAAATGGGCTGAGAAATGGTAGTTGAAATTTGACATTGACACATGCAAGGTACTGCTTGTGGGTAACAGTAACTCCAAATTAACGTACGAACTGTGTGGTACTACACTCAGAGTAGTGGAGAATGAAAAAGTGCTGTGGTAATTGTGCGGTCAGATATGAATACAGATCTGGAAGATTTATCTGACGAACGTTGTGCAGGTGGGGAGTCTGAATAACTCCAAGGAAGAACTAGAGAAATTATTAGAGGGGATGCACAGGTAATGTGGGAAGTGTTTTCTTTTCTTTTCTTTTTTTTGGTCGATGCTGTATAAGTTTGCTTTCTTGCATCATTTGCCGCTATTAATACTGAGAGGTTATCTACGTTGCGCCAGCACATCAGGGAAGGCCATACCTGTGTCAACAGGACAACGCTCCATGTCAAATCTCTCGCATAGTTATTGACCGGTTTGAGGACAAGAGAGTCGAAACGTTGGACTGGTCAGCATTCCTCACGTCATCGACGGGACTCCAACTCAGGTCTTTTCCATCGCTTCTAGGAAGTGTCAGGTTGATTTGTAGATCAAAGTGTTTCTATTAGCCAGGTATTGGGCACGGGGTCGAAGGCCTTGAAGTAGTCGATGTACAGGTCGCTATGCTTCTTGCAGGCTTGCTCTATAACTGCCGCTTCAATAATCAATTGTTCCTTGCATCCTTTGCACATCTGCTTACATCGCTTCTGCTGCTCGGCCATGATGTTCAAGCTCTCCAAGTCGTCCAATATCTTCGTAGTTATGCAGTTCATCAGGATCTTGTATATTGTTGAGAGACAGATGATTGGTCTGTTCTTTGCCGGGTTCGTGGTGTCTTTGTCCTTAGCCTGCAGTTAGGTGATTCCTTGAGTCAAAGACTCTGGAACTGTGCCAGGATGCATAATTATCTGGGTAAACTGCTTATTATTATTATTTAAACACATTTTCCCCTTTGTGGAATTTTTTCGTCCCGTAATGGGTACCCGTGGCAAGTGCATGGGCTGATTGGTTGTGTCCGGTTACTATTATTATTGTTATTACTGTTGGTCGAGGATTTCTCTTATTATCCTACATGTGTTCAGGATCATGGCTTTCTGGAGTTCCATGTAAGTGTTCTCTGGCAGGCGGGAACACTTACATGGAACTCCAGAAAGCTGCGAATACGCTGCGAGGTTCTTATGGCGGCTCTTTGGCACCATGCCGGTTGTTGACACAGTGATCGGGGTGGATTATTATTATTATTAAAAAATATTATGCGTACTTTAATGTAAGAACAAAATAATATAAAAACTTTTATGTAAGAACAAAATAATATAAGAACTTTTATGTAAGAACAAAATAATATAAGAACTTTTCTGTAAGAATAATACAAAATCACCCCAAAGAAATAGCTAATGCTAAAATAGATTGTTGGCAAGGATTTGTCAAACAGGTTGGGAATTCAGAACCGTGGGGATTAGTTTACAAAATCTCCAGAAACAAACTAATTTGTGGAGAAGTGTACAATACAGTGAGAATAAACGGAGCAGAATCTGAGGACTGGAGCTCTACGGTACATGCTATAGTGTCAAGTCTGTTCCCTAAAGATATCCAAGAGTTGGATACATTGGAGCAAGGCCATATACGTCTTGAAAACAGTATGTATACGGGTTCAACTGATATTGAGTGTTTTAATCTGTTGGAGTAGGGTTCTGCCATAGCTAGACTAAACAGCAAGAAATGCCCCGGAATGGACCATGTGGAGAATCTTGTTATCGTCAAGTTATTCAACTTATACCCACAAATACTGCTAAATCTCTTGAACAAATGCCTCCTGGAAGGATACTTTCCAAATCAGGGGAAATTGGCATTGCTCAAGATTCTTCACAAGACAGGGAAAAACACAACCGATCCCCGGGCTTACAGACAAATCTCCTTACTTGCTAATCTGGAAAAGTTATTCGAACATCTTCTGGCTCCCAAAATACTACAAAAATTTGAGGAAAACCTATTGTGCTCAAGCTGCTAGTTTGGCTTCAAAAAAGGGAGGTCTACTGACGATGTTTTGGCAATTGTTGTGGACTTTGAGGGCGCTTTTGAGTCCATCTGGTGGGAGAAAGTGCCCTCAGGTCTTTAAGACTGGTTAAATATGATAATTGTGTGTACAGGGTACTTAGATCATACTTTAATGAGAGATACATCATTGTCAAGGCAAAGCAACTGTCGTATAAGGCCCAGGTTTCGAGAGGATGTCCCCAGTGGTCGGTGTTGGGGCCTTTCCTCTGGAATGCCATATTAGATCAGTGGCTCACGAGGGCACAGGAGGATTCTCTAAAGGTGGCCTACGCCGATGGCCTTGTGATTGCCATAGAAGGAAGCTCACGTAAGGTATTAGAGGACAAAATTCAACTCATCTTAGATGATTTGGTGGCATGGGCTGAAATAAACAAGCTCAAGATATCTCTGAGTAAAACAAATTTCGTGGCATTTAAAAACCACTTTAATTATGGAAGACCACCAAGAATTCAACTGAATGTTTCACAGATACCTTATGTTCCTCAAAACAAATATCGTGGTATAATCCTCGATTATAAATTAACCTTTCTCCCTCATGTCACCAAACTGAAGAAAAAAATTAGAAATTTTACTGCTTCGGTCATAAGAATCTCCAAAAAAGACTGAGGTCTGAATAAAAAGACCATGAAACTATATTATAAAGCAATATTTCTGCCTATAGTTTCGTACGGAGCAGGTATTTGGCACCAGAACATCATTAAGGTGAAAATCAAAAATAAGCTACTATCATTTCAAAGAACAGTGCTACTGGCACTAAATAATGCCCCTCGTACAGTATCAAACAATGCCCTCCAAATGCTTGGAGGAGAACGGCCTTTAGATTTATTTATCTTATACCATGGCATGATTTATAAACATAAGAAAGGACTGCAGGTATCTATTATGGGAATTACAACGGACCCAGTTAATAACTTGAAGACAGAATGGAAAAGAATATGGAGTGAAATGGTTAGTATTTTGCAAAGTAGATGGAATGAGTCTGTGCATGGTGAAGTCACAAAGAAGTATATTGAAAATGTTGAGTTTGCTTCTACTCAACCTTCTGTGTCATGGTTTGCACCAAGCATGTTTACGACGTATTTATTAACAGGCCATGGATCTTTGAGGGCCAAACTTTTCGACAGAGCTTTGGAGCCAGAACCTTTTTGCACCTGTGGTCAAATGGAGGACTGGATCCATGTTTTACTGTTTTGTCCGCAATATACAGACCATCGAGTATTGCTACTTAATCAGGTTCCAGGTCTAGCTGAAGACAATGTAAAAATACTAGTTGAGAACAAAACAAACTTTGAGACTTTCCAGACCTTTTCAGAATCGGTCTTTAAGAAAAGACTTGAACTAAGAACTCAAATCAAAAATCGAATATAAATCTGACAGCTGAGAAGTCGATATATATGTTTGTATCCCATTAAATATAAATAGGATGACTTGTAAGATATGTAAATTTAATTGTATTGTTAGGATTTAGAGTTAAAATTCTATTATCTTGTAGAAATGTAAATATTTACTTTGCTAAGTTTATTGGAGTTATCCAAATTGTCTTGATTCTGCTGTGGCTTGGATATTTTTCCCTTTTTTTTTGCTGGTTTCCAGGTTTGGACAACCTGGGGAGGGGATTGCTGGCACCCACCGGTATTGCACTATCTCCGGTGGGTGCGGGATTTGTGCACAAGGCACTAAAGGTGATAGTGGACCCAGGCTTGGCTGCTTGTGCCTGGGGACGGGCAGCGGCTGTAGGTGTTGGCTGCTCCCTGGTGGCAAGGTAGACGTACACAAGCTATAAAAAGCTTTGCAGAGTTTCTGCCCAAACACAGACGTGCAAGGTGGAGATGGGCTAAGGCCTAGGAGCCACCCTTGATACAGCAAAACACACACACACACACACACACACACACACACACACACACACACACACACACACACACACACACACACACACACACACACACACACACGTGTTCATATATAATATAGTATTTTATATATGTATAATGAGAATGCTAATGAATATAAAATTGTATATATATCTTATTTGTAAGTTTTGTACATAATTTGTAAATAATTGTGTGTGCAAATAAATGAAAAAAAAATGGAATGTAAGACAAAATGCTTTCGGTTCTTACATAAAACTCGTTGGTTTTTTGCTCTTCTATTGTTTTAGAGACAGGCCCATATTTATGTTTCGCTGAAATATATTTTTACTACATATCATGAAAACGTTTTTAAACCCTGCACAAATTAACAATACACTTCATTCCACGAGAGTTGTGACATAAGAACAATGCGTGCGCAGGACTTTGATATGATAAAGAATTAAATATTAAAGTACGAGACCTGGCGTTTTACGTGAATATAAGAACACTGAAATTTGTATTCATCAGTACCGAACGGTTTAACTGTCTATCTGTGGGTAGGAAGTAACTGTTTCGGCCATTAGCATCAACGACATCATGGCGCGTAGAGCTGCAAGTAGCAGTAGTAGTGATAGTAGCAGTAGCAGCAGTAGTAGTGATAGTAGCAGTAGTAGTGATAGTAGCAGTAGTAGTGATAGTAGCAGTAGTAGTGATAGTAGCAGTAGCAGCAGTAGCAGCAGTAGTAGTTATAGTAGCAGTAGCAGCAGTAGTAGTTATAGTAGCAGTAGCAGCAGCAGTAGTAGTCGTAGTCGTAGTAGTAGAAGTAGTTGGGGTGGCAATCAACAAAATCGTTTTGGAAAGAAAACCAAAAGAAAGCAAACAATACAAAGAAGGACCAAGAGGAAAGAATCATTCAAATTCTATATCCGAATGGTATTAAAACAGGTGCACCCTGATTTATCACTGTCCAAAACGGGAATGTGGATCCTCAACTGCTTCATTTTCGACTCATCGAAACGTAATGCTGGAGAAGTTTCCAGGATGGAAAGGGTTTCTCAGAATGCTAAAGACGTACGAACTGCTGTGAGGTTGGTCCTTCTTGAGGAATTAGCAAAGCATGCAATCCCTGAAGGAACGAAAGCCTTTATCAAGTTTTCAAGAGACCGCTCAGCTGCATAAATTCCTTCGGCCATTTGGATTCGCAGACGAATCTTTGATTATTTGGTTTCCCAGATGAACTTAAATCTCCATAAACTGACTTGAGGTGTCCATTGCAGAACTATTGCTATTTTAACTTATCATGTTTAGTGTTAACAATAATGGATTGATTAGAAAATTTTTAAATTAAAAATACTGCAAGGAAGTAAGTGAACTTTTCTGATTTTCTTTATGTTATAATTATAATTTTAGCGTGTAAATAATTAACACGCCGTACTTGCTTTAAGTGGAGTGTATCAATCCGTCTGATGTCATTTACTGCAACGTCAGCTTGTGGGCGGAGTCAGATACATAATTCCAGTATCATATAGCATGATGCTATTTGAATCAACCCACAGTTATTATAATATTATAATTCTAGTTGCTTCTAAAGAACAGAAAAACTGGTCCAAACTGGTTTTACTTATAATAATAGAAATAAATGCACATCAAATTTCTGGGACCATCGGCAAGACTAGAGGAGTCTGTCAGCCGCACGGTCTGATGATGGGTATCGGTAAGATACCTGAAACTTTATCTTAATGTATGGTAATTTAGTAATTTATTTTTTATTTAGTAATTTAGCTTATTAAACTATATTATAAATTTCACTTAGTATAAAACTCCGCCTTGGTGACTATCTTTGAGTGCCCTCTTCGAGGACTAAAATTGTGGTATTCACAAAGCGAAAGGTCAGAACTATAGTCTGTGCGTGGCAGCAGTTTTCATCCATTCTTGTTGTTCGTTTGGAGAAGCATGGTTTGAATTCCAATGGAAAGCGGAGTAATTCTTAAAGGCGGAGGGGGTAGGGTTTTTCCAGTGAGCTATTTCGGATTTTTCAGTCCGAATAACAAAGAAATCAACTTTGTAAACGCACAATTGAACTTGCTGTTGAAGATCCAATATAATTAGCGTATATACACTAACCTGCCAAAAGTATCCAGCATCACGTTCGGAAAAGGCACGCATTTTAATGAACAAATTAATAAGGCGAGGTGGCAAACTTCGGGTACCAAAATAACTCGAAACAAAAACATAATAACGTACTATAGGAAAAACTGATAAAAATCAGTGGTCTTCATTAATAATAAAAAGGTAACAATATTTGAAAATTTCCTATGAGAACTTATATTACCGATTTAATGGCTACGTGTAGTTGATAGGCTATAAAACAAATTTATTTTCGAATTAAAAAAAAAATACTTTCTAATAGCACATTTTCTCTGTACAGAGTCCACTCGATACATATCCACTTATATCTCGGCTTTCAAAATGACAGAAGGAAAAGCTCCCTAAAAACTCACCTCTGAGAAGTAGCGCGACGGACAAGCTCGATTCTTTTTGCTAGGTAATTACTTCTTGGTATGCATAATTAATTTTACAATATTCTAAATTTATGCCACAAAATTTTAAGGATTTATTTTCTTAAAAAGTAATTACAACTATCAAGTTTATCTGAATATTCTTTGTAAAACTGATAAGAAGACTGCACAATAATATTTACACTTTTCCAACAGTACATGCCAAAATATACTGCTATTTTGAACGACAAACATTTTCAGGAATATTCTAAATTTTTGGGATGGAGTGTACATTTCATATATTTTTATTCTTGGATAATTTGGACTTCTAATCTTTCATCACATTGCCTTTGTAGCTTTCAGCATTCAAGAATGCAAGGTTTTTCTTGTAAAAAACAGAAAAGAGCGCGGCAGAATCAATTTGTAAATTTAGCAACTGATTCTGAAGTGCAGGTCGTGTCTCAAGTTGGCCATTAACAGTTGTTTTGGTCAAGAGGAGAAGGCCATTAGGGAACTTTAAACAGGTGTCATCGTTGATTAGAGTTAGTTCAGCCAGTGACATAGGCCACGGAAATTGCTACCATACCACAAGGAATTATCTTGATGGTGATGTCAGACTAGGAAAACAAAGGAATTAAGTTATCATTCAAGGACAATGGTGGGTGAAAGCTCTTTCTCGAAAAGCATCATGGTCCACATATTAGTGGAGTTACTGATGAAACAAATATTTAAATTGTCTAAAATTATTTTGTAATATTAGAAATAAATTTATTTTTAAACACCTTTCCTGATATTTTAAGAAAATACTATTTATAATGAAAAAAAGTAGATACGATGACAGAAGATGATTATTTTTGTTCTTAGTCCAATGGATCTACAAGGAAATTTCTAAATCCAAATCAAATTTTTTGGTAATTCTTGTACTATTTCGGCTCGCTTCTCTCTAAAATATGGATTCTTTCGAATTTACCTATGACAAATTGTCATGGGTAAATTCCAAATGCAAACGTGGGACTAAGTTCTTTTAATATTCTGATAAACAATGCGCGATCTTGGTAATATGGGGGTTCTGTGCACATACACTGTCTTACCATTAAAATATGGACATGTGCACATCTACAAATGACTTTTGTTTACAGGAAAATTAAAAACGGTGCTGATACCTTTGAGTTAGCCTAGAGTCTCCGTGGAAAACTGTCCTATATCCATCGGGGCCAGCAGCGCCCAATCGTTCGGACTTTATTATCCACACGAACAGTGATTTGCTGTGTTCACCATCAAGCTTATTACGTGTTCACCATTCAGCTTATTACACCAAATGCTCCCACATAATTCAAAGTCTGTCATCTGTATATAACATCGCTTCGCATGTTCAAGGTATTGAACGCACCGTTTCGTTTACTTACCAAAGACTACGCATTTTTTCCCCCTTTATCACCTTCAAACTCCTACTCCAGGATGGTAACAGAAGTTATCGGATGTTCTGCTGCGCCCATCACCTTGACACACTAATCGTTTCCGTCCATATATATTAGAGTAATATAGGTGAATTTTCAATAAATTCGTACGTTCTAGATATATCAATTTCAACCAGTATACTGTAGGTGTGTGTATTAAGTAGTACATTGAGTGGACAGAAATCATAAGATACCCACCTAGTAACGGTTAGACCCACCTTTTTCCGGATAAGGGCAGTCACACGGCGAGGCATTGAGTCCACTAGTTCACGAAAGCGTTACACAGGTATTTTCATCCAAGCTTGCTGCACCGCTGTCCATAATTCCGCCGCATTCCTAGGTGGAAAATCCAAAGCTCGAACAGACCTTTCCACAGCATCCCAAAGAGGCTCCACAGGGTTCATGTCCGGTGAAATGGGAGGACATTCCAGGGTGGTAAAATCTGCAGAACGCTCTTCCGACCATGTTCTAGTCACCACGGTTCTGTGGGGAAGCGCATTGCCCTGTGGGTACATGATGACCATGAAAGGATGGACACGTAACCTGGACTGTTCACAGATGCGTCTAAATGTACCAGGCGTCCCAACTTGTACCAGTTGAACACACCCCAGACCATTACCTACCATCCACTTAAACAGTTCCTTGTTGACATGACGGGTGCATAGCTTCGTGTGGTTTCCGCCAGATAGGCACCCTCCTGTCCGCTCTAAATAACTGGAAACGGGATTCATGGGACCAGGAAACCCGTCTCTAGTCATCCAAGGTCCAGTTGCCGATGTTTTTTCGCCCAGTTGAGGTGTAGAGTCCTGTGTCGTGGTGTCAGCAATGGGATTCTGGTGGGTTTCTGGCACCTCCCTCGTTGAAGTCGGCAGTGATTTTTGCCAGTGTCGCTCTCTGGAACGCTGAAAACACTCTAGATCTGAAAAGGAGTCTCCAGGTTCTGATAACACATTCCGGCTTGTTCTTAAAATACGAACTTTGAATTTAATTCCTGTTTCGTGTTGAAATTTAACGTTCTTTGGAACCACTGGTGTATTTCTTTCTACATGGAAATTTGTTCATATACCAGTTCCTAAAAATGGTGATAATCTCGCATTCTCCTCCTAGTGTACCTACCTGAACTCTTTTCTAAATTACGGAGAAATTAGTCAAATACCAACTTTTACTACCTTGAAACATTCTATCTTCAATTAAATTCTGCCAGTGTCTATATTGGCTTGCGTTATTAACCTGTGGAGAGATTCGGTGAATGATTCTGCAAAACTCAAGTGGCTCCCTCGATGTCGGAATATAACACGAAAGCTTGCTTTGAAGGCATTACCATCAAAGAGAAATTATTCGAATTTCGGTTTATTTTTTTAGATTAAAATGAAATGCTTGAATCTCTCTCCGTTTTTATGAGACAAGTTTTTGTTTTTCTTTTTTTGTAAAATTACTATTTAAAGGATGAAAATGAAGTTTGAGCAGACAATGACATTAGCACTTTTTTTTTATTTTTCATTCAAAAATGCATACATCTTTCCTGTTTAAATTGACGAATACATTGCATATGTATTGACTACAACCACGACTGTATTGAATAATTCCTTCTTGATAGGTTCACTGTCTTTTAATAACCTGATTTCAGTTATTCACCTAGGAGTATTTGCCGAATCTTTACAACCTGTGTGGATGAAAAGATATCTCTTTTATAATATTGTAATATAAAATGCAGTTCTTCATTAAGAAAAGAAAATAATTTCAAAGGCATATTTCTGAAAGTATTATAATTAAATAAATTCAGTAGAAATGAAATTCATTATCAGTGATGCTTGAAAGAAAGGAAATCGGCGCCAAATACATCAGCATAAGTTTTATAATTTAATTCACTCTCTCATTTACATTTTTAATTAAGTTAGTTTTGTAGGTTGAGGAAATTCAAAGACATTTGGCTACCTTTTAATATATATAGTAAACTGTAATTACCCTTTATCCTACATCTGCTCTTTTTGTAATTGGGCAAATGTCTCTTCTGTTGCAAGCTCCTTTACAGTGATTTTCTCGATGATGCTGCTCAAACCATATAAGCTGTTCTTTCAACTGATTAGATATCATTCTTCTCAAAATGACAACAAAGCGTGTTTAATTTATATCAAAATATATAAGAAGAACGAAGTGAAATTTGCTTAATTTATATATAATGAATATTTTTGTTTTCTTTCTATAATAATCTCAATGAGGGAAGATGAACGTATTGTACACAAAGAACTTCTAGGCCTTGTGTAATTCTGTAGATCCTGTACTACTGTGCATGGGCTGAAGGTTAGAAGACAGAAAATACTTTCTGGCATTAGAACTGAATTCCTGAAAATTGCAATTATCAGGAAATACATAAATAGGAAGGCTATTCTAGAGAACAGAAGTAGAGAAAAAACTACTTGTCTTAGTTTTGGGTTGAATAGTGAATGCATTTTGGCTAGTTATGGTGCGTGTTCGGATTGGGTTCGAAGAGAGCGGTGAAATTCTACCATGAACCAGTTCTTCCGAACTGACTCATTGAAGAATATACAGAAAAGGCATGCTGCATAACTGAACGTCGATGTGACATCGAAAGCGTGAGGGGGGAGGGAGGAAGGAGATGAATAACAGAAGTGTCATTAATTAACAAGAATGCTCTCTTCGGATAGAATATATAAGCTTGAGGAAAGTTTTGCGGCCACCACTCGAGATGAAGCAATACTCCACAGTAGGGGGTTTGTTATTTTCATTGAAGTAGTTGTTAAGGAGATTAGCAAGCGCCCGAACACTAATAATACAACGGATAACTTCATTTCTTCTAAAATTCCCTACATTTATTTTCCGAGAAATATATCAGTAGGGAATTTTAGAAGAAATGAAGTTATTAGTGGTATTACTGTGGGAAAATGATATAGGAAAGCAAGCTTATAAAGCATCCACCAAAAACAAAACCCTATACACTTTACCCATACATACCCTCCAAGAATTTGTCTAGTTCTTCCTTGAATTTATTCAAACCACCGACTTCCACGACATAAGATGGAAGTTTGATTTATCAACTATGCTCTGGCTAAAGGCAAACTTTCACACAAATATCTTGCAGTCATCCTTTCTCAATTTGAATTTTTGTCCTTCCATGTGTCTAGTTCAGCAAGAGGAAGAATGCCATCAAAATTTGGCTTACTCAAACCGTTCAAGGCTTTAAACATCTGAATCCGATTTCTTAAGTAATAGAGAAATCAATTAACCGCTAACTCTTAAACTACCTAGAAACCTTCCGTCTGATCAACTATCGCCAGTATGGATTCCGTCAGTATCGATCCACTGGTGATATTCTGGCTTATGTTACCTATTTATGGACTAATTCAATGGAAAGGTTCGGTGAAACACAAGTAGTTGCTCTTGACATCTCAAAGGCTTTCGGTCGTGTTTGGCATAAAGATTTTCTAAACAAGCTTCCATCGTATGGTTTGCCAACTGTTTTTACTAATTTGTTATCCAGTTTTCTCTTTGATCTCTCACTAAGGGTGATGGAAGATGGCTCTCTGTCTTCTGACTTCTCCACTAATGCCGGTGTCCCCCAAGGTTCAGTTCTTTCCCCCACTCTTTTCCTCTTGTATATTAATGACCTTCTTCCATTGACTGGAAATCTTATCCATAGTTTTGACGATGATAGCACATTGCATTCCACTTTCCATTTTGAGAAACCTTGTCCTGCTCAATCAGCTTCAACTTCTTGAAAATCTGCTACGAATTCCTTAAATGACGATCTTCAAATAATTCTCCAGTGGGGTAAAGACAACTTAGTTGATTTCAACCCTTCTAAAACTCATTCTTGTCTTATATCTTGCAAAAAGGATTCTTCTGCTTCTATGCTTTACTTTGCTTCTAAACTTTAGACCTTTGGAATAAAAGAATCACCACTATGCCACTGCGGTGAAAATCAGACATGGACACATCTGATCCATGAATGTCTCCTCTTTGAGGATATAAGATTTCACTTTATAACAAAAATATGTTTCAACCCAAAGGATCGGGAACACCTTGTATTGTGGGAGGAGGAATACTAAAGAGCCCTCTCGCAATTTTCGCCCGAACTGTACAGCAGACTACGAGCACTACCACAACTCCCTAAACTCGACACTGGAACTCTGAGAACTGAAACGGACAACAATGACTAGGACTTTACTGGATGAGATCTAGATCCCATTAGTGGCACCATCCCACACTGACATCCTGATTATTGGACCAGCAGTGGACGGGATCCTACCCCAACACTGACCAACTATTGGACGGGACACTCTCACGGACCTGACGAAGCCACAGCTTTGCTGCATACACGCCATGTTGGCAATCTGAGCCGGCTCCCTTGTTCGGCCCTTTCTTCTCTATCACCCCGGCGGGGGGAGGTGACGCTTTTCTGACTCGTCCCCTCCTTGCCGACCCCACTCTTCCCTCTGGTGGGGCATGGGCATGCCCCACTGATTCCACCTGGGATCGTTTTCCCTATTGATCCCATTCATCTGTCTTTATCCCTCCAATCTTCAATCTCCCTACCCAACTCTATTTGTATGCAAGTGAATGCCCCACACGCCAAAAATAACTGTATCTAAATTACGCTGTTCGCCCACCATTTTGGCTTGTCCAATTCTAGCGCAATATCCCCATACAATTTATTTTATTTTATTTTTGAAGAACAACGGTACATAACATAACACACTCACATGATCCACACACTTTTAAATCTCTGGCCTTCCCAGTGAACTGGTACACTCACAATGAAAGCAACGCGGAGATGGGGGAAACCCCTGGTGCGTTAGATACTTAACACACTTTGCACTTTATCCTTATTTTCTTTGGTGCTAAGCACAAATGAAGCCTAAAAACAGACAAATAACAAAGCTATAATTTATTTTTATTTAAATATTATCTTACACATATCTGTATAAAGCCTTCGCTGGCAAGCTCAGGCGATGCTAGGATCGCCATGCCGGAGCTTTCACTTCCTGCTCAACTGGTCCGCCTTACTGCGGCGATGGTTGGTAACTAGGGAACTGTGATGTTCCACTGGACCCCTAGGCCAGAAGGTCAGATAAAGAACAAAGTAGCAAACACTCGGCACTATCGTTTACGCTGCAGATTTATGACAGAAATCATGTACGTCCTAAGACATCTAGAGTCACATCTGCTAGACTCATGTGTCGAATATAAGGCATTAACAAAATTTGTACAGGAGTTTTTCACTTGACGCAGAACACAAATTGCTGTTCACAGGCAAACTCAACAAGAAGGGAACTGAGACCTGATGAACACCTAGACCCCACAACCTACACGATAGATACGAGGAAATACGACTGACGCAAATTCTTTTCTTCCACAGAATTCCCATAATATGCGAAAAATACAAACATCACGTTTGGTTCAATGAGTTATTCCAATGGACATTGAGCATAATTAGATGGTAGATATCAATATGCGGTTCAGTTTGAGGTTCGCAATTCATTTCGTTCAAAGAGACTCATGTTAGTGTGGTAAATCTGGTTTGCTGTGTTATAAGCTGGTTGGTTGTTTCAGGATTTTAGGCTCATTGGCAACTTAGGCCATGTTGTGACGTGTATGTCTATAAATTGCGTGTATGTCTCTGATCGCTTTACAGTTTTTCTGGAAGAAATATTCCGATTTTCCGAGTGAAAAAAAAACAAACAAAAAACATGCTACTCTCACCTAAGACTGGCTAACTCAGCCACATTGTGAAAATGGCGTATAATAATTCGCCGTGTCATTGACGGGTGCTAAATTAGGTATTTTCGTCCCGGTGTTCGGAGGACGGTGATTATACCACCCATAAGGGCTAATGTGGTAAGAGACAGGGTTCGATTTCCAATGATTTCTAATGGTGTTGGTTAAAAATATTTTCTTAATTTTATAAAAATGTAACAAATTTCAAATTTAATAAAAATTAAATGGACAAATAATATGTGTGATAAAGATCAAATACTGAAGGGTCTTATAAAGTCAATTTCTTCAATCCACAAGTTCCGTTACCCTGAGCAAATATACCAATGTTCCTAGCGCAGCTCATTATTACAGCTTGCTATGATTCGTACACAAATTTTTCTGCTCTAATGAAATTTGAGGAGGAATTAAAGTGTTGTAGGTCATCAACTTTTCAGTGGAACCAGCTCTGTAAGCTGTTTGGAAATAACTATGGCAATTAGTCATGTAATTCTCTACAATATGTGTATCGTATTTGGCCCTCTCTCTAAATAAAAGCATTAAAATTTTATCTTATGCTCGAACATTAAACTTAAGTTCTTTTCCAGTGAAGTATTTTCTATCTGGATAAGATCGTTTAAGTTGGCGGTTATAACTCATATTCTTGAGCTTTTGCTTCTAAAGATTTTCAATATTCTGTCATTTTTTTACTTTTATAAAGAGAGATATATAAACAAATCCATCCTCATTTCAGACCTCCCAAAATATGATTTATAACTTTGTTTTTCTCATTGAATCCATACACTGCATTTACAAATTGTATTGTTCCCGATACACCCGTCTCGGATCGAAGGCATGTTGACATCCTGGCGCTATATGTGATTAACTAATAGATGAGGTTACTCTTCTGGTGTTCGGAGATCCTTTCGTCTTTTTGAACAGTTCTTTTCACTTATGAATTTTCTTATATTCTAATTGATGTTCTTCACGGTATTATTTAAATCGTTGGCATGGGCGTCGGTGGGCTAGTCGTCTTAGATAAGGGAATTTGAGGTGAGAATTTCTACAATTTCGGGTAAAAAAAAAAAATAGTGGAACATCAGTAGTGGTCTTACAAGTCACGTTTGAATCTATAAGCATTTAGCAAGCTGGATGTTTAATTATTTGTTTCTTTATTATATTCACAAACTTTTAATTTTAGAAATTATTAACAAAGGCACTTTGTTAATTAATAAAAACAACATTAGTAATATTCATAATCGTTTAGTCATGGGTTTTGTTTTCATTTTCCAGCTACATTTTATTTTTATTTTTCATATTCAATCTTTTAAAGTCACCTTTATTTTTTTTTAAACATCAAGGATGAGGGTTCGGAATGTTTTCCTAATGTCATTAAAGGTGACATAGAAAAACGATGCTAAGTCTCAACAGAGATTGGGCACTGCGATAGGGTTGAAAATTGCACAATACTTGGAGTGAAAAAGAGGTTATTATCGAAAGTGAGCTCCGTCGAGTTTATTGTATTATTTATTTAATTAGGGCTTTGTTTTCATTTTTGATTTAATCGTAGTTTTAAACTACTGGATAACAGCACTTTATTTAATTAATAGCAAATGCAGCCTATGTGGTTTTAGCCTTGAAATTTCCTTCCTGAGTAATATGGGCTTTTACTTTTTTTAGTGATGTTTAGTATCGTGCGGAATTTTATTCTTGAACCGAATTATTGGAAATCATAAAGACAGTCTTATAGTTTCAGAAATTGGCCATTACTTTCCTTACTGCTAGAGCTGTTTGTTGAATTCTTCTCTGTCATCTATGCCTCTTTGATTCAAGAGTAAAGTGACGTATCCATGTTTCGTCAATTTCGGTTGAACTTGCAAAATAGGAAAGTATATCCATGGAGTCAGTATATCGTTTCTGTAAATTCTTTGTCAACCTGCGTGTTCCTCTGAATGAAAGCCTGAGTTTTCGGAAGAAACAAAAATGAAACTCTTTGGCAAGACCGGCTAACTTGGTCATAGGGTGTAAAATATCCATAAAAGTGCTCCCAATCCTATAGAAATGATAATCAAAAGAAATTTTCACTAGGGTAGAGGGACAGAAAAACAGTAGTCGTAGCCACTGATCACGAGGTCCTTTCCTCATCGCAACCTGTTCCAATACAGAGGGATGAATTGTATACCTTTACCTATTGACAGACGCAAAACAAAACCAAACCTTCACCATGGTGTTCTTGGAATAAACGTTTATTAACTTCCAGCGAATTTACAATTTTTCTGTTAGAGAAAACTTCTGTTTTGTTCATTCTTTTAATTGACGAATTAAAGTTGAATTAATAGACGTCTCTTTTAGAGACGAATTTTCTCTTTCCATAGCTGACTACCCTTTGAATAAGGTCAAATTTCTTAAACCAACTCTACAATTACGTTTTCTTAATTTTAACCACTATCCTCTTGTTAGAATCATTCCAGAAAGGGAAAATTCGTCTATTATAAAATTTTTTACAGCCCTTTTAATGCTTTTTAAGTAGAATGCAATAATAATATAAATAAAATATAATAAAATTAGCATAAATACATTTTTGAAAACGATTGTTTGGATATATTTTAGAATGCAGTTTTCTTTTTCTTTTTCAGTGGACATTTATTTGTGAGATGAACGATCCAGAATGAATCCTGGAGCCACAACATTAAACGGTGTGGTTTACGTTGTAGGAGGTAGTAATGGTAGCGATCGCCTTACTTCATTGGAACGTTATGACCCTTTAAACAACCAGTGGACTATCGTAAGTAACATGATCAAATGTCGAAGTAGAATGGGTTGCGTTACTCAAAAAGGCTATATCTACGTCTTGGGTGGCTGGAACTACCCTAACTCTATGAGTTCCTGCGAGAAGTACGATCCAAATAGCAACCTGTGGACCGAAATTGCGGATCTGAATGATGCGAGATCACGGTGCACTGCAGAGGTAAGATAACACGGAAAGAACCAATGACAAAGGGGTTTATAGCGCATCCTTTTTCACCCTAATATTTTCACAATACTTTTAAATATTGCAAATGAAAACATTCCAGATAATTATTTAAAATTCCTTGCTTGTAATTTAGTTTTTGTTTTATTTTTTCCTTTGCAGGTGGTAAACGATCGTGTCTATATCATAGGCGGTGTGAACAACAGCGGATTTGCAGTTAATTGTGAGTTTTATGATGACGCCAAAGAAAAGTGGATTCCTTCAGCACCTTTAAACATTCCTCGTGACTGTCTGTCTTCGTGTACGATTACAGGATTGCCGAATATATGCCAATACATCAGAAGATTTGGAAAGTTCCACGTTTTCCAAGGCGACGAGTTGGATTTGCAATGAAACCATGGATTTTCAGCTACAATCAATAAGAAAAAGAAAAATGTGCTTTCTCAGTTGGATGTTCTTAAAATTCTTAGAGACGATTAAAATCTGTTGTTAACTTAGAAAGATTTTCTGAAAGCAGATTTTGAAAGATATCATAAAGTAGAGGAATCTTGTGCTATTAATTACAATAAATTATTCTGTTATTCTGCAATATTAATTATTTTATTCATGTAGTATGTATAATAGTGGACATAGTGGACATAGTGTTTTTTGTTATGCGGTTCCCGTGGTTTCCCACAAATCCGCGTTAAATACTCTGTGAACATAACAAAGCCAGTCAGTGTGGGTTATGTGTGAGTAGTGTTTTGTTTGTGTTGTTTGACTGGCCTCTTCGTTACTGGGAGGAGCGATCACCAGGAAGGAGCCTCCAAGCATCCGTCCACTGGCACGAGGAGCCGGACCAGGGAGTAAAAGACATCTGACGGGCCGTCCACACTCTTGCAGGAGCGAGAGTGGGGAGGGCCAAGGAAAGAGCGGAGAAGAGACAGGAAAGTGGAAGTCAGACAAGATGCGAGGATGACAGAGCGTAGGCATCCTCCCAGGCGAAACGGAGCAGGAAGAGTGCTAGGTGCAGTTGTGGGAGTCCTGGAGAAAGACTGTGGGTAGGATTTCGGGCAGGCCGTTCAGCAGAAGATGCTCTTCGACAGCTCACGGATTCAGTCAAAAATTCAGCCACCAAATACTTCTTAGTAATATCAGTGGATTTCGCCGGGGCCTTTGACTTGCTCTGGTGGCCAAGTATACTACGAAGACTCAGAGAAGCTAGCGTTCCAGCAAATCTTTACAGTGCATACAGGACTATCTTCACAACAGAAGTGTTACAATCAGAAATGCCTATCGACAAGTCTCCAGAAATGTCTACAGAGGGTGCCCCCAGGGCTCTGTCCTTGGTCCTTTCCTATGGAATGTGGTCATGGACGAGTTCCTGAACCTAGACCTGGGGGATGTTTCCACCCAAGCCTTCGCAGACGACTTGATACTGACAGTCACTGGAAACTCCAGAGCTTCCCTGGAAACAACAGCCAACGGAGCCGTTACAAAGCTAGAAGAATGGGCCAGCCTCCATAAACTCCATATATCCACTGAGAAAACTACTTCAATTCTACTCAGAGGAACCCTTCAAATAAGCAGGCCGCCGCAGGTTAAAATTGCTGGTAGAACTATCAAACTGACAACTGAGATGAAGTACCTTGGGGTAATTCTCGACCCCAAGCTCACGTTTTACCCGCATATAGATTACCTTCATCGCAAAGTCAGGAACTACACGGCAATGGTAGTGAGGATCAGCAGGTCTGACTGGGGCCTAAATCGCCGCTCGCTGCACATGCTATACAAAGCTGTATTCATTCCCACTATAACCTACTGTGCAGGTGTCTGGTTTCATCGTGCACTCATTGTTCGTAACCAAAGGAAGCTCACCTCCATCCAGCGTAATATCCTTCTCACTATCACCCGTGCCTGCTGCACAGTAAGCAACCCAGCACTCCAAGTCTTGGCAGGAGTTCTCCCTCTGGACCTGCAAATAATTCGCAAAGGTGTGCACTACCGGCTCGCAAAGGGACTCCCTACCACCATCCTGGATTTCACTACAAACCCAGCAAACACCATCAAAGAAGAAAAAAAGCGCCTTGCAGTCTACCTTCTTAACGCCTGGCAAAACAGATGGAATACCACCCCCAAAGGTTCCATCACTAAAAAATTCTTACCTGAAATAGCCCAGATCTACCCTAAAGCTCCAGCATGGTACAGCCCAGGGTTATATACCACTTTCCTGATTACAGGCCATGGATCTATAAATCACAAACTTGCCTCTATGAACATCGTGGATGATCCTCGCTGTCTTTGTGGTGAAAACGAAGACTGGGATCACCTATTCTATGTTTGCCCGCTCTACGAGGACCTGCGAACGTTGCTCATATCAAAAATACATGCCTTGCCTCGAGGAAATGAACATTTTCTGATCAATGAGGAAGACCAGTACCACGCTTTTTCTGCCTTCGCCCATGATCTCTTCACCAGAAGAAGATCACTGGTACAACGTCCTGGAACTGATGCACATTGATGAACACTCTTTCTCATATACTGAACATCTTCACCTAGATTGTGACCACTTCTAGCTACTGGACTTGACATTCAGGTCGCTTGAATTATTTCATCCGTGTCTCTCTTGATACGTGATTGCCTTCCCACCCCCTCGAGGGGCCTCTTCTTCCCCTTCCGCTTAGGTGAGAGAATTCCCACCCAACCTGTGGAGGATGCCTTCCCTTACATCCTCCGTCGCTCTGTCTATACTTCCTTTCCTTTACCCTCTCCAGTACATCCTGTACTCCCTGTACCCTATTATTTTATATATACCTTTTTTTTTTTTTTTTTTTTTTACTTGGTCTCTTTCCAGGAAGCTCAGGTGACCTGGAGGAGACTAGCCAGAGAATTATGGGCAGCCTGGCTACCTCCTAGTGGTGTATGCGGGCAACGTGGGGTCCTATCAGGGGCCCTGCGGCCAAAAGCCAGGACACCCAACAGAACCCAGCACAATACTTCATTTACAACACAGAAAATTTTTCTGGCTTTCACAGTGATACTGTTTGTCTCCACAGAGTATATATGGCGCAGATGTGGGAAACCACCGGAGGCGCCTTTCCCCCAAAACTATGCACACTATGCACACTATGTGGGTAGGAAGAAGAGAATAGGTAAAGTTCAAATTAAAGAGTCCAGGATCGTCACAATGGAGAATCACGGAGCGGCGTCGACAGGGCTGTCCGCCATTTGTAGTTTCATGTCTGGAAGTTTCCGGTGCTGGGTATCAGTTGCTGTCTAGAGGAGGTTATCCAGGAGCAGTGTTCGGGAGTTGCAGGTGATGCCAGCGACGACGAAAGACCTAGTTGGCATAACTGGTCAGTGCACGGAAGGCATCATTAGATTCCAATAACTTGGTTTCTGGCCGAAGTGATGTAGTGTGGAGGTCTAGGAGTAGTTGGTTTCTTAGATCTAAGTATACGTTGCATGAGTGCATCACGTGATCCCAGTCTTCAGGTTCTCCGCAGGTACAGAGGATGTCCTCGACTAGGCCGAACTCTAGAAGGCGTCTCTTGGACCCGTGGCCAGTTAATAGGAAGGAAGCATAGACGTTGGGGAAGAACCAAGTGGAACGTTGCTTGTTGATGTAGGTTACCACAGGAAGGAAACGTTTAGTAGTTGCACCAGTTGTTGAGTTATTCCAGCGGGTTTGCCATAAGTTTATGAATTGTAGCCATACACGTTTATGTTCCTGTTTGATGTCGGTATCGGTACGGGTTTGAATAGCGAGGAATTCAGCTTCCTTATTCTTCTTGATGGCATGAGAAAGTCCGATAAAAGCGACGTGGAGGTCCAAAGGGAGGCGGCCTGTTAGTAGCTGTAGGGCGGCAGTTGATGTCGTTCTACATGCGCGGGTCATTTGTAGTAGCATAAGTCGTTGAATTTGCTGAATTTTACGTTGAGCATGCACTAAAGTCATTCGGTGGTACCATACTGCAGCTCCATATGTAACAATTGGTATAAATACTGCTGAGTATAAAAGGCGTTGAGTTGGTCCTTTAAGACCCCAGTCCTTGCGGGTAAAGCGTGCTAACATAGTGATGTAATTTTTTATCTTTTCTTTGATAGCCTGGATATGAGGAATGAAAGTTATCCTGTCGTCCAAAATTACTCCTAGTTACTTCACCGATCGGTAGTTTTTCAGTGGGCCGCCATTAAACGTATGGTAGGAGGTCTGGAGAAGTCCAGTTTGCCTTTTAATAGGAGGGTTTTGCTTTTCTCAGTGGAGACAGAGTTTATTTTCCGTGGCCCATATGGACAGAGCAGCGAGAATAACCGTAGCCTGTGTTTCTGTGGTGGCGCGGGTGGGGCCCTCAATGATAATAACCATGTCGTCGGCATAAGAAAGCTGAGTAGTGTGTGGGTAGTCCCTCAGGAGCCAGTCGTCGAGTATCATATTCCAGACAGCTGGCCCCAGGATGAAGCCCTGGGGACAGCCTCGGGTTAGATGTCGGGTGATGCAGTGATATTTTGTTTTGATGCTGACCTTGCGGTTAGAGAAGTAGCTTTTGAGGCAGTGGTAGAAATTCCATGTGCAGTTAGAGACTCTGGCCCTCTGAAGAACGCCCGGCCACCACACTGTGTCAAAAGCTCCTTTGAAGTCAATGAAGATTGCCAGTACATAAGTTGCGTCCGACTGTTCTGCAACTTTGAGGGTTTTAGATAGAGCATCAATTGTGGAGCACCCTTGTTTAAATCCAAATTGAAGCGAGGATGCCAAACCACTGGCTTCATATCGGGGTTGGAAGCGGGAGAGCAGCAGTCTCTCAAAAACCTTGCCGAGAATGGGAAGCAGCGCAATCGGGCGATATGCCTTGGAGGTACCTGTGGGATCCTTAGGTAAGAGCTTCAGATTAGCATGCTTCCAACGTGATGGAAAGTTACCCTCATTCAGACAGGTGTTGAAGAGCTGAAGAAGTATCATTGGAGCTATGGCCCAGAGACGTTGCACAGTCTCGCCTCCAATAAAATCCAGACAGGAGCTTTACCTTTTTTGATTTTTTTAATTGCTGCATCGACTTCTTCCTCTGTGAATGGTTCCTCCATATTGTCAGGCTGGAAGCTGGAATTTTGTACTGCTATCTTCCTGTGGATGTCAGTGTCAGAGTTGGTGTTGTCCTGATATATTCGTTCATCCAGAGTCCGGTTGATTGTATCTTCCCAGTGTGTAGTCTCAGACGAGTCATCAGAGCGAACAGAGTGTATGACATTCGTGGATCCCAGCTTATTCCTCACGAGTTTGTGGACTAAACCCCACGGATTCCGGTTCCCTTCAGTCTCGACAAGGGAACGCCAGGAGCTTTGCTTGGCGTGGTAAATTTTGTTGGTATGTACTATGTATAAGTATTTTATTATTTTTTTTTTGGCGGGCTCCAGGATTTCCCCTATTCGCCGCTGAAAGTAATCTATACATTGTGCACAATTTATAATGATTAATTATACATGAAAAGACTATTTACAGTGATGGTACAGAAAACGACTATATACAATGATGGTACATAAAAAGACTATATACAATTATAGTACATAAAAAGACTATATACAGTGATGATACAGTGAAATACTGGGCTTCGGAGTCCAGCAGACTGATCAATACATCAGGTAAGTGTAATCCAAAGAAATAGTTTAGCATTTTACTGAACCTCAGGAGCAAGAATTTTTTTTCTCCGTTTAAACAATTTCTCTGCATAGGTGGAGAAGGCAGTGTAATATTCAGAACAGTTAACCAATCTCGGCAGTTCGGAGCAGTCAAATACATTTGTGAGAAGTTGAAAGTCTAGTCTTAAATCGTCGTACAGAGGACAATGAAAGACGAGATGCTCAACAGTTTCTTGAGCACCGCAACTACAGAGAGGAGTGTTACTTAATCCTAGTGAGAACAATTTAAAGTTAAGACTTCCATGACCGGTATATAAAAACGTAACGTATAAACCAGGATTGAACCAGTCCATTTTCTTGTCGTAATCAACAACCTCGGGAAAAAACTTAAAGGTCTCCCTACCCAAAGTAGAGGTGGACCAGGTATTTTGCCATGCTCTACAACATTTATTTCTCATTCTTTTAATGTCTACATTTTCTTGTAAGTCAGTATTATATGTTATGCCTTTTACAATCGCAGGAATATTTTTTCTTCTACAATATACAAGATAATGTAACATTACTTCATATTGGATTGGCAGTCGATGACTGAGGACCTGGAGAGCAGCTGTAGAGACAGTTCGACAAGCTCTACTTACAGCGAGAAGGAAGAATCTTTGTGCTTGAATAAGATATTTTTGAACAAGGGAGTTCCCGATTCTGTATCCCCAGGCCCCAGCCGCATAACACACAATTGGTATAAATATACAAGAGTAGTATAATTTAATGGAAGATTTCTTTACACCAAAAGTACTCCTGGTAATCTTAATAATTTTATAGGTCATAGCTTTTATTTTCTGAAGTATATATTTTGCATGGTAATTGAAATTAAGACGGTCATCAAAATAAATTCCTAAGTATTTATGCTGCCGAGTGCTCCTAATCATTTCTCCATTCAACTTAATCACAGGTGGTCTATTCACATCAAGAGAGCCTTTTAGCAACATTTGTTTTGTTTTATTAGTAGAAATTTGAAGTTTATGTGTTTGACACCAGATATCCAAGTCCTCTAGAACTTCATTTGCTCTGCACTCTAGCTCCCGGCAGGAATTACCAAAAATCAGAATAGCAACGTCGTATGCATAAGCTATCTGAAGGATGTTGTCTCGATCAAACGAGAGCCACCCATCAAGGACCATGTTCCAGCACACAGGGCCAAGAACAGAGCCCTGAGGGCAGCCCCTAGAAACAGATCTGGAGACAGAGCAGAATCCTGAGGAAACTGTGATGCTGCGAGAATCAAAGTAATTCGAAAGGAGACGGTAAATAGGAGCAGAGACCCCAGCCTCTCTGGACCTCGCCAGGACACTCGGCAACCAAACAGTGTCGAATGCCCCTCGGAAATCAACAAAGAGACCGAGGACATATTTAGAATTGGAATTTTGAACAGAACTCAAAACCTGACGAATAGCATCAAAAGAAGACCTTCCACGTGTAAAGCCAAATTGAAGTGGGGAACTTAGGTTTCTGTCTAAATAGTAATTTAGAAGACGAGAAACAATTAATTTTTCCAAGACTTTGCCAAGGATGGGTAGCAGTGCAATGGGCCTGTAAGAGGCCAGATCATTGGAGGGTTTGTTAAAGGACTTAAGCAGAAGTTTAAGTCTAGCCTGTTTCCAAGCCAGTGGGAATAATCGTGAAGACAGACAAGCATTCAAAAGATTTAATATAATTAATGGGCAATTTTTCCAAAATCTTTTAAGTACAGAAACCTCAAGGAGATCTTGTCCAGGACATTTACCATCCCTTAAAGTTGAGATAGCAGATTCCACCTCAGTAACCGTAAAAGGAGCTTCGGTTCGGGGCCCTTGGTAAGATAAATGATCTAATCTCATTGTAGTTTGGATGGCGTTTTCACAGGAGGCAGTGTCCTCATGGAGCAAGCCGTCCAAGATAGCATTTATGGACAAACTCCAGTCCAGGGTTTCATTACCATTTACAATAATAGAAGAAAGAACATCGCCGGGATGAACCTTGTTAGTAACAAGTTTGTAGGGTAATCCCCACGGATCTTCATTTATGTTATGCTGAACAAACCTTGCCCAGGCAAGTTTCTTCTCTTGGAAAATGGTATTGAAATAACTCCTTCTATTGGATTTATACAACTCACCAAGTCTGTCAATCTCATCTCTGGGCCTGTTAGCTCTCTTTGCCCTCTGAAAATTACGACGAGCATTTTGTAAGTTTCTTCTGAGAATTGTGAGATTTGGGGTCCACCAGGAAATACTATTCATCTTTCGTTTTTTCTTTTTTAGAGTGGACTCACAGACAGTGATTAGAATCTCTTGAACCCTAGAAACCTGCATATCAGCAGGAAGCGAGCCAAGTTGGACGATTATTTCTTCTGAAGTAAGCTCATGTACCTTTACATCAAAGATATTCCAATCAATGTGTTTTGTCTTAAAACGCGGGAAATCCAAACAGCACCTAATAACCCTAGGATTGTTGCTTAAACTGATCATAAAAGTGATGACATTGTGGTCGCTCGAGCACACGAAGTATGGCTAAGCCAGTTGGAAATGCCATAACCAAGAGTAGAGTTTGAAAGGGTAATGCCAATTACCCTTTCATAAGACTGACCCAGGGAAGAAACAAAAGTAGGAGGATGGCCTGGGGTATTCCACAGAGTGAGGTTATTGGACTGAATAAGCTCCTCCAAAAGCTCACCTTTAGAGTCTGTAGTGGGGCTATTCCAAAGCTGGGAGTGAGCATTAGCATCCATCATAAAAATGACGGGAAAACCAGATAAACGGATCAAAACGTCTTCCATGTAATTTAGAAATGGCTCTATGGCCTGCCCAGCCTGACTACATTGAGCGTACAGAGAAACCACATAAATTTTTCCAAAACAGCCTTCCAAGCATGCGCATGCAGCATGTGTGGTGCAAAGACTAGAAATTTTTGTTACAGTAATGAGGGGGTCAGCAACCACCAGGGCGGCCCAAACCCTGGTGGCGTTACCACGGTCACCGACCGTAACAGGGTTTGAAGAGAAATGCGACAGCTGAGAGGGAAGCCCTTGACCACACCCTTATAAGAATACAGTTCTTGTAACCCTAAAAGTTGAAATTTGTGTTGGACCATTAACTTAGAAAGATCACTTACAACCGATAAAGATCGTTGACAATTTAACTGTAAAGTATATACACAAGACTTTCCAGAGTTAGGTAAAGTCGGTCCGAATTTTTGTTACCTCTTGGGCTTTCACAAATTCAGGACACTTAACGTCCTTAAAGGAATGGTCCGCATTCGTCTTCTTAAGCCGACAGTTTGGGCAAACAACAGATTCCTCCATTTTAGGACAGTCTTGAATTTGATGACCCAGGTCACCGCAATGTCTACAGGTAAACTCGGACTGGTGGCAGTTTTTAGCCGAGTGTCCGTAGCCAAGACATTTAAAACAGCGTGATGCTTCATACCATGGACGGACCATCCGACAAAAACCTTGAAATTTGAAGCCAAGAACGCTTTCCTAATTTTATTTGGGACCTCAAGAACCCAATGTTGGTTGTTTTTGTTCCGAGACCTGATTTTAAAACGAACCTTAACAGACTCGAAATCTTCCTTGGAAATCCCATGATCCACAAGGTTTTTATTGAATAAGTCCTCCAGAAAATCAGAATCATTGACATCTTTAGGTATGTCATATATCATGACAGTGGGATTTAATTTTTTAGGGGAATCCACAGAGAATTTTAACTCCTTGAACTTAGGGCAGGATTTAAGTTTATTTAGATCCTTGATGTTGTCAGTTTCGATTAGAACTCCCTTTTCTCTTATTTTTCTTATTGATTTAATCTTTAATTTTTTTAAATTCAGGTTTAAGACTTTTAGAAATTTCAGCTTTAACTTCCTCACTAGTTTTACAATTACTATCTGTATTTTTTTAACTATGAGTACGTACTTGTTTGAACATCCGGTAAGTTAACAATACTCTGAGATTGTTTGCCAGTGCCTAGAGCACCCACACCCGCATAGGTGGGAGCCGGAACGGTTGGCAAGACATTTTGTTGTTTCCACTGAATTTTGAGATCATTTAATTTTGTTCTCAACTTTTCATTTTCTATAGTTAGATCTATCACTAACCTTTCCATATTGTTCCAATTTTTGGACATCTCAACACACATAAGAGGTGTCACAGTAGAGCCCTCTATAAAAACATCAAGCATATTTGCTTTTAATCCAAAGAGATAGTCAAGAATAGCTGCACTACCAGTTTGTTCACAATCTTGAGAGTCATTAAACGTATGAGTAGTATTTAAGGTCCTTTTATAGAGGGAAATTTGTCTTCCAGTGTTTTTTCCATTATAGCTAGAGGTTCCTTGAAACTGGTGTCTGGAACTTCAGAGAAAGTCAATTGACATGACAACTCGGCTATTGAAGCACTACAATCCGACATTTTTGACGACAGAAATTTGTATGGGGGAAGATCGTCAAAGCTTTCCAGGAACACGAAGCCGCCTTTTCCATTAGGCACTGTGCAAGGGCTTTGTGACTGACGCTGTGCTTTGCCCTACGGCAAGACGTCACTTTAAGAGACTTCCCCTGAGGGGGGGGGGGATTATCACTCCTCTCTGACCTTGACTGGAGCTGCAATCCAGTAGGCAGAAATCCGAAACTGCTGAAAAACGACGATCTTCCACTGCAGAACGTGCCTGGTTCGATTAAACTTACACACAATTTGAAAGCGTTATAATAAACTGATCCTGGAGGTACTCACCTTGGTCTCCCAAGGTGAGTACCTCCAGGATCAGTTTATTATAACGCTTTCAAATTGTGTGTGAGAGGTGGAACCATTTGGCCGTTGCATTGTAACATGTGAGAACCTTTTAACATTCACTTTTACTATAAAAATCAAGTGACAATCAGGAGCACTTAACACAACCGCTTCCTGTACTATGTATAAGTATAGTGCGAAAGCATCAATATATCTTTATCATAATATCATTATATATATTAAATCATTATATTATTATGCATGTACGTAAAGCGCCAAAGTATATTGTTTCTGTAAATGGGATATATGCTGTGTTCAATTTGCCTGATTACTTTACAAAAAAACTCGAGCTTCCAGGAGATAATGCCACGCCAACCTCGCTGAGACAGACTGGCCCAGCAGTGTTGTGAACACGTCGATAAATTCCTTGCGACATTTAGATTCGAACCCCATCCTTTTCCACCTGGCATGGAGATTTCCTTGATGGACCTTCTATTATCGCCTTCTATAAACAAACACCTTATATTATCGCCTTCTATAAACACCTTCTATTATCGCCTTCTATAAGCACCTTCTATTATCGCTGAACCATGTTTGCGCCTCTTCAAGCCTGGGGTCGGTCTCTGCGCTGGCTTGGCTCATTTGAGATCTCTGTGCTGGCTTGTCTCATACAGTAGTACCCAGTCAACTTGACTGCTAAGCATTTATACGTTAAAATGCAAAGAGGATCCAAGACTTTTGAGACAGTGGGTTGTTGTGGGCTAGAGATGGCGATTCTTTGTGCTCTTGGTTTGTCCCTTTCTATTATGCTCCTGTTGTGGTTCCTGCTTGCGGCTCCTTGGAGCACTAGTGGCATCTTCGTAAGGATATTTGTTGCGTCAAGAAAGATACTGCTCAGATTCGTATTAAAGAAGGATCTGCTGAGATTGTTCTTTAAGAAAAACGAGATCAGATTAATCTTCAAGAAGGAACTGCTCAGTCTTTTCCTGTGCTTTTTTTTTTTTTTTTTTTTTTTAGAAGTAAACCTGTAAATTGCAAACACGTGTCTACGTTGTTGTTTTAAAAATAAGGCGGAGTTGCCAAGATTTGGCCGAAACCACCAAATAGAATAAATAAGCAAATAAAATAAAAATAAACAGTTATTAGCTGCTAGAGTAGAGGCATCGAGATAATAAATTATTTGTATGATGCTGATGTCATACTTGTAACCTTGCTACGTTGATCGCTCTACACCTGAGTGCAGGGGAAAAAGAGACAATAGTCCCAGTTCTGAGCAAAATAACATTAGAACTGGAAATATCGTCATCGTCACACTACGATGGTTATAAATGCGAATATCTTCTCTATCGTACTGCCATCTTGTGTAAATGAGGGAAATGCAGCAATATTTAAATAATCGCAGTTTAATAAATGTGGTGTCAGTTATTATCATGAACCGATAACGAAATTATTGGTTTCTGCATACTTTTTATTTTATTTTTATTAATAACAAGATACACCACAGGTTACCATTAACAGTGTATCTGAGATCAGAACAATGCACGCAATAACAATAATAAGAACTCCAACGGGAATATAAACATTGATACAGATTCAAGCATTAAAATAATATGTTCAAAAGAGGATTGCATTAAGTTAAGTTACCAGTAAAACAAGTAATAATGTACATAAAGTACATTATTATGTATTTTAATAATGATAATTATGTACTTTATGTACACTGGTGTGCAAAACTTACGGACTAACATTATTTCTAAAGATTACAACCACAAAATCTTTACTTAAGGTACTCATTACTGATGGAGAGTAGATTCAGTTTCAGCAGCGATTCTGGACGTCTGCTAATCTCGCGAGAGGTTGGCACACGGTATCACCCCGCAAACATCACTGAAAGGGATCGATATGGTGGTCGAGGTGTTCTCGTCTGGGGAGGCGTTATCTTGGATGGACGTACACAACTCCAGATACTGGAAGGCGGTACTGTAACCGGTTCACGCTACTGAATTGAGGTAATCCTTCCCCATGTGCGTCTGTTCCGAGGTGCCATTGCCCCCGAGTTCCTGTTTATGGATAATAACACCACACCCCCATCGCACTGCAGCTGGGATATGCTTTTGAAAAGTGCGGAAATTGTTCGTATGGATTGGCCTGCCCGTTCCACCGATCTAAATCCCATCGAACACATATGGGACTCTCTAGGGAGACGCCTAGCGGTACGTCCACACCCACCAGAAAATGTTCACCAGCTGAAGATGACTGAGAGAGGATTGGACGATGTTACCGCAAGAACTTATCAACCACATTGTTCTAAGAATGGACAGGAAGTGCAAAGCCTGCATCGACAATAGCGGTGGCCATAACTCCTACTGAGGACCACTTCTTCCCTTTGTTCCATCTTTGGCAGTGATGCATCTGTATCATGGCAGCCAGTGCTATGTTGCCATTTTTGAATAAAGTCCCTCTTTACCGTTTTGTTTCCGTTGTTGTGTCGGTGTTGTTTCAGTAGTAATGGGAGTAGGTTTTGAAAAGATTTCGCGGGGACGGTCCCCAGGAGGATGCGGGACCCGATATATGAACCGATTTTGTGGGGAGGGAGGCGGGTCCGATTTGGCAGAAACCGGTATTTGGGAATAAAAGTTAATTTTAATTTTCGGGGCGCAATCTGCGATCGTTATGGGTGGCGAGCGGACACGTTACTTGTCGACTGTAGGGGTTCCCCTTTAGATTTGGGTTAGATGTCGGTTTTGAATGAATTTTTGTGAATATTTTTAGCGTTAATTATGTGGCAATGCATTGTGGGTGTTAATTGGGAAGGTGTATTTTGGGGATGGTTATGTTGTGAGGGGGGGGAGGGCCGCCGTCCAAACAATCATTCTCACTTTTGATTGTGTCTGTCACGTGCGGATTGGTAAGTCGTAGTAGGAAAGTAACTTGATAATTGGTCTTTTCGTTTTATTTCTAACTGCAGCTACCGTCAACAACTTAAAAAAAAAAAAAATTAGGTAACTTAACGTAGATACCACAGTTTCCTGTAGATATGATAAATCCACGATTTTTAAACTTTTGGCCTCAACACTAAATTATATGGACCGGAAACCATTGAAACGTTAATGGCCGCATATATGGACTATTTCAGTACATGTACTGAAATAGTGAAACGGTGTGGCAACCCGAAGAGATACTCAATCCAGGGCCGTTACTAATATGGACGGAAACTTGCGCCCCCGCATTTCCTGAGCACCAACTGTATTTTCTACAATCATATTCTATTCACTGTCCTTCCCCTAAAATTCTTCAACACTCTGAGCAATACGAGGGCAGATGTCTATTGCTATCCTATAGACAAAAAAAAAAAAAGAAAAAAGAGATATATGCAGAAAACAATGAAATATACAAATAAATTCTGAACGTTTGAATTAATACTAATTGATCAATCCTTCGGAACTCCAATCACTATTTTAACAACATGGTCGCATATAATTTCAGTACAAACGTCGGTATTAGCGTTTATTTTTTGACTACTTGGTGACCTCAGGTGGACTCTGGAAAGTACATTAAATAACTTCTTTAAAAGACTTTCGATTTTACCTAAAGCCAACAAAATAAAATTCGTTTATGAGGATGTGAATAACATATATTATCAGGGTCATTATATGTAGGATGAAAAGATATAACAATGGAAATCATTTGTTCTGTGATAAAAAAAAAAGAATGAGGTGACAATTTATCAAAAAAAAAAACTAACTCACTCATATTACAAACATTGAGCTTAGGGATGGGCATAAGCGAGAGGACAATCGATTATTTTGGTTAAAGGAACCATTCGATTATTTTTATTATTCACGCATCATTCGATTACGGAAAATTATTCAATTGTAGAAACTCATTCGATTATATCATGCGAATGATGCAATAAAAGAAAGGATCATATCATTAGTGATGGGCATAATCGAAGGATTATGCCAATCGGTTATGCATCATCTGTCTACAAAATGCATCTCATTAGCGATGGATATAATCCTTCGATTATGCCCATCGCTAATGAGGTGCATTTTGTAGACAGATGCTGCTAAACATCTTCAGTTAAATACATTTTTATATATATTCTTCAATAATAATGTAAACTAAAAGGACAGAATTCATGGGATACTGGTTGCTGGGCAACGCGACACTAACTCCTGTCGCTAGTGGACAAACCCACCTCTTGGAAGGTATATGGGTACACTGCAGTCAGGTAGACGGTAATTCGATTTCAGTACGGATAAAAGTCGTGAGTTAACCGACTTTGAAAGAAGGATGGGTCACTCTATCGCGGAGGTGGTACAGAAACAGCACTATCCCCTTTCGACAGCATTAATAGTGTTTCTGTTATACACCGTTTCCTGAATAACATCCGATTGTCGACAGCGCTGAGCGGAGAAAGTTGGTGGACGAACATAACCGTCGACGTCTGTCTCGCATTGTTTTAGCCAACCAGAGAGCGACAGTGGCACAAATCACTGCCGACTTCAATAAGGGAGGTGCCAGAAACGTTTCAACTAAGATCATCAGGCGATCATTATCCGCAATAGGTTATGGGAGCCGCCAACTAACCAGTGTTCCATTGCTAACACCACGACACAGGACTCTACGCCTCAACTGGCCGAAACAGCATTGCACCGGACCTTAGATGATTGGAGACGGGTCTCTTGGTCCGATGAGTCCCGTTTCCAGTTGTTTCGAGCGGACGGGAGGGTACACATTTGGTGGAAATCGCACGAAGCTATGCACCAGACATGTCAACAAGGAACTGTTCAGACAGGTGGACGGTCGGTATGGTCTGGGGCATGTTCAATGGCACACGTTGGGCTTACGTCTAGACGCATCTCTGAACAGTCCACGTTAAGTGTCCATCCATGCAGACTATTGCATTATGTCATTGTCATCGTGCACCAACAGGCAATGGACTCTTCCAACAGGACAATGAGCCTCTCCACAGAGCCCTGGCGACTAGAACATGGTTCGAAAAGCATTCCGCAAATTTAACCACCATGGCTTCCCCGTTTACCGGACATGAACCCTATGGAGCATCTTTGGGATGCTGCGGAAAGATCCGTTCCAGCTTTGGATCCTCCACCCAGCAATGCGACGGCATTATGGACGGAGGTGCAGCAAGCATGGACGGAAATATCTTTGGAACGCTTTCGTGAACTAGTGAAGAAATAAGAACGATTACAATTAAGAATGACGATTCCGTTTCCGCTTCATTCCACAAAGCAGCGAAGCTTAACTAAAATAAAACGTACGTATCAGCAAAATATTGAAAGGCGTAATTAGTGTACAAGTACAGTCAACATACAGTGGCAGACAAAAAAAAAAAAAAACTGCCTGACTTGTGAATTTTGCAAATAATGTGTTTTGCATTGCATTGTGGGTTGTAGAAATGTTCGAAATGCATTTGTTAGATGACATATATGTCTGTGAATGAAATATAATAAAAAGACTCCATCTCATTTATACTAATTGCCCTAAATATCTTCCCAAAAGGTAAAATGCGTAATTAATGATGGAAATATGAGAAATCATGCTAATGGCAATCATGGCCAAACATAAATTTTATTCATTTACGTGTAGAAACTAAAATAACGAGTTAACGTAATAGTTATGTACTGTAACTCAGCAAAATAAGTCCTCAATATTTTGTTGTTCCTCCTCCAGCTGCAATTACAGTCTTGCAACTATCTGGCATAGAGTTAATCAACTTCTGGATATACGGTTGCCCAATTTCGTGGTACCACACCCTTACAATGCTTTCCTGCTGCTGAATCTTACTTTTTGGCTACTTCTGAGCAATTTTAAACGATATTATGTAGGAACAATTTTCGATAAAGTTCAAATTTGACTGTTGCTGGGCCAGCCAACACTGTAATGCCAGCATTTCTGAGGTATGATTGAACTTTAAGGGAGAAAAACGAGGCAAAACTTTGGTGCATGTTTTTAGCCTTGTGAGAAAAGAACACAAACTGATTAAATCTAAATAGAATAAAACTTAACAATTTTGCTGAGCGGCACGGTGCTGAGTCCTGTTGAAAAATGCAGTTTTGGACGTCTGTGTGATGATCCCTAATAACGGGTTTCAGGCACTCCTCCAAGATAGCAGTGTATGTTTCTGCATTCACCGTTCCGTTAATAAACTTAATTCGCCCCACCGCTTTGCTTGTTGTGTATCTCCAGACCATCTGCCCGACGGGAAGCTTTGCAGTCGGTGTTAATTCTGTAAGCATAGCATGCCTCTGATTTTCATTTTCTGACATATCGCTTCCCATCAGAGCCATTCAGGTTGAATTTTGATTTGTCAGAAAGGATAACGTTGTCCCATTGCTGTTTTGTCCATGAAACATGCGTTTTAGCTAAAGCAAGTCGCTTCTTCCTCATTTGTTGGGTCAACAAAGGCTTTTTCTTGCGCCGATAGGCAGGCAGATCACATTCCAAAAGCCGTCTTTGGATAGTTCACTTTGGATAGTTTGTGCACTTGTTTCAACACCAGAGGCTATCTCACAGTCCAGTTTTAGACCAGGAGCACAAGCATGGCGATTACGAAGGCGTCTCTTTCAAATATCGATCTCTGGAAAGCGTAGTCACTCTCTTACGGCCTGACCCAGGTCGGTCTTCTCTTCGCATCACTGTTTTCACGCTTTAATTGCATACTGTTTGACTTGGGGAAGCCTATTTTTATCAGTGATAGTAAGCGTAGAAAGCCCTTTCTGGGATAGAGCAACAGCTAAACATTTTTTTCTTAGTGTCAACTAAACATATGGTGCTATGCATACACCTCCGCAAAACAGGATACTAATAGGCATGTATATCCTTCCAACGCTGTATTTATAGAAACGGCTGATGCAATACCTCGCAATTACTGTCTGATGCAATACCTCGCAATTACTGTCTGATGCAATAGAAGCGTTAACTGACGCAATACCTTTGCTTTACGACAGGGGATATTCATGTGTTGTTGTGGCGGACCCCACGGTTTCCCCCATTAGCCGCTACTACTTCTTGTTTTTAGGCTCACGCCAGAACCGGCCATTTGTATGTAGTGTGTTGGGTGTGTAAATGTTGTGATGTGTTCTGTTGTTATGTAGTCGGTCGGTGCCTGGCTCTTAGCAAGTGGGAAGCAGCAACACCTGGTCACAGCTTCCCACCCCCCATCCCCGCCACGTGGAGGCGGCCAGCGTCTTCTACCTTCATGCTAGTCTATACCGAAACAAAGTTCCAGGATAGGCAAAGTTAGGAGAAAGAAAAAAAATAAAATAAATAAAATAAAATAAAATAATAAATAAATAAAATAATAATCATAATAGTAAAATAAAATAAAACAAAAATAATAAAATAAATAAATAAAAATAGCTGGAAAAGTTAGGGTGGTGTGGAAGGAAAGAAGTGCAGCGGGGGGTCAGAGAAGGGACACGCCGTAATAAAAGGAAGTTAAGAGAAATTGAGAAAAGATAAAAGTGAGAGAGAGAAAAAAAAAAAAAAAAAAAAACAGGTGGAGGCAATTTTCAGCCTTTGTAGAAACCACATGTCTCGGTGCAATCCTATCCTAATTTAGGATTAGCAATTCCTATCCTGTGAGCAGGATTAGGAGATGTCGAGGCGCAACCTCAATAGATCCTTCAGCTTCAAGGGTAGCTCTTTCAAAGTTGAAGATTTCTTTGGCACTCCCATCGTTTGATAGGAAATCCTGTTAGAACAAAGGCATATCAGAACTGTACAATGGACCAGAAGAAGGTTCGGTAGTTGCAGCAATCGCTTAATTTCATTGTTAGATAGGTATTCAATGGTATGGCACAGCTGAAGCACTAGAGTCAAACTACATACTATAAACACTATTTACGATTTCTAACACAGTAGGTTCGTCATTCCAATCAATAAGGATTTAGTTTCCATCACGATGTATTACCTCAAGTTCGTGAGACAAAATGCAGGAAGTAGCAGTTGAAGCTTCTTTAAAATATTGAAATACTTTATATTTATGAATTCTTTCTGGTTAGCAGTTCTTGTGAAAGTCTGAAAGTCTTCAGAAATAATATCAGTCTTTGATCAAGTCTTCAGAAATAATGCAGTCCTTGTTGAAGTCTTCAGATATAATTTCAGTCGTTGTTCAAGTCTTTCTCTTGATCCGGGTTCAGGCTATCTCAGGGCAGCAGCTCTCGTTTCCTCTCGTCGTTTAAATGCTCGTGTTGCAAATAAGTTAAAAGCTTCAAATGCATCTTGTGATTGGATCAGAGAAGGCTTATTCTCCCTGTCATAAGAACCAGTAATGAGTTGTAGTTCATTCCGTAAGTCGGTATAATAGTGACACTCCAAAAGGATGTGATCTGCGTCCTCTTCACCTCCACAGAGACAAAGAGGGGAAGGAGACAGTCCAAGTTTATACAGCTTGCTATTAAGGCTGCCGTGACCGGACAAAAGGTATGTTCCATATAGTCCAGGAGCAAACCACAATAGTTCCCTTTTCCTGAATTCCCTTACATTCGGCAAATACTCTCTTGTCACCTTTCCTGTCTCCGATACAGACCAGTCAGCCTGCCACTTATTTACATAAATAGTGCGCAATCTTTCCTTTTCTGTTGTTATTGGAACATTCAGGTCAAGTTCCACGTTATCAAGAGAAGTAGGATGTGCCTTTTTCAGGTGGTATCTCAAATATCTATACTGGACCTCATATTGTATTGGCATCCTTCCTGTCAGGAGCTATAAACCTGCAGTAGAAATTGTCCTACAAGCTCTGGATAACATAAGAAGGGCAGCACGCTGTGCTTGTAATAGCTGTTTGACAATGGCACACTTGGTTGCCCTATAACCCCAGGCACCAGCACCATATGTGATAATGGGCAGGAATATACAGTTATAATACAATCTCAGTGAGTGACCTTTAAGGCCCCACTCTTGTCGTGTTACTTGTCTCAATCTAGATAATAATCACTTGCATTTTTCTTTAATGTATTTTGCATGGGGTATAAAACTCAAACCATTAGTATTAGTATTAGTATTAGTAACGGCCGTATGGTGCAAGAAAGCCTATGGCTTATGCTGCACCAGCCAAAAAAAAAAAAAAAATCCGAACAAAACAATGATAAAAACAAAAATTAAATAAATAAATAATAATAATTAATAAATAAATAAAAATAATAAAATGAAATTAAAAATTAAATAAAAAGGAAATTAATCCTATCATCCTATGCGCTTCCCTTACCCGAAAGTACTATCCAGATGACCTTTGAATTTCCCCAAACTGTCGGCCTCTACCACCCATGAAGGCAACTTATTCCAGTAATTTATAACTCGCTGGCTAAAATAAAACTTCCTGCAGTCCAATCTAAACATTTCCCCGCGTAACTTGAATTTATGTCCCCTAGTTCTAGCATCATTTATAATCTTGAAAATTTCGTCCTCATTCATTTTACTGATGCCTCTCAGAGCCTTAAACACCTCAATCAAATCTCCTCTAAGGTGTCTAGTTTCCAAACTCTGCAACCCACATATTCGAAGTCTTTCTTCATAAGGACGCCCTTTTGCCGATCTCACCAGGCGAGTTACCCTTCTTTGCACCCTTTCAAGAAGCTCGATGTCTTTCTTTAGGTGCGGTCTCCATACTTGAACACAATATTCCAAGTGTGGTCTAACATAGGCCTTATATAATGGGATTATCACGTCCCTATCTCTACTTGCAAAAGTTCGATAGATCATCGATAGGACACCATGGGCCTTCCTTGCAACCTGTTTACAATGCTCAGAGAATTTCATGTCTGACCGTATCGTAACACCCAAGTCCCTTTCCTCCAGTACTGGGTTTAGTTGAACTCCACCAAGTGAATAAGTTATTTTGGGATTACTGTTTCCCAGGTGTAATACCTTACACTTTGTTGGATTAAAGCACAGCTGCCATTTTTCTGACCATTCTTGAAGTCTATCTAGGTCTCTCTGAAGAAGCTCAGCTTGACAGTGATCATTAACTACTCTACCAATTTTAACATCATCTGCAAATTTAGACATCACGCCCTCTATCCCTTCATCAATGTCGTTTATGAAAATTAAAAACAGCAGTGGTCCTAATACTGATCCTTGGGGAACCCCACTTCTTACATCAACCCAATCTGAGGAATAGCCATTTATCATAACCCTCTGCCTCCTGCCCTTAAGCCATCCTTCTATCCATCTAAGGATTTTCCCAGTGATTCCAACCTGTTCCAGCTTATAAAGCAACCGCTCATGTGGGACTGAGTCAAAAGCTTTGCTGAAATCTAAATAAACAATGCCGAAATTATTCCCTAAATCCAGCTCGTGAGTGACCCTTTCGAAATAGCGAACCAGATTTGTTAAACATGATTTTCCCTTTACAAAACCATGCTGAGTATCCTTGAGAATTTCAATTCGATCCAAATGATCCTGAATTCCACCCTTGATCAATGCCTCCATGATTTTCCCTACTACTGAAGTCAGACTGACAGGTCGATAATTTCCCACTTCACTTTTAGAGCCACCCTTATGTATGGGAGATACATTTGCACTTTTACAATCCAAGGGAATCTCCCCAGAGTCTAGTGATGCTCGCATAACCAGCCTCAGTGGATCAATGCACTCGCTTGCCGCCTGCGAGCATCATCCAGAATAATTCCCAAATATTTTGTGGTTTAACTGTATTTAATAGCTTGTCCTTTATATTTTATTTGAGGGGAACGGCCTCTATCTAACCTGCCTTTAAGCAACATCTGGAACGTTTTACTTGTAGATATCTGGAGTTTATGCTCGTCAGACCACACAGACAGCTCTTGCATTACCCGGTTGGCAGCATCTTCGAGAGACTTCCTGGAGTTTCCTTGGACCATGATGGTTAGGTCATCTGTATGTGAGATCATGGTTGTTGCATCAAAATGTTTATTTAACCAGGAGTCGAACACTAAGTTCCAGCACAGGGGCCCAAGAATAGACCCCTGTGGACATCCTCTGCTAACTTTTCTTGACATTTGAATGGAACCACTCTTAATAACTAGCGAGCGCTGCGAAAAGTAGCTCATCAGCAACCGGTATATAGGTGAAGACACTTCGGCCTCCGGAACCTATCCAGGGCACTTTGCCACCAAAGAGTGTCAAAGGCCCCTTTGAAGTCCACAAAGAGACCGAGCAGATATTTAGTCGTGGTTTCCCGCTGTATTTCTAAAAGAGAAGCAATGGCATCTTCAGTTCCTCTACCCTTTGTAAAACCGAACTGTACAGGCGAAGAGTGTCCTTTCATAACGTAAGTAGTGAGAAGTCGACTCGCAATAACTTTTTCAAGAGCCTTGCCCATAACTGGGAGCAAGACAATAGGTCTATATGACAGTGGATCAGATTCTGGCTTCTTTGGATTTTTGAGAAGAATTTTTAAGTTAGCAACTTTCCAAATTGCAGGGAAAATACCTTCATTAAGACACGAGTTGAATAATGTTGCAATAACTACAGGAACCGTTTTCCATACGCGCTTCAGCACTTCCACTTCAATGCCATCAAGCCCAGGACATTTGCCCGAACGCATGGACTGGATAGCAATATCAATCTCCTCAAAGGTAAAAGAGGGTTCAACAGGCGAGCCCAAGTAACTAGCATTTTTCACTCTGATGTCTATCTGTTTTGGATCCGTGCATTCTTCTTCTTCTTGATATGTAATAACATCTAGGATCCTGTTCATAGTGGGTACCCAAGATATGGTTTCTTGATCATCAGTACTTGTAACCGCTACAAACACTTCGCCAGTTGGAATTTTATTGTTTATTAATCTGTAGACGAGCCCCCAGGGAGAACTGTTTCCCTGGGTGCTCACTAGTTGCTCCCATGAAGCCTTTTTCCTCTTGTAGATTTCCTGGTGATAGTTTCTACGGGCTTGTTTATATCTGTTTTGCAAAAGTACAACCTCCAAAGTGGGACGAGATCTGTCTCTCTTCGCTTTCTGGAAATCTCTTCTTGCCTGTTTCGTCAATGATTTTAATTGTGTCAATTCTGAGGACCACCACGGCACATGGTAGGGCTTCCTTTTCCTATATCTCATGGACTGTCTACAAGCAGTAATAATTATGTTTTGAACTACTCGTGCCTGTTCATCTGCAGTGAGAGTGGTCAATTTTTCTATTTGGTCTTGTGTAAAGGAGTCTTTAAGTGAGGAATCAAATTTATCCCACTTTGCTTTCTTTGTGTGAAATCTTGGTATGTCGGAAGGATCAAATCTGGATCACCTATGATCACAGTTAAGTTGAAACGTCATGATGTTATGATCGCTGGTAGACCAACTAGTGTGCAACTTCCAGTTGGAAAGTCTCGGACTAATAGCAGAAGATGCGAGAAGAACCCATAGGTGTCACACACGTTGGTGGATGGCCAGGGGTGTTTAATATAGTTAAGCGGTGAGATAAAATTAGGTCTTCCATTAATTCACCCTTTTCATTTGTAGTTGCAGAACTCCACAGAGTAGACTCAGCATTTGCATCCATCATCACAATAACGTTCTTCCCACGCAGAATATTAAGTGTCATATCCAGGTAGTCCACAAATGGTTGTATAGAATCTCTGTATTGTGAGCATTGACAGTATAATGAGATAGCGTAGACTTGGCCAAACTGGCCCTCCAAACACACACAGACAGCATGGATGGAGCAGAGACTGGGAATTCTTGTAACTGTGAGACTTGGATCTAAGATGACAATTGCAGCCCAGATCCGACATCGGGTATTTCCACCAGTTCTCACCGTAGCTGGATTGGATTGTACTAATCTATAGCGAATGGGAAAACCCTTTAGAAGGCCCTTATGTGAATAGGGCTCTTGAAGAGCCATAACCTGGATAAAATGTTCTTGCGACACTTTTGTTAAGTCATTTGTAACTGCAATGGATCGTTGGCAATTTAGCTGCAAAAACCTGATTTCTGTTGATTGTGAAGTACTAGAATTAATACCTGATGTTGTGTTTCTATCCATAGAATGTCTTTGAACGAACAGCAGCTACGGCTTTTAAGTACTCTTGGCATTTGGGATCTCTGAAGGAGTGGGTGCAGTTTTTCTTTCTCTTCTTACAGTTTGAACATTCAGCTGGTTTCTCCTTATTTGGGCAATCTATAAAGTTGTGACCGATTAGACCACAGTGCCCACATGTTTGTGCTTCTTGATGACATGATCTTATTGAGTGGCCATATCCCAGGCATTTATAGCACCTGGGAACTATGGTATAATCCTTAACCGTGTGAGATGTCCACCCTAGATAAATTCTACGAGCAGATAATAGAATCTTGCGAATCGTTCCAGTAACTTCTAGAATCCAATTTATGTTGGACTTATTAGGTTTTGGCTTTGTTGGAAATCGAGGCTTAATTTGCTCTTTTACATCCTCAAGTGATTTTACACTTGAGGATGTAAATCTTTTAATCTTTTAAATTTTTCTCATAGATATCTTCTATTATATCCTCACTCTTGGAGTCTTTCTGAACATCATAAATCGCAATAGTTGGGCCCAACTTTCTGGGAAATTCAGGTTTTAACCCACACTCTTGTAATTTGACACAGTTTTTGATCTTTTCAAGATCTTGAGGGGTCGCAGTTTCAATTAATACCCCGTTTGCCCGAATTTTCCGCATATATTTAACCTTGACATCCTTTATGTCTGAGGTTAATTTAGCTTTAATCTCTTGTTTTACCTCCTCACTTGTAGCACAGGTGCTGCCCTCCTCTGCCTTAATCATAATTACGTGTTGCTGCTGTGTAGGTTTACCCGCTATTGATCTTACGGTCTGAGTCGGAGTGTATAGCTGCGTGGTTTGAGCATATGTTAAAGATGGCTGAGAGAAACCAGGATGAGAATCCTTAGGTGTTATGTAATTCTTTTGTATTTTATTCAGCTGGAATTCTTTTTCATCCAGCTTGGTTTTAAGGCGTTCGTTCTCCATGACCACATTGATTAGTATCTGCTCCATAGCAGACCAGATGTCTTGTATTTCAGTGGTTACTTGTTTTGTTAGCCTGCCCCCTTCAGAAAGAATGGTAGAGAGGCCAGTTCTTAAGGAGAAAACTTGCTCCATATGTACTCCTAGTGTTAGGTTGGATTGAGACTGGTCAGGAACAGAAACAGAATCTCCTAGGGCAAAGGAACTAAGATCCACTGAAGGCTGAGACAATGCCTTCTCCAAGGGTCTGGGTAAGTTTTTGGGTTCTAGGCTAGGGATTTCCATTGTCGGTTCTTTACGAGTGGAAGCAGTCACTTTGGTCACATTATCACTTCCAGCAACAGTCTGTGCAGAGGAAAGTAATGGTGGGATATCATCCAAGGATTCATTTTGATGGTCCGATTCCATTTTATATTAATGGTTCTTGAATTTAGTTGAGCTTAAGATTTTTTTTTTTTTTAGATTTTAATGGTATCTATAGCTGAGTTATGGATTTTAATTATCCTCATTTATAAAACAATTATGAACAATGATATTCAAATAATACAGACGATACTATATTCAGGCTTGAGAATGTTGACTCCCTTCAGTTGGGCAAGTTCCACCAATCAGGTTGAGGCCTTAGGGTCACGCAGTATCACCAGCAAATAGAACGGTTTCTGAATTATTTGGAACATGCCCTCCATAAATTGGCTAGTAAACGAATCATAATCTGTATGGACGCTAATGCGTCTTCAAATTTATAGAATGCCCTGCAAACTGATGCCAAAGGCGAATTGTTGGAGGAGTTTATTATCACCAAAAACCTTAGTCTTTGAAACACAGTTGGGCATCCCCCAACCTTCAACTCGGTCAATGGACAGTCTTTTGCAGAATTTACTGTTACAAATTCAACGCTTGGACAAAATATTAGGCGCTGGCAGGTCCGTCCTGTCTGGTCTGTTAGTGATGATTGTGCAATAACTTTTCGGGTTGTTATATATTTGGATCATTCTGCCCTGAGAGATTCTTTTGATTTTCTGCGCTACGGATGCTGATTGGTCGGAATTCCATGTCAGATTCCGGAATTTAGCTTCGAATGCCCAGGTGTAAAGAATTGGACGGTTGCCGACTTCATTACAGGCTGATGCTGTTCACGAATTAATCAAAAATGTCTGTGATTCGTCGTTTAAGTAGAAACAGAAGAGGAAAAATCATGTACCTTTGTGGTCTGGGGAATTGACAAACTTAAGGAAAGACTTACGTATTGCAAGGAAAACTTCCAGCATGTTAAAAGGAGAAATCGTCCCAGAGATAAAGTCGAACGTCTGAATGATATGTATAGAACGGCAAGACTTTATTACTTTAACCAGATATATAGAAATAAAAAATCTTCATGGGAACAATTAGCTAAACAAACGTGCAGATGAATCCTGGCTTATAAGATTGCGTTTGATAAATGAAAATCAAGTGAAATTTTCTCTACCATAATGGTTAAAGACCGTGAGACTTTGTCATGGACTGAGTTCATGAATGCGATCCTGGACGAGATTATTTGTCAAGATGATACCTTTCTAGAAAATTCGAAACAGTTTAAGATGAAAATGGATCACATTACGTACGATGGTCTTGTGTAAGAAGACGAATTTTCCGATCAGGAAATTTGCAAGGCTGTTGCTTCTTTGAAGGACAATAAATGTCCGCGTCTGGACATTCTTCAGGTTGTGGTTATAAAAAGAGTTTGGCGTATCGTTCCAAAATTAATTTTTAATCTGTTAAATTCTTGAAATTCCTGCTTGATTGACAGTCTGTTCCTCAACCCTTGGAAACATGCGAATCTCAAATTCAGTTGAAAAACCATGTCCTCTTCCACATTTTCTTCTTATCGCCCCCATATCGTTGTTGCCCGTTTTTGGAAAAGTTTTGGAGAAACTAACAGTTTATATTTTCATGAATTATTATACTGACAAAAACTTACAAGCAGCTAATCAACTTGGGTTCTGCATAGGAAGATCAACTGTTGACGCCATTCGACTAGTCATTGATTTTCTACAGTCTGCAACTTCTAAATTTGTTGTCGGGCTCTTCGTGGACTTCAAAGCGGGATTTGCCCTCTATGGTGGCAAAGTATCCTGGCGTGATTCCGGAAGGCCCGGGTATCTGCCCCCATTTATCGTTTAATCTCTAGTTATTTTGAGGAGAGAGCTCTCTTCGTATACTACTGTACTTGTTCGATTCCATGAGACCACACAATTACAATAATACTTTGTACTTGTTCGATAGCCCTTCTCTCTGTGCTAAGTAAACTCTTTGAACACCTCCTCAAAGATAGAATCGAAACTTGCTATAGGGCTGCCGGCCTACAAACACAGAATCAATTCGGCTTTAGGAGGGGCTGCTCCACTCTGGATACCCTGGAAAACATTACCAGAGTTGCTGAAACAACAAACAATAAATATGTACTTGTAATCGCAATAGATTTTGCCGGAAAATTTCACGCCCTCTGGTGGCCAAGCGTCCTCGGCAGACTCCGGAAGGCCAACATCTAGGCCAAACCTATACCAATGCGTCAAAACATATTTTGGCAACAGAACGGTTGTTGTAGAAACTCCATTTCGTTCTATTTCCAGACAGATCTTCAGAGGCTGCCCACAGGGCTTAGTCTTGGGCCCGCTCTTCTGGAACATGGTTATCGACGGTTCCCTAAACCTAGACCTAGGTCGTGTGGCAATTCAGGCATACGCGGACGACCTGACCCTGGTACTGAGAGAGGACAGCAGAGCCAGGCTAGAAACTTCTGCTATTTGTGCCATTGACACCTTACATAAGTGCACCGTTGAAAACAATCTCCGCATATCCTCAACCAAGACCAACTCAGTACTGTTAAAAAGTACCCTGGACATCAGCAGAAAACCTGAAATCCGCATCCAAGGCACTACAGTTAAGCTCACAAAGGAACTAAAAGCACCTCGGGGTTGTCCTAGATAATAACCTCTCATTCACCCCTCATCTGACCTACATACAGAAAAAGATCAGAAGATACTCTGTTCTGTTCATGAGGGTGTCTCGCAAGGATTGGGGCCTGCGGACGAGAGCCCTCAAACTATTCTATAAAACCATATTCCTGCCTGCCATAACGTACGCCGCTGGCGTGTGGTACCGGAAGGCCACCATGGCCGTCAACAGAAGAAAACTGGACACCACGCAGCGGTATATATTATTTACAATAACAAGAGATTGCAATATTATAAGCATGCACGCTCTCCAGGTCCTGACAGGGATTCTTACTCTAAACCTTGAAATAGTCTTCCGCGGCCTAACATATCAACTCTCCAAGGGACGGGAGACTAACCATCTGAACTTCACCGTGAACTTCACCTGAAACTGACCACAAAGTGGAACGCAAACATCTTCTCGCACATCTCAACCAGAGCTGGTAAATCCACTGGAAAACATCAACCAAAGGTGAAATCACTAAAAAATTTATTCCTGATATCCAACTGGTGTACCCAAATTGTCCACCTTGGCTTTCTCCTCGACTTCTCGCCACCTGCCTGTTGACCGGCCATGGCACCATAAGAGAAAATCTCCATGGATTCGGATTGAGTGACACCCCCCCCCCCTATGCCACTGTGGTCTACGCGAGACATAGGGGCACTTTATGTACGACTGCCCACTGTACGAGGATCTCTGCTGCCGATTTATAACCATCACCCCAATAATGCTACGAGAAATAATATCAGAGCAAATAATGCTCTGATACTAACTGAAAGAGATACTTATAGTGCTTTCACTCAATATGCACAAGACCTCTTCACAAGAAGGCGGACTCTGCCGCATCCACCACCACCACCACCACAACAGCAACAACCAATAAATGAATAACGTATGACAGCAAACAATACAAACCACAACTAATTGCCGTATAAGGAAAAATATGATAAGAAACCAAATACACGAACCGGACTTAACCCACGAAAAGTGCACACCCGATATGTGGACCTTTCCCGGACGGGATGCAGCCTCATGAGTGACTTTCTACTCAGCTGAATTCCAACCAGCCCAATGAGACCGCAGAGCCTCCTGCATATGCCAGCCATAATGGCAATCGGTGCCGGCGCCCTTGCTAGATCTATCTTTCTTTTCCCCTCCCTCGGCGGTAGGGGAATAGACAGGAGGCTGTCCCTCTTGCCTCCTCCTCTAGTCGCCAACCCAGATTTCCTACTGGTAGGGCATGGGCAAACCCCACAGACCGAGCCACTGAAATCCCAGGAACCTAGGTGGCAGGACCTGCCAGAGTGAAAATTTAAACTAGTGGTTACCTGGTCTGCCTCCACGAGGCTAAGTGCGGGCAACGTTGGGCCTCAGCTGGGGTCCAGCGGCTAAATGGCCAGAAGAACAACGGTACATAACACAACACACTCACATGATCCATACACTTTTAAATCTCTGGCCTTCCCAATGAACTGGTACACTCACAATGAAAGCAACGCGGAGATGGGGGGAACCCCTGGTGCCGTTAGATACTTAACACACTTTGCACTTTGCACTTTGCACTTTGCACCCCACAGACCTATTAGTCAGGTTTGTGGTTGCGGATGTTCGGTCCAGTATGTGATTACTGCAGTTTATGCTGTTTCTTCCTGGGATGCAATCTCTTTGTGGATTGTCTTGATTGTGACTGTCTGTGCACCTTATATGGTTGTTTGCAAAGTCATATATTGTGTGCCTGAGAATCGCTATTGTGGCTGTGGGAGTGGAAGAGTATGCCTTCTGTCCAAAAGATCTTGTGCAAAGTTTGCCAGTGCTTTGTAGCTGTACTCCTCCTCCAGTAAGCGTTCCTCTTGATTTTCTGGTACATAATGTAATTCTGTAATTAGTCGGCATCGGAGGTCTTCATAAAGCTTGCAGTGGTACATTAAATGCTCCCACGTTTCCACTAAGCCACAATGACAGAGGGCAGTGTTGCTCAGTCCAAAGGTAATCAGTTTGAATCTGATGGCGCCGTGGCCAGTTAGGAGGTATGTGGCCAGCAATCCTGGGGAGAGCCAGCTTGGGTATTTTGGGTATATGGCCGAGACAGTTGGGAGGAATTTTCGCGTTATTTGCCCTTTTGTTGAGTTTTGCCACCGTGTTTGCCAGGTTTCCTGGAGATGTACAGTTAGTCTTCTTTTCTCTATTTTCGGTTCGGTGGCTACATTTAATGTGAAATTTAGGCAGGTATCCGGTATGCCTCTGGAAAGGCTGTAGAGGAGTCCACTGCGTATCACTTCCAGGTCCAATGGGAGGGCACCCGTGAGCACCTGAAGCGCGTGTGTACTCACTGTGTTGCAAGCTCGTGAGATAGTCAGCAAGATGTACCTCTGTATGGTTTCTAGTTTTCTTTTATTAGTTGCAATGGTTGCTTTCTTGTACCAGACACCCGAGGCATAGAGGATGACTGGCAGGAACACAGTTTTGTCAAAAAGAGCAAGGGTTTTCTTCTTTATGCGCCAGGCCTTGCGGGTGATTCTTGCAAATAGTCACGAGTAATTTCTGATTTTATTTCTGAGATAGTTAAGGTGGGGAGTGAAGGATAGGTTTCTATCAAGGACAACCCCGAGAAATTACATTTCTGTGGTCAGCTTGACGGTGGTTCCTTGTACTTTTATTTGGGGGGGGGGTCTCCTGGTGTCCTGGGTTCCCCGAAGTAGGATGGAGCTTGTCTTAGTGGATGATATCTTCAGGTTATTTTCGTCAGCCCATCGTTGTAGAGTGGCGAGCGCCCGGTTTGCTGTGTTTTCCAGCTGTGCCCTGGAGTTTTCTGCCAGTGTCTGGACAAAGTCATCCGCATACGCCTGGGAGGCTGCATTTCTGAGGTTGAGGAATCCGTCCAGGACCACGTTCCAGAGCAGTGGGCCCAGGACGGAGCCCTGTGAGCATCCTCTGTAGATGCGTCTGGTTATTGTACAGTAAGAAGCACTGACTTTTACAGACCTGTCGCAGGTAACTGTCTATACAATTGCATAAGCAGGTAACTGCTTATGCAATTGTATAGATTACTTGGGAGTTTGGCCTCACCGAGCCTGCTGAGGACGCTTGGCCACCAGAGGGTGTCAAACGCCCTGGCAAAGTCAACCGCGATGGCAAAAAAGTATTTGCGGTCTGTTTCTGTTGCAGCGTTGATGATGCTGCCTAGGGCATCGGTGGTGGAGTATCCTATTAGTCAGGTCTGTGGTTGCGGGTGCCCCACTGACTAAGCAGGCACACGTGCCGATCAACTTATACTCCATAATTAGGTCATATCTCTCAGAGAGAAGCATCATCGTGGAAGCACCTTATGGTAGAGTGAATCATGTTGTCCGCAGGGGCTGCCCCCAGGGATCTGTTCTGGGGCCACTCCTGTGGAACATGGTTCTGGACTTTGCACTTCAGTGATGTGCGCTCCCAGGCCTTTACTGATGATTTGGTGCTCACCATCAAAGTTTTCCTTCACCATCGAAGTCTGGACTTCAACTGCTACGACCCATCTTAGACAGATTTTCGTGAAGAATTCTGACTACTGAAGTGGGTCATATGGTAATTTCGGCTTCCCCCACAACCAAGGACCACCCAGATGGCGGCAGCTCTCAACATCAGACGTCTTCTTGCCCTCATTGACGAGAGAAGACTCGTCTTTGCCATCAAAATGATGGTCGACATTATTTCAGTACCGGATTTCTGGGCTAACTGCGGATGGAGGATCCCGATTCCAAGTCTTAGGGCCCATCCAATCCTACAGGCCATTCGAAACTGGTTAAGGCTATTTGATCGGTTCCTACCCGTGCAAATGCTGCAAGATATACAGTCCTTGTACGGCGAAATCTACAAATTCGCAGTCGACAAGGAACATAGGTAGAGAATACTCGGTCGACTTCCTTCCCAGGACCACGTTAGAGGACATTAGAACCTGCACCCGGAGATCTATTCATCACTGCCATGATTCCATCACCCCATGTTCAAACCTTTCAGGAGTCATAATGGTTTTTTTATGTGTGTTTATTATGTTGTGTAATTTCTTTTATGTAAACCCCTGGCTTGTAGCCGTGAAGGGAGTTGTAGACAGCAATGTGCCTTCTGTATATAATAAAGAGTTCTTATTCTTACATTATCCCTTGCGTTTTCTATAAATCAATCTTGATATTTTCTTAAATATTAATTGCTATATACACATTATGATCGTGATGGATCATCGCTGTTGCAAGTGGGTTGGCCCATAAATATTTTATTCATTATATAAATATAAATGCTTATGCGTGTGTGTGAATACAGGAAGCAATTCATGACATATGCGGACGATACGAATTCTTTTATTACCACAGAAGACCAGAAAGCTGCCAACTGCTGCAACCAAGTGCCCACTGGCCACTTGGCTGCAGTTTTAAAATAAAAGAACTACAAAATACCTCGACTCTATCGGGCTACACCTAAATGAAGACAAGACTGCGCAGATGACCTTCACAAATAAAATAAATCCAAACAAAATAACAATATACGTGAACCACATCCTTGTCCAAAAGGTTCAGTCACATGTTGATCTTGGACTCAAGTGGGACGAAGGACCGAACTTCCTTCCGCACTATGCTTACATCCGTAGAAAAATATATGCAGCCCCATGGACAACCAGGCAGGAGCTCACCTGTATTAGAAATCCTAATTTAATGATTCAGTATATTAATAGATGTGTTATCCCTATTCCTCTATATGCGTCACAAAACTTTTTTTTTGTTTTGTTTAATTGTTTATTCACAAAAAAACAATATATATTTTTATTTTTTTTCCCTCTCTTTCTCTATTTATTTTTATGGATTTTATTACAGTATTTAGTTTTTATTATTTATTTACATATTTTATTTTAATTATTTATTTATAACTGATATTAAATCAAAATTAATCGCAACAGCATTGTAAAACTGTTTAGCGAAAAATAATAAATTAAATATAATAATTAATAAACAGGGAGGGAGAAGAAAAGGTAAGGCTGAAAATTGTAGCAGAAAATCTCCAAATAAATTTAGAAAATCCAATTGAAAATAATAAATCAATTTTAAAATTTACATAAGAATTTAGCTGCATTCCCCTCGTAAGGTGCCAGTTCCGAATTACGTGAAATATCACAAATAGAGACTAAACTAACTACAATAAAATAAAATAAAACCGAAATAACAAAAATAGACTGACCATTATGCCCCATATCAACAGAGGACCACAAGACCAATAATGGTCAGGGAATCGCTGCATTTCAATCGCTAGACAAATCGTCGCAAAGGCGAACCGATCGAATGCCACCCGATTCCTCAATCGAACCGCCAATGCAGAGGATTTGAATAACGGTGGTCCTTATGCAGCGAAACATAAAAATATAGAACAGACTGACTAACACTCCAACACAGAGCCACACCAGTGACAATGTAAGCTTAACCAGCTTATATAGACAAATAAATAAAATACTATAGATGGCGGTACAGGCGCAGCATTAACACATCAAACCCACTACTACCAATTTATTTACATATATTAGCATAATCAAGTAGTTAAAAAATAAGATGGTACAAAATATAATACAAAAATTAAGAAAATAAATATAAAGCTATCATCAGAGGCAGCAAAAATTCTTTCTTCCACATGATGCCCAATGTATAACTGATATTAAATATTAAATAAAAATTAATTTTAATTTTGATTTAATTTTCGTATTATATTTTGTACCATTTTATTTTTAAACTACTTCATTATGCTAATATGCAGGGTAATTCACTACCAGTGCGACAAACTTGCAGGATGTGTAGGTGGCACAAAGACGAATCGGAATCACATAGCATTGCAGGGTCCGAAATGCCTTCGTCATGCGGAGAGAGGACGTTGAACGGGAGGTCGCGTGAACAGCGATCCCGATGGAAGTCACCATTTGCGAACCGGTTCAAGAGGCAGTAGGATGGACGAGTATTCAAACGTTGATCTGGCCGACATGCACCTCGGGCCCTTTCCAAGAGGACACTTCGTCAGTACTATAAAGCAGTCTTCCTTCCAATTGTCGCATATGCAGCTGGTGCCTGGTTTCACCGAGTTGGCTTGGTCAAGATGAGAAACAGATTGAGTTCCATCCAACGTACAATGCTACTGGCTACCCTGAGAGTGCAGAACAGTTTCTACAGCAGCCATCCAAGTCATAGCTGGAACTCTTCCTCTGGATTTCATTGCTGCTTACAGAGGACTAGTATTTAGAATTAAAAACAGCATCCCCACTAAGTTCCTTGACATCGAGCTTGATCTTGACACTGACTCAAAAGGTGAGAAAGCCAGATGCTACAACGAGTTAGTGAACATCTGGCAGACCCGCTGGGATACATCCCAGGTTGGAGTGATACTAGAAGATTCCTTCCTGATGTAACCTTTACATCCACTAATTTGGTCCAATCCTGGCTTTCCCTCACCATGGAGACTTCCTTCCTAGTTACCGGACATGGGTCTCTTAATGAAAAACTGCACCAACTAGGCCTCTGCACGACTGACCTGTGCTACTGTGGAGCCAAGGAAAACTGGAGGCACCTCCTTTTGACTGTATTCTGTACGAAGACAAGACAATTCAATGACAATTCAAGACAAGATAATGAGACAAGATTTAGTGATCACCATCCCAAAATCGGAAAACCAATTAGACCAGTTACTCCAAACCCCTGAACGCTTATTTGCACTTCACGGCTTTGTTGTCTATCGAAGTCTTTGCTCGAAGGAGGAGATCATATAGAGTGGTCAACACCCCTTGCATTGGGCCTGAAGTGGATTCGACAAAGGTGTTTTTTTTTTTTCCCTCTCCTGCTCCTCCTTGCATTCTGTTTGGAGTCAGCCACTCCACACTTACTTTTATTATATATATTTATTTATTTTTATTATTATTATTTTTTTATTTTTATTTTTTTTATTATTTTTATTTTTTTATATATATATTTTTTTCTTTTTTTTTTATTTATTTATTTTTATTTATTTATTATTATTTTTCCCCATTGCCAAAAAAACACCAACGCCACTGGTGTTTTTTTTTTTTTTTTTGTCTGCCCCTCTAGAATGGGCCCCCAGAGGATCCTGACCTACCTGCTGGCAACACCATGTGGGTCAGCGTCTGTTTTGAGACAGTACATGCATTACTGGGACTGGCCCACCTTCCCGTAGTGTGAACGAATACCCAGAATCATCTGTCCAGGTGATTGATACTGCTGGGTAGCTAAGTGGCCAGACACAACAACAGAACACACACAAACCTACGTCACACACATCTCGCCCAATTGTAGTGATACTGTTCTTCACAGAGATACGAGGCGGAGTTGACAGACGTTCTAGGTGTCGCCCTTTACAAAAACACATGTCCACACACCTCGTGTATGGCGCTGCGGACTGTAACGGGCAGGCCGCTCTGCTCTTGTACCAGAAACGTTTCCCGCACAGGCGTGCTCCTCATCATACGAATTTCGCACGTGTGCACAGAAGGTTACGTGAGACTGGTTGTTTCACGAGAGGTACCATGAATCGAGAGCGAACTACGTGGACGCCAGACAATGAGGAGAATGTCCTACGTCTTGCAGAAGGCAATTCAAGTACGAGTACTCGAGCGATAGGCCAACGATTGGGTATTTCCCAATCCACTGTATGGAGGATACTATCAACAAACCAAATGAGTTCATACCATCTGCAACGCGTCCAATCATTGGAGCCTGCGGATTATCCACTTCGGAGGACTTTTGCTACTTGGTTTCTTCAACAGAAACGGGTCGCAAATGCTGACTTCCAGCGGGATCGCAGTTTACGCGACCTCCCGTTCAACGTCCTCTACCGCATGACGAAGGCATTTCGGACCCTGTGATGCTATGTGATTCCGATTCGTCTTTGTGCCCCCTACACCTCCTGCAAGTTTGTCGCACTGGTAGTGAATCACCCTATATGTATATAAACCTGGTACTGAAGGGTTGGGCTGTTACGCTACCAGTACCTCCCAAGTACCATTATAAAAAGCTATTTTCTTTGCTTTCCACTTTCTAACACTAAATTTTATACATCAAGATCAATTAGAGGAATTCAAGTGAAATCGAGGTACTATTACTATACTTGTTCTTACCTCCTTTCTTCTTATGTCAGGATAACCTTTCTTTTGTACATGTATAAAATAAATAAAAAACACCAGAACTCAAGTGAAAATTATGGTTGGCACTATTTTTCTGTATATTCGTTTCAAATCTATCTGTCGGGCTAACTGTTATCTTTAACATAGATTGCGTTTATGCTTATTTTTTGGACCAAATTAAACAGGCAGATAACAATCAGAAACAGATAGCCTTGCTAATTATTGGTGGGGTATATTAAATGGTGTCACCCCTCGAAAAAGTGCCATTCAGTGGATCCGATTATCAATAATTAGCTACATAATTATTATTGTATTTTATTTTATTGCTAATTATATGTTTATTTCTAGGGTATAGCAAGTTTAACCAACAGCGCTATCTTGGTCTATAGGTGCTTTTGGCGTTATAGCCCGCTGAGTACCTTTATACCAATGTTTTAATACACTTTGAGTACCTATATAGTACCAATTATACTCTTACAATAGTAATTATATATATATATATATTTTTTTTTTTTTTTTTTTTTATTATTTTTTTTTTCCTTTGATATTAGGGCACTAAGAGACCAGAGCGTTCTGAGGTCGGACGCGGTACATGCGCTGATCATTACAGTGTACAAAGGCCGAGTTAAAATGACGTTCAGGTTCCGTCCTACATAAGATACCATACATGTGTACATGTCTCTTGAATACTGGGCCATTTGCCAAACCGGAAATTCGGATATCCAATCATAATACCGAGAAAGAACAAATGTAAGAGAGGCTCAAGCCCTTGCATCTACTCATATAATAGACGAATATATTTCTCCTGTTTGTACAAGTACGCCCGGAGTGTCTGTTTCTCTAAGCCACTACAGCGACCACAATCGGTATGTAGCCGCCATAATAAAAAAGGAAAATAAATAAACAAGTCAATACACGGGAGACCCCACAATTGTCGAGTCAACCAAGGATGCTGCTACAACTGGCGTACAGCCATAATTAAAAAATAAACGGGCAACCACAAATCCTTTAATTGTGTTTTATTTCTTGGAAATTATTTTAGCTGATGCAGAATATTTGCATATTTGCGTCTTTCGGCTTTAAAAATAATAAACTAATGTCTACTGTGATATTATTACTTGTCAAAGATTGATAATCTTCGAGGTCCAATTTTTGTTCTGATTCTGCTTAAAATTTCTTTATTCCAATATAGCAAATTCTGTTGCCAATTCTAGCATTTCTCCTTCTCTTCAAAAATCTGTCTTGATTAAAGAAAGTTGTGAAGTTATATTCCCCAAGACAAAATGGGGGACTAATTAAAACGGAAGTTAAGAGTGAAATTCCTAAATCAATTTATAAGGTAAGGATTTGATTTAAATAGGAGAAAGGGTGTACCTAATCCTCTTAAGTAATTATTGTTCATGTGTGAAGAAGAAGCTGTAGCAGTTTTTGTAAAGATATTAAGTTTGTTGTGTATAAAGAAATAACCTTTCTAGTGCAAAACCAATGTATTTAATTGCCATATATAACTGATAATACATAGGCAAATTTGAGTAATAACAATATGTGCTTGAGAGTTGTTAATTTTTATGTTGTGTATATAAGTGTAAATAAAATGTTATGTTATATATTAATGTGTGTGTTGTTTGTCATTCTTGAACACTCAGCCTGTCCGAATTGAATTATAAATAATTAAGAAGTTCCCTCGAATTTGGAATTCTTCTGTAAAAGTAGAGTCAGATGTGTAAGTGGGGAAATTAAAATAAGGTGGATAAACACTATAAGGGAACAAATAAATAATAAATATAACCAAATACAGTATATAAAATATAAAATATCATTTTTGTTTTCCACCCCCCCCCCCACAATGTGAACAGTCTTTTTCGAGGATGAAACACAATAAATCAAAAATTCGGACAAGAACAACGCATAGCACAATTTATCGCATTTATCGTTAATCGCATAGGACAATTATCCTATGCGATTAACGTCGATATTGATAGTCTCGTAGTTCAGGCACAAGGCCAATCTTCACATTAAATTGTTATGTCGTTCATCATATATTATAAAATTTATGTAGAGCTTTATATCAAAGCATTATATTATAAATAAATGAAATATGAAGTAGCAACTTGTTTTAATTCATTTAATATTAATTTTTTATTTAATAATTTGGTCCGGCCCTTGACTTGGAGACAGAATGATAATTTGACCACCGAACTAGGAAAGATTGCCCATGCCTGCCTTAGAGGATGTCAAATATATTAACACGTGGCCAGTGTCCATGTTTGTGTAAAAATTATTTAGAAATAAATTAATTACACAGAAGAAATTATTAATCGAATTATTTATATACATTCACTTGCCAAAATAAATAGAAATCGAATCTTTATTTAATATCTAGTGGGACCAGATTTTCTTCGAATGAAAGCTCGCACATGTCGTGACATGGATTCCACTAAGTGCCAGAGGGAGTCTAACTCTAAATTTGGCCATTCTTCCATCAAGATTCCATCAGAATATTTATTAGCTGATGTGCTACGGTCGGTAGAAAACTATCGTTTCCAACATAGTCCAAACATTCCAGAGTGAATTCCGATGTCGACAATTAGGCAGCCAGAAAAGATGTTAGAAATCTTGTGAATGTTCCTCGAACCATTCAGATACAATTTTTCCTCGACAGATAGTCGCGTACCAACGCGACACAACAAGACACCAGTCTTCAAAAAATACATCGTAATCAGAGAAAAATTAAATACTGAAGGAGAAGTTTGTCCGAGAGGAGAAACAGATATTTAGTTGAGGTAACACAACCCTCTAAGGAGAAGAGCGGACCTAGTCTGTATCAACAGAACGTATACCATACCATGATATCACCTCCAGTCGCTTGAACGGTGAAAACGAGACAGTCTGGATGCACTTTCACTCTAGTATTGATGCAAAAAAATGTAAATCGAAACTCAGCAGGCCATATGATCTTTTTACATTATTCCACGGTCCAATACCGGCCTCACTCCAATCGAATGTTTTTTTACCGAAAGAAGTGGCTTTCGTATAGGCACACGACTACCAAATCCCAAATTCTTCAATTCCCGTTGACTAAGAAGCCTCAAGAAAGCGAACAGTATTTATCTGATACCAAGGAACTTGTGATACACACCATTCGTCAACTTATATTTGCATACCGTACCTTTAATTATCGATTGCCGCCAATTGCAAAAGGTTTCAAATTTTTTGACTAGTAAGTGTAAAAAAAAATAATTTCAATCTTTGGTGATTTTAAAGTGTAATAATACATGTATGAGTATAGGCACCGTTTGGAATTTTCAGAAAGAGGAAGGGGGCCCTGTGCTGTGAAAGTCAGTATTGTGATATTGCCAAAAATCAATTGGACCTTCTCTGTCCCTTTCGATACTTATGTGGCTGTAAGTTGTAAACATAACAATCAGCAGCAGAAGAGAACATGAATACAGTAATTTAACACTGATTTATTCAGCGTGCCCCTAGCAACGAAGCATATTCAACCAATAGTACAAGGACCTTATTTTCTGAACGAAACTCTATTAGATTATAACCCTTGGAGCGTTTCTTTCTGTTGGTTTAGTGTATGTTTCATGCAAAACAAATAGATTGACCATATTTCTGGGTTAGTAAAACGCGTGTTTACAATGTGGATAAAGCGCCAAAGCGTCTTTGAATCTCATGAAGTATTTGTAATGGTGTTGTTGTGGTAGGGTTTTTAGGAGCATCACCACCTATGACCATATTGCTCAGTGAATATTGTCTGCAAATTGTGTGTTCCGAGGTCGATTTTCTGTTTCTTGGATGAAAAACTCAAATTTCCAGGAGAAAAAATCATGCTACACTGAGATCGACTAACTCAGCAACGTTGTGAAAAGTACGCACAAAAATTACCCATGTTATCGATGTTATTCGAACTCAGGTCTTTTCCACCCGGAGTTTGGAGGACGGCGATTCTATCCACTGTGCTACCACGAGGACGTATTTGTACTATACTGTTTCATATTCCCAGGAGGAAATAGACTTACTCTTTATAATTCTTATATTTGTCAGCATATCGTATTTGTAAATGATGTGTACGCGAGCGTTATTGGCAGTACGAAAAACAAAAAAAAAAAAAAACCGGTCGCAAGTTCTACAGTGTGAAAACCCCCATAAAAGTTCCTATCATCCAATATGGATTTGACGAGAATCGAACCTAGATCCATATTGCAAGCAACCAGCAACACTATCCACTTATTGATCGCCAGGACACTTTTACTCGACTGTCAAAGAGACAAATACTGGCATACAGTATGCATTAGCCACCTACAATCTTTGCCCACCCACTTAGAAAAATTTCTTACGTACCCATCCCACGTATTCACTACGATTACCAAATATCAAAGTTATTTTTGCACTTACGTTTTGAAATAGGATTTTAGTGAAGGAATGTTGCTGGTATTTTTATCCAGAATGAGTTGACTGAATCTGTCGACCCAATTATAATCTTAAGGTGTTCCAGATTTCAAAAATCATAATCTAAAAACAGATCACAAACTCGTGGATCAATAAATGACTTATCACCACGTTTTTATTGACCTTATAATTAGGAAAAGGTTGCCTGAATCGGACAGGCTCTTTGATTAGACCAAACAGTGACTGTCCAATAAAAGAAACCTATTTGGAAAATCTGGACACTACTTCCTGGACTGGATACATTTAATTACTTTCATTTATGTTTGGCATCGATAAATATTTAGTGAACAGTTTGCTAAAGATTTGCTAAAAATTAATGACGTTGTCCAGTTCAGACAATTTTCCTTTAAATAACAAAAAATAATAATAATAATAATTTCGCTTTTCAATTATCGGGATTTCAGAATATAAAAAGAATGGTATATTGGATATCATTTTCTGAACGCTCGCAATCTGATGAGAAAGTCATTAGCAAGGTTGATTTGCCAAAACACTGTTGCTCTAGGGATCTAAGGTCGCAGTGGTCCCAGCCCAATAACTATTATTGGTCTTTGGTTGCGGGATATAACTCCTTTTATCCCTCAACCTACTATTAATATCCGGACACCCCTCCTTTGATAGTTGGCCAGGTTCTACCCGTGCACCATGTGTCACTCGTAGGCTTTGGAGGGGAGAGAGAGTAGTACGATTTTGAATGCAAGATGCCACCATCGACGGAGTTAACAGACTTCTAGTACGGAATGATAATAGGGAGCCACATAATCATTCAGTCTATACGTGACATTTAAACATCACTGAAGCTCCCTAAGTCGACTGTTGGTGACTTTATTTGCAAATGTAAGTGTACTAGCGCAGAAATCCTCACGAAACGACCCAAAAAAATCTCCGAAGCTGACACAATGTGACAGGATACCCCTGCAAAGAATCATTCGCTCGGAACACAAGTCAACGTTGTCGCAGCAAATACTGGCCCTCAGTGAGACGATTGGGAAAATGTCAGCCAGTATAGCGCAGGAAACTGCATGTTATAGGTTTCCAAGTTTGCGCAACCATCCACAAGCCACTACTGAGGTTGACAAATATCAGACGTCGTGTGGTGTAATGTTCTTCTTTTTTGAACAATAAATCACTGAAAAGCTACGCTCTGGAATGTCACGATACATACATGGTCTACCACTCTGAAGTTCGTGCCTGGGTGTGACGGATAACCGGAAAAAGATACCTGCCGGACTGTATCGTCCCGACAATGAAGTTTTGCGGAAGTAGCGTAATATTCTGCAGCTGTTTTAAGCGGTTTTGTCTGGGAATATTGGTTGTTTTTGAAAATATTATGACAGCTGAAGTATATCTACACGTCTTAGACAATAATGATTGAGTGGGAGAAGAGAGAGATGTTATCATGGGCACCACTCTTGAATTAATGTTATTAGTATAGCTTCCAAGGGTTCGATGGCGGGCCCATTTTTTTTTTTTTTTTGAGTAATTATTAATGATATTGATGGAGGTATATCAGACTTAATCTTTAAGTTTCGAATAATACAAAGGTTGGCAGAGTTGTTAATGGCAGTAATCAAGGTATGCCGCAACAAGATCTAGAAAAATTAGATGGGCTGAGAAATGGTTGTTGAAATTTGACGTTGACAAATGCAAGGTACTGCTTGGGGGTAATAGTAATTCCAAATTAACGCACCAACTGTGTGGTACTACACTCAGTGTAGTGGAGAATGAAAAAGTCTGGGGTAATTGTGCGGTAAGATATGAATACAGATCTGGAAGCTTTATCTGACGAATGTTGTGCAAGTGGGTAGTTTGAATAACTTCAAGGAAGAACTAGAGAAATTATTAGAGGGGATGGACAGGTGATGTGGGAAGTGTTTTCTTTTCTTTTTTTTCTTTTTTTTTTTTTTTTGGTTGATGCTGTATAAGTTTGCTTTATTGTATCATTTGCCACTATTAATACTGAGAGGTTATCTACGTTGCGGCAGCACATCAGGGAAGGCCATACCTGTGTCAACAGGACAACGCTCCATGTCAAACCTCTGGCATAGTTATTGATCGGTTTGAGGACAAGAGAGTCGAAAAGTTGGACTGGTGAGCATTCCTCGCGTCATCGAAGGGACTCGAAATTTGTAGATCAAAGTGTTTCTATTAGCCGGGTATTGGGTACGGAGTCGAAGGCCTTGAAGTAGTCATTGTACAGGTCGCTGTGCTTCTTGCAGGCTTGCTCCATAACTGCCGCTTCAATAATCAATTGTTCCTTGCATCCTTTGCACATCTGCTTACATTCCTTCTGCCGCTCGGCTATGATGTTCAAGCTCTCCAAGTCGTCCGATATCTTCATAGTTATGCAGTTCATCAGGATCTTGTATATTGTTGAGAGACAGATGATTGGTCTGTACTTTGCCGGGTTCATGGTGTCTTTGTCCTTAGCCTGCAGTTAGGCGATTCCTTGAGTCAAATACTCTGGAACTGTGCCAGGATGCATAATTATCTGGGTAAACTGCTTATTATTATTATTTTAAACTCTTTTTCCCCTTTGTGGAATTTTTTTCACCCCGTGATGTATGCCAAGTGCATGGGATGATTGGTTGTGTCCGGTTACTGTTATTATTGTTAATACTGTTTGTCGAGGACTTCTCTTATTATTCTACATGTGTTCAGGATCATGGCTTTCTGGAGTTACATGCAAGTGTTCTCTGGCAGGCGTGAACACTTACATGGAACTCCAGAAAGCTGCGAATACGCTGCGAGGTTCTTATGGCGGCTCTTTGGCACCATGCCGGTGGTTGACACAGTGATCGGGGTGGATTATTATTATTATTATTAAAAAAAACAACTTTATGCGTACTTTTATGTAAGAACAAAACAAAATAACCACAAAGAAATAGCTAATGCTAAAATAGATTATTGGCAAGGATTTGTCAAACAGGTTGGGAATTCAGAGCCGTAGGGATTAGTTTACAAAATTTCCAGAAACAAACTAATCTGTGGAGAAGTGTACAATACAGTAAGACTAAACGGCGCAGAATCTGAGGACTGGAGCTCTACGGTACATGCTATAGTGTCAAGTCTGTTCCCTAAAGATATTCCAGAGTTGGATACATTGGAGCAAGGCCAGACACGTCTTGAAAATAGTATGTGTACGGGTTCAACTGATATTGAGTGTTTTAATCTGTTGGAGTTGGGTTCTGCCATAACTAGACTAAACAGCAAGAAATGCCCCGGAATTGACCTTGTGGAGAATCTTGTTATCGTCAAGTTTTTCAACTTATACCCACAAGTACTGCTAAATCTCTTTAACAAATGCCTCCTGGAAGGATACTTTCCAAATCAGTGGAAATTGGCATTGCTCAAGATTCTTCACAAGACAGGGAAAAACGCATCCGATCCCCGTGCTTACAGACCAATCTCCTTACTTGCTAATCTGGGAAAGTTATTCGAACATCTTCTGGCTGCCAGAATACTACAGAAATTGAGGAAAACCAATTATGCCCAAACTGCCAGTTTCTCTTCAAAAAAAGGGAGGTCCACTGACGATGCTATTCTTACGTTGACCAACTTTATCCAGAATTCATCTTCTAAATATGTTTTGGCAATTTTTGTGGACTTTGAGGGCGCTTTTGACTCCCTCTGGTGGGAGAGTGCCCTCAGGTCTTTAAGGCTAGTTAAATGTGATAATTATGTGTACAGGGTTCTGAGATCATACTTTAATGAGAGATACATCATGGTCAAGGCAAAGCATCTGTCGTATAAGGCCCAGGTTTCGAGAGGATGCCCCCAGGGGTCAGTGTTGGGGCCTCTCCTCTGGAATGCCGTATTAGATCAGTCGCTCACGAGAACACACGAGGATTCTCTAAAGATGGCCTATGCCGATCGCCTATGCCTCGTGATAGTCATAGAAGGAAGGTCACATAAGGTATTAGAGGACAAAATTCAACCCATCTTAGATGATTTGGTGGCATGGACTGAAATCAACAAGCTCAAGATATCTCCGAGTAAAACAAATTTCATGACATATAAAAACCACTTTAATTATGGAAGACCACCAAGAATTCAACTGAATGGTTCACAGATACCTTATGTTCCTCAAAACAAATATCTTGGCATAATCTTCGATGATAAAATTAACCTCTCTCCCTCATGTCACCAAACTGAAGGAAAACATTACAAATTTTACTGCTTCGGTCATAAGAATCTCCAAAAGAGACTGGGGTCTGAATAAAAAGACCATGAAACTATATTACAAAGCAATATTTCTGCCTATAGTTTCGTACCGAGCAGGTATTTGGCACCAGAACATCGTTAAGGTGAAAATCAAAAATAAGCTACTATCAATTCAAGGAACAGTGCTTCTGGCACTAAATAATGCCCTTCGTACCATATCAAACAATGCCCTCGGTGCCTCCGTAGCCAGGTGGGCAGGAGCACCAGGGCATAGCACACGCTTCTTGATTAGACCGGGGATCGAGACCGTGCCCACCAAATACGGAGGATGCGGAAAGTTCAGGGAATGACCACCGCATATCCCCGGAGCAATATGGCCTTAGTTGCTAATGCTCCTAAAAACCAAACAACAACAACAAATAATGCCCTCCAAATCCTTGGAGGAGAACTGCCTTTAGATTTATTTATCTTATACCGTGGCATGATTTATAAACATAAGAAAGGACTGCAGGTATCTATTATGGGAATTACAACAGACCCATTTAGTAACTTGAAAACAGAACGGAAAAGAATATGGAGAGAAATGGTTAGTATTTGGCAAAGTACATGAAATGAATCTGTGCATGGTGAAGTCACAAAGAAGTATATTGAAAATGTTGAGTTTGTTGAGCCAAACCTTTCAACATAGGTTTGGAGCCGGATCCTTTTTGCACCTGTGGTCAAATGGAGGACTGGATCTATGTTTTACTATTTTGTCCGCAATATACAGACCATCGAGTATCGCTACTTAATCAGGATCCAGGTCTAGCTGAGGACAATGTAAAAATACTAGTTGAGAACAAAACAAATTTTGAGACTTTCCAGACCTTTGCAGACTCGGTCTTTAAGAAAAGACTTGAACTAAGAACTCAAATCCAAAATCGAATATACATCTGGCAGCTGAGAAGTTGATATATATGTTTGTATCCAATTAAATATAAATAGGATGACTTGTAAGATATGTAAATTTAATTGTATTGCTAGGATTTAGAGTTAAAATTCTATTATCTTGTACAAAAGTAAATATTTACTTTGCTAAGTTTATTGGAGTTATCCAAATTGGCTTTATATTCTGCTTGGCTTGCTTGGATATTTTTCCTTTTTTTTTTTTTTTTTTTGCTGGTTTCCAGGTTTGGGCAACCTGGAGACGGGGTTGCTGGCACCCACCGGTATTGCACTATCTCCGGTGGGCGTGGGATTTGTGCACAAGGCACTAAAGGTGATAGTAGACCCAGGCTTGGCTGCTTGTGCCTGGGGGCGGGCAGCAGCTGTAGTGTTGGCTGCTCCCTGGTGGCAAGGTAGACGTACACAAGCGATAAAAAGCTTTGCAGAGTTTCTGCACCAACAGAGACGTGCAAGGTGGAGATGGGCTAAGGCCTAGGAGCCACCCTTGATACAGGTAAAAAACACACACGTGTTCATATATAATATAGTATTTTATATATGTATAATAAGAATGCTAATGAATATAAATTGTATATGTATATCTTCTTTGTAAGTTTTGTATATAATTTGTAAATAACTGTGTGTACAAATAAAAACGAAAAAAAATTAATGTAAGAACAAAATGCTTTCGGTTCTTACATAAAACTCGTTGGTTTTTTGCTCTTCTATTGTTTTACAGACAGGCCCATTTATGTTTCGCTGAAATATATTTTCACTACATATCATGAAAACGTTTTTAAACCCTGCACAAATTAACAATACACTTCATTCCACGAGAGTTGTGACATAAGAACAATGCGTGCGCAGGACTTTTATATGATAAAGAATTAAATATTAAAGTACGAGACCTGGTGTTTTACGTGAATATAAGAACACTGAAATTTGTATTCATCAGTACCAAACGGTTTATCTATCTGTGGGTAGGAAGTAACTGTTTCGGCCATTACCATCGACGACATCATGGCGCGTAGAGCTGCTAGTAGCAGTAGCAGCAATAGTAGCAGTAGCAGCAGCAGTAGCAGCAGTAGTAGTAGCAGTTACAGCAGTAGTAATTATAATAGCAGTAGCAGCAGTAGTAGTTATAGTAGCAGTAGCAGCAGTAGTAGTTATAGTAGCAGTAGCAGCAGTAGTAGTTATAGTAGCAGTAGCAGCAGCACTAGTAGTCGTAGTCGTAGAAGTAGTTGGGGTAGTAGTCAACGAAATCGTTTTGGAAAGAAAACTAAGAGAAAGCAAACAATACACAGAAGGACCAAGAGGAAAGAATCATTCAAATTCTATATCCGAATGGTATTAAAACAGATGCACCCCGATTTATCAGTGTCCAAAAAGGGAATGTGGATCGTCAACTGCTTCCTTTTCGACTCATTGAAAAGTATTGCTGAAGACGTTTCCAGGATGGAAAGAGTTTCTCTGAATTCTAAAGACGTACAAACTGCTGTGAGGTTGGTCCTTCTTGAGGAATTAGCAAAGCATGCTGTCTCTGAAGGAACGAAAGCCTTTATCAAGTTTTCAGAAGACAGCTCAGCTGAATAAATTCCTTCGGCCATTTGGATTCGCAGACGAATCTTGGATTATTTGGTTTCCCAGATGAATTTAATCTCCATAAATTGACTTGAGGTGTCCATTACAGAACTATTGCTATTTTAACTTATCATGTTTAGTGTTAACAATAATGGATTGATTAGAAAATTTTAAAATTAAAAATACTGCAAGGAAGTAAGTTAACTTTTCTGATTTTCTTTATGTTATAATTATATAGTTTTAGCGTGTAAATAATTAACACGCTGTACTTGCTTTAAATGGAGTGTATCAATGCGTCTAATGTCATTACTGCAACGTCAGCTTGTGGGCGGAGTCAGATACGTAATTCCAGTATCATATAGCATGATGTTATTCGAATCAACTCACAGTTATTATAATCTTATAATTATAGTTGCTTCTAAAGAACAGAAAAACTGGTCGAAACTGGTTTTACTTATAATAATAGAAGTAAATGCACATCAGATTTCTGGGACCAACGGCAAGACTAGAGGAGTCTGTCAGCCGCACGGTCTGATGATGGGTATCGGTAAGATACCTGAAACTTTATCTTAAAAAGGTGTAAAGTGTAAAGTGTATTCGTGTCTAGCGGCACCGGAGGTTTCCCCCAACTCCGCGTTGCTTTCTTTGTAGGTGTAACAGTTCACTGTAAAGGCCAGAGATTTAAAAGTGTATGGATTTTGTAAGTTTAGTGTTGTGTATCGTTGTTCTTCTGGCCATTTAGCCGCTAGACCCCTGCTGGGGGCCCAACGTTGTCCACACTTAGCCTCGTGGAGGCAGACCAGGTACCCAGTAGTTGAGTTGATATTTTACTCTGGCAGGCGCTGCCACCTAGTTTCCTGAGATTTCAGTGGCTAGGGCCTTAAAAAAAAAAAAAAAAAAAAAAAAAAAAAACGTTAAATAAAAAAATAAAATAATCGCTGAAAAAGGTTTAAGCCGAAAGAGTTTTGCGTGCGCGGTTTCCATTTGGACATATTTTAATTTTTTAACATTGTGTGGGACGTTCGCTGGTGTATAGACAGAGTAGGGGAGGGAGACTAAAGACTGGGGGGAAAAGCCAGAAGTATGGGGACAACAGAGTAGGTGTCCCCAAAAGCAGTGGGGCAGGCCCATGCCCCACCAGAGGTAGAGAAGCGGGGAGTGGTAGGGGGGAACAGGAAACCGTTTCCCCCTGCCTGGGGATTGGGAATTAAAGGTGAATAGGACTAGGGTGTCCTATTCATACCGCCATATGGCGTACTGCAAGTCGTTCCTGCATTTATGTCCAGTCCGGGCCTTTTGTCACTTGGTTTGTTTGCATGTACTTATCTTCGTCGGTTAATTACTATGGCTGTGTTTGACCAGGTTCCTTGTCACTTTGCTATTTTCTTGATCTTTGTAGGGTCCTGTTGGGTCCTTTGATCCATTTGTGGCCTCACTTTGGCCGGGGTTGTCTTCTTCCACGCTCATTTTGATTTCCTCTAACTCTTTGCAGTCTTGTGGGGTGGTCGATTTTCTTCGAGCATGTAATTTACTTTCATTCATTGTGGATGGCAATTTCTGTTCTTCTTCGGTCGAAGACTTCTCGTGCAAATTTGCTGAAAGCCGCGTAGTCGTCTTCTGTGTCCAAGAGATGGTGTTCTTTGTTTTTCGGGATGTACTTTATTTTAGTTATTAGCACGCTTCTGTGTTCCTCATAACACTTACAGTCGTGCATTATATGATGCCATGTTTCAGCCTCACCACAGGTGCAAGTTAGCTCCTCCGTTATACCCAGCATGTTCAATTTTGCCTTGAATGGGCCATGGCCCGTTAGTAAGTACGTTGCATTTAACCCCGGGTTAAACCACGGGGGGGGGGGGGGGCTTTAGGATACGTCTTGGCAACCAGTGGTGTGAATCCCTTCGTCACTTCGCCTTTATTTGATGCTGTCCATCTGTCCTGCCACAGCTGTAGCAGGTGAGCCACGATTCTATGCTTTTCTGCTTTGCGGTTGTTGTTTGGTTCTAGGGTGAGTCCATAGATGTTAGTGGGTGTTCCCTTAGACAGGTGGTACATGAGCCCGCAGCTAGTCACCTCCAGGTCCAGTGGGAGGACTCCTGTCAAGACCTGGAGGGCGTGCGTGCTCACTGTTCTGCATACACGGGAGATGATGAGCATAATGCTACGCTGGATTGTGTCCAGGTGTCTTTTATTTACTACTGTTCCTGCTTTTTTATACCATATCGGGGATCCGTAGGTAATGGCTGGGATGAAAATTGCTTTGTAATACAGGGACAGGGTTTTTCTGTTTAATCCCCAGTCCCTGCGTGAGACTCTTGCTATTAATGCTGCGTAATTCCTTAGTTTTTCTTTCAGGTGGATGATGTGAGGTGTGAAGGATAAATTACTGTCGATTGTAATTCCTAAGTATCGTATTTGTTTTGCAAGTTTGATGGTTGCTCCTGCTATCTTTATTTGCGGTTGTCTGTGGATGTCAAGCACTCCTTTCAGTAGAACAGAGTTCGTCTTCGTGGGTGAGATCTTCAACATGTGTAGCTTTGCCCAATCTTGTAACACCTGTATTGCCTGGTTAGCATGAGTCTCCAGGCCCGATCTGGAGTCCGCCTCCACCATCAGGACCAAATCGTCAGCAAAGGCCTGGCAGCTCACTTCGCCCAAGTCCTGAGCCAGGAAGTCGTCAAAGACAAAGTTCCACATGAGTGTCCCCAAGACCGAGCCCTGGGGGCGGCCCCTGCGGACCCATCGTGCCACTTTTCGAAAAGGTGTTACCACCTCAATTCTTGGGTCAGTTAGGTAATCCTTTATACACTTGTAGAGGTTTGTTGGGAGCGCTGCCTCCCGGAGCCGGCCTAGGACGCTCGGCCACCACAGGGTGTCGAACGCCCCTGCGAAGTCCACTGCAATGACTAGGAAGTACTTCCTGTCGCATTGGGTTGCTTTGAATATAAGGTTTTGGACTGCTTCTATGGTTGATAATCCCGGTTTGAATCCATATTGTTTTGGTGATTCTAGGTTTGCTTTATCTTAATGTATGGTAATTTAGTAATTTATTTTTTATTTAGTAATTTAGCTTATTAAACTATATTATTAATTTCACTTAGTATAAAACGTCGCCTTGGTGACTATCTTTGAGTTCCCTCTTCGAGGACTGAAATTGTGGTATTCACAAAGCGAAAGGTCAGAACTGTAGTCTGTGCGTGGCAGCATTTTTCATCCATTCTTGTTGTTCGTTTGGAAAAGCATGGTTTGAATTCCAATGGAAAGCGGAGTAATTCTTAAAAGCGGAGGGGGTATGGTTTTTCCAGTGAGCTATTTCTGATTTTTCAGTCCGAATAACAAAAAAATCAACTTTAAACGCACAATTGAACTTGCGGTTGAAGATCTAATATAACTAGCGTATATACGCTAACCTGCCAAAAGTATCCAGCATCACGTTCGGAAAAGGCACACATTTTAATGAACAAATTAATAAGTTGTAGACCTGAGATAGCAAACCTCGGGTACCAAAATAACTCGAAACAAAAACATAATAACGTACCATAGGAAAAACTGATAAAAATTAGTGGTCTTCACTAATAATAAAAAGGTAACAATATTTGAAAATGTCCAATGAGAAGTTATATTACAGATTTCATTGCTAGATGTAGTTGATAGGCCATAAAACAAATTTATTTTCAAATTAAAAAAAAATACTTTCTAATAGCACATTTTCTCTGTACCGAGTCCACTCGATACATATCCACTTATATCTCGGCTTTCAAAATGACAGAAGGAAAAGCTCCCTAAAAACTCACCTCTGAGAATTAGTGCGATGGACAAACTCGATTCTTTTTACTGTGTAATTACTTCTTGGCACGCATAATTAATTTTTCAATATTCTAAATTATGCCACAAAATTTTATGGATTTATTTTCTTAAAAAGTAATTACAACTATCAAGTTTATCTGAATATTGTTTGTAAAACTCATAAGAAGACTGCACAATAATATTTAAACTTTTCCAACAGTACATGCCAAAATATACTGCTATTTTGAACGACAAACATTTTCAGGAATATCCTAAATTTTTGGGATGGAGTGTACATTTCATATATTTTTATTCTTTCTAATCTTTCATCACATTGCCTTTGTAGCTTTCAGCATTCAAGAATGCAAGGTTTTTCTTGTAAAAAACAGAAAAGAGCGCGGCAGAATCAATTTGTAAATTTAGCAACTGATTCTGAAGTGCAATTCGTGTCTCAAGTTGGCCATTAACAGTTGTTTTGGTCAAGAGGAGAAGGCCATTAGGGAACTTTAAACAGGTGTCATCGTTGATTAGAGTTAGTTCAGCCAGTGACATAGGTCACGGAAATTGCTACCATACCAGAAGGAACTATTTTGATGGTGATGTCAGACTAGGAAAACAAAGGAATTAAGTTATCATTCAAGGACAATGGTGGGTGAAAGCTCTTTCTCGAAAAGCATCATGGTCCACATACTAGTTGAGTTATTAATGAAATAAATATTTAAATTGTCTAAAATTACTTTGTAATATTAGAAATAAATTTATTTTTAAACACCTTTCCCCCTTTCCTGATATTTTAATAAAAAGATACGATGACAGAAGATAATTATTTGTGTTCTTAGTCCAATGATCTTAAACAAGGAAATGTCTAAATCCAAATCAAATTTTTTGGTAATTCTTGTACTATTTCGGCTCGCTTCTCTCAAAAATATGGATTCTTTCGAATTTACCTATGACAAATTGTCATGGGTAAATTCCAAATGCAAACGTGGGACTAAGTTCTTTTAATATTCTGATAAACAATGCGCGATCTTGGTAATATGGGCGTCCTGTGTAAATACACTGTCTTACCATTAAAATATGGACATGTGCACATCTACAAATGACTTTTGTTTACAGGAAAATTAAAAACGGTGCTGATACCTTTGAGTTAGCCTAGAGACTCCGTGGAAAACTGTCCTATATCCATCGGGGCCAGCAGCGCCCATTCGTTCGGACTTTACTATCCACACGAACAGTGATTTGCTGTGTTCACCATCCAGCTTATTACACCAAATGCTCCCACATAATTCAAAGTCTGTCATCTGTATATAACATCGCTTCGCATGTTCAAGGTATTGAACACACCGTTTCGTTTACTTACCAAAGATTACGCATTTTTCCCCCTTTATCACCTTCGAACTCCTACTCCAGGATAACAGAAGTTATTGGATGTTCTGCTGCGCCCATCACCTTGACACACTAATCGTTTCCGTCCATATATATTAGAGTAATATAGGTGAATTTTCAATAAATTCGTACATTCTAGATATATCAATTTCAACCAGTATACTGTAGGTGTGTGTATTAAGTAGTACACTGAGTGGACAGAAATCATAAGATGCCCACCTAGTAACGGGTAGGCCCACCTATTGCCGGATAAGGGCAGTCACACGGCGAGGCATTGAGTCCACTAGTTCACGAAAGCGTTACACAGGTATTTTCATCCAAGCTTGCTGCACCGCTGTCCATAATTCCGTCGCATTCCTAGGTGGAGGATCCAAAGCTCGAACGGACCTTTCCACAGCATCCCAAAGATGCTCCACAGGGTTCATGTCCGGTGAAATAGGAGGCCATTCCATGGTGGTAAAATCTGCAGAACGCTCTTCCAACCATGTTCTAGTCACCACGGTTCTGTGGGGAAGCGCATTGCCCTGTGGGTACATGATGACCATGAAGAGATGGACACGTAACCTGGACTGTTCACAGATGCGTCTAAATGTACCAAGCGTCCCAACTTGTACCAGTTGAACACACCCTAGACCATTACCTACCGTTCACTTAAACAGTTCCTTGTTGACATGACGGGTGCATAGCTTCGTGCGGTTTCCGCCAGATAGGCACCCTCCTGTCCGCTCTAAATAACTGGAAACGGGATTCATGGGACCAGGAAACCCGTCTCTACTCATCCAAAGTCCAGTTGCCGATGTTCTTTCGCCCAGTTGAGATGTAGAGTCCTGAGTCGTGGTGTCAGCAATGGGATTCTGGTGGGTTTCTGGCACCTCCCTCGTTGAAATCAGCTGTGATGTTTGCCATTGTCGCTCTCTGGAATGCTGAAAACACTCTAGATCTCAAAAGGAGTCCCCGGGTTCTGATAACACATTCCGGCTTGTTCTTAAAATACGAACTTTGAATTTAATTCCTGTTTCGTGTTGACATTTAACGTTCTTTGAAACCACTGGTGTATTTCTTTCTACATGGAAATTTGTTCATATACCAGTTCCTAAAAATGGTGATAATCTCGCATTCTACTCCTAGTGTACCTACCTGAACTCTTTTCTAAATTACGGAGAAATTAGTCAAATACCAACTTTTACTACCTTGAAACATTCTATCTTCAATTAAATTCTGCCAGTGTCTATATTGGCTTGCGTTATTAACCTGTGGAGAGATTCGGTGAATGATTCTGCAAAACTCAAGTGACTCCCTCGATGTCGGAATATAACACGAAAGCTTGCTTTGAAGGCATTACCATCAAAGAGAAACTATTCGAATTTCGATTTATTTTTTTTAGATCAAAATGAACTGCTTTTTGTAAAATTACTATTGAAAGGATGAAAATGAAGTTTGAGCGGACAGTGACATTAGCACTTTGTTTTATTTTTCATTCAAAAATGCATACATCTATCCTGTTTAAATTGAGGAATAAAATGCATATGTATTGACTACAACCAAGACTTTATTGAATAATTCCTTCTTGATAGATTCATCGTCTTTTAAAAACTTGATTTCAGTTATTCTCCTGGGAGTATTTGCCGAATCTTTAGTACCTGTGTGGATGAAAAGATCTCTGTTTTATAATATTGTAATATAAAGTGCAGTTCTTCTTTAGGAAAAGAAAATAATTTCAAAGACATATTTCTGAAAGTATTATAATTAAATAAACTCAGTAGAAATTAAATAAATTATCAGTGACGCTTGGAAGAAAGGAAATCGGCGCCAAATACATCAGCATAAATTTTATAATTTGATTAACTCTCTCATTTACATTTTATAATTAAGTTAGTTTTGTAGGTTGAGGAAATTCAAAGACATTTGGCTACCTTTAATACTTACAGTAAACTGTAATTACCCTTTATCCTATATCTGCTGTTTTTAAAATTTGGAGAATGCCTCTTCTGTTGCAAGCTCCTTTACAGTGATTTTCTCGATGATACTATTCAAACCATATAGGCTGTTCTTTCAACTGGTTAGATATTATTCTTCTCAAAATGATATCAAAGCGTGTTTAATTTATATTAAAATATATAAGAAGAACGAAGTGCAATTTGCTTAATTTGTATATAATGAATATTATTTTTTCTTTCTATAATAGCTTCAATGAGGGAAGATGAACCTATTGTACACAAAGAACTTCTAGGCCATGTGCGATTATGTAGAACCTGTAGTACTGCGCATGATCTGAAGATTAGAAGACAGAAAATACTTTCTGGCATTAGAATGGAATTCCTGAAAATTGCAATTTTCAGGAAATATACCAGGGGGAATTCTATTCTAGAGAACAGAAGTAGAAGAGATAAAATAAGAATAGAAAAAACTACTTCTCTCAGTTCGGGGTTTAATAGTGAATGTATTTTGGCTAGTTAAGGTGCGTGTTCGGATTGGGTTCGAAGAGAGCGGTGAAATTTTACCATGAACCAGTTCTTCCGAGGTAACTCATTGAAGAATATACAGAAAAAGGCTGCTGCATAGCTGAACATTGATGAGACAACGAAAGGGGGGAGATGAATAAGAGAAGGGTCATTAATTAACAAGAATGCTCTCTTTCGGATAGAATGTATGAGCTTGCGGAAAGTTTTGAGGCCACCATTCCAGATGAAACAATATTCCACCGTAGGGGTTTGATATTTTCATAGAGGTAGTTGTTAAGGAAATTAGCAAGCGCGCGACCACTAATAATACCACTAATAACTTCATTTCTTCTAAAATACCGTACATTTATTTTCCGAGAAATAAATCAGTAGGGAATTTTAGAAGAAATGAAGTTATTAATGGCATTACTGGGGGAAGATGGTATAGGAAAGCAAGCTTACAAAGCATCCACCAAAATCAAAACCCTATACACTTTACCCATACATACGCTGCAAGAATTTCTCTAGTTCTCCTTGAATTTATTCAAACGACCCACTTCCACAACACGAGATGGAAGCTTGGTTCATCACCTACTCTCTGGCTAAAGGCAAACTTTTACACAAATATCCTGCAACCATCCTTTCTCAGTTTGAATTTTTACCCTTCCGTGTGTCTAGTTCAGCAAGAGGAAGAATGCCATCAACATTTGGCTTACTCAAACCATTGAAGGCTTTAAACATCTGAATCCGATTTCTTCCCATCCCAAGTGCTAGTTTCCAGAATCTGCAGTTTTCAGAACCGAAGCCTTTCTTAATTAGAACACCGATTTTTTTTTAAACTTCACCAATCTGATAGCCCTTCTCTGCATTCCAGCAGATCTATATTCTTCCTAAAGTGATGCCTTCAGACCTGTATACATTACGCAAAATGCGGCCCAAAATGCATTACCTTGTATAAAGGGACAGTCACTTCATTATTCCTGCTAGCAAGGTTTTCTATATCATTAACAAAACCTCGTGAACTCTCCTGTCGGCCTGTCTGCACTGCTCAGAGAACTTCATATCTGACTGCACAATTACTACCAAGTCTTTTTTCATTTGCCACAATCTTGAGTGTAATACCACACATTTATTATGCTAATATTGGATTACTGTTATCCATATGCAGTAACTCGAATTTGTAAATGTTAAACTTCAATTGCAACTGCTCAGCTCCTCTATCTAATTTTTCTAGCACTTATTGTGGAAACATATCTTCATCACTCTCGTTTAACATCCCCGAAACCTTCGTCATCTGCAAACTAAGACATGCAGTCTGATATGCCCTCGCCAATATCATTAATAAATGTTGAAAACAACAATGGGCCCTGAACTCAAACCTAGGAGACTTCACTAACAACATTATTCCCGAAGAGCAATGCCAATTTATAACCGCTCTCTGTCTTCTCCCACTGAACCATCCCTTTATCCACAGCAGTAACTTGCCCTTAATGCGGCATTTCCTCTTTGTACTGAAGCCCTTTACTTGCAAGTGTATCAGTATGATATCAAAATATATTTTTTTTGGATCCAGTTCCTCGGTTACCGCAACTCAGTATCTACTCATATTGATCAGACAAGCCGCTCCTTAACAAACCCATCCTCATACCTGCAGTATAATTGCATTCCTGTCTAGGAGGTCCTGAATTACTTCTTTTACCAGTGATTCCATTCTTTTCTCCGGAACAGACATTAAACTAACAGAACTGTAATTACTCATGTTACCTTTTGATCTTTTGAATTGGGGAAACAGTCGCATAACTCCAGTCTATAGGGATCTCCCCTGAATACAAGAACGCTCTCATAATTATGACTAAGGGTTTCTTTACTTCCCTTATATAATTCCGAAAATTTTCCATTGGTACTCTTGTCAGCATGCCTTGCAATTGCCGACGTACATCTTTTCCATGTGTCTGTGAAATTCTGTTGCAGAGAAGGTAAGAAACTAAAGAATTCTGAAATACGGAATCTTGTACGCACCTGCCACTGTAAATCCCATATATTATCTGCTCCGTGCTTCGGGTTACAGCCATTGAACCCTACTGAAATCTCCTTTACATTTGGCTCACCCTTAAAGAATTTTTAATGGTTTAAGAATATGAAAAAGAGCCCGAGTGGGTGATACTGCTTATATTACCCAGAATGATTAACAGGATGTTTTACATTCGGGAGGACTGACATTAGAGATTACTTAAGGCGGAACGATTTCATTTTGGAATTCGAAGTTCTGCAACTTAATTCCCTAGGTGAAAACAGAATTGTTTAAACCAAAATTATGATATATCAAGAAATGCAACTATGTTCGTCGGTAGGAAACGAAATAAGGGTGGAGATTTAATTCGATTATATATATTAGCCCTGAGATACACTGCCACCCAACAGTTTGGTATCACTTTTCATTTTTATAAAATTTAAAAGGTTTTTATTAAAATAGGACCAACCTGGTTACCAATTTTTATAAAAAAAATTTCTCTATTATGTAAAAAAAAAAAAAAACTTAAATAATATTTAAGAAGTATTTGAGAAATTTCTAGAATATTCCAGAGAGGTGTAGAGGGCTCTGAATGTTTTAGAACATTAGAAGATTTCTGATGTGGTTGAATATTGTAAGTTTTTCCCAATGTGTTCGAACATACAGAAGATCCATGATGTGGTAACAATTGTGGCAAATCCCTTAATTTTTCAGCTTGTAAATGATTTTTGAATTTCTAGAAAAGTGAGGGTATTGTTTCGATAATGCAGAAGTTTCCAGATGATTACAGAATGTTTTTCACTAATATAAATGGAATAAGAACTATAACTTATAAAATCAAACATCTATCATTAAGAAAGTGTATTTGGAGTAAGTTGTGTGTTTCGTGGTTGAGTGTTGAAAAAGAAGTGTTATTATAAATATGCTAAAGAAAGTCTATGTATATAAAGTGCTTAGCATCATAATACACAGCCATTTCTGAATAAACAGAAAATTTTTAAGGTGGGATCGTTTTAGGTTATATCTCATATTGTGAATACCTTCACAACGAGTTGCCATGATATTGCACTACTTCGAATAAGTAACGCTTCACCTAAGGAGAAGACTAGTGTTACTTATTCTCAGATAGGTACCACCACCCAGACAGCACTGTTTCAGGGCTATTTTGTATGCATGTGAATATCTACTCGAATATCCACTTGTCCCTATTAGACTTAGAAAAGCAAAGGGAAAGTTATAGTAGGAGTGGAAGAGGAAAAGAAACAGTGTAGAAGAATGAAAGGGACAATAACTCCTTCAACTCACACCACTCAAAAACTCATAAACTCCTCGAATAGGCAACGCTTCCCCAGTGGAGAAGGCTGTTGTTACCTATTCTTGGAAACTCCGGACATCAAGCTCCCCCTAGCGGCACCGTTTCAGGGCTATTTGGCCCTTCTTCGGTGGGTGGGTAGGTACCCGAGTGATGCAATGATGGCAAAAACAGTTATGAAGTATAACTCCACAATATGAGAGATGCCTGATGGTGTATGATGTATTTAGACTAAGGCGCATTTAGGGCTAGAGCCTCAAGCTGCGAACAAATTTAGACTATGTATATAAAGTGCTTAGCATCATAATACACAGCCATTTCTGAATAAACAGAAAATTTTTAAGGTGGCATCGTTTTAAAAATTTTCTGTTTATTCAGAAATGGCTGTGTATTATGATGCTAAGCACTTTATATACATAGCCTAAATTTGTTCGCAGCTTGAGGCTCTAGCCCTAAATGCGCCTTAGTCTAAATACATCATACACCATCAGGCATCTCTCATATTGTGGAGTTATACTTCATAACTGTTTTTGCCATCATTGCACCACTTGGGTACCTACCCACTCACTGACGAAGGGCCAATAGCCCTGAAACAGTGCTGTCTGGGTGGTGGTACCTATCTGAGAATAAGTAACACTAGTCTTCTCCTTAGGTGAAGCGTTACTTATTCGAAGTAGTGCAATATCATGGCAACTCGTTGTGAAGGTATTCACAATATGAGATATAACCTAAAACGATGCCACCTTAAAAATTTTCTGTTTATTCAGAAAGGCTGTGTATTATGATGCTAAGCACTTTATATACGTAGTCTAAATTTGTTCGCAGCTTGAGGCTCTAGCCCTAAATGCGCCTTAGCTTAAAGAAAGTTATTCCGTGAGAAGTATTAGCAAAATACGAGGTGCTTTATTTAAATAACTTTAAACTGCCATTTGACGATTCGAGGAGTCTGTGAGTTTAAATGAAAAACCACGATCAGGACGACTGTGTATGACAAAAGAGGCATAAGATAAGATCATAACACTGATTTCTAAATGCTATCCACGATTCACTAAACTTGCTATCCGAGGTGAGTTCAACAGGAACAGACATTCTCCCCAATTTACATCCATTGTAAAAATTGGTCTGAAACCAGTAGGACTTCGTGGTCGTTCAGCTGTTGGAAAACCCTTATTAACCTTTGAAAATCGAAAGAGCCGATTGGTTTGGGCGGCTAAGAGTCTTGAAAATTGGACAACTGATGAGTGTAAAAAAGTACTGTGGAAGAATGAATCCAAATTCCAAACTTTTGTATCTCAACGTAGAGTTTATTTGAGATAATCAAATGAAAGAAATGATGGTACCATATTGCTTAGTGCGTACAGCCAAGCATGGTAATGGTTCCATCGTGATCTTTGGGGTGCGTCTGTTTTTTTTCTGGAGTGGGTGACATCATCAGAATTGAGGGAATTTTAAGAAAAGAAGACGATAAAAACATTCTTGAACATAACATAATGTAGTATCTTCTAGGCTTCAACTTTGTGGAAGTAATCTCATATTACAACAAGAAAATGACCGGAAGCAGAGCTCTAATCTACGCATGGACTCTCTTGCAACTGAATTGTTGAAACAAACTTTCATCTGTTGTTGTTGTGAAAGTTAATAGTTTAAATAAATTCAAGAAAGGACTAGACGAACTATTGGAGGAAATGGATAGATGAATTACATTATAAATTATATTTAAATTATAGGATAACTGGACCATGCAATCCGTGAAGTCTGCCCATTTTACAAAATTTATGGGAAACCTTGCAGATTGCTTGGAAAAAGGTTAGTGAAGACACAGTTAAAAATTAATCCCCAGAATGTCACATCTGTGTAAGACAGTGATAAAATCTCGCGGAGGATATTTCGATGAAAAATTAGTACAGTTGATAATATTAATCATTTCAATAGCTGTGCTGTAAAGTTTTCTGTGCTCAATTAAAAAAAATATATATATTTTTTGTAGGGTGTTTTTAATATTAAATCTTACATACTCATGGCTAAATTTAACAAATAATAATAAAATAATAAAACAAAAATAAAGAAAACTGTTGTCTTTTATCGATGGGAATGTTTATGTTAAGTAGATTTAATAAAATTTTTGATAACTGAAAGTGTGAGAAGTGTAAAAGCCAATTGTATGGTCACATAAAAAGAAATTTTACTTACAGAATATCTGTCTCTGACACATTGGGCGGGATTGGAAGATTTGCGTTGATTAATCCTACTGGTCGATATCCGTATGATACTTTTACATGGATGTCTAATATCATCGGTCCCTGAAACACCAAAAACTTCATTTGTGAAATAAAAAATTCAAACAGTATTTATAATTTTTGTCTTCAAAATCTACAGCAACAAAGATGATAATGATCAATGAATCTAAATTTGGAATAAATACTAACCTGATACCCTTTAGAAAGCACCAATGTTGTTAGAAGAGAGCAATTCTCACTTTTGTATTTAGCAGAAGTGTCAATATCGGCATCAATTTCTTGGCCATTTTGTGAAACCGTCACCTCCAACCTAACATCGGGATTCTGAAATTTCGCTTCAAGCAATACTAAAGCATTCAAAAATATGCAAATGTGTGTAAATAAATAAATAAATAAATATACACAATATTAAATGAGTAGAATAGAAGGTAATTATTAACACACTGACATTAAATGACTCTATGTTACACACTAGCCGAGTATCGGAGCTTTAAAACCAGATAATGACTTTCCAATCGCAGAAATTGTATTTATTGGATAATGTATTTGCGGTAGCAATTGATGCATTATGTCCATAAAATATCGTATTTTTATAATATTATGGGGAAGATTATAGTAAGATATTCCTATTAAGATATATACATACGTATACCTATAGAAAACGTATAGGATTATATAAAGTACAACAGTTAGTATACAAAAGGATAATATGTGTATATATAAAACTTATCGTTGCTTACCCACAATGTAGGTGACTTCGTCTGGGGTCAACCACCCACATTGAAAGTAAAACATCGATAAAGGTGTTCTCTGTTTCTGTGATGATCCATGCGCAATAAGGCGAAATCAATTTTAAGGTTGAATAACCAATAATGTAATTTGGAGTAATATAACATATAATAAAATTTGGTGAAATAAATTGAATTATTTAAATTGAATACAATAAGAAAGCTTTTTAAGATACTGCATAGTGCTCATTCATCATCGTTGACCCGAGAGAGAACCATGTGAGTTTAGAAATTAAAGAAGGAATAAGGCATAAGGCATTTTGTCCAAGACGAGGAAACACGTATAGCCTATACTTTAGTCAAAAAGGAAATGGCATTGTGTGTGTCAAACGGCACCAGAGATTTCCCTCATCTCCGCGTAGTATACATTGTGGTTGTGAAACAGAACACTGTCAATGCCAGAGGTTAAAAGGTGGATTTTGTATATGTGCAGTGTCGTGTATCGTTGTTCCTCCGGTCATTTAGCCTCTGGGCCCCTAATGGGACCGAACATTGCCCACATTCCGCCCCGTGGAGACAGACCAGGTACAGCAGTATTATAGTTATTTAATCTAGCAGGTCCTGCCACCTGATTTGCTGATATTTCAGTGGCTAGCAACGTTTTTGGGTGTAGGACTCAAGCAATTTGGAGATGATTCAGACACTAGTTGTAAATTAGAGAAGGGGGACAGACTGAAGGCTGAGGGGAAAAGACAAAGATACTGGGTCCATAGAGAAGATGACTCCAAAGTCAGTGGAACAGGCCTAAGTCCCACCAGAAGAAAAGGAAGGGCGGTGAGGGAGGAGGAGACCCTTAATCTCCTCCTTCTATGGCCCTGGGATGGAGACAAAGGACTACACAAGGAAGTGTGGCTATGGAAGGCCTAAATGCAGCCGTTAGCTGTGCTGTTCGAGTGTCACAATCTCACACCACGCCGGCTAGGAACAGCGAACAGCATGGTGTCAGCATGGATGAACTTGGGGTCCATAATGTTCCCACGGTGAACAGCTGGAATAGAACATGCAATTTATATCATTCGCTGACACACAATATATATATATATATATATATATATATATATATATATATATATATATATATATATATATTGTGTGTCAGCGAATGTTATTTATCATCAAATAACAAGTTTATAAAGCATTATTGGTTCTCTACTATCACCATTATTTGGTTTTTACATTGTTTTCATGGTCTGGGCTATCGGTCGGGCTAAAGTCATCTAGCTTGTTAACCACCTTAAAATTGTTTCCCCCCCCACCTTATCTAAATATCTCATACTATAATCTAGTATATCTTAACGAATTATATATCCTTATGATACCTTATGATTCATCAGGTATAACAAGCAGAGGACAACAGAAACTGATAGCTCGCTAATTGTAGGTAAACACATTGCAAGGGTTAGCCCTCGATAAAGTCCTTTGTAATGTGTATCCACCAATCTATACTGCAATTGGCTTGACATGGGAATTTAGTAATTATCCTTATTTATTTGTTTTATTTTGCCTATAACAATTATATGTTTCCCTACTAGGTTATACCATGGACCAAAGTCAGCTAGGATTGATATCACATCCCTTAGTTACCACCTACTCGTTCATACTATGTTCATAGTTATTAAGACTGATGTAATGTTTTATCTAGACATTGATGGCATTAATCAGCTCTTCTCACCTTTATTAGGTCTTTGATTTTTTGGTTTTTGCTATAGTTTTCACTGTTTGCATCACCTTCACAATTGAATATTTTACCTTTCAACTGTTAACTATTTGCCATATCTACTATATATATATATATATATATATATATATATATATATATATATATATATATATATATATATATATATATATATATATATATATAACATTTTGTATTTTATAGTTTTTGTTATCCTACATTTCAAGGCAATATTTTATGGTTTTTTATATTTTACAAGTTTTTATACATTTTTTTTTTTCATTCATTCTTCATTCTCATTCAGAGGTATGCTGTCACTTTAAAACAAAGCAATAATTAAACACGTAAATAATTTAAAGAAAGTTAACACTAATTTATAATGACATGCATTTAATCAAATTTTATTATTATTAATTATTAAAATCCGTTTATTTCCCAAGAAATCTTGGGTCACCCCGGGATGGCTCTGTGCCAGAAGGGTGGGAATATTTACAGACTAAGGTGCGAGGAACACAATGTACAATAAACAAGAGTACATGCGTACTCGACCTGAGACTTTTACAGAATTAAATATATAATAATATACAAAATATATGATTGCATGAAGACAAAAAGTTTTTGTCATATACAAATAGGCAAGTTTAAAATAAAAAAAAACAAAAAAAACACAGTCAGTCATGTCCAGGAGCAGGTGTGTATCATACATTCAATGTCTGGTAACAGTTCTTGAGGATTTCCTTCCTGTAGAGCCTGTCTTCACAGGACCTATCAGGGTGGATCCTAAATGTATTGAAGATCTGAAGACAATTGGCTGTAAACATGTTCCTCAGCGAATCAATGTTCCACAACGTAAGACGCAGAGGGAGACAGGAGTCGGGGTGCTCCCCACTTGCCCTCCTCGGGCCAGAGATTAACGTGGATACCGATGGAGCATCAATTCGCCTCGTTATAAGCCGTGCAAGAGTGAGAACATTTCTTGTCGTGATGATATGTCTCCAGGGAGTGGTGCTCAGATTTGCCTGAAGGATCGATCTGGAGTTGGGGGGGGGGGTGGCCTACCACCCTGTTCATCCATCTAAGCAACCAGTACTCTAAACTGAGATACTTCTGAAAGTATCAGGCAGGAGCAGATGACCAAGTTTCTGAAGCATAGAGAGGAATCGGCGTAATACACCTCAGGATGTGCCGAACAAGCAGCGCTGGCTGTTGAACACCAATGAGCTCCTGACGCACGCCCCAAAGAGCCGCATACATCTTCTGGCTCATCCTGACAAAGTGAGGCTGAAATATGAGCCCAACAACCCAGGTGAGGGAAAGGTCAGTATGGTAGGTCACTTTTTGCACCGGCTGCCCACTAACAAAGGTTTGGATATCATTTTTGACTTTCTTCTTAGTTATCGTCAGTTGAGCTGATTTTGAAGGGCAAAGATGCAGCCCAATTGTGGCAAGATAAATTTCCAATCTCAATATCTGCCTAGAACCTTGTTCGTTGATATCATGAATCTGATGATTATGATCTCAGCTCACGTAGAACTTCAGATGGTCGGCATAAGAGTCAAAGTTCGGATTCTGAACAAGGAAAGGCTCCAAAACTGCTGCAAACAGGATAGCTTCCAGTACGCTTCCTTGCGGGATTTTTTTTTTTTTTTTATGTAAACCCCAAACACTAGAAGTATTAGAACCTATAGTGCTTAGTACCGTGCTTGGGTTGGAGGTTGAGAAGACGAAAGAAGATTTGTTGACATTAGACTTGAACTTCTGTAGACTGTAATTTTCAGGAAATACGTATGAAGGAAGGTTGTTCCGGAAATCGGCAGTTGAATGAATAAACGAGGAAGATGAAAAGTTGGTTCTGTTAGTTTGAAGTTGGACAGTAAATGGATGTTGGCTGGTGGCGGCACGTGTTCGGACTGTTTTGAAAGAGAGAGCGGGAATTATAGAAGCCAATTCAGAAGAACAGTGCCCATGGAAGTATCTGTAGAAGAGGCATGCAGCAGAAACAGTACGCCTATGAGACAGCGAGTGGAGAGAGACTCTGTTAGAGATGATACATTAATTAACCAAACTGCCCTCTTCACAATGGAATCAAGAAGCCTGAGAGAGGTTTTGGGGGCACCACCCCAGATGTGGGAACAATATTCCATGGCAGGGCGGATTTGCGATTTATACAGAGTGAGCAGGTGTTTGGAAGAAAAGTAACGCCGACATCCAACGAGAAAACCAAGTTTTTTAGATGCAGAGAAGCAATATTTGTAAAGTGCTTGTGCCAAGAGAGATTAGAAGTCAGGGTAATCCCCAAAAGAAATATATCATTTTGCCTAAAAATCGGAGTGTCACCAAAGATAAGCATAGAAGCAGAAGAATCCTTTTTGCAAGATATAAGACAAGAATGAGTTTTAGAAGGGTTGAAATCAACTAAGTTGTCTTTACCCCACTGGAGAATTACCTGAAGATCGGCATTTAAGGAATTGGTAGCAGATTTTCAAGAAGTTGAAGCTGATTGAGCAGGACAAGGTTTCTCAAAATGGAAAGTGGAATGCAATGTGCTATCATCGTCAAAACTATGGATAGGATTTCCAGTCAATGGAAGAAGGTCATTAATATACAAGAGGAAAAGATTGGGGGAAAGAACTGAACCTTGGGGGACACAGGCATTAGTGGAGAAGTTAGAAGACAGAGAGCCGCCTACCATCACCCTCAGTGAGCGATCAAAGAGAAAACTGGATAACCAATTACTAAAAAACAGTTGGCAAACCATAGGATGGAAGCTTGTTTAGAAGACCTTTATGCCAAACACGATCGAAAGCCTTTGAAATGTCAAGAGCAACTACTTGTGTTCCATCGAACCTTTCCATTGAATTATTACAGAAATGGGTAACATAAGCTAGAACATCACCAGTGGATTGACACTGACGGAATCCATACTGGCGATCGTGGATCAGACGGAAGGTTTCTAGGTAGTTTAAGAGTTGGCAGTTAATTGATTTCTCCATTACTTTAGAAAAAGTAGAAGTAATTGCAATGGGGCGATAATTGGATGGGAGGGATTTGTCACCCTTTTCAGGAACTGGCAAAATATGAGGAAATTTCCAAGCAGAAGGAAAAACACCTTTGGAATAAGAAAGTGAAAAAAGGCGGCAAAGAATAGGAGTAAGTTCAGGAGCACAGGTTTTGAGAACAAGTGGAGAAATGCCATTGGGACCTAGAGCTTTCTTAGCATCAAGATTCGTCAAAATCCTTCTGACATCCTTTTCACGGAAGACCACAGGAGGTATTGAATGGAGCGTTTTGGGAACGGTGGGAGGTGTTTTACCAAAATCATTAATACACGAATTGGAAGAAAAATGGGATGCTAGCAGGTCAGCTTTATCCTTGGCTGAAGTGACAACAGAACCATCTGATTTGGACAGAGATGGGCAAAAGTTGCGGCCAATAGCTTTGGAAAGAGACCAGATTGCTCGGCAACTATTAAGGCAAAAAGCAAGTTTTCTACTTTTAGCCTGATAAAACTCTAGTTTGGACTGATTAATAACTGCTTTACAATTGTTGGGAGCTTTGGTGTAGGCAGAAAATGAATCTGAAAATTAGAAGCAAGCCAATTACGATATGCAACATTCTTCTCTTGAACAGCTTTAGCATATTTATTGGAAAACCAAGGTTTAGATAAAGGACGAGATTTTAAAGTGGAGTGTGGGATTAAGGATTCCATTCCTGCAAGAATAATTTCACTTACCCGATATGAGCAAACGTTGATATCAGAAGTTTTGAAACAGTAATCCGACCAAGAAAAAGAAGAAAAGATATCTCGCGGTCATCCCATTTTGCATTCTTGTAATTCCGAACAATACGAGGTTGGGAATAGTCATGAGAAAAAGGCTCCATTGGAGAAGAGACAATCACCAAGTTGTGAGCTGAAGTGCCTAAAGGACCTCTCACTACGACCGTGTAATTAGAAGAGTTGTTTGTGAGAAAAAGATCAAGCGTATTGGCTGTATGATTAGGATTGTCCGGTATTCTTGTAGGTAAATGAACAATCTGTGCAAGGTCATTAATAAATTGTAAAAGCCTCGCCATCTCGACCAGCTGGGTCGGTGTGACTAGAAAACGAAAACCAGCTTGAGTTGTGAACATTAAAATCACCAAGGAAAATTACCTCACTGTTAGGAAAGTTTGTCTGGAGAAAGTCAAGTTGCAAAGAAAGGAAGTCCAAGAGCTCCAAGTGATTAGTGGAGTTGGGAGAAGGGTAGAGACAACAGATGAATTTGACACAATGAGGTGGAGAGATTTTTAGCCAGAGAAGATTAATGAGAGGAGATCAAGTCTCTGACAGGAAATATCAGAACGGATATATGCACAAGTACCACATTTGAGGCGAAAGGAATCATACAGCGAATAATTTGAGCATCTGAGATGAGCAGTAGTTGAATCAACCGAAAACTGAGATTCATTCAGAAAACGTACATGGGGTTTGGCAGACTTCAATTGGAAATGTACATCGTTAAGATTAGAATTGAGACCACGTATATTTGTGAAATGAATTTGGAAGTGCTTGGGAGGTTTTGGTCTTTTCGCAGATAATCTAGCCGCCTCAGTAGCCAGGTGGGAAGAAGCAGCAGTGCGTATCACACGCTTCTTGATTAGACCGGGGTTCGAACCTGTCACCACCAAATACGGAGGATGCGGAAAGGTCAGGGAATGACCACCGGATATCCCGGAGCAATATGGCCTTAGTTGCTAATGCTCCTAAAAACCAAATAACAAAGCAGATAATCTTGCTCTATTAGTTTGCCAATTCATGGTGTATTCAATAGTAAGAAAAAGTGGGTGGGACGTTCTGTATGAAGTAATGAAATTTTTGGATATGGTGTACACATGGTAAGAATATACCCAGATCCTTGACAATGCTCCCCGCATACACTACTCGGACTCCCTCCAGTCACTATCTGGCAGAGTAGAGGTAGCAAGATTATACACTAGCTGATCCGGAAGCCTCCTAGAGAGTTACCAATAGCTTCGTCCCGGTGTACTAACTAGCGGCCAAGGGATGCCTCTTGAGACGTCAATAGTTACTTGAAAGTCATTGTGGGTCACAGACATGTGTCTTGGACGTAAAATAGACTTCAAAATTTGAAGTTAGGTATCTGCAAGGCCGAAGTAGTGTTTCAGAATGGTAAAAATAGCTGGGAGGTGTATTCTGTCATAAGCTGATTTTATGTTGAGGAATGTGATATCAATCTGTGATTTGTTGTTAAGGCTGCGCTGAATTCTGAAGAGGGTATCAAGAAGATTGGTAGTTGTCGATCTCCTTTGTAGAACGGTATGCAGGTACTCGGGCCTGTGTGCAAAGCAATGCTGGGCAATTGTTGGCTGAATTACTTTTTCAAATATTTTGAGTATAGAATAACTAATGGAGATTGGTCGCAGGTCTTTAGGAGATTTGGGTTTCTTGATCTTTCGAATGGGCTTAACATGGTAACTTTTCCAAATTGAAGGAACTGTTCCAGGTTGCAGGATTTGTCTGAAAAGGTGAAGGAGAAGGTCGACTATATATGGGCTGCAAAGTTTGATAATAAAGAGTGGGAAACCATTCGGACCTACAGTGGCTTTGTTGGGTAGTTTATTGATGACATCAATTAGGGTCTCTCTAGTTATTTCTATTTCTGACAAGTGCGCCCAGTCCTCCTGCGAGAGAGAGCAATCAGAGTCGGGAAAATATGCATGCAGTAAGCTGAACTGTGCCCATTCCTGGACAAGCTTTTGGTCAATGGCTAGAGGATGGTGATGCAAAAGGATCCTTCTACCACTCTTCAACCTATTGAGAACAGCTTGGTTAAGGACCTGCCTTTTATTTTTCAAGAAGCAAGCTCTTTCTTTCTTAAAGATGGAATGGTCTGAGGGATGTTGAGTTTTCTGCCATTTATGGTAGGCCTTCTGCTTCTTGATGAAAGCCATCTTAGTTTCCTTATTAAAACCCCAATTCGACCTGTTACCAATCCTGGTGATTCTGGCCGCACTACGTAGGGCAATTAACTTCAGTTGTTCGGACAGGAGCATAACGTCATCCTCCAATAGCTCAGAAAAGAGACGCCGCAAACCCAATCAAGCATTGGAGAATGATCTCTGGCTTCAGACATTTGGTAGAGAAGGCTATCCTAGGCAATTCAGCGGAGTACTCGTCGGGGAACCGAAGGGAATTGCTCTGTATAGATTGTTTACATGCAATTGGCGAGTGATCAGATTGGAATCGAAAGTTGCTAAGTAGGAGTTTTATATCTTGCAAGTTGTGGAACATTAGGTCCAGCGCTTGACACGCTCTGGTTGGTTGCATTGCTAACCGTGTAAGGTTAAAGGTCCTCAAGGGCATTCCCATGCCTGGGCAGTGGCAAGTTAAAATCACCTGCTACAACAGTTGGAATTTTAGGCACTAAGTTGGTTGCTAACCACGTGAGCAGTTCAGCTCTAGAGTCTTCATTGTGGTCTGGAGGAAGGTAAACCAGGCAGCATTGGATTTGAAGAAGAGGACTCCTCAGCCTCAGGGAGACTGCCTCAAAGTTGTTTGACGGGTTCACTCGTGTCTTTATTGGCTGGAATCGATCGTTGAACAGGATTGCAACACATCCGCCTCGCCTGTTCATCCTGTGATTCCCAATGTGTTTGTAAGGGGGTGTTAAAATGGGTAAGTTCAAGCTGTCTATCCGCCGTTAACCATGTTTCTGAAAGGCAGATATCAAACTCATTAAGCAATAGCAGAGTATGAAGACAATGAAGCTTTTTTTTTTAGGCTGCGTACATTCTGCATAAACCAAAGAATCTCTCCTTCATGTAAACCTGGTAGCAAGTCATCCTTTTGTAGTTATGGCTGTTTATCTCGCCTAGATCCGCTGTAAGCGATCGATCTGCTCCTCTCTTGGAACGGCTTTATAATGATGCCTACCGGCCAGCAGCTAGAAACCAAGACGACATGCTTTGCATTCGCAGGGAAGGAGATGATAAAGGAAAAATAGGTCGGGTGTCTAGTTTTGATAGCTTTTGTGTCTAAGTTGATCCCATGTTCTTGGGCAAAGAGTTCCCTGATACGTTCCGCTTTTGTTACTGGTCCCAGTCTGGAAACAAAAATTCTCTCTCTGGTCTAGACAGCTGAAATATTTATATCTCGTCAAGTCTCCTCGACAGAGGGAACGAGGTAGGTTCGGTAGGAACCGACATATTAGGCTCCTCGGATAGAATTCTATTACGTTGTGTTTTCACAGTCAAAGCATTTTGAGCGCAAGCCATTTGTGGGTTATGCCTGGGAAATTGCCCATAATAGTTAGATTGATCAGAGAGACAAAATTCAAATTAATATATTAGGGTTACCCGTAAATGATTACATTGACCCTTATTTGTGTTTGTAAATTGCGTGTGTTCTCTGGTCGATTTGCCTGTTTTGCTGGACGAAAAAACCTCAGTTTCTGAGGGAAAAAACCTTACTGTCTACACCTGAGACCGACTAACTCAGCCACGGAATGAAAAAAGCCCACTAAAGTTCCTCGCGTCATCGACGGGATTCGAACCCGGGCCTTTTCCCCCCGGTGTGGGGAGGACGGTGACGATACCACTGTGCTACCCAAGCAGACTGATCAGAGAGCCAGAAGGCATTTGCTTGAGCGTAGATCCGCTCCTCCCTGTTTTGGCGTGGGGTTTCTCTCATCTCCATCCTGTTGTAACAGTGATGAGCCTGGCTCAGAACCTGGCCACCAAAGCTTTTCCTGACGTCTTTTGCAAGGTTTGTGCAGATTAGATTCACCAGGAGTCATACACTTGTCCTGGATAAAAGGGCTGTCAGCCTCGAAGGTCCGATCGCGCTAATGGAGAGCGGTGTGAGGGGGATGAGTACCCAAAGGGTTCAACATCACGGCCGGGGCTACGATCTGTTGAGTTGTTCTGTCTGCAAAAAGAGGCGAACTGTGCAGATTTTTGAGATCTCTTGTTCCTCGCTGGACGCGCCCAGTTTGAGTTGGAGGTCTTGGAAGTGCATCATCTGCTTCCTGTAAATGCTCCTGAGGTTCCAGATGGTCCATAACTGACGTCTGACTAGAGGTAAAACAGCAGTCACTTATAAAGATTTTGAGATCCCTGAGTTGTTCATTGAGTACGAGCACTTGGACGAGAATTTCCGTATTTTGGGCTCTGAGTTTTCTATTTTCGTCATTGAGGCAGGCAAAAGAGTCGATTATTGGAGACATAATCTCCCCGAAAGTGATCTTAAATCTTTCAGGGAGGGCATTGAGTATGAACGTGTTGTCCCTTAGAGCGCTTTTAATTGGCAAACTATCAAAGGGGTTATTAACCTGCAAGTCCTTTGCGGAGGCGGCAGGAGCGGTATCAAACTCCCTATCCGAAGAAGCAACGTCTTTCCCAAAGCATAAGCTTGAATCTCCAGGTGTTCTCAACGCAGACGACGCAATACTACCTTCAATTGAACTGTGCACATCAAGAAGGCCAGAGGGGTTGGATGGGGTTTCTTCTGCAAGAGTGATAGTGGATATCCCTTACTTCGAGATGTTCGCGCGCTTTTTGGGTTACTTGCGCAAAGGCGGCAGGTCCATTTTCTTCTCCGTTGTTTGTTCAACCTTTTAACTTTAGGTGGCTGGCAATCATGACAGAAGATTCTACGACACGTAACACAAAGTAATGCCGGGGCCTCGGGTTTGAACCCACATTCGACAAAGGACTTTTGCTGAACGCCCGTTCTATCCTTCATTGTATACAGCTGAATTATAAGCGAAGGATCTGAGCTGAAAAAGGGGGCGGATGGCACGTCAAGAAAGGCAGTAATCGGGTAGGTGATAAGGCAGGGAGCAACAAAGTCTTTCTGCAATTGGGCAGCTTACTAGCTTGAAGTGTAGGCTAAATTCCGGAAATGCACAAATTAAGTAAGTTTTGAAAGAGCAGCTGGGCCATCTGAGGCCTGTTGATGAGTGGGTCCAGCAAAAGAGGTCATCTTATCGAATACTTGATTGCCAGACAGAAGTAGGCAAAAATAGTCGGTGTTAGTTTGCTAAGTTCCTTCTAACTCGCTGTTAACATGCAATATCTTAAGCTAAACAGATGCATAAGCAGGTCAGAGTTATAAGAGTCGCACCTTACAAGCGGTCAACTGCTGGAAAACTCCCACCGCAGAGGAACTGCTTGACCTTGTGATATAGCCCGAAGCGGATAGTGGTTAGCCAGCAGAGTAAACCTACAGAAGTGAAGTTTGAATTCAGGCCTCAGAGACAAACAATGCTGGCACTTATGTTGTTGTTATTTGGTTTTTAGGAGCATTAGCAACTAAGGCCATATTGCTCCGAAATGCTGGCAAATGTGAATACTGTATATGGATAGAAACAGATCATGCAAAAATCATAATTACCTAAAATGTTAGGGTAATAATCTTCCACAGGATGCACAGTATTACCAGTAGGCAGGATACTATACAAAAAAAACTGGTGTAACTCGCGAAATAAATACATGAAATCACTGTAAACTTGAGGAGCACAAGATGAGACAGTCTTCATAGCTAGGCGCACGCGCACACAAATTTAGCAGAATATGTATCTACATATCTAATTGAACAAAGATACAAAAAACTCACGCTCATTTATATAACAATTATAGTAATACTAAAATTTTTTAAACAAACTTCCTATCCTACTTTTACATTCTGCCTTCGACATTTATACATTCAACACACACTATTTCTCGCATTCATTCACTCATCGAAGCAAACACTTTTTCACCCTTATATTCACGCAGCTCATTCCAGTCAGATTCCAGTCATTCGCTCAGCAATACACTCACACTCATCGTAAGTTTCACCAAGTAGTTTCACTCAATTTCCACATTTACTGTTTCAGCACTCACCCTTTCTCACATGTTCATACCCAGTTTAATACATTATCATTCACTCACCCTTTCTAGCATTTCCTTTCATGCTCTCACCTTTACATTCACTCATCCTTTCACTCCAGTTCTCACTCATTCATCCTCATTCATACTAGCATATTTCAAAAAACTGCAGCTTACACGTTTTTTCCAGCTGACAGGTAACCATAGCTGCATGTCTATACCAATCTCTTTTAAGTCCTTTCCGTGAGTGTTGTCAAGTTAGGGAATTCAGTCTATTTTGTTTAGATGTATGTTTTGATGAGAGCAGTAGCAGCCTGCCTTTATTAGTCACATTTTGTTATTTTCTTACCTCTATGGCCCACTGGAAATGAGCCAAAAGGATCCCCAGAGACAGGGTGTGAAATCTTGTTAAGTCCGGCAATTTCTGATTCAATTCGGGTATCGTTCAATCATGTAGAAATTTTGCCATTCACTAGGCGTGGGGAGAGAAATGGGCTGGTTATATACTTGGTCTATTGATTTCGTACAGGGATTGGTTGAAGAGCCAGTCTCTGCAAGTTTCGGCGGATTTCAAAAATATTTTGAGCATACTTGGTGAAGGCCTTGTAAAACGCGTCCTACATGATGAATTGGTGTTCTTGGCACCTAGTAAGGTGTCCAGTTTCTGTGATTAACTGTCTAAGCTGAATTTCATATACTACACAGTCATATCGAACGTGTGCCCCATTCTCACTTTCGTCACAGGTGTAGTTGAGGTCACTTGCAATTCCCAAAGAGTGCAAATTAGCTTTAAGGGATCCAGAACCTATCAACAAAATGTGGTATTAAGTCCTGGAGCATACCACTTCAGTGGTTTTGGGCTAACCATAACAAACTGTGGAAAATACTTTTTTTGTAATAGAACCTTTGGTCTCTTGCTCCCATTCAATTGTTTCATATTTGATGCAGTTGCGGCAATTTATTGTTTCTCTGCCTTGATGTAATTTGGGGGTTATGCCTAGGAAACCGATGGGGTTCCTTTTTTTAAGTCTATAATACAGCCTCCCCTTTTTTTTTTTTTGAAATTTCAAGGTGCAATGAAGGGTACGGCGCTAGTGAGAATTACCATGTGGCGACCTCTTGGACGCAGTAAAATTCGTGCAGAAACGCCTATAAATAGTCAATTAGTTATTATTAAGTTAAAGCAAAAAGAAAGCTACAGCGAGGTAGAATAAATGGCTGATGGAGTAGCAGTAATTGTACCTGAATTCCATGGAGGCGAAGCTATAGTACTGTACAGTAGTATGTTAAGAAGTAGTTTGTCCTACATCCTCGGAGTGTCCTAATAATTTCAGAAATATAAAAACGGAGAGGATAGGACAGCTTAAAGTCTGAATCACGATACAATATAAGGCGAGGCTCGGGTAACAGGCAAAAATATCTCAAAAAAAAAATATCCCCGAGAAAAATATCTCACCTTCCTGTTATTATTATAATACTTAAGATTATTTAAGTATTATTATTAAGATTGTTCAAGTATATTTAGAATATCATAATACTTAAACGTTTGATTGTAATTTGTATGATTTTTTTCAAATTTTAACCTCTGATTTTGATATCATTAAACTGTGATTATTGTCGGTAACGTGGTGGTTGTAACTGATTGCATGTTGTTATTATTTAAGTGTTAAAAATAAATATTTCCCTTTGTTTCCTATTTTTTCTCATATTTTCTTATTACAGTGAAAATGATGAATATTATATGATATAAATTCGAAAAGGTGAACAATTCTTAAATGAATTGATTTACACAGATGTCTAACAACAAACAAGATAATTGTAATTATACATTTGTATATAGTATTTATTCAAATAAGGAAAACTCGAAGCAGAAACTAATACCCTGTAATATGTTTTGAAAAAAAATAAAATAATAATAAATAAAGACGTAAACGTGAATTTGGAGATCATAAATGTATTAAGTGTGACAGGCAGTGGTATAGAAACGGGAAAAAAAGTAGGGCAAGGGAAGGATAAAGGAAGTAAAGACAAAAGAGGAGAAAATAGCAAAGAATAAGAAAAGTAGGAATGTCCGAATGACCCTCGTATTTCACTAACAGCTCAACGGACGGAAGAAAGAAGAATAGAAAGTACAAAAAAAAAAAAAAAGAAGAGAAAAGAGTTTAATGGATACTAGGCAAGCCAAATGTGTAAATACCCAACCTCTTAGAGGGGGCCTTGGCTGAGAGAGCGTTGGTTGGAGGATAAACTAATTCCACTAGGCTGTGATATGCTTTGGAATGTCGAAAAAATAAGGCCAAAATTACAATTAATTCAATAAAGTAGAAATGATGAATATCAGAAAACAGTTAAATCCCTGACATTCGTTAAATTATGTCATCAAAAGGAGTAAATTCAATTTTAACATTATTTACCTAACTAACTGGGATTCTAACATTTCTATTAAAGCGCAAAAATACATTATCTGTCGCAGATAATGTTTCAAACACTTTTTGTTAATGCTTTAAATTACTTTTGTAGTAAATTGGTCCATAACAACGTTCCTATTAACTTCATTAATTATAACATAAAAAATATGTCGTCATTTATCAAACAAAAATTTGGATTCATTAGGTTTCATTTTGGTTAATGCTAACTTGATAGTTGTATAGATGTACATTTTAATGGTTGTATTTCCACTACTTTGTAAGTGAACGCATTGTGACTTCTCTTTGAAAGACATCTATGCTTTTTCACTTTCTAAGTCTATTTTCATTTTTACTTTTAATGATCATTTACAATTGAAATGGTATTTTATATTCTTCTTTTCGTAAATGGCATGTTGCTCTTTCTTTCTTCTATAGAAAATTTCTTCTTATTTTTATTCGATAGCTAAACTTACAATAATAGCTACAGAAGGCACTAGTACTTCATTTTGACATAGCGCTGTAGTGAGCAAATCCCCAGTTGTCACAGCTCTTTGCTTTTGTTTATATTCCATTTATACCTAGCTTGATGAGACATTTATGCCTATCTTGATGAAACATAATTAAACGAATGTCAGGTATTTAATTGTTTTCTGATATTCATCATTTCTAATTTATTGAATTCATTTTTATTTTTGGCATTGTTTTTCGACATTTTAAAACATACCACAGGCTAGTGGTATTACTTTTTCCTTCAACTAACACTCTCTCAGCCAAGGGCTTCTCTAAGAGGTTGGGTATTTACACACCTAGCTTGCCTAGTATCCTTTAAACTCTTTTTCTCTCTTTTTTTTTTCTTTCTACTCTTCTTTCTTCCATCCTTTGAGCTATTAGCGAAATTATTATTATTATTATTTGGTTTTTAGGAGCATTAGCAACAAAGGCCATATCGCTCCGGTGCGGTGGTCATTCCCTGACCTTTCCGCATGCTCCGTATTTGGTGGTGACGGGATCGAACCCCGGTCTAATCAAGAAGCGTGTGCTACGAAATGCTGCTCCTTCGCACCTGGCTACGGAGGCGCTCTTTAGCGAAATACGAGGGTGATTCGGACATTCTTACTTTTCTTATTCTTTGCTAATTTCGCCTCTTTTATTTTCACTAATTTTTCCTTCCCACGCCCTGTTTCATTTCCGGTTTCTATACCTTTGCCTGTTGCTCTAAATTTATATCTTCACTAAATTTTCAGTCAAAATTAACCTATCCTTATACACAAGAATTTAAGGTATTTATTATCCTTTTTTTTAATTCACTCATACTCAAGCATTTAGGGCATAGGCCTCAAGCTATGAAGGAGTGTAGACTATGTATAAATATAGTGCAAATGCATCAGAAATACATAGCTATATCTGAATAGATCAGAATATTGGTAAAACGGCATCGTTTTAAGTTATATCTCATATTGTGAATACCTTCACAACGAGTTGCCATGATATTGCACTACTTCGAATAAGTAACGCTTCACCTAAGGAGAAGACTAATGTTACTTATTCTCAGATGGATACCACCACCCAGACGGCACCGTTTCAGAGCTATTTGGCCCTTCTTCGGTGGGTGGGTAGGTACCCGAGTGATGCAACGATGGCAAAACAGTTATGAAGTATAACTCCACAATATGAGAGATGCCTGATGGTGTATCATGTATTTAGACTCAAGCATTTAGGGCATAGGCCTCAAGCTATGAAGGAGTCTAGACTATGTATAAATATAGTGCAAATGCATCAGAAATACATAGCTATATCTGAATAGATCAAAATATTGGTAAAACGGCATCGTTTTAAGTTATATCTCATATTGTGAATACCTTCACAACGAGTGATAATATTGGTAAAACGATGCCGTTTTACCAATATTCTGATCTATTCAGATATAGCTATGTATTTCTGATGCATTTGCACTATATTTATACATAGTCTAGACTCCTTCATAGCTTGAGGCCTATGCCCTAAATGCTTGAGTCTAAATACATGATACACCATCAGGCATCTCTCATATTGTGGAGTTATACTTCATAACTGTTTTGCCATCGTTGCATCACTCGGGTACCTACCCACCCACCGAAGAAAGGCCAAATAGCTCTGAAACGGTGCCGTCTGGGTGGTGGTATCCATCTGAGAATAAGTAACATTAGTCTTCTCCTTAGGTGAAGCGTTACTTATTCGAAGTAGTGCAATATCATGGCAACTCGTTGTGAAGGTATTCACAATATGAGATATAACTTAAAACGATGCCGTTTTACCAATATTGTGATCTATTCAGATATAGCTATGTATTTCTGATGCATTTGCACTATATTTATACATAGTCTTCACTCATACTTTAATTTAATTTCCTTAACTTAATTATATACACAGTGTTAGGGTTACCTTATTGTGTTTTTGGAGGATCAGTCTTTTTCTTCCCCCCCCCCCCCCCCCTTTTACCTATTATTTTTTTAATCTTTCCTCCATTATCATAAGTTTCTATAGAAACGCAGTGGTTTGGATATAATCATGTGTAGCCCCCTGATGAATTGCCTGATCTATGTACTAACTTTGTTTATTTTGCATTAAACCTTTTGTTACCCTTAGTTATCATCTTCCACCCTCCGTTTGATGTTCACCTTTTTCTTTATTAAATAATCATATATTTTTGCTTTCCCTTTTATCTTCTCCATGTTTAATTGGCTCATTGATTCAGCCTTTAATATCAGATAATTATATATTTTTTCTTTTTCTTTTTTTAAGTTCTTAAAACGATTTTTTTTTTATTTGTCATTCTTCTCTTTTTCTTACTCTTCTTCTTCTAGTAGTCTCGGCACCTTGTGTTCAATACTGCTCCATCTTTATGTATTTTTATATGTATTAATTCATTCTGATTTATCTATATACATTTATATGCTGTTTTGGAACTTTGCTCACTCAGGAACAATTCCGTTTTTTTCTTTACATTTCCTATATATATATATATATATATATATATATAGCATGTATAAAGTTAAACATGCTGGATATTTTCATAGAATTACTTATATTTAATGCTAATCTAGTTAGATTTTAACTTATTTCTTTTAAGAGATCATTAGTGCATCGTTAACGCCATTGTATATAAGCCAATTGGACGTAATACGTGCCTATAATTATAACTATCTAAATGTACATTTATATATATATAAATATATATGTTATACTGATCTGATACCTTTTACATCTATACCAATATATATATTAGCATAAATGTAATTAGAAAAATAGCGTATACCGTCTGAATATTCAGACGGTATATGTTATTCACCTAAAATATCTAGAAGGAATACGGAGTAAACACGCGTGCATACCAACTACAGCATTGGGTATTACGCTATGTAGTTTTTCGTTATACCTTGCTCTAATTAGTTTGGAATACACGTTATGCTACACCGTAACGACCACAAAGTTAAATTAGTTATATCCTCAGTTAAACAAAAAGATATATGCCCAACAAGTAACTTGGATTTAAGTTAAGTTAATTACATTACATAACAAAATTATCGAACTAAAGCCAACATGAATGTTCCTTTTGTCCATGTGTTCTTTTTCTTATTTGAATACATGGTCCTTGAGGTTGTCACAGACATTTTCTCTGATATGCCAGACAAGCTGCACTTGCTATCTGGGATTCTAAAACGCTGATGAAACTGATATTCGGGTGACACTCAAGTCAAGTGGACCCAATTTTGGAGAAGAACGGACGGTCTGTGACAGCCAAATCCTCTGCTTACACCTTCACGATGGTGGGACTGTTAGTAGTCCTGGGTATAACCTCCATGCACAAGTACATGGTGGGTGACCACCCAGGTGTGAACCAAGGTAAGCAGGGGTCGAGGTGTGGCGCCCACACCATATGGAGGAATGACGCCCCTCTATGTTACCAGGCAGTACTAGGTGGTAGATGACTCTCACCAACCGGTGCGATACCACCACTTTGCTTATTGGAGGCTTGAAGTGGTGGAACACATGTTTAGTCTCTAGAGCTAAGTTCCGGTCAACCCTTCCCCATCTCTTCCATCATGCAGTAGGATTGATGACTTTTGAGGTTATGATGGGCATCGTGCCGAAATCCAATATTCCTTACATTTCGGGGGTACAGCTCTAAAAGGGTAGTCCCAGGCCGGCCGCCGCTAGTTAGTACACCGGACCTAACCTACTGGTCACTCTCTAGGAGGCTTCCGGATCAGCTAGTGTATAATTTTGCTACCTCTACTCTGCCAGATAGTTACTGGGGTGAGTCCGAATAGTGAGTATGCGGGGAGCATTGTCGAGGCCACGTTATGTCAAGGATCTCGATATGTTCTTACCATGTGTATGCCATATCCAAAAATTTCATTACTTCATACAGCATGTCCCAACCACTTTTTTTTACTATTGAATACACCATGAAGTGTCAAACTAATAGAGAAAGCTTATCTGCGAAAGATCTAATTCTCCCAAGCACTTCCTAATTCATTTCACAAATATACGTAGTCTCAATTCTGATCTTAACGATGTACATTTCCACTTGAAGTCTGCCAAACCCCATGTACTTTTTCTGAAAGAATCTCAGTTATCGATTGATTCAACAACTGCTCATATCCGATGCCTAAATTATTCGCTGTATGATTCCTTTCGCCTCAAAGGTGGTACTTGTGCATATGTCCGTTCTGATATTCCCTGTCAGAGAATTCGCAATTTGGAATCTGCTCTCTTTGATCTTCTCTGGCTTAAAAGATCTCTACTTCATTATGTAAAATGCATCTATCTGTTGTCTCTACCGTTCCCCCAACTCCACTAATCACTTGGAGCTCTTTGACTTCCTCTCTTTGCAACTTGACTTTCTCCAGTCGAACTTTCCTAACAGTGAGGTAATTTTCCTTTGTGATTTTAATGTTCAAAACTACAGCTGGCTTCCGTTTTCTAGTCACACTGACCCAGCTGGTCGAGTTGCTGAGGCTTTTGCAATTATTAAAGACCTTGCACAGATTGTTCATTTACCTACAAGAATACCGGACAATCCTAATCATACAGCCAACACACTTGATCTTTTTCTCACAAACAACCGTTCTAAGTACACGGTCGAAGTGAGAGGTCCTTTATGCACTCCAGATCACAACTTGGTGATTGTCTCTTCTCCAATGGAGCCTTTACCTCATGGTTATTCCCAACCTCGTGTTGTTTGGGATTACAAGAATGCAAAATGGTATAACCTGCGAGATTTCTTTTCTTCTTTTCCTTGGTTGGATTACTGTTGCAAAACTTCTGATGTCAACATTTGCTCAGATCGTGAGAGTGAAATTATTCTTGCAGGAATGGAATCCTTAATCCCACACTCCACTTTAAAATCTCGTCCTTTATCTAAACCTTGGTTTTCTAATAAATGTGCTAAGGCTGTTCAAGAGAAGAATGTTGCAGATCGTAATTAGCTTGTTTTTAATTCTTCAGTTTCATTTTCTGCCTACACCAAAGCTCGCAACAATTGTAAAGCAGTTATTAATCAGTCCAAACTAGAGTTTCAACAGGTTAAGATTAGAAAACTTGCTTCTTGTCCTAATGGTAGCCGAGCATTCTGGTCCATTGCCAAAGCTACTGGCCACAAATTTTGTCTATCTCTGCTCCCACCTCTGTCCAAATCAGATGGTTCTGTTGTCACTTCAGGCAAGGATAAAGCTGACCTCGTAGCATCCCATTTTACTTCCAACTGATAGATTAATGATCTTGGTAAACACCTCCCACCATTTCCAACACGGTCCATTCAAGGCCTCCTGTTGTCTTCCGTCAAAAGCATGTCAGAAGGATTTTGACGAAACTTGATGCTAAGAAAGCTCCAGGTCCCGATGGTATTTCTCCACTTGTTCCCAACTCCTTTGCTCCGGAACTTACTCCTATTCTTTGCCGCCTTTTTCAATTTCTTATTCTAAAGGTGTTTTCCTTCTGCTTGGAAATTTGCTCATATTCAGGCAGTTCTTAAAAGGGTGACAAATCCCTCCCATCCAATTATCGTCCCATTGCAATTACTTCTACTCTTTCTAAAGTAATGGAGAAATCAATTAACCGCCAACTCTTAAACTACCTAGAAACCTTCCATCTGATCCACGATCGCGAGTATGGATACCGTCAGTGTCGATCCACTGGTGATATTCTGGCTTATGTTTCCCATTTATGGACTAATTCAATGGAAAGGTTCAGTGAAACACAAGTAGTTGCTCTTGACATCTCAAAGGCTTTCGATCGTGTTTGGCATAAAGGTCTTCTAAACAAACTTACATCTTATGGTTTGCCAACTGTTTTTCGTAATTGGTTATCCAGTTTTCTCTCTGATCGCTCACTGAGGGTGATGGTAGATGGCTCTCTGATTTCTAACTTCTCCATAATGCCGGTGTCCCCCAAGGTTCAGTTCTTTTCCACTTGTATATTAATGACTTTCTTCCATTGACTGGAAATCCTATCCATAATTTTGCCGATGATAGCACATTGCATTCTACTTTCCATTTTGAGAAACCTTGCCCTGCACAATCAGTTTCAACTTCTCGAAAATCTGCTACCAATTCCTTAAATGCCGATCTTCAGGTAATTCTCTTTTGGGGATTACCCTGACTTCTAATCTCTCTTGGCACAAGCACATTACAAATATTGCTTCCTCTGCATCTAAAAAAAAACTTGGTTTTCTCTTTCGCTCTGGAGGTTACGTTTCCTCCAAAACAGCTGTTGACTCTGTACAAATCGCAAATCCGCCCTGCCATGGAATATTGTTCCCACAACTGGGGTGGTGCCCCCAAAACCTCTCTCAGGCTTCCCGATTCCATTCAGAACAGGGCAGTTAAGTTAATTAATGATTCATCACTAACAGATTCTCTCCACTCGCCTTCTCATAGACGTATTGTTTCTGCTGCATGCCTCTTCTAGAGATACTTCCATGGGCACTGTTCTTCTGAATTGGCTTCTGTAATTCCCGCTCTCTCTTTCAAAACAAAACAGTCCGAACATTTTTCGCCACCAGCCAACATCCATTTACTGTCCAACTTCAAACCCACAGAACCAACTTTTCATCTTCCTCGTTTATTCATTCATCTGCCTTTTTCTGGAACAACCTTCCTTCGTACGGTTTCCTGAAAATTACAGTCTAACAGAAGTTCAAGTCTAATGTCAACAAATATCTTCTTTCGTCTTCTCAACCTCCCACCCTAGCACTGTACTAAATACTATAGGTTCTAATACCTCTCGTGTTTGGGGTTTACATAAAAAAAAAAAAAAAAAAAACATACTGTGTATAATTTCAATTGTCTTCTTTTTTGTTGTTATTAGATATCTGTATAATTCTATTCATTTACAAATTGTTCACTTTTCCAATTTATATCATACAATATTCATCATTTTCACTATAATAAGGCAATATGAGAAAAGAAAAGGAAATATTTATTTTTTTGACGCTTAAATAATAAGAGCATACAATCAGTTCACAAACTCCACATTACTGAAAATAATCACAGTTTAATGATATCAAAATCAGAGGTTAAAATTTACAAAAAATCATAAAATTATAATCAAACGTTTAAGTATAATAATAATCTTAATACACTTAAATAATCTTAATAATACTTAAAAAATCTTAAGTATTATAGTAATAACAAGAAACTAGGATTTTTTTTTTCAGGAAAAAGTTTTTACGGGATTCGAGGTTCGGGTATGCCCAGGATCTCAATCCCGTTAATAGTCGGACACTGAGCTAAATTTGCACTCCTCTTTTGAGTGATCTTATGTGGTGTTAGGTATAATGTTATAATTAAAAATAAAAAAAAATTAAAAATATATATATTATAATAAGTAATACACTATAGGTTGCTAGCCGGAGGGTACAGGTTTTCCAGGCTGTAACACACCAAGAAAGCAAAAGGGTAGTAGTAGTAGTAGTAGCAGTGGCATTTGATGCAAGAAAGGAAGTGTATGAGCTTATGCAGCATCAGCCAAAAAAAAAAAAAAAAAAATCACACCATTCCCTCCAAATGCCTGTCCAGTTCCTTCTTAAATTTATTCAACCTATCAACTTCCACAACGACAGATGGAAGTTTGTTCCAGCAATTAACCACCCGCTGGCTAAATGCAAATTTCCGCACATCTATTCTACATCTGTCTTTTCTTAATTTGAATTTATGCCCCCTTAGGTTCGTAATCTGAACAAGTGGAAGGATCCCATCAGAATTCAGCGTGCTCAACCCATTCAAGGCCTTATACACCTCAATCAGATCACCGCGCAGGTGCCTAGTCTCCAGCCACTGCAATTTGCAGAACTTAAGCCTTTCTTCGTAAGAGGATCCCTTCATTCCCCTCACCAATCTTGTTGCCCTTCTCTGTACACGCTCAAGTAAATCTACATCCTTCCTAAAATGAGGCCTCCAGACCTGTACGCAGTACTCAAGGCGTGGCCTGACCATTGCCTTATACAGAGGGATAATCACCTCCTTTTCCCTGCTAGAAAAATTCCTATATATCATTGACAAAACCCCATGACCTGCCCTGGCAGCCTGTCTGCATTGCTCAGAAAACTTCATATCTGACTGCACAATTACTCCCAGGTCTTTTTCCTTTTCTACCACCTTAAGTGTAGTACCACACAGTTGGTACGTTTCTCTGGGGATACTTCTACCCATATGCAGTACTTTGCATTTGTCAAGGTTAAACTTCAGTTGTCACTTCTTAGCCCATCTGCCCAAATTATCTAGATCCTGTTGCAGTAGCACACTGCCATTACTGTCATTAACAACCCTGCCAACCTTTATTTCATCTGCAAACTTCGACATTAAGCCTGATATACCTTCATCAATATCATTGATAAATATACAAAACTACAGTGGACCTAACACCGTATCCTTTGGGACTCCACTAATAACATTAGTCCAAGAAGAGCAGCACCCATTGATTACCACCCTCTGTCTTCTCCCACTTAACCATCCTTTTATCCATTGTAGCAACTTACCCTTAATACCATTCTGCTCCAATTTGTACAATAGTCTTCCATGCGCAACAGTGTCAAAAGCTTTCCTGAAATCCAAATATATGATATCAAAATTATTTTTTGCATCCAGTTCCTTTGTAACCACATCATAATATCCTATCAAATTTGTCAGACAAGTCTTTCCCTTAACAAACCCATGCTGTGTCTGAATTATTGCTGCAGTCTTGTCTAGATGATCCTGCAATGCATCTTTAACCAGTGACTCCATTATTTTACCCGGAACAGAAGTTAAACTATATACATAGTTCTAGAAGCGTAATTTTTTGCTTTACGGTTGTTCATTTGGTGCAATAGGTTGCGAAACGAGGTTTGTTTGAAATAATGGTTTAGCCTATTTAAATCTGCTATTAATAGTTAGCAAATCATTATGTAAGTTAACTGTTTTCTGTATATCTTAATTATCCAACGCTTTGTTTTGAAAATATAGGAGTATAGAGTTTTCTGTTTGTTGTTAGTATGCGAAATTTTGATTCTGAATTTGCTAATATCGTGAATGATGTGTATAAGGTGACAAGATATAAATTCACAATTATTGGAATATAATTCAGCTTTACTGAGAAGACGTATAAAACAAGAGCTTTTTGGTAAAAACTCTTTAATGTCAGAAACAAATTAAAAAAGTTTAAAATAAAGTAAATAAATTACTAAACGCTTTGTGACTTAAGTTGTCCTTCGTCAGTTGGGAAATGAGCGTTATTGCAAAAATAACAAAGAATATCAGGTGCGTGGCCATGGTGGTCATGGGAAGTGAGACGCGTGAAACAGGTGCAGTAACAATCAGCAGTTGGAAGCACAGGCTTGTGGTTGTAACCTGAATGATAAATGTGGGCGCCTCTGTGCGCCCACGTTTATCCTTCAGGAGAATGGCTGCTTCAATGATGGGATGGATGCTTCTTCCTGTATTAAAAGCATCGCGAAAACACGAAATGTGGAGCCATTCCAACCATACGCGACGGCAGTGGCGGGACCTGTAGATAAATTCAACGTCGCGGGTGGGTCGATGTCCTGCTGGACAAACCAGAAGTGCTCCGCGATCGCTGAGTGTTTCAAATTCGCGGAACGGATTGCTCTCGTGTTCGGAGATTCAATCTTTGAGTCTTCTGGCAGATTCATCAACGTAGCAGCCAGTGCAGTCACGGCAGGACATGTAGTACACCGAATTGCTTCGCAAGAGGGGAGGGGGGAGATCGGTGTCTTTACCCTCGAGACAAGAGACTGCAATTTCCCGCCTGGAAGCTGCAAACACTTTATCCTGTAAGTCTGTAGGAGAGAGCTGTTGTGACAGGTCTGGGTAGTAAAGGATAAAGGATGGGTCATTGCTACGTGCGGGCTCTTTTTTGCTGCGCGGTCATGAGCCTGCGGGTCACACTTATCTAAGGCACTGGTAGGGTAGCCGCACTTAGCCAGGTCTGCTTTTATTCTAACAATCTCAGCGTGCCTCTCATACTAAACCCCTTTAACCTCGTCCAAGCCAAAGATGTTTTAACATAAAATAAAACATCATTCGTGCGTACAAGTTGCACACGATGCTTTTTTTTTGTATAGAAAAAAAAAGCAAATCGACCAGAGAAAACACACAATTTATGGACCCAATATAATGCACATTAACCGAGAATTTCAGCCTTGAGCGGCCCTAAAATGGCAGTATTTTTTTTTTTTTTTTTACACTAAATACAAAACCTACACTACAATAAACACAAACTGTATACAACATTCATGACTGGCTTAGAAGTATGTTTCCTTCTTCACAGAGACATTCGGCGGTTATGAGAGAAACTCCTGGAATCGCCCAGACAACTGAAACTGTCCCAACTTTGTCCACATTGTGAATCACGATGTGGATGATTGGTCTAATACACTTAAAATGATAATTTAAAATAATATAATTTAGTATAGAAATGGTAAACGAAATGATAGTCGAAAACTTGTGTATGGCCCATTGCAGTTCAACAAATGCCATTTTAAGAAGATGAGTTTTACCTGCTGTTTCTCCTCCGAATTTAAAGCAAAACACGCACGTACACACACATGTTGTTTTGAGATAAGATATTTGATATATTTTGTAAAAAAAAAAAAAACTTCGTGTGTCTTTTGGCAACGTTCACAAATCAGCATATTATCATTTAAATAAGAGTAATTAAATTTATTTATATCTTACCTTTTAATTGTTAAAATTGTACGCAAAGTCTGTCTAAAGGGTTTTACAAGGTAAGAAATAACGAGAATTGCGAGCACACTAAAGAGGCTTTTGTAAATCAGATTTGAGGTATTTCGTTTTAAATATAGAAGAAAATTTTCTTGATTTTCTTTTACTTTGGCAGGGATTAGTACTACAATTCCCATTGCATTTCCTAAGACGATTTCTGTTGGAGTTTCGATTTCTTAGCTGCTGTTTTTTAAATCAGTAAATATTGTCCTATGAGCTTATAACGGGGTATTGTTCTAAATTACGCCAGTAATTTAGTACAGATCCGAAGTGGAGATTCAAATTGAGTCTCAAAACCAAAAAAAGGATTTATCGATAACAACTCGTAGTGGAGAAAATTTACGAGTATTCACATCAACTGTTCACAGTTGTGTTATCCTTCGAGAGAGATATCAAATAAATGTTCTTGTTTATACTCCGGCAAGACCACCAGGTCAGTTGACTTTACAATAAATCGATCAATACAAATGTTAATCGTAGTTAGTAGTCATGGACTTGAACCCCGTTCCACTCAAAGAGCATGTGATACTGAACTCGCGCTCCTGACCACTCGGCTACGTCACGCCTTAGTTTCTAACTTTAAGCTCCCAAAATTGAGAAACAAATTAACACAAAGAGAAGATTCTACTGATTAGGGTTTTCTAAAAAGTAATATTTCAAAAATAAATAGCACAGTGTAAGTAAGGGGTTAGGAAGAGGGGCGCCAATGAGGAAATGTTGAACAATACTAAATGGGAAAACAGATGAAGCCACCAAGATAATTGTAACTAATTCTAATCTTTTATCAGACTAATATTACAGTTACCTATGTTGTCTGCAATTAAATGTTTTTAAAGATAGCCAGGTAACGTTCAAAAATTACTTTCGCCATTAGACATCGAAGATATATACAGTGAATATATATGACAAGTTGACGCTTATTTACAAAAAAATTACAGCGGAGTTATCCTTACTAGCAATTGGTTTGCATTTAAAAATGAAAGTATAGTGGCATTACTGGAGAGAAAAACAAATTCTATATATAAGATTGTCAATTTGAATTACCGAAATAGTGTTTTTTCTTAATGGTGTTATGCATAACGGGAACACGGGAGCTACGTCATGAGTTTCAGAACGAATCCCAGGACCAATTTCTAACTGCGTTAGAACAAATAAACAATGATTTTCAAGGTATTTACGAACTAATTTTAAATAATTTCTAAAAGTGAAATTCATTATCAGCATACCCTTTTTGCAGTTATACTACTTACATGACTTAAAGCAGAAGACGAGGTTGGTTCCTGGATGAACTGTGCAATTGGTTAAGTTTTCGCAGTCATCAATGAAAGCGCATGCGCTGAGGTCAGCATAATTCGTGAGAGGAACCTCGAAATCGAGACCTAATACCAAGAAGCAGAGAGAAATATTATTGTAATCAAAATGTCCACTATACAGTGTTAATGAATAATGTGGATAAACTATTTCAAAATATGCAGTTTACGCGAAGATACGTAACCACGGTAAAAACTAGTTGAAATACTTACATGGCTGTGTGTCCTCAGACCGGACGGAAAGGAACAGTATTAGAACTGCCGTACAAAGAACTGACTTCATGGTTGAAGTTAATGATCGTAGTGAATCTTCCTTTTGAAGTCTTCGTCAAGAGTGCTCTTCCCCCGCAAGCTGCTCCGACTTTTATACATAAAAGCAGGTGACGTTCAGCAGATGAAACTACTCGAATGTTTGATGACTCAGTGCTGCGCCTCAGTCATGCTCAGTGGAACACAAAAAAAAAAACAATATTTCGTAATATTCTTTCATCAAATGAAAATGTAAACTGATAACCAATCATGTTCTTACTTCAATATTTTAATCATTAAGTGATGTAAAGCAGCTGCCAGTCAAATGCAGCCCTCCCTTGGTAAAAATTTTAGTGTTTTCGTTCTTCGGCAGACTTGAGCACAAACGCATCCTGCAACAGCTGGCACATACACAGAAGCGTGGAGTGTGCCCAAGTGCTTTCTCTGCCCACTGATTCTGATAGCTAACGTATATCCCGATACTACTGGCTAACGTATATCCCGAATTTTGACCTCTACTTTAAACATGTTCTTTACCAAGTACTCTCTCTCTTAATAATAATTATGCGTGGTCGTGAAACCCAAGAAACTTACGAGTGCTGCGGAAGAACTGTTAACGTTTCTTGATCTGTAATCGCCCAAGCAAAAGTACCATCGGGGAACGTTTTTCTGGCATATCTATGATTCCAAAGATTAGTGGTACGCAGGGCCTTGAATATGGGGGATGCATTGCAAGTGCCGCACAAGGGACCCTGATCTAGAAGTCCCAATAAAGGGAGCCATCAAAGTCTCGACATAAAGAAACGAGGCCTCTTATCCCCTTTTGCATCCGGACCCTTTAGTACCTTTGTACGGCCCTGGTGCTACGGCCCGAGTTCGATATATCTACAGCCAGTGCAAAAGCAGTATCCCAAGCGCTTGAAGAAACAACGCGGAGAGAGACAGCACAACTAACTAAATCTCTCTCACTCCTGCGGAATCATCTGTCGAGGAACAACGATTAGCGAAACTGACCGCCCGAAAGATGCAGGACACGGTTCTTAGAATTATAATTTTAACAGGATTTGAATTATAATTTTGAATTATAATTTTAACAGGACATGGTTCTTTAAATTGTAAAATCTGTCAATTCGGCTGGCTTATGAGTAATGGATCGTTGTGGATGTCACAGCACTGAATGCTGGATATATGTTATTGCATATAATATAACGATCTTAGGGAGCCTTTAAACTCTTTCATTGGCAATCCTTTTATCTGGAAATGAATCCTCTTATGTTAAAGATCAGGTGTCTTTCCGGGCTTTACAACGTTTTGCTGGGGAATCCGTTCAAAGAGGTCGAGCTATCATGGATGGAATGAATGACAGAGAAATGAAATAAGAATTGCTGCTTGAATTTGGTGTCATGCAAGGAACAGCAAAAGTGGTATTTCTAACGGACAAATTTGTGACTTTTTTTTATTTTTTTTATAATAATTGGCAGATGCTTTTGGCTTTAACTGTTTTCGGCCCGTACAGTGACACTCTTTATTTCTGCTACAGGGTAGTAACCCCTGGCCTAACTTCCCGAGATGATGGTCGAGTTCTCGGAATCAGCCGTTCAGGTGATTACTGAATCTGAGTAGCCAAACGATCAGCACTACAGGCACAACATAATACACACACATTCATAGGAACAACAATTTACTCACACCTCTGACCATTTGACATAGTTTTGTATCATCATAATGAAATGCGGCGGAGTTGAATTAACGTCCGGGTGGCTCCATACATAAAAACATACATACATACGTAACTGCCCGAACGATGAACCTGAAGCAGAACTATCGCAGCTCCCCCTCCACTACTACTACACTAAGAGTTTTTATCCTGCGGATGGATTTTAGGAGAGCTCATGGCGGAACAAACAAGCAAATTGACGTCATCGGTCAGGACCGAGATTTCACAACTGTGGACAAACGTGGAACACATCCTGTTGGATCTAAACATTGAGAATGAAAGATTAAAGGCTAGATTAGATGTCTACAAAGAAGTCGTGGTTAATCAAATGCAACAGCGCCACCAATCCTACGCAGACATGCTGAGGATCCCAGTAATCTCCGACGAGAGAACCACTGTTAAAGTTACCAATACACCTACCAACACCATTATCTGTGACCCACACCTGGTTTTAGTAAAACCCAAGGAAGACTGAAATTTCGATTCAAGCGAAACTGTCAAAACTATAGTTGTTAAAGACCATGCCAATGGTTTTAAATCAACGTGGATTAAATCTCTACAAAAGACCCGTAAACCTGGAGTTATTATAGACAGCAACCAGGGAAGAAGAGAGCCATCTTGAGAATCCATCTGTAGCTATTCTTGCCAAAAGGCCGAAACACCCAAAAACCCGGGCGCCTCAATCTCAGTATATGACATAGATAACGACATCACACCACCAAAACTTAGAGAGGAATTTCTCAGGAGAAATTTCCGAGGCGCACACACATGGAAGCAATTTCAGATCTTCAAGTCGTAGCAAAGTATAATACCAAAGCAGAGATACCCCAATTCTGTAACTGGGTGCTTGAACTCTCCCCGTCGGACTGTGAAAATTATCACATCCTAGATTGGTTGTTGTAGTCATCGCTTTCGGGCGTAGATAGTAATATATTGAATCTTTTATATTTTAAGATAAAAAATGGAAATATTTTGTATCTTACAGTATTTCAGTTTCTAAATTTCTTAGCTTTCGAACGATATGCTATACGTTCATATTATCCCGTTTATTACGTGAGCAAATTTCCTTGATTACATATTTATATTTTCCACTATCCTAGAAAAACTACTGCAATTTTCAGATGTTTGAAAGTTTTTCATCTAGTATAGAGCTAAGATGAACCTCCGTGCAAAATTTCATTAAATTTGGTCCAATAGAAGATAAATTAAACTGGAATAAATTTCCGTAAAACACTCCCCCCCCCGTACTTGTCGTAACCGCAAGTCGGGTGGGGGGAGTGCGCACAAGAGCAGACTGTAACCAACATATACCTATTCATTACTGCTATTAATATAAATCTATGAAATATATACCAAGACAGCTAACTGTCTTCTTTTCTCAAAAACCTTCTAGCAATATCTTGAAATAAATTAAAATGCGTAAGATTTGACAGCAACGATGTTTCTGTTCCTCTATAAAGCTCAGGAACAACATTTCTGAGAGCTGTTCTAAACTGTTCATAAATTGAGCACTCATACTACACATGTTCCCATGTTTCCAACGCATGACAAGAACAATGATGATCTGATTGCAAACCTAATTCACGTAAGTTATCTCTAAAAGAGTCATGTCCTGTTATCAAGAAAGATGTTTCCATACTAATACGAAATCAATTATTCAATTTGTTATTAAAATGAACTTAACATTTGGTATAAATAACCTGGTCACAGCATCAGTATCAATGCAATTCCACCGTTCTTGCAATTCTCAACTAATTTACACATAATTTGTTTATTTTTCAATTTTCTTAACAATCGTCACATCATTGGTTAAACCCAAAAATGGTATCTGCGTACTTTTTCTAGCAAAATAACTAAAAGCTCCATAAGTAGCATACGTATCCAGAGGAAGATCCCCAGCAATAACTTGCCAGGCGTTCACAGACACCGTTTTACAAACTCTCAGAATAGTAAGTAACATAGATCTTTCGCAGCGAAATTATTTTATTTTTAAATTTACCAGTACTTGTCATCTGTCTAGTTCAGTACGTTTGAACTAGACGGATGCTGCGTAATTCACAATTGATAAAAATATTACCTTATAATATAAATTAAGCACTCTTTTGCTTAGCCCTCATTCCTTTCTGATGATTCTGACAATTGAAGCTGTAAAGGTTTTAATTTTTCTACTTAAGTGTTCGATATGAGCAGTCAATGTGAAGTGAGCGTCATTTAGGAAGTGACGACATTTGCGTAATTTCCGTAAAACTTTTCGCATGACGGTTTTTTTGTTACAATATTTTTGAAATAACGCCAGTAAAAACGTTTTAAACGTCAAAAAAAGGTTCCGTTGGGTAGGGAGTCAACCTCCAGATGGTATAGTGTGTTTAGGGTCTAGCAGCACCAGGGATTCCTCCCATCTCTACGTAGCAAACGTTGTCGTGTGATACTGAACACTGTAGAGGGCAGAGATTTAAAAGTGTAAGGGTATTGTGGAGTGTAGTGTTGTGTACCGTTGTTCATGTGACCTTTTAGCCGTTAGGTCCCTGGTGGGGCCAACCAGGTTTGCCACACTACACCACTGGGAGGCAGGTCAGGTACCCATTAATTTTTTCTAGTATTCTGGCAGGTCCTGCCACCTAGTTTCCTGAGACTTCAATTTCTAGGACCAAAAAAAAAAAAAAAAAAAGAGGAAACCCTAGGATTGGGTTTGGCCGAATGGAATATATACAAAAATGTATATACGTAAGTAAGTCATGTGATTTAAGATTAAAATTTTGAGTTTTGGGCTAGGTAAATTTTGACATGGGTTGGGTGCTAGTTGTAAAGATAGAGAGTGAGGGGATACTGAAGGCTGGGGGGAAAGACAGAAGTATGGGACCAATAGAGAAGACAACCCCAGGAGTCAGTAGGCCAAGCCGATTCCCCACCAGAGGGAAAAGAAGAGGTGCCGGAGGGAAGAGATAGGGAACCATCTCCTCTCTACCGCCGAGAGCTAAGGAGTTAAAGTGAATCGGGTAAGAGTACCCTGTTCAGACAGCCAGGCGGCGTTGGCAGCGGAGCTGAAAATCATAGCTCTTCTCCTGAGGTGTCATAGTTCCCAGAACAAGTATCATTCGTGAATATTGGCGAAAGGACTAAATCAGGCAAGTTCTGTGGTGGTGGAAGAGTCCTACACCTTCCGAAGAGATCTTCGGCGAATTTTCAAAATGCAGCATAAGTTTTCTCTGATTCCTGGAGACATTATACCTGGAGTCTCGGGATGAATTGAATTTTTGATATCAGAATGCACCGAAGATCCTAATAGTAAAGTGTAAAGTGTGTTTAGGGTCAAACGACACCAGGGGTTCCCCCCATCCCCGCGTAGTTCACATTGTGGGTGCACCAGTTGACTGGAAATGCTAGAGATTTAAAAGTGTATGTGCTCTCTATATGTGTAATGTCATGTACCGTTGTTCTTCTGGTCACCTGGTCTGTCTCGTGGAGGCAGACCAAGTACCCAGTAGTATATGATTCACTCTGGCAGGTCCTGCCACCTAATTTCCGGAGATTTCAGTGGCTAGAACCTATTTAAAAAAATGTGATCGCGTTGAGGGAAAGCGCTAGGAGAAAGTAAAAAAATGGTGGGCGATATTGATTTTGAATTTTGGAATTTAGATTGTGTGGGGCGTTCACTAGCATGCAGGTGAGTGGGGAGGAGACTGAAGACTGGGGGAGATAGATAGAAGTATGGAGCCGATAGGGAAGACAACTCCAGTTTACAGACAGTGGAGCATGCCGATGCCACCAGAAGGAAAAGAAGGGGAGGGGACAGCAGGCCTGATTCCCCCAAAGGGAAAGGGTTACTAGTAGACCAGGCAAGGGAGCCGGCCCTGATCGCTGACGAGGCATAGATGTGGGTGGCGCCTTGGCGCCCGGACTGCCCCATTCGGGATTCCCAGGAGTGCAGTGAAGGTATCTCTGTCGAGGTTTTCAGTCCAGGTCTGTTTGATATTTGTGCAGGTCCCGCTTGGTCTTTTGTTAGGTAGTTACTTGTGGGATCCAGGTCCGTCCTCTGGTCGATGTTCAACACACACACACACACACACACACACACACATACACACGCGCGCGCGCGCGCGCGAGCACAAAACAATATTACTTTTTGCCAGCCAACCAGGCGAAAAGACTGACTTTTCCATAGGGTGTGGGAAGGCCCGAGTTTGAAGCCGCCAATGATGCCAGCATTTTACTTTTCTTTTTTTTTTTTTTTTTGCACAATATGACTGAGTTAGTCGATCTCAGGAGAGGTCTTTATGGATTTATCTTCCGAAAACTTAGGTTTTCATCCAACAAAGTGTTGTTGCCGTTGTATGGCTTTAGACGCATCAGCGACTTAGACATATATTGCGCCGTATATACAAATTTGTATGTCTGTAAATTGCATGTGTTCTGTGGTCGATATTTTTTATTTTCTTGACGAAAAACGTTAGATTCCGGGAGAAGAAACAATTCCATCCTGGCCTGAGACCAACTAGCTCGGCTACGTTTTGAAAATGACTCATAAAACTTTCTAGCGTCTTTGACGTGATTTGAACTCTGATCTTTTGCACCCGCTGCACGGAGAACAGTGATTATGCGAAATCGAGTGCTCAGCAATGTTTTTGTTGTTATTAGGTTTTAGGAACATCGGCGACTAAGGCCATATTGATCTGTGAATATTGTTTTTGTGCTGAGGTCGATTTTCTGTTTGCTGGATAAAACACCAGAGTTTCCGGGAGGGAAAAAACATGCTAATTTTGCCTGACACAGACTAACTAAGCCACGATGTGGAAAACACGGATGAAAAAAATTCCTCCTACCATTGACGGAATTTGAACCCAGGTCTTTTCGACTCGGTGTGGGGAGGACGGCGATCATATTAACTGTGCTAATTACGAAGGTTTAGCAAACTGACTGATGACTACACACATTATGGACAAAATAGCTACCAACTGTAACCGCAAATACTTCCTGATGATCTCTGTCTATTTTGCCGGGGCATTTGACTCACTCTGGTGGCCAAGTGTCCTCGGCAGATTCCGGGAGGCAAATATCCCCAATAACCTGCACCACCAATCAAAACCTACCTATCTGATAGAAGGATCTCAGTATGCACTCCCTACTCTCAACTTACTCGGCCTATCTTCCGGGGGTGCCCACAAGGTTCAATCCTGGGGCCACTCCTTTGGAATCTGGTGATGGACGGCTTCCTCAATCGGAATCTCAATGGGGCAGATGCACAAGCTTTTGCAGACGACCTCGTCCTGATGCTGGAGGCGGACAGCCGTGCACAACTAGAAGCCACTGCAAACCGGGCAATTGACTCCCTGCTAACGTAGGCGAAACAGAACCACCTAGCGATATCACCAACCAAGACATCCTCAATTCTCCTCAAGAGTTCTCTCGACAAGAGAAGGCCACCACAAATCAAAATAGAAGGAACCACGATTAAACTAACTACAGAACTAAAATACCTCGGAATCGTATTGGATAAAAACTTATCCTTTACCCCACACCTCGTCTATCTCCAGAGAAAGATCAGGAACTACTCAGCCTTCGTAGCAAGAGTCGCATTTATTGGGGACTAAGGAAAAGGACCCTGTCTCTCTTTTACAAGGCTTTTTTCATCCCTGCCGTCTCATACGCTGCAGGGATTTGGTACAACAAAGCAATCAAGGCTGTCAACAAAAGGAAATTAGAATCAATACAGCGTAGCATCTTGCTCACCATCACAAGAGCGTGCTGCACTGTCAGCTCTCATGCTCTGCAATCCCTGACAGGATCACACCCCCTGGACCTGGAAATTGCCCTCTGCGGCATGCTCTTTCAACTATCCAGAGGTAAAAGTGTATCCTGCATCGGCTTCACTACCGATCCAGCCAACAACAGCAACATAGAGAAAAAACGTCTTATCAACCATCTCCGCAAACCTGGCAGTCGCGATGTGCAGAATCAACTAAAGGCGCCATAACCCGGAAATTTATCCCAGTTGTTACCCAAGTCTACCCCCACCAGCCGGCCTGGTTCTCACCGGGGCTCTATACCACCTTCCTTCTAACGGGGCACGGTTCCTTTAATGCCAAACTTTCGACCTTCGTAATAAAAGAATCACCACTATGCCACTGCGGTGAAAATCAGACATGGACACATCTGATGCATGTATGTCCCCTCTTTGAGGATATAAGATGTCACTTTATAACAAAAATATGTTTCAACCCAAAGGATCAGGAACACCTTGTACTGTGGGAGGAGGAATACTAAAGAGCCCTCTCGCAATTTGCGCACGAACTGTTCAGCAGACTACGAGCACTACCACAACTTCCCTAGACTCGACACTGGAACTCTGAGAACTGAAACGGACAACAATGACTAGGACTTTACTGGATGAGATCTAGATCCCATTAGTGACACCATCCCACACTGACATCCTGATTATTGGACCAGCAGTGGACGGGATCCTATCCCAACACTGACCAACTATTGGACGGGACACTGTCACGGACCTGACGAAGCCACAGCTTTGCTGCATACACGCCATGTTGGCAATCTGAGCCGGCTCCCTTGTTCGGCCCTTTCTTCTCCCTCACCCCGGCGGGACTGGTGACGGCTTTTCTGTCTCCTCCCCTCCTTGCCGACCCCACTCTTCCCTCTGGTGGGGCATGGGCATGCCCCACTGATTCCACCTGGGGTCGTCTTCCCTATTGACCCCATTCTTGTCTTTATCCCCCCCAATCTTCATTCTCCCTACCCAACTCTATCTGTATGCAAGCGAATGCCCCATACGCCAAAAATAACCGTATCTAAATTACGTTGTTCGCCCACCATTTTGGCTTTTCCAATTCTAGCGCAATATACTCATACATTTTTTTTAAGGTCCCGGCCACTGAAATCTCACGAAACTAGGTGGCAGGACCTGCCAGAGTGAAAATTTAAACTAGTGGTTACCTGGTCTGCCTCCACGGGGCAAAGTGTGGCCAACGATGGGCCTCAGCTGGGGTCCAGCGGCTAAATGGCCAGAAGAACAACGGTACATAACATAACACACTCACATGATCCACACACTTTTAAATCTCTGGCCTTCCCAGTGAACTGGTACACTCACAATGAAAGCAATGCAGAGATGGGGGAAACCCCTGGTGCCGTTAGACACTTAACACACTTTGCACTTTGCACTTTACCTTATTTTCTTTGGCGGTAACACAAATGAAGCCTAAAAACAGACAAATAACAAAACTATAATTTATTTTTACTTTAAATATTATCTTACTCATATCTGTATAAAGCCTTCTCTGGCAAGCTCAGGCGACGCTAGGATCGCCATGCCAGAGCTTTCACTCCTTACTCAACTGGTCCGCCTTTCTGCGACGATGGTTGGTAACTAGGGAACTGTGATGTTCCACTGTACCCCTAGGCCAGGAGGTCAGATAAAGAACAAAGTAACAAACACTCGGCACTATCGTTTACGCTGCAGATTTATGACAGCGTAGAAATCATTACTTCCTAAGACATCTAGAGTCACATCTGCTAAACTCATGTGTCGAATATAAGGCATTAACAAAATTTGTACAGGAGTTTTTCTCTCTGCGCAGAACACAAATTGCTGTTCACAGGCAACCTCAACAAGGAGGGAACTGAGACCTGATGAACACCTAGACCCCACAAATTACACGATAGAGACGAGGAAATACGACTGACGCAAAAGGATATGCTAACAAATTGGACGGGACTGGACAGCCCCAAGAATGACAAACTTTCAAACAACAAGAATGACAACTCTCATCCTGCAGATCTCCACAACTAATAAATACGGAGTACACTATTAACTCTGTGATCATCGAAAGTTGTGATTCTCTTCTCCAGCAGTGCTAAATTTGATGCCCATGTCCTTAAAATCACCAACAAAGCTGGTGATTTTAAGGACATGGGGATCAAGTTCGAAATACTGGGATTTTATCAAACGGTACACCTACAAGTTCAAAAACTACAGATATGCTGTCATCCTTTATAAAACTATAGTTCTTCCAATCCTGGAATTCATCTCACCCATCTGGAATAATCACATGAAAACTCTAATTAAAAAAATTGAAGCAGTCCAAAAATATTTTGTCCGTTACCTTACGTTCCGTAATCCTCTATTTTATCAAACAGTGTACTATGAATTTCTGTGTGATTACTTACATCTGAGGCCTCTGTGCACTAGAATTATTGGTGACATCACCCTTCTAGCCAAAGTAGTCACTGGAACTTATGAAGCATCTGATATCCTTAGTAAAATAAACTTCAATGCTCCTTGTAGACAAGTTTCGCCTTGACTCTGCCACCATGGACTTGATGAAGTTCAGTCCACTGAACAGAATCAGCAAGTCAGCTAATGACTCTCTCATTGACTTCTTTGACAACTCCCAATCACTGATGAACTCCATCCACAAGTTTGTCTCTTCTCTTAAACTGCAAAGTGACTAGCTCTCATCTAATTATTGTAGTTTATTATTATTTTTCAAAAATAATTTTTTTATTCTCTAACTAATTAATTTATTATTTGTTTTACCTGTAACTTAACTTAATGCAATCCTCTTTTGTACATATGATTTTAATGTTTGAATCTGTATCAATGTTTATCTTCCTGTTGGATTTCATATAATTGTTATCAATTGTGTTCGTTGTTCTGCTCTCAGATACACAGTTAATGGTTACCTGTTGTGTATCTTGTTGTTAATAAAAATATATATATGGTGCCTTTTGGCTTCAATATACTTTACACTCTTGTTGAGTGGCTTTTCTATCCTTCCTGGGGTAATCCCCTCTCGCTTTTCGCCTGGTAGGGCAAGCACTACCCACTGTCAATTTAGGGGTTGCCTGCCTCTACATTCCCTTACTCTCACTTTCACCTCCCCTTCTTTCGTATACCCTGATTACCGCATTCGAAAAAAAGCGTTTTTTTTACTTGGCCTCCATTAAGGAAGTTCAGGAGACCAACTAGAGAACAATGATCAGCCTGGCTACCTCCTAGTGGTGTGTCCGGTGAACGTGGGGTCCCATCAGGGACCCTCCGGCCAAATGCCAGGACATAACAGCAGAACCCAATAGATTACTACACATATAACACAACGCTTTCCTGGCCTTTACAGTAGTACTGTATTTCCTCACAACGTACATATGGCGCAGATGGGAGAAACAACAGGTGGCGCCAGACGCTAACACTATGTAAAGCACACACATTTCTGGCCTTTTACACAGTTCTGAATCCATCACAGTGTATCAAGGCGGAGTTGAAATGACGCTTAGGTGCTGTCCTACATAATATACTATACATGTCTACTAACCTGACACAAACACTCACTAATCCCACACTATCTGGCTTTTACAGAATTTGTATTGCGTCTCAAAGATACTTCGCGGACCTTGGGGGGGGGGGGGATACGCACGGTGTCACTTGACATAAAACGCTATATACTACCTATAAACTCGCCTCTGGACAGTACAGCGGTTTCACCACTTGTCACTCATTTAGACAGGTCTGGTTTCGAGTCCAGTTGGCTACAGTATGAATTTCTGAACTCCTCTTCAATCCAGGCTGTAGTTAGACGATCTCAGAAGGAAGGAAAAGGGTTTTCCCTTGAGTTATACGTGGTTTTCCTTCTCTCACCATATGCAAATATTCCCTTGAACACACACTTCTATAGACACAGTATACACTTACAAATATGGATTGTTAAAATAATAATTATTATTTTAACAACCCATATAACTAGGTACCGCAAAAATAACAATTCTTATTTCTATATTATCATCATCATCATCAGCCATTTTCAATCCACTGCAGGATGAAGGCCTCTGCAGCAACTTTCCAGTTCCTTCTGTTTTGAGCACTGGCCATCCATTTACTACTCAAAAACTCATGAATTTCATCTATCCATCTCCGCCTTTGTCTTCCAGGTTTTCTTCTAGCTCCTCTTGGGTACCATTCTGTTATTTTCTTAGTCCATCTGTCATCATGTCTTCGAGCTATGTGTCCTGCCCAAGACCATTTTAGTTCTTTAGTTTTGATAAGAATGTCCTTTACTTGAGTTTGCTGCCTAATCCATGTGTTTCTCTTCTTATCTAACAGTCTGATTCCCAATATAATTCGTTCCATTGTTCGCTGTGTAGTTCTCAGCTTCTCTTCCATTCTTTTCCATTCACTTCCATAAGTCATGGTGGGGAGTATACATTGATTTATTATTTTACGTTTCAGACAAACTGGGATATTGCTCTTCAGTATGTGATTATTTTCCCTGAATGCTATCCATCCAAAATTTATTCTTCTCTTGACTTCCAGCCATTTATCATTATTACAGCTAACTTGTCCCAGATAAGTATATGACTCCACCTTTTCAATTATTGCTCCTTCAATCATTATTTCCCTTTCCGTGGCATACTTGTTCATCATTACTTTTGTTTTAGCCATATTCATCTTTAGTCCAAAATCCTTACTGAAAAAAGTTTATTTTATTTTAATGTAAACAGATGGCAAATATGGAGTCATGTTTATGATATATAGAAATTTCGCAAATAGGGAAAAGGATGTTAAAGTCCGCTTACGTAAGGCCACAATCAACAAAACAAAAGGAACATAGAACTTCTTCTAGAAAGGGTTTAGGCAAGAACAACCAGATTTATGGAGGGCCTGGCAACTAGACATCTTAGGGGGAGATCTACTCGAGGTATATAACACCCTGAAGGGAATCAAAAAATGAAAATAATTACAAAGAGTCCGACCTACGGTTAATTAGTTCTTCTTAGCAAAATTCACATGATAATAAGCAAAATTAGTGAAAAAAGGATACTAGGTTATATCACACTTCGCTCTCGAGGTAGCATAGTTGGTATAATCACCATCTTGTCCACATGGGGGTGGGAAAGACATGAATTCGAATCCCATCAATAGCGTGGGAAATTTTTATGGGCCTTTTTCAAAATGTGGTTGAGTTAGTCGGTCTCAGGCGAGGACTACATGGCTTTTTCTCTTTGAAATTCCACTTTTTCTTCCAACGAACTTCCAACAACAGGCAGGAATAACACCATAGAACACACACACACAATTTGCAGAGATAATATATACTGCGTAATACGGTTTAATTCGCTGAAGTAACTAAAACTCTACAACAACAACAACAGCATATCACACGCTATATTACTCAGAGTTTGCAAACAATGCCGTATGAAACTGAGAGACAACAATTGAAAGAAACGATATTGTTATATATTTAACTGCTGCTACTGAAAATTCTAAACAATTGTATTTTTTTGTTATTGCTAACAGTTGAAAGTCGCACTCAGCAATCTGAGTCAGTTACAGACAAACAGCGCAAGTGTTTGCCACAAAAACCGTTAAAAAAAGGGAATCGCTTTACAACATGGAAATGATTTCGTTACCTCAGAGACAGTCTATTAAGGAAGCAGCAGGAATGAGAGCCTTGCAAATTCTTAATCGACTGCGTGAAGAAGGCAAATTTTGCGATGTTGTGCTGAGAAGTGAAGATGGAAACTCATTTAAAGTTCACAGATGCATAATGGCCACAGGAAGTCCTTATTTTAGGGACCTTTTCACCAACTGTAATGACACTGACATCACAATCCCTGGAATTTCCAGAACTGTTCTTAAATGCATCATCGAATATGTTTACACTCATTCTGATTCCGAGTTAATGTCCTGGGAGATTGTGCAAGAGTTGCTGCCCGCAGCTGTTCGGTTTAATCTCGTGGATCTTCTGCAAGCTTGCTGTGAGTTTCTGGAGTCTCACTTAACACCTGAGAACTGCATAACTGTATGGAAGTTAAGCAGCACACAGAACTGCGTTCCCTTGAAAACATCGACTTATATGTAAGTAGAATCTAAGTGTCTGGTAAGCTGAAGCATTATTTTATAAGGTAGGTTCAACAGAAATTCTTTCGAAGCATTTGTTTCGAAACAAATGCCGAAATTTAAAATGCCAAAATGGTTTCCATTGAACCTACCTTATATTTAGGCTTTCGACTAATGAACTGTATTCATCTTTCAACACAGGTATATCGTGCAAAACTTTGCTGACGTCGCAGAAAGGAGCGAAGAATTCCTGGGTCTTTCCATTGAAGAAATCATCACGTTTTTAAGGTCCAGCTATCTTAACGTGAAGGAAGAAGCATTAGTCTGGGAAGCTGCTCTTAAATGGATGAAGCAGATCCCAGAAATTAGAGGGAAATATGTTCAGTCTCTGATTCGATGTGTCCGCCTTGGACTTGTGAGGGATGAATTTATTGCCGACAACATCTTGAACGATCCTTTTGTAAAGAAAAACTGTGACTGCACGAATCTGGTAATGGACAGATTGGAATTTGAACAAAACAACGCCACTGTCACCATGGAAATGAATGAGCCTCGAATACCCCATGAGCTCACCTTCGCTATCGGAGGATATACGCTAAATGGTCATACGGACATTATGGAAGTGTACGATTCAAAAGCCGACCGATGGATTGAGGTAAGTTTACTTCAATAAACTCGATCAGTGAAATGTTTCATTGATCTATCGAGATACTGTTTGAAGCTAACGTTAGTGTCCCCAATAATTATCGCCTTAATATTGAAGAAATTTCTTCAGTCTAAAGGCAAAATCGAATCCGGGAAATATATTCCAAGTCTTTCACTATTATGAAGTTTAATTATTGTCGTTTTTGTGAACTCCTTCCCGCGTAGGTATTCGAAGCGAAATTAAGCGAAGGTCGTAGAAGCCATGTATGTGTAGCGAGAGGATTTGAAATTTATCTCATCGGTGGATTAACTTTTCAGACTAAACGAAATTTTGAAAAGAGTTGTCGATGCTTTAATGCAGTGAGTTTGCAGTGGAGTTGGATATCGCCAATGAACCAGAAAAGGTAAAAAAGCAAATTTTTACTTTATCTGTTTATTTATTTGAAGGCAGATTGTGACATGTCTATCCTTGTAAGAATACGAAAGTGAACAACTGAAAAATTTATAAACTATATATTGGAAAACTAGTTTATCTATAAACGTATATTTTTCTAGAGTGAACAATGATAATATATTAAATTATTTCATTTCAACATAAAACATTTATTAATAGTATTCCTATTTATTTTTTTTATTTTCTTAGGGCCCATCATGCGGGTGTTATTTTTGAAGATTCGATCTACATTATGGGTGGTTGTGAAGGAGTTCTGGGTCTGAAGACGGCAGAGAAATATGATTTTTACACAAATCAAGTAAATGTACAATTTGGTTAAGGACTGTCACTTAGGTTTATTAAGTCTTGTAATTTAGAGGAATAGTTTATGTCTGGCCATGGCTGCCAGAAATATTTACAAGGAAATGGTGCAGCTCGGTGAAGAAGTTGAAGCAATTCCTATTGCTTCACCTTTTCTTCAACAGAATTCCTATAATATGCGAAAAATACATCACGTTTGGTTCAATGAGTTATTCCAATGGACATTGATCATAATTAGATGGTAGATATCAATATGCGGTTCACTTTGAGGTTCGCAATTCATTTCGTTCAAAGAGACTCATGTTAGTGTGGTAAATCTGGTTTGCTGTGTCATAAGCTGGTTGGTTGGTTGTTGCAGGATTTTACTCTCATTGGCAACTTAGGCCATGTTGTGACGTTTATGTCTGTAAATTGCGTGTATGTCTCTGGTCGCTTTACAGTTTTCTGGAAAAAAAAATCCCGATTTTCCGAGTGAAAAAAAAAAACATGCTACTCTCACCTGAGACTGGCTAACTCAGCCACATTGTGAAAATGGCGCATAATAATTCGCCGTGTTATTGACGGGTGCTAAATTAGGTCTTTTCGTCCCGGTGTTCGGAGGACGGTGATTATACCACCCATAAGGGTTAGTGTGGTAAGAGCCAGGATTCGATTTGCAATGACTTCTAATGGTGTTGGTGAAAAATATTTTCTTAATTTTATACAAATGTAACAAATTGCAAATTTAATAAAAATTAAATGGACAAATAATATGTGTGAAGAAAGATCAAATACTGAAGGGTCTTATAAAGTTAATTTCTTCAATCCACAAGTTCCGTCACTCTGAGCAAATATACCAATGTTCCTAGCGCAGCTCATTATTACAGCTTGCTATGCTTCATACACAAATTTTTCTGCTCTAATCAAACTTGAGGAGGAATTAAAGTGTTGGTAGTTCATCAACTTTTCAGTGGGACCAGCTCTGTAAGTTGTTTGGAAACAACTATGGCAATTAGTCATGTAATTCTCTACAATATGTGTATCGTATCTGGCCCTCTCTCTAAATAAAAGCATTAAAATTTTATCTTATGCTCGAACATAAAACTTAAGTTCTTTTCCAGTGAAGTATTTTCTATCTGGATAAGATCGTTTAAGTTGGCGGTTATAACTCATATTCTTGAGCTTTTGCTTCTAAAGATTTTCATTATTCTGTCATTTGTTTTCACTTTTATAAAGATAAATATATAAACAAATCCATCCTCATTTCAGACCTCCCAAAATATGGTTTATAACTTTGTTTTTCTCCCTGAATCCATACACTGCATTTACAAATTTTATTGTTCCCGACACACACCCGTCTCGGATCGAAGGCATGTTGACATCCTGGCGCTATATGTGATTAACTCATAGATGAGGCTACTCTTCTGGTGTTCGGATATCCTTTCGTCTTTTTGAATAGTTGTTTTCACTTATGAATTCTCTTATATTCTAATTGATGTTCTTCACGGTATTATTTAAATCGTTGGCATGGGCGTCGGTGGGCTAGTCGCCTTAGATAAGGGAATTTGAGGTGGGAAATGCTTATAGATTCAAACGTGACTTGTTAGACCACTACTGATGTTCCAAAAGTGGAACATCAGTAGTGGTCTAACAAGTCACGTTTGAATCTATAAGCATTTAGCAAGCTGGATTTTTAATTATTTGTTTCTTTATTATATTCACAAACTTTTAATTTTAGAAATTATTAACAAAGGCACTTTGTTAATTAATAAAAATAACACTAGTAAAATTCATAATCGTTTAGTCATGGGTTTTGTTTTCATTTGCGAGCTACATTTTATTTTTACTTTTCATGTTCAATCTTTTAAAGACACCTTTATTTTTTTTTAAACATCAAGGATGAGGGGTTGGAATGTTTTCCTAATGTCATTAAAGGTGACATAGAAAAACGATGCTAAGTTTCAGCAGAGATTGCGTACTGCGATAGAGTTGAAATTTTCACAATACTTGGAGTGAAAAAGTGAGCTCCGTCGAGATTATTGTATTATTTATTTAATTAGGGCTTTGTTTTCATTTTTGATTTAATCGTAGTTTTAAACTACTGGATAACAGCACTTTATTTAATTAATAGCAAATGCAGCCTATGTGGTTTTAGCCTTGAAATTTCCTTCCTGAGTAATATGGGCTTTTACTTTTTTTAGTGATGTTTAGTATCGTGCGGAATTTTATTATTGAACCGAACTATTGGAAATCATAAAGACAGTCTTACAGTTTCAGAAAGTGGCCATTACTTTCCTTCCTACTGGAGCTGTTTGTTGAATTCTTCCATGCCATTTATGCCTGATTTTATTTAAGAGTAAAGTGACGTATCCATGTTTTGTCAATTTCGGTTGAACTTGCAAAATAGTAGAGTAGATCCATGGAGTCAGTATATCGTTTCTGTAAATTCTTTGTCAACCTGCGTGTTCCTCTGAATGAAAGCCTGAGTTATCGGAAGAAACAAAAATGAAACGTTTTAACAAGACCGGCTAACTTGGTCATAGGGTGTAAAATATCCATAAAAGTGCTCCCAATCCCATAGAAATGATAATCAAAAGAAATTTTCACTAAAGGGCCTCGTGATCACTATGCTGATCACGAGGTCCTTTCCTCATCGCAACCTGTTCCAATACAGAGGGATGAATTGTATACCTTTACCTATTGACAGACGCAAAACAAAACAAAACCTTCACCATGGTGTTCTTGGAATAAACGTTTATTAACTTCTAGCGAATTTACAATTTTTCTGTTCGAGAAAACTTCTCTTTTGTTCATTCTTTTAATAGACGAATTAATAGACGTCTCTTTTAGAGACGAATTTTCTCTTTCCATAGCTGACTACCCTTTGAATAAAGTCAAAATTTCTTAAATCAACTCTACAATTACGTTTTCTTAATTTTAACCACTATCCTCTTGTTAGAATCATTCCAGAAAGAGAAAATTCGTCTCCGTTATAACGTTTTTTTACAGCCCTTTTAATGCTTTTTAAGTAGAATGCAATAATAATATAAATAAAATATAATAAAATTAGCATAAATACATTTTTGAAAACGATTGCTTGGAGATATTTTAGAATGCAGGTTTCTTTTTCTTTTTCAGTGGACATTTATATGTGAGATGAATGAGTCCAGAATGAATCCTGGAGCCACAACATTAAACGGTGTGGTTTACGTTGTAGGAGGTAGTAATGGTAGCGATCGCCTTACTTCATTGGAACGTTATGACCCTTTAACCAACCAGTGGACTATCGTAAGTAACATGATCAAATGTCGAAGTAGAATGGGTTGCGTTACTCAAAAAGGCTATATCTACGTCTTGGGTGGCTGGAACTACCCTAACTCTATGAGTTCCTGCGAGAAGTACGATCCAAATAGCAACCTGTGGACCGAAATTGCGGATCTGAATGATGCGAGATCACGGTGCACTGCAGAGGTAAGATAACACGGAAAGAACCAATGACAAAGGAGTTTATAGCGCATCCTTTTTCACCCTAATATTTTCACAATAATTTTAAATATTGCAAATGAAAACATTCCAGATAATTATTTAAAATTCCTTGCTTGTAATTTAGTTTTTGTTTTATTTTTTCCTTTGCAGGTGGTAAACGATCGTGTCTATATCATAGGCGGCGTGAACAACAGCGGATTTGCAGTTAATTGTGAGTATTATGATGACGCCAAAGAAAAGTGGATTCCTTCAGCACCTTTAAACATTCCTCGTGACTGTCTGTCTTCCTGTACGATTACAGGATTGCCGAATATATGCCAATACATCAGAAGATTTGGAAAGTTCCACGTTTTCCAAGGCGACGAGTTGGATTTGCAATGAAACCATGGATTTTCAGCTACAATCAATAAGAAAAAGAAAAATGTGCTTTCTCAGTTGGATGTTCTTAAAATTCTTATAGACGTTTAAAATCTGTTGTTAACTTAAAAAGATTTTCTGAAAGCAGATTTTGAAAGTTATCATAAAGTAGAGGAATCTTGTGCTATTAGTTACAATAAATTATTCTGTTATTCTGCAATATTAATTATTTTATGCATGTACGTAAAGCGCCAAAGTATATTGTTTCTGTAAATGGGATATATGCTGTGTTCAATTTGCCTGATTACTTTACAAAAAACTCGAGCTTCCAGGAGATAATGCCACGCCAACCTCGCTGAGACAGACTGGCCCAGCAGTGTTGTGAACACGTCGATAAATTCCTTGCGACATTTAGATTCGAACCCCGGCCTTTTCCACCTGGCATGGAGATTTCCTTGATGAGTATTTCTTGATGGACCTTCTATTATCACCTTCTATAAACAAACACCTTCTATTATCGCCTTCTATAAGCACCTTCTATTATCGCTGAACCATGTTTGCGCCTCTTCAAGCCTGGGGGTCGGTCTCTGCGCTGGCTTGGATCATTTGAGATCTCTGTGCTGGCTTGTCTCATATAGTAGTACCCAGTCAACTTGACTGCCAAGCATTTATACGTTAAAATGCAAAGAGGATCCAAGAATTCTGAGACATTGGGTTGTTGTGGGCTACAGATGGCGATTCCTTGTGCTCTTGGTTTGTCCCTTTGTATTATGCTCCTGTTGTGGTTCCTGCTTGCGGCTCCTTGTACCACTAGTGGCATCTTCGTAAGGATATTTGTTGCGTCAAGAAAGATACTGCTCAGATTCGTATTAAAGAAGGTTCTGCTGAGATTATTCTTTAAGAAAAACGAGCTCAGATTAATCTTCAAGAAGGAACTGCTGTCTTCTCCTGTGCTTTGAAGAATCTGTTACTTGATGCTTGATTTGGACTTGAGAGTTGATGTGATATTTCTTTTTTTTTTTTTGTTTTTTAGAAGTAAACCTGTAAATTGCAAACACATGTCTACGTTGTTGTTTTAAATATAAGGCGGAGTTGCCAAGATTTGGCCGAAACCACCAAATAGAATAAATAAGCAAATAAAATATAAATAAACAGTTATTAGCTGCTAGAGTAGAGGCATCGAGATAATGACTTATCTGTATGATGCGGATGTCATACTTGTAACCTTGCTACGTTGATCGGTCTACACCTGAGTGCAGGGGAAAAAGAGACAATAGTCCCAGTTCTGAGCAAAATAACATTAGAACTGGGAATATCGTCATCGTTCCACTACGATGGTTATAAATGTGAATATCTTCTCTATCGTACTGCCATCTCGTGTAAATGAGGGAAATGCAGCAATATTTAAATAATCGCAGTTTAATAAATGTGGTGTCATTTATTATCATGAACCGATAACGAAATTATTGGTTTCTGCATACTTTTTATTTTATTTTTATTAATAACAAGATACACCACAGGTAACTATTAACAGTGTATCTGAGATCAGAACAATGCACGCAATAACAATAACAATAATAAGAACTCCAACGGGAATATAAACATTGATATAGATTCAAGCATTAAAATCATATGTTCAAAAGAGGATTGCATTAAGTTAAGTTACCGGTAAAACAAGTAATAATGTACATAAAGTACATTATTATGTATTTTAATAATGATAATTATGTACTTTATGTGCAAAACTTACGGACTAACATTATTTCTAAAGATTACAACCACAAAATCTTTACTTAAGGTACTCTTTACTGATGAGAGTAGATTCAGTCTCAGCAGCGATTCTAGACGTCAGCTATCTGGTGAGAGGTATCACCCCGCAAATATCACTGAAAGGGATACATATGGCGGTCGAGGTGTTCTCGTCTGGGGAGGCGTTATCTTGGATGGACGTACACAACTCCAAATACTGGAAGGCGGTGCTATAACCGGTGCACGCTCCTGTACTGAGGTAATCCTACCCCATATGAGTCTGTTCCGAGTTGTCATTGGCCCCGAGTTCGTGTTTATGGATGATAACTCCACACTCCATCGAACTGCAGCTATGATATGCTTTTGGAAAGTGAGGACATTTTTCGTATGGATTGGCCTGCCCGTTGACCGATCTAAATCCCATCGAACACATATGGGAAGCTCTAGGGAGACGCCTAGCGGTATGTCCACACCCACCAGAAAATGTTCACCAGCTGAAGATGGCGCTGAGAGAGGAATGGACGATGTTACCCAAGAACTTATCAAACACATTGTTCTAAGAATGGACAGGAAGTGCAAAGCCTGCATCGACAATAGCGGTGGCCATATCTCCTACTGAGGACCACCTCTTCCCTTTATCTTTGGCAGTGATGTATCTGTATCATGGCAGCCAGTGCTATGTTGCCATTTTTGAATAAAGTCCCTCTGTACCGTTTTGTTTCCGTTGTAGTGTCGGTGTTGTTTCAGTAGTAATGAAAGTAGGTTTGAACCAATTTCGCGGGGACGGTTCCCAGGAGTATGCGGGACCCGATGTATGAACGGATTTTGCGGGGAGGGAGGCGGGTTCGATTTGGCGGAAACCGGTATTTGTGAATAAAAGTTAATTTAAATTTTAAGTTTATTTTTATTTTTCGGGGCACGATCTGCGATCGTAATGGGTGGCAAGCGGACACGTTACCTGGCGACTGTGGGGGTTCCCCTTTAGATTTGGGTTAGATGTCGGTTTTGAATGAATTTTTGTGAATATTTTTAGCGTTAATTATGTGGCAATACCTTGTGGGTGTTAATTGGGAAGGTGTATTTTGGGGATGGTTATGTTGTGGGGGGAGGGCCGCCGTCCAATCATTCTCACTTTTGGTTGTGTCTGCCACGTGCGGATTGGTAAGTCGTAGCAGGAAAGTAACTTGATAATTGGTCTTTTCGTTTTATTTCTAACTGCAGCTACCGTCAACAACTTAAAAAAAAAAAAAAATTAGGTAACTTAGCGTAGATGCCACAGTTTCCTGTACATATGATAAATCCTTTTGGCCTCAACACTAAATTATATGGACAGGAAACCATTGAAACGTTAATGGCCGCATATATGGACTATTTCAGTACATGTACTGAAATATTGAAACTGTGTGGCATTCCGAAGAGATACTCAATCCAGGGCCGTTACTAATATGGACGGAAACTTGCGCTCCCGCATTTCCTGAGCACCAACTGTATTTTCTACAATCATATTCTATTCACTGTCCTTCCCCTAAAATTCTTCAACACTCTGAGCTATTAGTACAATACGAGGGCAGGAGTGTCTATTGCTATCCTATAGACAAAAAAAAAAAAAGAGATATATGCGGAAAACAATGAAATATACAAATAAATTCCGAACGTTTGAATTAATACTAATTGAACAATCCTTCGGAACTCCAATCACTATCTTAACAATATGGTCGCAAATATTTTCAGTACAAACGTCTGTATTGGCGTTTATTTTTTGACTACTTGGTGACCTCAGGTGGACTCTGGAAACTACGTTAAGCAACTTCTTTAAAAGACTTTCGATTTTACCTAAAGTCAACAAAATAAAATTCGTTTATAAGGATATGAGCAACATATATTATCAGGGTCATTATATGCAGGATGAAAAGATATAACAATGGAAATCATTTGTTCTGTGATAAAAAAAAAAAAAAATGAATGAGGTGACAATTTATCAAAAAAAAAGTTAACTCACATTACAAACATTGAGCTTAGGGATGGGAATAAGCGAGAGGACAATCAATTATTTTGGTTAAAGGAATCATTCGATTATTTTTATTATTCACGCATCATTCGATTACGGAAAATTATTCAGTGAGGAATTTATTATAGTTACACACAGAGCGTACAAATAAAGAAGAATCTTCTTTATTTGTACGCTCTGTGTGTAACTATAATAAATTCCTCAATGAATCCAGAGCGCGTAGGCCTGTTTCGTTATGGAAAATTATTCAATTGTAGAAACTCATTCGATTATATCATGCGAATGATGCAATAAAAGAAAGGGTCGTATCATTAGTGATGGGCATAATCGAAGGGCATAATCCTTCGATTATGCCCATCGCTAATGAGACGCATTTTGTAGACAGATGCTGCTAAACATTTTCAGTGAAATCCATTTTTATATATTCTTCAATAATAATGTAAACTAAAAGGACAGAATTCATGGGATACTGGTTGCTGGGCAACGCGACACTAACTCCTGTCGCTAGTGGACGAACCCACCTCTTGGAAGGTATATGGTTACACTGCAGTCAGGTAATTCGATTTCAGTACGGATAAAAGTCGTGAGTTAACCGACTTTGAAAGAAGGATGAGTCACTCTATCGCGGAGGTGGTACAGAAACTGCACTATCCCCTTTCGACAGCATTAATAGTCTTTCTGTTATACACCGTTTCCTGAATAACATCCGATTGTCGACAGCGCTGAGCGGAGAAAGTTGGTGGACGAACATGACCGTCGACGTCTGTCTCGCATTGTTTTAGCCAACCAGAGAGCGACAGTGGCACAAATCACTGCCGACTTCAATAAGGGAGGTGCCAGAAACGTTTCAACTAAGATCATCAGGCGATCATTATCCGCAATAGGTTATGGGAGCCGCCAACTAACCAGTGTTCCATTGCTAACACCACGACACAGGACTCTACGCCTCAACTGGCCGAAACAGCATTGCACCGGACCTTAGATGATTGGAGACGGGTCTCCTGGTCCAATGAGTCCCGTTTCCAGTTATTTAGAGCGGACGGGAGGGTGCACATTTGGTGGAAATCGCACGAAGCTATGCACCCGACATGTCAACAAGGAACTGTTCAGACAGGTGGACGGTCGGTATGGTCTGGGGCATGTTCAATGGCACACGTTGGGCTTACGTCTAGACGCATCTCTGAACAGTCCAGGTTAAGTGTCCATCCATGCAGACTATTGCATTATGTCATTGTCATCATGCACCAACAGACAATGGACTCTTCCAACAGGACAATGAGCCTCTCTACAGAGCCCTGGCGACTAGAACATGGTTCGAAAAGCATTCCGCAAATTTAACCACCATGGCTTCCCCGTTTACCGGACATGAACCCTATGGAGCATCTTTGGGATGCTGCGGAAAGATCCGTTCCAGCTTTGGATCCTCCACCCAGCAATGCGACGGCATTATGGACGGAGGTGCAGCAAGCATGGACGGAAATATCTTTGGAACGCTTTCGTGAACTAGTGAAGAAATAAGAACGATTACAATTAAGAATGACGATTCCGTTTCCGCTTCATTCCACAAAGCAGGAAAGCTGAACTAGAATAAAACGTATGTATCAGCAAAATATTGAAAGGCGTAATTAGTGTACAAGTACAGTCAACATACAGTGGCAGACAAAAAAAAAAAAAAAAAACTGCCTGACTTGTGAATTTTTCAAATAATGTGTTTTGAATTGCATTGTGGGTTGTAGAAATGTTCGAAATGCATTTGTTAGATGACATATATGTCTCTGAATGAAATATAATAAAAAGACTCCATCTCATTTATACTAATTGCCCTAAATATCTTCCCAAAAGGTAAAATGCGCAATTAATGATGGAAATATGAGAAATCATGCTAATGGCAATCATGACCAAACATAAATTTTATTCATTTACGTGTAGAAACTAAAATGACGAGTTAACGTAATAGTTATGTACTGTAACTCAGCAAAATAAGTCCTCAATATTTTGTTGTTCCTCCTCGAGCTGCAATTACAGTCTTGCAACTATCTGGCATAGAGTTAATCAACTTCTGGATATACGGTTGCCCAATTTCGTGGTACTACACCCTTACAATGCTCTCCTGCTGCTGAATCTTACTTTTTGGCTACTTCTGAGCAATTTTAGATGATATTATGTAGGAACAATTTTCGATAAAGTTCCAATTTGACTGTTGCTGGGCCAGCCAACAGTGTAATGCCAGCATTTCTGAGGTATGACTGAACTTTAAGGGAGAAAAACGAGGCAAAACTTTGGTGCATGTTTTTAGCCTTGTGAGAAAAGAACACAAACTCATCATTAAATCTAAATAGAATAAAACTTAACAATTTTGCTGAGCGGCAAGGTGCTGAGTCCTGTTGAAAAATGCAGTTTTGGACGTTTGTGTGGTGACGCCCTAATAACGGGTTTCAGGCACTCCTCCAAGATAGCAGTGTAGGTTTCTGCACTCACCGTTCCGTTAATAAACTTAATTCGCCCCACCACGTTGCTTGTTGTGTATCTCCAGACCATCTGCCCGACGGGAAGCTTTGCAGTCGGTGTTAATTCTGTAAGGACAGCATGCCTCTGATTTTCATTTTCTGACATATCGCTTCCCATCAGAGCGATTCAGGTTGAATTTTGATTTGTCAGAAAGGATAACGTTATCCCATTACTGTTTTGTACATGAAACATGCGTTTTAGCCAAAGCAAGTCGCTTCTTCCTCATTTGTTGGGTCAACAAAGGCTTTTTCTTGCGCAGATAGGCAGGCAGACCACATTCCAAAAGCCGTCTTTGGATAGTTCACTTTCGATAGTTTGTGCACTTGTTTCAATACCAGAGTCTATCTCACAGTCCAGTTTTAGACCAGGAGCACAAGCATGGCGATTACGAAGACATGTCTCTTTCAAATATCGATCTTGGGAAAGCGTAGTCACTCTCTTACGGCCTGACCCAGGTCGGTCTTCTCTTCGCATCACTGTTTTCACGCTTTAATTGCAGCACCCGGTATACTGTTTGACTTGGGGCAGCCTATTTTTATCAGTGATAGTAAGCGTAGAAAGCCCTTCCTGGGACAGAGCAACAGCTACACTTTTTTTCTTAGTGTCAACTAAACATATGGTGCTATGCATACACCTCCGCAAAACAGGATACTAATGGGCATGTATATCCTTCCAACGCCGTATTTATAGAAACGGCTGATGCAATACCTCGGAATTACTGTCTGATGCAATAGAAGTGTTATCTGACGCAATACCTTTGCTTTACGACAAAAAAAAATGACTATAATCAAACAATATCTTATACGTTTCACTACAAATGTTACTTGTTTTAAGGTGATGCAGTTTTTCTGTCCGCCACTGTAAAACAGACACGTTCACTTCCTGGGCCTGTGCGTAAGAGAGAAATTTTACAACTAAACACATGTTTTTAGTTATGAATTTTAACTCTGCTTATATAAATCTTAACTCCGCTGATGTAAATCTTAACTCTGCTTACTTGAATTAACGAACACAGTGAATTCTGCTCCTGGCTTTACTGTGCAATTTGTTAAGCTGTTGCAGCCATAAATGGAAGTGCATGCGCTAACATCAGGAAGTGCTACCGGTACAATTATGCCTAAAATCAGGAGAGAGAAAGAAATGATCGAATTCTTTAAATTTATTGCCGTACATATAATGCCGTATATATTTAGTTCCGTACATATAATTTTCTTCATCCTTGTTGGTTACTCGTGGACGGTATTCTCTTCAAAATTGCATTGGGAAAGTGTCAAATCCATCAGACGGCTCTTTATTTTTGTGAAAAATCTACGCATTATTAGCCAATGAAACAGTACTTTCTATCTTGCAATGTCGCACTCTGATCTAGATCCGAATTCAATGGAAAACACCATCTGGTTTTGACGAGTTTCGAGGAAACTGCCACTTGATTGTCAAAACCAGATGTCGCTTTCCACTGAATATTACCATACCTTCAATGCTAGAAATGCATACTATGCGGACATTCGTTCTGCTGTATTAGGCGGCGCATCTGTTAGCAAGCTGTTTTCTAAAACTGATACAAGTGGAAGCCTCAACATTAGCATTCTGTGAATGTGATATGTGTGCGTGTCATTTCGTGACCTTAATTTTAGATTCCCAGAGCAGAAAGAGCCATCATTCTTCTCCTTTTATGATGCAATCAGATATTTTTGATATTCCGATACGCTGAAAAGTTTTCGTATCAGATATGTTTTTCTCTGAGGCTACGAACATTCAAGTCAAAGAATTTTGACCACTTGGTAACGGATAAGTTTTCTGGAAAATTCTGCCATCTTTTTGAAATAATTAACATATTAAATGGCGGCCAATTTCACACTAGCCATGCCGCGACAGTCAATTTGAGCACTTGACTACTTTAAACTGTTGCAGTTTTGTAGCTCTTCGAACCACAGAAGTATGGGTCCAATACATTTGCTAACTTTCCATTTTTTTTTTGACATCATGCACAATTGCAAATAGTTTTGCATGCATTTTTAATTTAAAATTTAGCTCTATACCTAAAACCGCCAAAGTAGCAAATTGACTGTTTCTTAATATTTCGATAAAATTAGCTAATTTTTATACAGTTAATCAAGATTTTTGCATTCATTTACCATGAGACAAACATTTGTGTTTTTAATCATCTTATGGTTTTTGAAGTACATGCACAGGTCCGTATTTTTGTGTTTTTTTTTTCTGTATTTTGTGTCCGTATTTTCTGTCTGCACATCCGTTCGGATCTCAGCGCGTTTAGGAGACATTACTATATATTCCTGCGCCCTGCCATTTTAGTTAATTCTGGGTGAAGCTTTATACATGGATAGGTATTTCAACAATTTGTATAGTGCTAGTTCAAATGCCTTACTAAAATGTGCCGATCTCGTGGTTTTATCCAATAGCAGATTCAAAACTGTCTAGAAACCTATCTGAAATGAGTTTGGAGAGGAGAGGGGAGAAGAAATTACAGAAGAAAGTGACGAAAGGATTCTTAATGAAAGAGTTGAAGAATCTAGAAGTAGTGAAAAATTATACTTTTGATCCATCCTTGTACGTCAAGTGATATTGTAGATGGTAATACGCAGCATCACAATCGTAAAAACTGTGTCTATCAGTAGGCAAAACACATGAGTTAAAATCTGGGTGCATATGAGAAGCTATAAAATCTGGTGGTCCTTCAGCTGGACCATCTTGCTTTATTATGTTCCTACAACGGAACATACTTCACACTAATCATGTGCCAACTGCAAACCCCTCCTGCTAGCAGCTGTCTGGAGTGCAAGATAGATATCTAGTCCGCTTTCCACACAGTGTGACAGATGCCATTTGCTAACCCCAGCCAAGGTAGAATATAAGTAACCCCTTCTCGGGTAATTTCAGTTGCTGACCTCTTCTGTGGTAAGATAAACTGCAAACCCCGTTTTGATGGTAGGATTAATACCTGTCATGTGGGATTCATATGGGGCTCCCATAGGAGCAACTACATCCCATGACTTTTCCGCACTCCTCCCTATTTTCCATCTCTAGCGGGCCCCCTTCTCCATGGCCTACTCTTATTTAAACACATTCTGGCCCACCTTTCTTCACAAATTCTTCTTCAAGAATCTCAGGCGATCCTAGCAGAAGCAGGCCAAAGTACAATGGGCAGCCTGGCTCACCTTCCAGTGGTGGTTGCGAGCACGCAGGGTCCCACTAGAGGACGTGTGGCCAAGTAGCCAGAGCCACGACAACAGAACATAACATTACTTACACAAACTGGACGTTACATTTTTCTGGCTTTTACAGAGATTCTGTACTTCAAAAGCACTATGGCGCAGATGTGCGAAACCATCGTTTGCGCCTTCCACAAAACATTATACACTATGTTTATGCATGGCGAGATGTAAATATGTGTATGGATTCTGTAGTAAGTGCGTTTCGTTTATTTGTAAACACTTCATTGAGAAAGCACATACAGAATTGCACTGAAATCGTAGCGCGAAGACAATTGAAAGATAATAATTGGTCTTCATTCATTCAAGAACTTGAATGAATGAAACTTTTATCGCTGTGCTCTTAGATTGAGGAATATATAGTGCTAGAAATTTAAAACCATCTAGTTTGTGGTCAGCTGTATGGGGGCCTCAAAATGACGAACAAACTACATTTAATTCTATAAATAGGAATCATGTTAGTTAATGTGTAAATGTGTTTCAATTAAATTGTCAGCGGTTAATTTCGACCTCAAATGATCTAACCAAATTGATAGTTGAACATAATATTGATATCTTTGCCTTTCAAGAGGTTTATCCGTATAGAGGTATAGTAAAGGGTTTCCCACTTGCTTCGAAAGTTGTTCAATCTGATCCTGATATTTCCGGTGTTAGTGGAAGCACCACAGCTAGGGTATGCGAGGCTTTAGCTGTCACTGATCCCTGCCTAAATCATTAAAATAGTGGGAATGTGTTCTAAGTTCTCGGCCTGCGCATGTATTGAGGTTGCTTTTGACGAGGTATTTTTCATTTGTGTTTATTTTCTGTGTTCGCAGTATCACCAGCAAATAGAACGGTTTCTGAATTATTTGGAGCATGCTTTCCATAAATTGGCTAGTAAACGAATCATAATCTGTATGGACGCTAATGCGTCTTCAACTTTATAGAATGCCCTGCAAACTGATGCCAAAGACGAATTGTTGGAGGAGTTTATTATCACCAAAAACCTTAGTCTTTGGAACACAGTTGGGCATCCCCCAACCTTCAACTCGGTCAATGGACAGTCTTTTGCAGAATTTACTGTTACAAATTCAACGTTTGGACAAAATATTAGGCGCTGGCAGGTCCGTCCTGTCTGGTCTGTTAGTGATGATTGTGCAATAACTTTTCGGGTTGTTATATATTTGGATCATTCTGCCGTGAGAGATTCTTTTGATTTTCTGCGCTACGGATGCTGATTGGTCGGAATTCCATGTCAGATTCCGGAATTTAGCTTCGAATGCCCAGGTGTAAAGAATTGGACGGTTGCCGACTTCATTACAGGCTGATGCTGTTCAGGAATTAATCAAAAATGTCTGATTCGTCGTTTAAGAAGAAACAGAAGAGGAAAAATCATGTACCTTTGTGGTCTGGAGAATTGACAAACTTAAGGAAAGACTTACGTATTGCAAGGAAAACTTCCAGCACTTTAAAAGGAGAAATTGTCCCAGAGATGAAGTCGAACGTCTGAATGATATCTATAGAACGGCAAGACGTTATTACTTTAACCAGATATATAGAAATAAAAAAATCTTCATGGGAACAATTAGCCAAACAAACGTGCAGATGAAGCCCGGCTTATAAGATTGCTTTTGATAAATGAAATCCAAGTGAAATTTTCTCTACCATAATGGTTAAAGACTGTGAGACTTTCATGGACTGAGTTCATAAATGTGATCCTGGACGAGATTATTTGTCAAGATGATACCTTTCTAGAACAGTTTAAGATGAAATTGGATCACATTACGTACGATGGTCTTGTGTAAGAAGACGAATTTTTCGATCAGGAAATTTGCAAGGCTGTTGCTTCTTTGAAGGACAATAAATGTCCGCGTCTGGACATTCTTGAGGTTGTAGTTATAAAAAGAGTTTGGTGTGTCGTTCCAAAATTAATTTTTAATCTGTTAAATTCCTGCTTGATTAAGAGTCTATTCCTCAACCCTTGAAAACATGCGAATCTCAAATCACATTACGTGATCTCAAATCACATTACGCCATTAAAATAAGTTTCTGGATAGATTTTCGGATTCTTTTGTTTTTGAGTTAAAGTTGATTTGAGTCTTAAGGACTCTTGTGTTTGAAGTTTTTAAGACTTCTGTTTAAAGTTGTGTGTAGTTTGGCGATTATTGCATTTTAATATGTCCGGCAAGAAGTCGAGCGCTGGCTCTCTTTCCAATAAAAAAGCTATTGAGATGGAAACAAGTAGTGCTTCGGATGATTCAGAGAGTGAAAGCTCTGAAGTGCAGATGGATGGAATGACCTTGGCTGAAGTGGAAGATTTAGTTCTTGAAGAAGTTAAGCAAGGGAAATCACAGGAGACAGCTCCTAAAGGGAAAAAGCAAGTTACCAAGAGTGGTGCTATAAGTAAGAAGGCAAGGAGTAATCAGACTGCAGAACAATCTAATGGTAGTGCTGTTGTGTGGTCACCAGAAAAGAAATTAGAAACGATGAACTCAATGAAGATTTTGTTGAGTTCCATGGCAAAAAGTCCTGAACAAGGGGCTGTTGTGTTAACTGGATTAGAGAAGGTAGTGAAGGCACGAGGGAGATTGAGGGCTCTCCTATTTCAAAGAGAAAATCGTGTTACTGTGAATGTGGCAACCAAGATTTTAGAAATATGGGATGAACTAGAAATGGCCATAGTAGAAGTTGAGATAGATCTACAAGTCAGTAAAGCTGAAAAGAAAGATATTCAGGAAGAACATAAAAAGGATTATGCTACTGTGGTTAAAGAAAAGTGTGTTGCAAAACCTAGAGTGGCAATTATTACTACTAAGAACAGTAAACACAAAAGTAGTGAAGATATCAAGAAAGATCTGATTGGTAAAGTAAGACCTGAATTACAAGATGTTAAAGTACGAAATTTAAGAGCAGTGCAGGATAAGAAGATCGTCCTTGAAGTACAATCTGAAAAGGATATTGATTTGATTAGTGATTGTCCAAAGTTTAAAGAACTAAAACTGTGTGTGGATAAGGTTAAGAAACGAAATCCAAAAGTCCTAATTTATGATGTGGAACAAGAAGTGAATAAAAATGAGTTGCAAGAACAATTGTGGATAAAGAATTTAAAAGATTATGGAATAAGCCAAGAAGTGTTCCAAGAAAGTTTTAATGTTATTTCAGTGAATAAAGCAAAGAACAAGAAACTGAATAATTGAATAGTGCAGGTAGCTGGTCCGGTGCATAAACAGTTGATAAGAACAGGAAGAGTGTTTGTGCATTGGTCTGACTGTCGGGTTCGTGACATTGTCACGGTGACCCAATATTATAGATGCATGGCCTTTGGTCATATTGCAAAATTTTGTAAAGGAAATGCATTTTGCGGTTATTGTTCTACCGAAGGACATTCTTATAAAGATTGTATGAACAAGGAAAATGCACCTTGTTGTATTAACTGCAAACGCAGAAAAGAAATAGGTGAACATAATGCTGTAGACCATAATTGTCCAGAATATAAAAAAGCAATGGTCTTGAGTCAGAAAAGAACTGACTATGATTAAAACCTGATGTGATGTGTCAGGGGTTGTGGGTCTGTATTGATGGTGCCGTGACTTTGTCACTGGCCTGGCAGGTATGCTTTAATGCGAGAGAGCTTAGCTTGGAAGGAGACTCAGTGTGAGACTATAGTTTAAATTAACTAATAAAGGAAAAGTTTAAAATTTTAACTTCCGTACGAGTAGAGGTCTTCCTCCTCGAGGAAGGGGCGGTAACTGTGGTCACACGGGATATTCACTTATCTCCGTGTGACCACAGGCTAAAGATCGATATAACCAGTCATTTAAACAACAGAAATGTTTAAGAAATAATTTTGGCCTGATAACTATTGCAGTGATGATAAATCACATAAAATATAATTGCAATAGTATAAAAGATTAAGACTTTTGCGCATATGGGCATTTTTGCCTAGGGGGCGCACTGAAGGTTCTGTTGCTTATATGATGTACTTGTTCGATAGCCACTGAAATCCCAGGAAACTAGGTAGCAGGACCTGCCAGAGTGCAAATTTAAACTAGTGGTTACGTGGTCTGCCTCCACGGGGCGAAGTGCGGGCAACGTTGGGCCTCAGCTGGGTCCAGCGGCTAAATGGCCAGAAGAACAACGGTACATAACACAACACACTCACATGATTCATACACTTTTAAATCCCTGGCCTTCCCAGTGAACTGGTACACTCACAATGAAAGCAACGTGGAGATGGGGGGAACCCCTGGTGCCGTTAGACACTTAACACACTTTGCACTTGTACTTGTTCGATAGTCTGCGCGGGTAGCACAGTGGTATCGTCACAATCCTCTCCACACCGGGTGGAAAAGGCCTGGGTTCAAATCCCGTCGATGACGCGAGGAACTTTAATGGGCTTTCTTCACTCCGTGGCTGAGTTAGTTGGTCTCAGGCGTAGATAGCAAGGTTTTTTCCCCAGTAACTTGGGTTTTTTCGTCCAGCAAAATAGGCAAATTTTGCTGGACGAAATACGCAATTTACAGACACAAAATACGGGTTAATGTATTTAATTACGGGCAACCCTAAAATAATAATTTTAATAATTTTGTACTTGTTCGATAGCCCTTCTCTCTGTACTAAGTAAACTCTTTGAACACCTCCTCAAAGATAGAATCGAAACTTGCTATAGGGCTGCCGGCATACAAACACAGAATCAATTCGGCTTTAGGAGGGGCTGCTCCACTCTCGATGCCCTGGTAAACATTACCAGAGCTGCTGAAACAACAAACATGTACTTGTAATCGCAATAGATTTTGCCGGGAAATTTGACACTCTGTGGTGGCCAAGCGTCCTCGGCAGACTCCGGAAGGCCAACATCCCGGCTAACCTATACCAATGCGTCAAAACATATTTTGGCAACAGAATGGTTGTCGTAGAAACTCCATATCGTTCTATTTCCAGACAGATCTTCAGAGGCTGCCCACAGGGCTCAGTCTTGGGACCGCTCTTCTGGAACATGGTTCTCGACGGTTCCCTAAACCTAGACCTAGGTCGTGTGGCAACTCAAGTATACACGGACGACCTGACCCTGGTACTGCGAGAGGACAGCAGAGCCAGGCTAGACACTTCTGCTACTCGTGCCATTGACACCTTACATAAGTGCACCGATGAAAACAATCTCCGCATATCCTCAACCAAGACCAGCTCAGTACTGTTAAAAGGTACCCTGGACATCAGCAGACCACTGCAAATCCGCATCCAAGGCACTACAATTAAGCTCACAAAGGAACTAAAATACCTCGGGGTTGTCCTAGATAATAACCTCTCATTCACCCCTCATCTGACCTACATACATAAAAAGATCAGAAGATACTCGGTTCTGCTGATGAGGGTCTCCCGCAAGGATTGGGGCCTCCGGAGGAGAGCCCTCAAGCTATTCTATAAAACTATATTCCTGCCTGCCATAACGTATGCCGCTGGCGTGTGGTACCGTAAGGCCACCACGGCCGTCAACAGAAGAAAACTGGACACCATGCAGCGGTATATATTACTTACAATAACAAGAGATTGCAATATTGTAAGCATGCACGCTCTCCAGGCCCTGACAGGGACTCTTACCCTAGACCTTGAAATAGTCTTCCCCGGCCTAACATATCAACTCTCCAAGGGACGGGAGGCTAACCATCTGAACTTCACCGTGGACCCTGAAACTGACCACAAAGTGGAACGCAAACATCTCCTCGCACATCTCAACCAGAGCTGGTAAATCCGCTGGAAGACTTCAACCAAAGGTGAAATCACTAAAAAATGTATTCCTGATATCCAACTGGTGTACCCAAACTATCCATCTTGGCTTTCTCCTGGACTTCTCGCCACCTACCTGTTGACCGGCCATGGCGCCATAAGAGAAAAACTCCATGGATTCGGATTGAGTGACGCCCCCCTATGCCACTGCGGTCTACGCGAGACATGGGGGCACTTTATGTACGACTGCCCACTGTACGAGGATCTCCGCATGGCTGTTGCTGTTGGATACAACAGCAACAACCACGAAATGAATAACCTATGACAGCAAACAATACAAACCAACAACTAACTGCCTTATAAAAAAAAAAAAAAAGATAAGAAACCATTTACACGAACCAGAGTTAACCCACGAAAAGTGCACAACCGATATGTGGACCTTACCCGGACGGGATGCAGCCTCATGAGAGACTTTCTACTCAGCTGAATTCCAACCAGCCCAATGAGACCGCAGAGGTTTCTGCATATGCCAGCCATAATGGCAATCGGTGCCGGCGCCCTTGCTGGACCTATCTTTCTTTCCCCCTCCCTCAGCGGTAGGGGAGGAGGCAGGAGACTGTCCCTCTTGCCTCCTCCCCTAATCGCCAACCCAGATTTCCTCCTGGTAGGGCATAGGCATGCCCCACTGACTAAGCAGGCACACGTGCCAATCAACTTATACTCCATAATTAGGTCATATCTCCCCGAGATAAGCATCATCGTGGAAGCACCTTATGGTAGTGAATCGTGTTGTCCACAGGGGCTCTGTTCTGGGGCCACTCCTGTGGAACATGGTTCTGGACTTTGCACCTCGGTGATGTGCGCTCCCAGGCTATGCTGATGATTTGGTCCTCACCATCAAAGTTTTCCTTCACCATCGAAGTCTGAACTTCAACTGCTTCAGCCCATCTTAGACGGATTTTCGTGAAGAATTCTGACTACTGAAGTGGGCCATATGGTAATTTCGGCTTTCCCCACAACCAAGGACCACCCAGATGGCGGCAGCTCTCAACATCAGACGTCTTCCTGCCCTCATTCACGAGAGAACACTCGTCTTTGCCATCAAAATGATGGTCGACATTATTCCAGTACCGGATTTCTGGGCTAACTGCGGATGGGGGATCTCGGTTCCAAGTCTTAGGGCTAATCCAATCCTACAGGCCATTCCAAACCGATTAAAGCTATTTGATCGGTTCCTACCCGTGCAAATGCTGCAATATACAGTCCTTGTACGGCGAAATCTACAAATTCGCACTCGACAAGCAACATAGGTAGTGAATACTCGGTCGACTTCCTTCCCAGGACCACGTGAGAGGATATTAGAACCTGCTCCCGGAGACCTATTCATCACTGCAATGATTCCATCACCCCATGTTCAAACCTTTCAGGAGTCATAATGGTTTTTTTATGTGTGTTTATTATGTTGTGTAATTTCTTTTATGTAAACCCCTGGCTTGTAGCTGTGAAAGGTTGCCGGGCTAACACCTACAATCTCAAAATCTGTTCTGGTCACCAATCTTAATACGCTTCCTTGGAGGTATCTCATCATCTCTAGGAACCTTCTTACCCTCTCTCAGCTTCTATCCGGAAAACTGAAGTCACCCGATATTTGGGATATCATCGCCAGACCGTCTGACAGGAGAAGATGCCAGTCCAACACCTCCCCATACAGATCAAAGCTGCGTAGCATGTCCTCCCTGGACAACATGTTTCCACACAACTCCTTCCAGATATTTAATAGATTAGCCATAGACGTTGAGAAACTTTGCAAGGACAGAACATACAGAGCTTCTATTCTTGCAGACATGTATTCCTTAGTCATGTTCTAGGTGGACTCTCTGTGATGCCGCACTATCCACGCTCCGATGTATCCGTATGCACTTTTATTTGTTGTAACTTTATGTTTTTGTATTTGTTGTAACTTTATGCTTTTGTATCTTCACCAGTGGCTGTTTAAGGCCGTATATTGTATCTGGCTCTGTATACAATGTATTTGTCTGTATTTTATGTATTATCTCTGTATGTAACTCATGTCCTCTAGCTGCATAGCTGTAAAGGGACATTTCTTCGGAAAATAAATTGATATTAATAATAATAATAATAATAACAATAATATAATCTCTACAGCAACTGTGATAGAATACACAAAGCCCTACGGGTAAGTTTTTTTGTATTGCAATACTATTACTTACTTGATGTGTTCCAGTGGAGGTCGAAGAGTCGAAAAGGAAGTTTCCCTTTTCGACTCTTCGACCTCCACTGGAACACATCAAGTAAGTAATAGTATTGCAATACAAAAAAAACTTACCCGTAGGGCTTTGGTATTCTATCACAGTTGCTGTAGAGATTATAAAGAATTAATTTAATTCATAATAAATAATACTAATTTAACTAACAACAATTAAGAAGAATAAGATAAACATAAGTCCAAAAAAAAAAAAAAACATTCAAAAAGAACCTTAGAATTTAGAATTAATTAAATAGCAAAGCTGCGATAGATGCAAACAGAAACAGGTAAGTAAAAAATGCATTACATCGAATGGGCCGTCAATCCACTCAAAGCCCCCGATGAAGTAGGGGATTGACGTCAATGTGATGTAATACAAAAATGTATAAAATGTATAAATTATATTATATAGTTATAAAATAGTATTGATAATTTGCCTATTGCTACAGTTTTTCATCAATAAGTGTTATGACAATTTCTTTAGCAATACGCAACAAGTTGCAAAATCCTAAATGTATAGGCCACGGGAAATTAAGATAACCGAGAATAGGCTAGCTTAAAGACCAGTAATGTATTAACTATAATATCTATAGGTAAAAAACACCGGCACGGATAATGTTTAATTAGCCATTATGGCGTAAAACAATGACATTAATGATGAACAAAGACGAATTAAACCACAATAGAATGATAATACAAAAGAATAATAATAGGTACTCTGTTCGTACCCATGCATTGCTAAAACAGCTACTGGGACAACAGAAAAAGCTAGAAAGAAATTAAATAAAACTACTATAATAGAATATTAAAAATAAAATGCGAATTGAACCATCATAATACAAAAGAATAATTATATATATATATAATTTTTTTTTTTTTTTTGCTTTGATATTAGGGCAGTAAGAGCTGGTTAACCAGAGCGTTCTGAGGTCGGATGCGGTACATGGGCTAATCATTACAGTGTACAAAGGCGGAGTTAAACTGACGTTCAGGTTCCGTCCTATATAAGATACCATACAGGTGTACATGTTTCTTGAATACTGGGCTATTGGCCAAACCGGAAATTCGTATATCCATTCATAATACCGACATAGAACAAATGTAACAGAGGCTCAAGCCCTTGCATCAACTCATATAATAGACGAATATATTTCTCCTGTTTGTACAAGTATACCCGGAGTGTCTGTTTCTCTCAGCCACTACAGCGGCCACAATTGGTATATAGCCAGCCATAATAAAAAAAGGAAAATAAATAAACAAGTCAATACATGGGCGACCCCACAATTGTCGAGTCAACCAAGGATGCTACTACAACTGGCGTACAGCCATAATTAAAAAAATAAACGGGCGACCACAAATCCTTCAATTCTCATTACAATTATTTCTTGGAAATTATTTTAGCTGATGCAGAAAAGTTGCATGTTTGCGTCTTTCGGCTTTAAAAATAATAACGCTAATGTCCACTGTGATATTATTACTTGTCAAAGATTGATAATCTTCGAGGTCCAATTTTTGTTCTTATTCTGCTTAAAATTTCTTTATTCCAATATAGCAAATTCTGTTGCCAATTCTATCATTTCTCCTTCTCTTCAAATATCTCAGAAAAGTTTGGAATTCTGCTTAAAATGTGACTTTTCCAAATCTATATTTTCTAGGACCGAAGTAAATTTTCTTGGTACTATTAAATTTAGTAACGCAAAATGGCTTCAGTTTTTAGCTGTACATTTCCAACTGATTGATATTGTTGTTGTTGTTATTTGGTTTTTAGGAGCATTAGCAACTAAGGCCATATTGCTTCGGGATATGCGGTGGTCATTCCCTGACCTTTTCGCATCTTCCGTATTTGGCGGTCACGGGCTCGAACCCGGTCTAATCAAGAAGCGTATGTTATGCACTGCTGTTACTTCCCATCTGGCTTCGGAGGCGCCTACTGATTGATACGATGAGCCGTTTGCTGTTAATAATGATTTGAGTTCAATTGCTCATTTTCTTACTAAACAATCATAACGACACTACTGTAAGGCTTGACCAATTCCTTATCAACGAGCCTTCAAATTACGAAATAAATGTTAATTATTTTGTTAGTTCAAAATGAGAAAATCTGAATGATACCGTTCCTATTTTCTGAGTTGTTCTATTAAGATTTGAGCAAATAATAGGAGAAGACGATTTAGAAATAGTTTAAAATTTTTGAGCAAATAATAGTCTTCTCCTATTATTTGCTCAAATCTTATCAATGGCATTGTTTTTTGTAGGGAAGCAACCCTCCTGCTTTCTCACCCCTAAACTGTGCTAAAGCACAGTTTAGGAATGGTGGGAATGGTGGGAAGTGTTTTTACTAAGATCTTTAATACATGAATTAGACGAAAAATGGAATGCTAGAAGATCAGTTTTATCCTTGGCTGAAGTGAGAACAGAACCATCTGATTTTGACAGAGGTGGGAGCACAGATGGGCAAAATTTGCGGCCAATACTTTTGGCAAAATTCCAGAATGCTCAGCTAGGATTAGGGCAAGAAACAAGTGTTCTACTATTAGCCTGTTCAAAATCTAATTTGGACTGATTAATAACTACACCTGAATTCATTACTAAATTACTGGAGGGATGAATCATCTACCAAATTTTAAGCGATTTTGAAATATTTTACCTTCAATCTAAGTTCTGGCGATATCTATATTGACTTGGTTTATTAATCAATGAACAAATTCAATGAAAGATTTCGAAAAGTTCAGGTGGTTACCCTAGATTTAAAAAAAAAATGAAAAGAAAGCTTGTTTTAAAGACATCACCATTAAAGAAAAACTATTCGGGTTTCTCTCTCTGTTTCTGTTAAAATGAACTGCTTAAGTCTCTCTCTCTCTCTCAAGACCTTGTCTTTCTTTTTCTTTTCCTACTTTAAATTATAGATGTACGTCTTAACAGAAATACCGCATTGTATATGTAGAAGTTAAGAGCGTATATCGGTCATGTTTTTTTAAATAAATTATATGCTTATAAGAAATTAAAGACATAAACAAGTTTTGTTATTTTATATAAATTACTATTGAAAGGAAGAAAACGAAGAATATGCAGACAATAAGATTAACATTTATTTTTTTATTTTTACATTCAAATATGCATAAAATTTCCCTCTTAAAATTCAAGTATAAATTGCATAATATTTATTGACCACAACCATAACCGTTTTGAGTAATCCTTTCTTCATAGAATCATCATTGATTGAACTCAGAATTCCAGTTATTATCTTGTTTCTATCTACCTGTGTGGATAGAAAAGTCTCTTTTATTATATTGTAATATAAAGTGCAGTTCTTCTTTAGGAAAAAAAAAGAGAGCTTCACAATCATATTTATGAAAGTAATTTAATCAAATAAACATCAGTAGAAATTAATTAACAGTTAAGCTTGGAAGAAAGGAAATCGGCGCCAAATAAATCACCATAAATTTTATAATTTAAATGAACTGACTGCTCGTGAATATTTTTAATTAAGTTAGTTTTATAGGTTGGGGAAATTTAAATACATTTGGCTACCTTTAATATGTATAGTAAATTATAATTATCCATTCTGTTATATCTGCTGTTTTTGTAATTCGGCGAATTCCTGTTATGGCGCAAGCTTCTGTACACCAATTTTCTCCACGATACTGCTCAAACTATATAAGCTGTTCTTTCAACTGTGCAGTCACTATTTTTCTAAAAATTATGTCAACATGTGCTTCGTTTAAATTTAAATATATATTTGAAGGAAGAGGTACAATTTGTTTGGTTTATTGTGTATAATGAATATTTTTGTCTTCTTTTCATATCAATCCCAAAGAGGAAGGATGAACCTGTAGTGCTTAGAGAACTTCTAGCCCATTTGCGATTCGATAGAACTTGTAGTTCATGGGCTGAAAGTGAGAAGATAGAAGATACTTAATAGCATTAGAATTGATTTCCTGTGAATTGCAGTTTTCAGTAAATATACCAAAAGGAAGGCTATTCCAGAGAACAGTAGCAGAGGGGATATACCAAGAAGAGAAAAAACTACTTCTCTCAGTTTCGGGTTGAATAGTGAATCAATGTTGGCTAGTTCAGGTACCTGTTCGGATTGGATTCGAAGATAGCAGTGGAATTATAGCTGCGAGTTGCGAAGACCTGGCTCATGGAAGAATCTACAGAAAAGGCAAGCTGCATACCTAAAGGTCGATGAGACAAGGAAAGGAGAGAGACAGTAAGAGAAGTTACAATAATTAACACTAATGTTCTCTTTCGGACAGAATATAGGAACTTGATAAAAGATTTGAGGCCACCACCCGAGATGATAACAATATTCCATAGGGAGGTTTGATATTTTAACAGAGATAGTTGTTTAAGAGATTAGCAATGGAGCAACAGACATTTTTTTCGAGAAATAAGTCAGTACGGAATTTTACAGAAATAAAAGTTATTATTAGCATTAGTGGTTTTAAGAGATAGTATTAGTATTATTATATAAGCTGATAGCTTCACCCATTATACCTTCCAAGAATTTATACAGTTCTTCTTCGAATTTATTCAAACCACTCATTCCACAACACAAGATGGAAGTTTGGTCCAACAACCAACAACTCGAACTTGCCTTCATGAACTGAAGGCAAACTTCTGCATAAATACCCTGCAACCATTCTTCTTCAATTTGAATTTATGCCGTCCCATATGTGTAGTCCTAGTAAGAAGAAGATTGTCATCAAAATTTAACTTACTCAAACCGTTGAAGGCCGTGAATACCTCAATCTGATCTCTTTTTGTGCAAACTGTAGTTTCCCGAAACTGCAGTTTGCACAGCAGAAGATTTTTTTAATAACAGTTCCGTTTGTATGTTTTTTTTCCTTCGTCAATCTAGTTGGTTTTCTCGGCATTTCAGAAGATCTACATCCTTCCTAACGTGAGGCGTCCAGACCTGTATACATTACTCAAAATGCTGCCTAGCCATGGCTTTATACCACAGCAAAGGGATACTCGCTTCATTATCCACGCTAGCAAAGTTTCTATATGTCATTAACAAAACCTCATGAACTGTCCTGGCCACCTGTCTGCACTGCTCGGAGAACTTCATATCTGACTGAACATCTACTACCGGTTATTTTTCATTTTCCACTATCTTGAGTGTAAAACCACACAGTTGGTATGTTAACGTGGGTTTACTGTTATCTATGTGCTTTACCTCAAATTCTCAATGTTAAATTTCATTTACAATTTTGAACCTTATCTATCTGCTTTTTCTGGAACATGTTGCAGCGGGATACTTTAGACATTAGACATCTGCAAACTTAGACATTAGGCCTGATATATCCTCATCAATATCATCAATAAATATTTAAAACAAGAATTGGCCCCGAACTTAAACCTGCGAGACTTCACTAAAAACATTAATCCGAAGAGCAGTGTCCATTGATAACCAATATCTGTCTTCTCCCACTGAAATATCCCTTTATCCAGAGCTGTAATTTGCCGTCATTATCACATTTCTCCAGTTTGTACAGCAGTCATTTATGTGCAAAATTATCAGTATGGTGTTAAAATATTTATTTCATCTAGTTCCTTGGTTACTGCATCTTAGAATGCAATCGCATAGGTCAGAAAAAACCGCCCCTTAACAAACCCATGTTTTGCCTGCCGTACATCTACATTCCTCTCTAGAAGATCCTGAATTACTCCTTAACCAGTGACTCCATTATGTTCCCCGGAAGAGATGTTAAGCTAACAAGCCTGTAATTACTCATGTCGCTTTTTGATATCTACTTATTTATTTTTATTTTTTTTGTTAGTTGTTGGCGCATCGGCTTCTGTGGCCATAATGCACCTCCCAAAGTTTTTGCATTATCTACTCTGATCCAAGCCCGAGGTGGGATCCGAACCCGCGACCTTTGGGTTGCCAGGCAAGCACTTTACCCACCCGGCTAGCTCGTTCGGCCGATATCCTCTTGTGAATTGGGGAAACAGACGTACAGCTAGAGTCTATAGGGGCCTCCAGTTTCCTTTCAGTTATTACAAAATTATTTGTCTTTCCGTTAGTGTTTGTTAAACTTATGACATACCATTCCCTAAAGAATTAATCATGTGTGAGTGTGAATGTAAATGCAAAATACCTATTTAATTTGTCAGCAAATTTAGCAAGGTCATGGACAGTCAACCCATTGCTATCCAGTGGACAAATGTGGTTGAACACCTTTCTTCTGCTGTTGATATAATCATAAAATTCTTTGCTGTTGTTGTCCATTGTCTTTGACAGAGACTTATCCCTTAGTATGCCTAACTTCCTTTTTTAACCTGATTACAGACTAAGTTATACATACCATTAGTATATAAAAAATCACCTGAATTTTTATATGCATCTCACGCATTTTTCCTAAACCTTCAACAGTATTCTTATTTTGTATGAAAAGACTAATAGCGTCATGATCATTTCCCTCAATGCTTCTCATTCCAACTTGCTCTTCAAGATGTCTAAAGTTTCTACTTCAAATTGCATCGCTTGCTCTGGCTCAAGGTGCCTACACTATGTTTCATTTACTGTCACTCTTCGACCCAAGAAGTTATTTCTTTCCTAAAGCTGACATCCAGTTCCTTGGGCTCATCATCGACCGTCGTACACAATACCATCCGAACGCTTCTGACAAAATTTTCTTCTGTAGAAAATATGTAAACGTTTACTTGAAGAGGATCATCCTAGAGAATTTATGCCAACATGTTAAAAAAAAAAACTCTGAACGTTGATTCTTGTCCAGCGAAAATTTTCCACTGGTACACTTTTGCCTTGCGATTGTCGATGTTCACATTTTCCATATGTCTGTGAAATTTTGTTGCTGAGAAGGAAACAAACTAAAGAATGCTGAAATAGTGTATTTTGTACGAAATGCCAATTTAAACGCTTTATAGTCTCTGCTCCATGCTCTGAGTACACCCATTGAACCCTAAAGAAATTTCCTTTACATTTGGTCCATCCTCGTTCACTTATTTAGGAATACCACTTATTTCACTTATTTATTTAGGAATACCAAAAAGAGCCAGAGAGGATTACACTGTTTGTATTAACCATAATTAATAACAGGTTAGTTTTACGTTCAAAAGGGTTGACATTAGAGATTACTTCAGGCAGAACGATTTCATTTTGGAATAAGCACAGAATTGATTAAACTACGATTATGATATATCGAGAAATGTTACTACGTTCGTGGGTAAGAAACGAAATAACGGGTGAAGGTCAATTCGAATATAATAGCGTCTGTGACGCTATTATATTATACTAAAATAGTCCTGAGATAGATACACTCCCATCTAACAGTTTGGTATCACTTTTCAATTTTCTTAATTTTAAAACTTTTCATTAAAATGATACCAACTTGTTTATCAATTTTTATTAAAATATTTTCTACTGTGTATAAAAATCAAAAACAAAACTTAAATACTATTTAAGAAATATTTAAGAAAATGTCTAGAATATTGGAGAATATTCCAAAGAGTTGTAAAAAAAACTGAATGTTTTAGAACATTAAAGATTCCTGATGTGGTAGAATATTGTAGGTGACTACTGATGTGGTAGAATATTGTAGGTGACTACTGATGTGGTAGAATATTGTAGGTGACTACTGATGTGGTAGAATATTGTAGGTGACTACTGATGTGTTAGAATGCATGAAATACGCCTGATACGTTAGAACATAGAGAAGATTCTTGACGTGGTAGTAAATTGTAACAAATTCCTTAATGTTGCCGTTGGGAAATTATTACAGAATATTCCAGAAAAGTGGGGATATTGTATAAATACAGTATTATAGAAGATTTTAGATCATTCTACAATATTTTACACTAATATAGATTGAGGAGTAAGAGCTCTAACTCATAAAATCGAACATCTATCATTCAGAAAGTGTTCGGTGTAAGTTTTGTGTTTCGTTTGTGTTTTGAAAAATAAGTGCTGTTTTGACTCTGCGTAAACAAAGTTAGCCCATGAGATGTACATGATTCTATTCAAGGAGATTGACAGTTTAAAGGGAAAAAACACGAGTAGGACGACTGCATGAAAACAGAAAAAGGAAAGACTGATTTCTAAAAGTAATTGACGATTTGCTGCACCTGAAATACGAGCTGAGTTAAATAGGAACAGACATAGTATCGTGTTTACATCCACAGTAAAACTTCGTTTTAAACAAGCAGGACTTCGTACTAGTGTAGCAGTCCGAAACCTTTATTATACCTTGAAAATCGAAAGCAGTAGATGGTCTGGGCTTACAGCAATCAAAATCATGGGAAGCACAGCTCTAGTTTATACAGACACTCTCTAGCAACTAAACTGTTGGAGGAAATATCCATCTGTTGTTGTGAAAATTAATAGCTTCAATAAATTCAAGGAAGAAGTAGACGAACAATTTGAGGAAATGGACAGGTAAAATAGGAAGTGTATATATATATATGAGTTAAGTTGATAGTGGTAAGAGTTTTTAAAGTACTTGGAAATATATATATATATATATATATATATTGTCTTATTCTGTGTAAAAGTGCTTTCTTGCATTATTTGCCTCTACTAATGCTGATGCTAAATTATGGTGTTGCATCCGAATCGCCCCACATCAGATCGCTTGGAAAATGTTAATTTTATACATACGTATAAAATTAATACGCGTTTAATCTCGATTAATTTTATACGTATGTATAAAATTAATCTCGCGATTAATTTTATACATACGTATAAAATTAATCGCGAGAATCTCACATCTGAAAATGGCAGTGATAAAATCTGGTGGAGGATATTTCGATGAAAAGTTAATATGGTTGATAATATTAATAATGTGAATATTTTTTCTGTCAATTTTTCAATGCTTAATAAAAAATAATTTTTTGTAGGTTTTTTTATATTAAATCTTATATTCTCATGGCTAATTTCAAAATAATAATAATAATAATAATAATAATAAAAAAATAAAATAAAAAAATAAAGACAATATTGTCGTACAATGTGATTCCAAAATTTTAGACAGGAGTGTTTATGTTAAGTCAAATATTTCATCTCCACGTGCAGACCAAAAAAGTTGCTGTCATAACGAAAACTTCATTTTATAAAATTTCTGATAACTGAAAGTGAAAGAGTGTAAAATCCAATTGTTTGGTTACTTAAAATAATTTTACTTACAGAACACAACCAAGAGCAATCCCCAGTTTGATTGGAACAACTATGTTGAGTAATCCTAATGCTTTCACTGTTAATTCGATATCTAAATTTATCGGTCCCTGAAATATTAAAAACATCGTTTATGAAATAAAAAAAACGATGTTTATAATTTTGGTTATTAAAAACTACAACAGCAAAATTGATTATGATCAACGAATCTAACTTTGAAATAAATACTAACCTGACAGTCTGGGGAAAGCTTCACTGTTATTAGAACAGTGCATTCTTGACATTTGTATTTAGTATTAATATCGACTGTGGCATCTAGTTCTTGACCATCTTGTGAAACGGTCACATCCAAATCTGTACCAAGAAGCTTCAATAAACCTTTAAGCAATTCTAAAAGGATAAAAAGAATATAGATGAGTGTAAATAAATCAATAAATATATACATGTATGTATACCGGGTGGTTATAAAATAAGTTTGCCTATTCAGGAGACCCTAGGGTCAAAACGGTTAGAGTTAGCGATGTGAAAATCGGTGGGTATGTCATTTAGGGTATGGGGAAGCGATTTGTACAAGAAAAAAAAAAAAAAAAAAAACATTAGTTCACATTTGCGCCACCAGGGAAAACTGCTGCACATATGTAAAAATTGTCATTTACTTCAAGACACGCTGCTTACGCAAATGACACCCTGTTAGATAAAAGAAGAAAGGCCAAAGCCACAGTCAATAACTATTATTGCTCTTACAGAAAAGGAAATTGCTCTTTTAGTAAAACTGTTCTACCAGAATAATAGCGACGCTAATGCAGCACTATGTCAATATCGGAAACTTAAAGGTCTGCGAAAAAACCTTTGACATGTCAGTCGGGTTTTGAAAACTAATAAAGAAATTTGAAGCGTCCGACTGGGGAGTTCGGTGTAATTCCAGGCAGGAGACGACCACATATCGGAACGGAGGTAGTAGATGAAGTGGCGGTTGCAATGGTCAGAATGCGAAATACTACCAGTCAGTAGTGGACTACCAGAGTTGTGTCAAGTGACTTGAACCTTCCCTAGTCTATTGTACGTAAAGTGTTTCGAATAATTTTACGCTGGTTCCCGTACAAGATTCACGTAGTACAAGAAATAAAGTCTTGTGATCAGCAGCAACGAATAGACTTTGCTCTACGATTTCTGGCTGGAATGGAACTTAACGATACATGGGTTCGAATGATCTTGTGTTCTGATGAGGCACATTTCACTTTTCATGGGGCTGTAAATGCACAAAACTGCCGAATATGGGGGGAACTTCTCGTCCATCTGCTGTGAATGAAAGACCACTACAAAGTCCATACGTTACAGTATAGTGTGCATTCACAGCAGAATTTATAATCGGTTGGATCATTTTTCTTTGAAGAGTCTACACCTCATGGCCCCGTAAGGTGTACGGCAACTAGTGCACGGTACTGCGCTCTTCTAAGAGATAACATTATTCCCGCTTTGCAAGAAAGGCAATGCTCGAAAACCGTAGTGTTCGTGAAGATGATGCCCCCCCCCACGTTAGTCGACAAGTGAAGGAACTGCTCCATTCAACATTCGGAAATGATCGCATCATTTCTAGAGGATTACTTGGCAGGATTACAGCTGACAGTGCTAAATCAACCTCACCACTTGCCAACCTTTTGCAACACCCTCTGGGAGGCTACGATCGATGTATCCCTAGCTACTAGGAACTTGGCGGGATTTGTGACTGACTGGAAGGTGGAGGAAGCATGGACTACCTCAGACCACCGTGCAATCACCTTTAAAATAGTCAGACAACTGACAACAGTAACACGAACAAACCAACAGAAAAACAGATATGCAGTTGCCAAAGCAAACTGGATGTCATTCAAAAACCTGCTCATCACAGCCATAGAAAGCAACCCAGCCAGTATAAACCCACAAAAAAAAACCCAAAACCTGGTGCTGTTCCTTGGTGGACCCCAGAAATAGCCGTGCTTCGACGCCAGATGCAAAAAGCTAGGAAAGATTTCCAGAGAGCCCGTAGGACTTGGCCTGCACATGAAGTGGAGGCTTTAAGACAGCGCTATCGAGAAGTCAGAAATCACTATACGGACGCGATACAGAAAAGCAAGAAGCGTTCCTGGGAGCGTCTAGTATCCACGACAGGAAGAACTGACCCCTGGGGTGTAGTTTACAAGGTGACTACAAACAAACTGCCCAGGGGTGGAGGTGATCAGCACCACCAGGACCTCGCAAGGAGACTATACAACCACTTGGGAGCAATCAATGGGTAATATACTCGACACAATTTTCACGGAACCCGCGACCCTAACTCTGCAAGAACAACATAAGATCTGCGAAGAAAATGAAAAATATATCACCCCTGCGCTAGAGCCCCCCTTCACCCATGACGAACTCGGCGCGGCTGCTACCAGGATCAAAAACCGCAAATGCCCGGGACTTGATATGATCGAACCGGAGATACTGAAAAGAATAGTAGAAATTGCTCCGCAAATCCTACTCACCCTCTACAACAGATGTTTGGAAACAGGGAAATTCCCTGCAGCATGGAAAACTGCAAACACCAAGCTAATTCTGAAAAATCCTACTAAGAACCCAGAATGTCCATCATCATACAGACCCATCGCTCTGCTCTCAGTAGTCAGTAAATTATACGAGAGGCTACTCCACATGCGGATACAGAACCACTACGAAAGGGCAGGCCTGGCAGCTAAAAATCAGTTTGGCTTTAAGCCAGGATCCTCTACGGTGGATGCCCTTGGAGATCTGCTTCGGAAAGCACAAGAGTGAAGGAAAAAATATCTATTGGTCATTTCAGTCGATTTTGCCGGGGCGTTCGACTCACTTTGGTGGCCGAGCGTCCTGAACAGACTGAGAGAAGCTGCAGTACCAATCAACTTATACAAAGCAATGGAAGACTACCTTTCAGGCAGAAGAGTGGAAATAAATACAAATTATCAAAAAATCACAAGAAACATACATAGGGGATGTCCACAGGGGTCTGTCTTGGGTCCTCTCATTTGGAACATGGTCTTGGACGATTTCCTGTGCCAGGACTTGGGGCTGGCTGAGGCCCAGGCCTTTGCGGACGATCTCATTGTTACTATTGAGGCAGATTCCAGAGTCCAACTGGAAAACATCGGCAATCAGGCAATGCAGAAATTACAATACTGGGCCACAAAAAACCAGCTAAAAATTGCACCGACGAAAACAATATCCATCTTGCTGAAAGGAACTCTTCAGGTACAGCGTCCGCCCCAAATAAAAATAAATGGCCTGACCATCAAACTCACCAAGCAAATGAAGTACTTAGGAGTTATCTTAGATAATAACCTATCCTTCATACCTCACCTGAAAAAAAATAAGAATGAAAATAAGAAGATACTCAGCCCTAGTGGCTAGGATTACGAGGAAGGATTGGGGACTGAAAAAACGAACCCTAATGCTATATTATAAGTCAACCTTCATCCCAGCAATAATCTACGCAGCTGCAGTATGGTACACCAAAACATCACTGGTAACCAACAAGAAAATCCTGGATATGACACATAGGACCATCCTATTGACAACCACACGAGCTTGCCGCACGGTAAGCACACCTGCACTGCAGGTGCTTGCTGGCGCGCTACCCCTGGATTTAGAAGCTGTGAAAGCAGGACTGCTCTACTTGCACTCAAAGGGAGTGGCGGCCGCAAATCATCAGGACTTCACAATCAACCCAGCAAGCAGTCAAAAAACCGAAAGAGCCCGACTACAGACCTACCTCCTTCAGGAGTGGCAGCAAAGATGGACAGAGACGACAAACGGCGAGATCACTCGGAAATTCTTTCCAGAACTGAACAAAATATACCCAAGGCAACCGGGTTGGTTCTTCCCGGGCTTGCACCTGACCTCGTTACTCACAGGACATGGACCCTTCAACCAGAAACTGTTCAGCTTCTACCTCGTCGATGACCCAAATTGCACGTGCGGGGAGGTCGAAAGATGGGACCACCTGCTTTACGACTGCCCACAATACGAAGACCTCAGATGCACCCTCTCCACGAAAATCCATTACCTCCCCAAAGGGGGCCGCCGTCTAGTGTGGACGCACGTTCTCCGCGCTCCTGGATCTTGTTCACTAATATGTGGTAACAGTGTCTACTAGTTTTTGAAAAGTTTACTCCTTAGTATAACTACTACAGTGGATCTCAGGGTGAGAAACTTTTGATTATTTAACGGGAACTTTGCAGATTATTTGCGTTTTTTATCTATATCCTTTGTTGCCAGACCGTACTGGTCACCATGCGGCTGACAGCAGGGCTATAGAGAGGCACCAATTATACTGTGGTTGCCACGCAAATACCCTGCACTAGACTTGGGAGGAATGTGTAGCACTCCCCTCCGGCGCAGGGATTAGTGAATTATCTACCCCTTCAGCTGTGACCTTGATTGGGGACGGCAATTCCACATGTGAAACCTTGAACTGTGATAACGTCCAATATCTTCAAACTATGTTAGGGAACAATTTTCGGTGAAATCATGATTTCAGTGACCCCCCCCCCCCGCTGCAATAGACTTACCATGGACAGCTTTTACTTTCGTTCCTGCTTGTATAGTAAAAAAACAGACTTTACCATAAGCTTCTGCGGCTGCGAAAACGCTAGAAGAAAGTAGCACAGGTTCTCCAAGGCTATCTTACGGCTGTGCGTCCCCCCCCTCACGTTACAGTGGGGGATAGCCCAAATCGACATCCGTGCACTATCTGGCTTCAAATTTAGCCACAAACCTGTGGTTGGCACCAAACTTCGTCATTCCTCAACCTCTATCAAACTGTGCAGCAATAATCTGTTATCCGAATATTCCCGATAAACCGATATTTCCAACTAATCTGAGAATATGGATACACCCAGTACAAATCCCACTGAATTGATTTGTTCATCGAGCGCTCAACAAACCACTGATAATACAAAAAGTGACCAACCTGACATTGAAATCACGGATAATTTTGAGGATGTCCGGCTGACACCGGTATTCAAAAAGAAACATAGAAAACGGGTAGTTCCCCAATCGGACAGGGAAACCCGCTCGCAAAGTGAGCCTCAAGAGCCCCAGGGATCCCAGGGCCCCATACAAGACAACCGCGAAAAGACGACAAAACAGCAAGAGTCGACTAACATCGACCCAACTCTTCCAGAGGGCACCGTTAATGAGCAGGTATTGGCCCTGCGAGTTGAACTAGAAAATAAACTAAAAGAGTCTTCCAGCCGCATTACCTCAACCCTTCGGGGCGAGATTGTTGGTATCTGGGCAAAGCTTGAAACCATCCTGCGCAACGTTCACCTTGCTTCTGAGAGGAATGAGGCCAAACTCGAGGCATACCTCGAATGTAGGGGCACACAAATGCTACAGCGCGCCCCAACTTTTGCTGATGCGCTGAGGAACACAAAGCCAAATACGAGAACGGACCCGCCACCAAAAAGAAAGACATTACTACCAACACCACACCTGGTAGTTCTCAAGCCGGCCACAGCCAATGCACCAAAAACAAGCGAGGAGATTAAGAAGACTGTAATCGCTTCCCTTACTGATGACCTGAGAAACACTAAAATAAAATCCATTCGAAAGACCCGAAATACTGGCATCATCATAGAAACTGACTCGAAGGACGACGCTGATATGATATTAACAAATGCTAAGATACCTACCCTGGGACTTCTAGCTGAGCCCCCAAGGAAAAAGGCACCCTCAATAGTAATTTATGACATCGACAAGGGCCTGGACCCCAACAACATACGAGATGAATTGTACAGGCGCAACCTCCAACATGCACTCCCAAAAGAGAACCCAGCTAACCTAATAAAGCCAAAGTACCAAACAAAGTCTAGAAGTGGCACTTCCTTCAACTGGGTTGTAGAACTGGCACCAACAGCCTGGCACATACTGACCCACCACAATCGAGTGTACATAAATTGGGGCTCTCACCGCTACAAGGAGCATGTAGCTGTCCCAAAATGCTTCAGATGCTGTCGTTTCGGTCACACGACCCACACGTGCACCCAGACAGAACAGACCTGTGGTCACTGTGCCGATAAAGGCCACAGCTATGAAACCTGCCCGAACAAGGCCAATGAACCAATCTGTGCTAACTGTAAAAGCCAGAAACTACCTCATGCCCACTCACTTCGGGATAATAAATGCCCTGTCTACATCAAGGCCAAGAGCACGCTCCAACAACGAATAAATTATGGGGACACTGCATAAACAGTACAACAGCAACAAGATAAAATTCCTGCAAATAAACGCGCAGCGGGCAAAGGCCGTTGTGGCACAACTCCGACAGAAGGCAGATGAGGAAAACATCGATATTCTCTTAATACAAGAACCCTACACTCATTCAAACAAAATAAGGGGATACCCTTTGTCCTACAAAATTGTCCAGGCTCCTGGTGTGACACCCTGGGCGGCGATCGCTGTGAGGAATCCTCACTTGACTGTGATGCAGATATCTCATCTCTGTTCTCCATGGGCCGCCTGTGCCCACATCATCTCCTCTCTGGGCGACTTCTATGCCGTTTCTCTGTACTGCAGGCCGGGAGAGGACATTCTACCTGCAGTCCAGTACCTACAACATGTCTTAACAGAACTGGCGGGTGCAAAGATTGTCATTTGTGCTGACGTAAATTGCCGCTCTGCCCTCTGGCACAGTGAGACCCCAGGGCGTAGAAGTGCTGCAAATGGACAGCGGTTGGAGGAGTTCCTGGCCAATAGTGGTCTGGAAGTCATAAATAGGCCCAACAGCCTGCCGACGTTTTCCAGCTCACTTTGGGAATCTACGATTGACGTGACTCTCTCCACTAGGTCCTTTGCTAGATTTCTGTCAGATTGGACCGTACGGGAGGGCTGGTCCACCTCAGACCATCGGGCCATAACTTTCAACATGTACAGATCGATTACTCAGTCCACAATTATCAGACAGAAGCAACACAGATACGCTTTGAACAAAGCTGACTGGAACCTGTTTAAAGAAACACTCATCAATGGGATATTGCACTTACAAACCGAGAATGTGCAAGTTCAGCATCCAGACTCCCATCAGCGCAAGGTCACGGACATAATTACGAACGCTGCAAACACAGCAATAAAACGGAAAAATCCCATCCCTGGAGCAGTCCCCTGGTGGTCAGGAGAGCTTCAGGCCCTCAGACGTGAAGTAAACCAAAAGAGGCGTGCATTCCAACGAGCCAGGCGATCCTGGCCCCCTGCAGAAATTGAATACCTCCGGCAGGAGTACAGAGAAACTCGAAACGCCTACAACGCGATGATCAGGCAGCGTAAAAGACTGTCCTGGGAGCACCTGGTATCAACAGTTGGTAACTCTGACCCCTGGGGTGTCGTGTTCAAGGTAACAACAAACAAACTGCCAAGGGGAGAAGTTATTCGCTCCACAATCACCCCACAAGGCCACATGACCTCCACCTGGCAGCATTCAATTTCAAACATACTTGATTACTCTTTCAAACAGCCACCAGATGACAACTCACCAGAACAACAGCAGCTTTGCCTCGACAATAACAACTATAACTCAACACTCGTGGAAGAGCCTTTCAACGTCGAGGATCTCTCTATGGCCATTGGGAGACTGAGAAATAACAAGTCACCAGGCCTGGACATGCTCGAGCCCGAAATAATTAAAAAAGTTGCTGAATTCGCTCCAGAAACCCTGCTAAACCTCTTCAACCATTGCCTGCTAAAGGGATGGTTCCCAACTGATTGGAAAACTGCGTCCATTCGGCTCATACTCAAAAATCCAACTAAACCGTATGATCGCCCTGACTCGTACAGGCCTATTGCTCTCCTTCCTGTGCTGAGTAAGATTTTTGAGCAGCTCCTTAGACGGAGACTGGAAAACCATTACAATACTGCACAGCTACCAGCACGAAATCAATTTGGATTCAAACCGGGCATGTCTACGGTCGATGCGCTGGAGGCTATTACAAATGCTGCCAGGAACTGCACCCAGAAGTACCTCCTTGTCATCTCGATCGACTTTGCTGGGGCGTTCGACACCTTATGGTGGCCTAGCGTCCTCGGACGGCTGAGACGCGCTGAGCTCCCAGGAAATCTCTACAACTGCATTGCCAACTATCTCAGTGACAGGAGCATTGTGGTTCAGGCTCCCTTCTCCAGCGTGGAACGTCGTGTCCACCGAGGTTGCCCTCAGGGCTCTGTCCTGGGCCCCCTTTTCTGGAACTCTGTACTCGACGAGCTTCTCAGTACTGACTTAGGCGATGTCCAGACCTTGGCATATGCTGATGATCTCTCCCTGATCCTGGCAGGGGACTCCAGGGCTCAGCTTGAAGTATCTGCCAACAGAGCTCTTACCACCCTTCAAGCGTGGGTCCGGAAAAACCATCTGACCATCTCATCCACAAAAACTCAATCCATTCTCCTGAAGGGCTATCTTGATCCGCAGAGGCCGCCTCAAATCAAGATACATGGCACAACCATCAAGCTTGTTACTCAGCTGAAACTCCTTGGCATTATCATCGACAGCAAACTAACATTTCTCCCACATCTCAACTATCTACAAAAGAAAATTAGAAATTACATTGCACTAGTTGCCAGGGTTACCCGCCGAGATTGGGGGCTCAAAAAACGCACTCTAGCCTTACTGTATAAAGCCATATTCATACCAGCTATCACCTACGGTTCTGGCATATGGTTCACCAAAGCCTCCACTGTGGTAGGACGAAGAAAGCTGAACATCATTCAACGGCCAATTCTCCTTACGATAACCAGAGCATGTTGCACCTCCAGCACGCACGCCCTACAAGTCCTCGCCGGTGTACTGCCCCTAGACCTTGAGGTGGCCCATGTGGGGATGATGTATCAACTCAGCAGAGGAAAGTCTACCACCTTTATTGATTTTACCACGGATCCTGCTAACACCTATTCCAGCGAAAAAAGCAGACTCCTAACCTACTTACAACAGACCTGGCAAGCCAGATGGTCTGAATCCACCAAAGGGGCCATCACCCGCAAATTTATACCAGACATATGCAAAGTATATCCCAAATCACCATCCTGGTTCTCCCCAGGCCTTCTAACCACGTACCTCCTAACAGGGCATGGTGCCTTTCGCAGTAAACTGAACCTTCTTGGACTTTCCGACAGCCCCCTTTGCACCTGTGGTGCCCAGGAAACCTGGGATCACTTGATGCATGACTGCCTACTATATGATGGCCTCAGATCTTCTCTCATCACACAAATTCATTTCATCCCGAGAGATCAGGAGCAACATCTCCTGGAAGACCACCATACCTATACAGCCTTTTCGAACTTTGCTCAGGGCCTCTTCACGAGGCGGAAAACCCTACCACAACCACAGAATCAGACCCAACCAGACAATGAAACGGCCTAAACAGCCATGTGTTAAGACCACTACTTGCTTCAGCACACTGCAATCCCCGTGAAGACTTTCAACCTGCACAATAATTGTGCCTTTACAATGTAGTCTCAACATCACCTTCATCTACCATGACTGCCGCTCCGGCTTCGCCTCCCACCAAGTTGACTCACCACTGAAATGACTCTACTATCTGGACGGGACTTCTTTGTCCCAGGATTGACACTACTCGGATTTGATCCTCTCTGATTGACTCTACCAAATACATCTTCATGCAGCTCACTACTGAAATGACTTCACCACCCGGCCGGGACCTGTCTGTCCCAGGACTGCACTACTCGAATCTTACCTTCTCGGAGTGGACTCTGCCAACTATGACTTCACGCAGCATTGCTGCCAATGCCACGTGGCGATCCTGAACCCGTGCTCCCTTGCGCGGCCCTGTTTCTCCCCTGTCCTGGCGGGGAGGAGGTGAAGGTCCCCTTGTCTCCTCCCCGCCACCCCCCCCTTTCCTTCTGGTGTGGCATGGGCCTGCCTCACTGATTTTGGGGTCATCTACTCTATCGACCCTATACTTCTGTCTCTCACCCCCCAGCCTTTAGTCTCCCCTCCCCCCTCTAGTTTTCCAACTAGCGTTCATCCCATGTCAAAATTATCCTAGCCCTACACCCAAAATTCTTAATTCCACACTGTATAACTTAAAACTCCTTGGCCTGACCCAACCTCTAGCGCACCCCCCATTTTTTTTTTTTTTTTTTTTTTTTTTGGTCCTAGCCACTGAAATCCCAGGAAATTAGGTGGCAGGACCTGCCAGAGTACTTATTTAAAAATACTGGTGTACCTGGCTTGCCTCCACGGGGCTAAGTGTGGGCAACGTTGGGCCTCAGTAGGGGTCCAGCGGCTAAATAGCCAGATGAACAACGGTACACGACACTACATCCAACAATATCCATACACTTTTAAATCTCTGGCCTTTACAGTGTTCTGTAACACGCGACAATGTAGACTATACGGAGATGGGGGTAACCCCTGGTGCCGTTAGACCCTAAACACACTTTACACTTTACACTTTACACTTTACCTCCCCAAAGGACTTGAACATCACTTCATTGACACGGAAGCGGAGTACCGAGCGCTCTCCCAGTATGCACAGGACCTCTTCACAAGGAGAAGGGTGTTAATTGCTATACATCGAGACTGATAGTACAGTAACATAAATCGCATAAGACAGAGACAATTCCTGGAAAAGAAAACTGTGGAAGAAAAGAAAATGAATGGAAAAGAAAGGAATAAAGCAAATAAGGAAAAAAGAAGAAAAGAGAATCAACGGAGGAAAAAAAAAAAAAAAGGGGGGACAGGGATTGCCTCATGAGTGTCCCAATCTGAATCAAGTGGACAAGAATAGAGACAACAAACTGCAGCCTAGCTCCCAAATCCTCACGGCAGCCTGAAGAGGGCACCCTAGCCCCTTTCACCTTTAAACCCTACTCCCCCGGGGAGACGATTCTCTCGTCGCCCCCCCCTCATTTCCACTCTGGTGGGGCATGGGCATGCCACACTGAAACTTGGGGCTATCTTCCCTATTGGCTCCATATTTCTGTCTTTATCCCCCCAGTCTTCAGCCTTCCCCCCTCTCTATCTTCACGCTAGCGAAGTCCCACACACCTAAATTTAAATACATCCGAAATATCTTCACCCACGTTCTGGCCCAACTCAAGCGACGTCAACCCCACGATTGACGTTTGTATGTGTATGCACGTTGTGTGTACATATGTGCATGTGTGTATATATGTACTTGTATGCACACATATAGGCACCCAACTCAAGTGACGTCAACCCCACGATTAACGTTGGCACATGTATGCACGTTGTGTGTGCATATATGTGCTTGTATACATGCATATATGCATGCAATATAAATACAATATTTTTTTTTCATTATCATTTTATTTATTTATTTTTTTATTATTATTTTATTTCTTTATTTATTTATTTTATTTTATTTATTTTTTTATTTTATTTTATTTATTTTTTTATTTATTTATTTTATTTATTTTTTTATTTATTTATTTTATTTATTTTTTTTTTTAGGTCCTAGCCACTGAAATCTCAGGAAATTAGGTGGCAGGACCTGCCAGAGTAACTTAAGTCTACTGGGTTCCTGGTCTGCCTCCACGGGGATAAGGTGGGGCAACGTTGGGCCTCAGCAGGGGTCCAGCGGCTAAACGATCAGATGAACAACGGTACACGGCACTACACATATACAATATCCATACACTTTTAAATCTCTGGCATTTCCAGTGAACTGGTACACCCACAATGAAAACTACGCGGAGATGGGGGAAACCCCTGGTGCCGTCTGACACTAAATACACTTTATACCTTACACCTTACACCTTACCCTGCCTCCTCCATACTTCGCCTGGTGTGGCTCATCCCCACTGACCTCTTTGGGGATGCCTGCTCTATCGTCCCCATCGTTTACCTGTTTCCCCCCAAGTCTCCAGCGGGTCCCAATATGGGCCTAATGGCTAAATGGACAGAACATAACACTACATAACAAACTACTCCCCACACTTTAAATCTCTGGCTTCCACAGAGTTCTGTATCACTTACAAAGAATACAACGCGGAGATGGGGTGAACCCCCGGTGCCGTCAGACAACTAATACACTTTAAACTAGTTCTTTACATTGAGGCAGATGCACTGGTTTGTCACAGTTCTGAAACCGTTCTTACCTTTCACCCTCCTAAAACCTTATTTAAAAAATAAATAAAATATCTTATTTTACAAAAATAGCTGAATCAGTAATTTCTGTGTATATACATTCAAGGTCTGAAGAAGAAAAAAAAAAAAACACAGAATAAGTAATCATTCTTTATCTCATTAGAGGAACCACAAGACATGAAACTTGTTTTTGGGGGAAACGTTTTGATACTCAAGATGCTCAGTGTAGGGAGGAGGTAGAAGTTGTGGTAATTGTTGCAAAAAATAGGAAATTTGTTAGAGTAAAAATTCAGAATATTGTCCCGTGGTTATGATATGTATTGTCTCAGATGGCAGTAAGTACATAGTAGCATAGTGTTTTGGAAAGGCGCCACCGGTGGTTTCCCACATCTACCCCATAGTACTCCTTTGTGATGTATACAGAACCTCTGCAAAAGTGTAATGGATTGTATATGAAAAGCTGTGTTTGGTTCCGTTGTTAAGTTCTGGACAATTGACAGGAAGGCCCCTAGTGAGACTCCATATTGCCCACCACCACCACCACCAATGAAAGACGAGCCAGGATGTTCACAGTATGGCGGCAAGTACAGTGAGAATGGTTTGTGGAGCATATTGTGGTACGTATATGTGGTACTTATTGAGGAGACTTACTGTAGGTTAAGAGTATCTACAAGAGAGCTATAAAGCGGAATGTACGCGACATAAGAGGGTTAATGAAGAATTAAGTTGGAATACCTCCACATCGCTAGTAATAATCGAAAGGTAGAAAAGACAACAGACAGTGATCAAGATGAAGTTAAGGTAATGAAGAGCTTGGTCGAGCCAGGTACATATCTACCCATCCTGAGGCCTAACCTTGCATAGCTCAGTATAAGTATAAATGCTAGAATGATTCGAATTTACGCATTCCTAAATGAAATTTATATTATGAAAAGTTTAGATTGTGAAGTAATAAATGAAAATACAGTATATGTTCAGATGTTACATAACTCTAAACACACACAAACTAAAGCTACGTGTATGTTTGATGGCCGCATTCACAGATACAAATTGTGAGGACGTTGCGGTAAGAATTTGGAAGCATGTTATTGAGTTAGGCAAATTACACGAGAAGTGGTTGGAATTAATACTATTGGGAGCAAAACAGATAGAGAAATACCGATGACAGCAGAGACGTCAGTTATTGCAGGACGAGAAGTTATGGCCCTTCGTATTGTAGAGTTTAGTTTAGTTTAGTACGTACAAAGTTACCAATTAAAGTAATTGGTATTCCCAAAAATTAGACCTAATGAACATTCCATTGTAAATTAGATTTAATTTTAGATATAAGTTCAGTTATACGCGAATACTACTATGCTTCATGACTAGTGTGAAATTACTAATGAATATGGTAAAATCCGATATAATAAACATTTTTTAAAGATTATATAATAGTGTCTAGGAAGAACTTCGTGATGAATATGCTAAGATTAATCGGGAACAAGAGAGTCTTAATGTTTGCCATCAATGTACTGTAATATTTGTACTGTACATATGGTACTGTAAAAGCCGGTTGACTTTGGTAAATATCCGAAACATTCCACATAAATTGTTGATTCAATTTCTTATTTTTAAACAAGAAACTGGGGGATAATTCTGTAATCTTCCTACGCTCTTGTTTTAAAATTGAAAAAAAAGCAGAAAAATCCGGAAATTATTATCGTTCCCCTGTTCGTACTATTACTAGTAAACTTTCGGGGTAAGCAAATACATCCTTCCTGCCCTTGTTTAAAAATTATAAAAGCGATAATCGGATAGTGTTTTGAGGCAAACAAAAATAATTTCTGCTTCATTAACTTTTCGATTTTTAAAAGTACATGAAAAGGAATTTAACTCCTGTCTTCTCAAAGTTGTCTGGGTAATATATGCACTATATTCCGAACCTCTAATTCGTCATTCAAATTGGGAAAGCCTTTTGCCAACGCGAAATTTAAGATTTTTTTATTATTATCGAAATCAGTTTATTGAACCGATAATTTTAGGCTACGCCCTGCATACAGTCAATTCTTCACGCACCCACTCAAGTACTCAGACTCACATACTCATGTGCACACACGCACACATTGTCTTTGAGATGAAATATTCGATGCATTTTGTAGACAACTTAGTTTGGCTTTTCGCAACGTTCAAAAATCAGCATGTTTTCATTTAAATACGAATAATTAAATTTATAAATCTATTACGCTTTTAATTGTTAAAATTCTACACAAAGTCTGTCTAAATGGTTTTTCATGCTTAAAAATTACGAGAATCGTGGACATACTACGAAAGGTTCTATGAATCAGATTTGAGTATTGCGCTTTAAATTTAAAATAAAACTTTACAAATCTTTTACCTTGGCAAGGATGGTACTACAATCAATACTGCATTTCCTAAGACGATTTCTGCTGGATTTTTTATTACTTAGCTGCTGTTTTTTCATCTGAAGTTGCTGTCCTATGAGCCTAAAACAGGCTAGATCTCTGCGAGTATGCTTATACGAGTATTCATCAACTGTTCACAGTTCAATAAATGTTCAGAGTTCTGTTATCCTTCGAGAGAGAGAGATTCGGAATTCCCAATTTAAGCTCTCAAAAATCGAAATGAATTAACGTGAAGAGAGGATTCTACTGAATAAGTTATGTCTGAAAATTAATAATTCAAAAACAAATGGAATAATGTAATTACGGATTTCAGAAAAGGTGAGAGGCTTTGAGGAAATTATGAGAAATGCTAAATCGAAGAACTTATGAAGGTATCATTTTTAATGTAACTAACTCTGTTCTTTCGTATGCCTAATATTACAATTACCCAAGTTCACTGTAATTAAATGTTTTTCAAGATAGGTCGGTAACATTCAAACATTACTTCTTTCGACATTAGACATCGAAGAAATACAATGAATATATGAGAGGTTGGCCCTTATTTAGGAAAAAAACACAGCGGCTTTCTTCGTACCAGCCATTCCTTTGCATTTAAAAACGACTGAATATTGGCGTTATCGGTGAGAAAAATTTTCTTTCTTTACGCAAGATTGTCAATTTGAATTACAGAAATACATTGCTATGCACTGCTGCATTTTCGTAATGACATCATGCATAAGGGAAACATGGGAGCTACTTCATGAGTTTTAGAACGAAACCCAATCCATGAAAGATTTCCGACTGCGTTAGAAGTAAATAATGTTTTTCATGGTATTTATGAAGTATTTTTAAATAATTTCTAAAACTGAAACTCATTATCAGTATTCACTTTTTTTGCAGTTAGGAATTTTACCTGACTTAACGCAGATGTCGATCGTGGTTCCTGGTTTTACTTTGCACTGAGTTAGGTTTCCACAGCCTTCAATGAAAACGCATGCGCTCAAATCGAAAAGCTCGTCTACAGGATCAACCGCCAAATCGAGACCTAATGTCAAGAAGCCGAACAGAAATATGTATTAAATGCTATTATATTCAAAATTTCCATTATAGAGTGTTAATGAATAATGTGGATAAACTATTTCAAAAAGTATCGATGGTAAAAGAGAGTTGAAATACTTACATGTCGCTGAGTCCACAGATCGGACGGAAGCGAGCAGTATTAGAATCGCCGTACATATAATCGACTTCATGGTTGCTGTTAATGATCGTGGTGAATCTTCTTTTTGAAGTCGTCGTCAAGAGTGCTCTTCTCCCACAAGCTGATCCGACTTTTATACATAAAAGGAGGTGACGTTCAGCAGATCAAACAGTACTCGAAAGTTTCGATGACGCATTACTCCGCCTCAGTCATGCTCAGTGCAACACAAACATGGGTGGTTCTTAATATTTCGTCAAATTCGAATGTAAACTGATAACCAATGATGTTCTTACTTCAATATTTTAATGATTAAGTGACGTAAAGCAGCTGTCAATCATATGTAGCCCAGCCTTCAATATTAAAATTCGATTTTGTGTTGATATTCGCTGAGCGTTCTCTTGCGAAAACCGTTGTATTCTCATCCTGTTACTAAGCTGATTTTATAAAATGGCTATGCGAAATGACACTACCAAAATAGGTCGTGAAGACAATATTTCGAACAGATTTTCTCTTTTACTATTACCATTACTGTATATTCGTTAAATAATGTAAGGAAAAGGGATATTTCTGCATCTGTAGAAGTTAATAATAAAGAATTCTATCATTTGTACCTTTCTATTTTTTCGATTGCTAAAAAGTACTTATTTAAATCCGCTTGAATTATCGGGCCGAACTATTAGACGCAGCCACTCTGATAAACTATTAATTCCAATGATCAAACAAGCACTCTGCCAGAAAATAAACTTAGTGAGATCCAACCATCCGTTACCCTCAAATTTTGTATTTGTGCTCTTGATTTTTCTCTCTTTTACCAGTCAAAATAAACCACCCGCGATTATTTTACTGATTCCCTTCAGTGTTAGATTTATCTCTGTCAGCCCCCCCCCCCCCCACTGAGATGTTCATTTGCAAAGCTTAGCAGTTCAGACTCTGTAAGCCGTTATCCATATGAAGAACGGCTTAAAAAATGAGAAAAAAGACTTATATGTCTGTTTTTCTGCCAGTGTCGCCTCAGAATTGAAAAAATATTCTAAATGCCGTCTCACCATCGCCTTAGGTAGAGGGACAATGGCTCCGTTTCCCTATTTGTGATCGTACTCTGTATCATAGAGAAGACAAAATATGTTTTATTAGCGTATATATATACTGCTTGGAACGACTGACCGAATCGTAATTCCTAACTTTCTTCAAAATCGTTTATTGATGGTCTAGGTGAATCACCTCCTATCATTCCAGTACACTCTATTCAATGTCTTCTGCGGTCTTCGGCCCAATGGATGTCAGCAGGTCTTTGTACAATCTTGATGCTAGGAAAGCTCCATATCCTGATGGCATTTTGCCACTTCTTCTCAAAACAAATGCTTCTGAACTTACTTTTGTTCAGTGTCGCATGTGCTTTGAGTTTTGCTTGGAAATTTGATGAAAAATCCCTCCGATCCAATTATCGTCCAATTGCACTTACATTTACTCTTCCTAAAGAAATAGAGAAATCGATGAACCGTCAACTCTAAACTCTCTAGAAATCTTCCATCTGATCAGCGATCGTCGGTATGAATTCCGTCAGTGTTGATTCACTGGTGATATACTGACTTATGTTACCAATCTGTGGCCAAATTCAGTGGAAAAGTTTGGTGAAACTCAAGCAGCTGCTTTTGACATTTCAAAGGCTTTTTGATCTTATAGTTTTCAACAATTTATTTTGTACTTTGGTATCCACTCATTCCTAGTGATGGTAGATGACTCTCTGTCCTCAAACTTCTCCACTAATTTCTTCTGAAATTAAAATCTGCCTTCACCTTAAACTACTGTAACACCTTTCTTCATCTTCCAACGCGTAAGCACTATCTGCCGATGGCTCCTATACTGTATTTTATGCCGAGTGATGCAGTTCAATTCGTGAGTAATGATGAGGTTGAGAATATTCTATAACATGTTAAAAATGATAATCATCTAGTTTATTTAAAGATTTTGTTCCACACGATGAGTTACCCTCCTTGTTGTCAATTTTGGGCAGATTGAAGTCATGCATTAGAAGATATTCACGCTTACTTGACCATTTCATCTGTAAGTAAAGACTCTCGTTATACTCTTCACAATCTCCTGGACTTCTGGCCTGAACGTGAAAAGAGGTTTTGCTCAGTCAGAAACTGACTCAGCGAAACCTATTTTTCTCTTTCAGGCTGCTTTTGATAAGAAATTCGTTTTTTGCTTTTAATTAGAATTTTTTTTTCCTGATTTTGTTAAGAAGTTTGTTTTTAGCCAAAGCAAGTAAGGCAATGCATTGTTTCTGTAAATTGTATGTATTGCTGGATTGCATCTATTATTGGATGAAAACCCCTAGTTTCAGGCGGTAGAATTGTGCAAATTTTGTTGAACCAGAAAAATTCACAAAAGGTGGGGAAAAAAGAGACAATTTGTCTGGGCCTGACTGGAGTCGGGATCAGGCTCTATCCACACACACTGTGGAAGGATAAGAATTGTAACTTCCGTATTATCCATGAAGGTAATACGCAGATAGTCAATTGAGTTATACTTATGCCAAGAAGAGTTTTCTTAGTAAAAGTCTTCTCTAGAAACTTTGTTGAAAGTTGCCATGACTGAAGCAGGTCATTTTTATAAGAAATAAAATAGATTAGAATTTTGAGTGATTCATGCTTCATAAAAGTTAGTTTTGATAAGAAATATGTTTTTAGGCAAAGCAACTGATGCGATGAACATCGATGAAATTTTTCTGTAAATCCACTTAAAGGCTAAAACGCTTCATTAAGGTCTCTTTGGAAATACCTCGTTTCCGGACGATGGAATTTTCAGAACTTAAATCTTTATTGGTGAGAGTATCCCTTTTGTGTCCTTGACTAATATTGCTGGTCCTCTCTGCATCCGCTCCAACAGAGCAGTTAATAAATATATTTATTTAAGGTTTAAGTTAAGAGTGTCCTTAAGGTGTTACTGAAATTTTCTCAGATGTGACAAGTTGGGTGTACTACTAGGAGTCTAAAACGCTGTTGGAACTGATATTCAGGGGACACTTCATTCATGTAGACAGAATTTCGGCGAAGTTCGGTCGTTCCGTGACAACCAAATCCTCTGTTTCCACCTTCACGTTGGTGGACCTGTAGTAAACCAGGGTAAAACCTCCATGTGCAATTCCTGAAATACACCATCTGATACACTGGAGGTGACAACCAAACTGCGAATTAACTTAAGTACGAGACGAGAGGTGGTGTGGAAACCACTGAGAATGGTCCTCGCTGTGTTACTAGGCAATACTAGATGGTATATGACCCTCATCAACCCGTGCAATACCACAACATTGCTTATTGGAGACTTGAAGTAGTGTATCCCATGTTTAGTCTCCAGAGGAAAGCTTCGGCAACCGCATCTCTTCCATCATGCGGTTTGATTGTTGTCTTTATAGGTTATGATGTGCATCATGGCAAGATCTAATCTTCCTTACATTTGGACAATGCAGCTCTAAAACGGCGTACGCAAACCAGCTGCTAGATAGTCCACCCGACCGAACCTATTGGTTCTTTTGGCGGTTTCCGGATTAGCTAGTGTATAATCTCGTTGCCTCTACTCTGCCAGTCGCGAATGGAGGGATTCCGAGTAGTGTGTGAGGGACGATTTCAAGATATCAAGAAGCTCTTGCCATGTCGAAAAAGTTCATTGTTTCATATATCCGTCCACACCATTCCTTATTACTGAGAACACCTAGAATATTCGAACCAATTGAAAAAAAAAACTTATCTGCGAAAAAATCTACTCCTCCCAAATACCCTTGTTCATTTCACTTATATACGTCGTCTCAGGTGCAATCTTAATGATATTCATTTCCGCTTAGTCTGACAAACGCCAAGTACTTTTCTGACAGAATCCCAGTTATCGGTTTCTTAATAAAACTATTAAACCCAAATTTTGCTCACCTCTCCTCCCAACTTTGTTAAAACCCGATGGGTCTATTGCAATCTCAACTAAAGACAAAGCTGAACTGCTATCTTCCTATTTTCCTTCTAAGTAGTGTATTAATGATCTTAGTAAACTGCCTCCTACCGTTCCCAGCACACTCCAATCCATGCCTCCTGTGGTCTTCCGTCAAAATGTTGTAGGAGAGTTTTGAATAGTCTTGACTCCAACAAAGCGCCAGGTCCTGATGGTATTTCACCACTTGGTCTCAAAACCTATGCTCCTGAGATTAAAACTGTTCTGTGTCACCTTTCTACACTTTCTTATTCCATCAGTGCTTTCCATTCTGCTTGGATATTTGGTCATATTCAGCAAGTTCCTTAAAAGGGTGACAAATTCTTCTTTACATCCACTTATTTTCGCATTTCTCTTACTTCTACTCTTTCTAAAGTAGTTAACAAACTATCACCACAAACTCTTAAACTATCTAGAAACCTTCTGTCTGATCAATGATCGCCAGTGTGGATTCCGGCATTATCGATCCACTAATGATATTCTTCCTGATGTTATCCTTCTATGGACAAATTCAATAGAAAAGTTCAGTGAAACTCAAGCAGTTGCTCTTGACATTTAAAATGCTTTTGATCGTGTTTGGCATAAAGGTCTTCTTTAAAAGATTCCATCTTATGGTTTGCCAACTGCTTTTTGTAATTGGCTATCCAGTTTTCTCTGTGATCGCTGACTGAAGGTGATGGTAGATAGTTCTCGGTCTTCTAACTTCTCCCTTAATTCTAGTTTATCACAATTCACAAAGAAAGGTTCATTTCTTTCTCACATTCTTTTCCACTCGCAATAATAATGTTCTTTATTTCCTAAATCATATGCATTCGTGATTATTCCGTACACAGATAACCAGAGGAATCTAACAATGTCTATACAAATGACCATATACAGAATTACCAAATACAGATGTATTACAAGGTTAAGCTAAAAAATAAAGCAAAAAATAAGATAAAAAGAAAAGCAAGTGACAGCTATTACAAAAGAGAATTGATATGAATAAAAACCCAAAAGACTACAAATTGAGTACCGCATAAAATGATGTCTGCATACTAGAACCGGTAGTTACACAGGCCCTTTGCATACAGAAAGATAGGCCAAGATATCTCGATATGACATGGCTTTCTTCTATTGACCAGAAATATTCCCCTGCTTGACCACAGTCTCCAACTCAACTGCACAAAAAAGGTTCAGTCCTAATTGAAGAAATATAGAGGGAATTAGCGGAACGAAATTGTGAAAATCAAATCAGAGCATGCATTGTCCTGTAGAAAAAAATATCTAGAATAATAGTTACAGAATCCGTCCAGTTAGTGGACTCTGAACCATTGCATACAATCGATCCCTACGCGCCTTGTGTAAATAATTTATTTCTTACAATTTTATAAAGTAGCCCCCACGGTTGTTCATTACCAGAGGTGTGCACAAATTCTCTCTTAGCTTTTAAATTATTTAAAAATATTTATTAGAGTCCCGGGAAAGTTATTTCATCTACCCATGACTATTGTGTCTATAAATTGCGTGTGTTGTCTGGTCGATTTTCCTGCTTTGCTGGACGAAAAGCCCCAGATTCCGAAGAAAAAAACCTTGCTGTTTACATCTGAGACCGACCAACTCAGCCACGGAATGAAAATGTCCATAAAAGTTCCTCGTGTCATTCGAACCCGGGCTTTTTCCACCCCGTGTGGGAAGGATGTGACGACACTAATGTGCTACCCGCGCAGACCTCTCTCCAAAAAGGCATCATCTCCAACGCATAAGCTTGCATCACGAGGCGTTCCCGATGCAGGCGATGATGTAGTGCTTCCGATATTCGAACGGAGCACTTGAAACAGCCCCGAGGACACGGAAGGAGTTGCATTGGTAGGAGTGATAGAAGGTGCCTCTTCCTCCGAGATATCCGCCGGTTTTGATTTACTTCCTCCCTAGATGCATATGTTATGCCTTGTTGCATTTAGTTATTTTAAATAGTATTATATAAACCTTTTGGCATCTCTCATATTGTGTGATTACCTTCACAACTGGTCGACATGTCTGCAATACCAGTGTATCTGCCCACCCACCGATGATAGGCCAATAGCTTTGAAACGGTGCCGTCTGGGTGGTGGTGCCCACCGAAATTAAAGAACAATAGTCTTCTCTATTAGTGAAGCGTTACTTATTCGAAGTAGTGCAATACTATGGCAACTCGTTGTGAAGGATGTGCATAATATGAGATCCAGAGGAAATTATGCCTCCCACACTACTATCGTAGTTTTTTTCTTAAGAGTTATCTTTAGTGTATCCACACCGATATTATACAGATATAATTTCTTTTACGTAAACCCCTGGCTTGTATTCGTGAAGGGGGTTGTATACAGCAATGTGCCTTTTGCATACAATAAAGAGTTCTTCTACTAGAACAGAATATAAACAGCAAGAATTGGGTAGTTTAAAGTTAGCCACTGGGCAACTATGAAATATTTGTATTCGTATGTGAATTTTATGTAACCCTACGTTTTTCTGTCTTGCTGGATGGAAAATGCGATATTTTTACAAGAAACAGTCAGTAGTTTTCAGACCAAACTAATTCGGCCTTGGAATAAAAAAAGTTAACCAAGGTTTTGGTGCTTTCCATACGGACAGAAAGTATTTCTTTGAACTTTGGCTTCATGCACTCATCGTACGGATGCCCAGATGCTTGCCATTGTCATATTCCCAGTATTTTAGAGTTTTAACACTGTACAAAACTCAACTGTAGTGCCGCAAGTAATCACTAGACCTCAGATTACAAACTCCTTACTTTCAGAACATAACGCGTCAGAAACATAGGAATACTGTATTGATATTTTATACGCGCGAGTTTCTAAACTGACTATTTCCTGTTTTCCACTAACAAAGTGTACCGAACAGGAAATTCAAAATTCAACATATTCTAGATTATGCTGCAGAACGTATTGCCAATATGTTTTTGGGAAAGTTTCATGCTCTAATAATCATTGTTAAATATTCATATCCAAAACGAGAAAGAATGCTAACGAAGGGATTTCCGTAGCAATCCATTTCAGGTATTGCAATCCATTCTGACATTTGGGGATAACAATCAGTCACACGGAACGCCGTTCAGCAATGGTTCTTCGATCAGCCATCCCCTTAATTCTCTTGTATTTTGACACGAGATATATAATTATATATTATTTGAAGCAAATCAATTACTTTGCTTATTGGAGGCTTGAAGTGGTGAAACCCATGTTTAGTCTCGAGAGCATAGTTTCCGGCATCCCCCTCCCCCCATACTTCTCCTTCAACCCATGCACGGTACTAAGTACTATAGGTTTTGATACATTTCGTGTTTGGGGTTTTCATAAAAAAAAAAAAAAAAAAAAAAATTAAAATCATGAGGTGACTGGAAAGATGGTCTTGTGGTATGGATAAACGGTGGCCACTTTGGTTAAAATAAATTATCTTTAATTAACGTAAAAGATAATTTTCTTTTACGTTCTTTTTATGTAATTATTATTATTATTAAATCCATTTAGTTTAATAATTTAATAAATCAGTTTAGTTTAATAATTTAATAAATCCGTTTAGTTTAATAATTTAGTTTAATAATTGTAATTCTTACATTTTTGTACACCCTAAAAGGGTGTACAGAAATGCAAGAGTTTCAATTATTTACAATATTTTCGCAAGTGCGTATATTTACAATATTATTTGCAAAATGCAATTATTGAAAAGATAATAGTTGAAGTAAGCTCTGCGCTTCAGAGAGGCTCTACACCCTGGACTGCTTGCACGCCTCCCTGCGGTACTCCTCTCGTTATAGTGCACACCTATTGGAAGGATTTATGGCTGATGATGAGTTATCTTTGTATAAGGATGAGGTGAATGATTTTGAACAGGCCTCCTGTAATACCGAAGTACTTTTCTAAAATGTAGATGAGAGTGGGAATCGATAGCGTATCATAAGCAGATGAAATATCAAGTAAGATGAGGTCCAGCTGAGATTTACTGTTGAGAGCAGTTTGAATTTTAAATAGGGTGTCCAGTAGAATTTATTGAATTTATACATATTTTGGGATCATAGTATGAAGATGTTTAGGACTAAGAGAGAAGCATTGGTCGATCAGTGCTGATAAGATAGTTTTCTCACACACTTTTAACAGACAGCAGCCTACTGAGACCGGTCTAGAGTGATTCCAAATTGTCGGGATTGATGCAGAATTCAATATGCGATTAAAGATTGCTAGAAACGACTCCACAATGAAGGCATTACACACTTTAACTATGAATAGAGGGAAGCCGTCAGAACCAATTGTAGATTTATTGGGAAGTCTATCGATGGTATTTATAAGGTGCTGTTTTGTTAGAGTTAGATTTGAAAGGGGCTGTCTGGAGTGCATGACGAAATCGCTTAGGTTTGGGTTTTTTTGGGTCTGATGGCACCTAGTTGAAAGTCAAAGGTACCCATTCCTGAAATACATTCTCATCCATATGGAAATCCTTGTTGCATTTGGATGTAATACGTTTGGAATGGTTTATTCTGTTGAACACCAGCTGCCGGATTTCTTTTCGTTTACATTTGTGTTATTCACACTGTGACCAAGTTAATCGACCGAGGATGCAGTTTCAGTCTCCCCCCCCCCTCTCCTCTCACAATATCTAATCAACCTTAATGTGTTGGAAAAAGATTCGTGCTGGCTCGCGGTTCAAAAGTTATTGAAGAACACATGGTTAGATATATACACAGTATTACTATGCCACATTGATTTCTAAATAGGAACATCTAGAGTAATGTCAGAACAGCATGTTACCCAGGTTAGCTTGGAAAAAGATTTAATCGAATCAGTTTCGTCTTTTGGTATTTTTTGGGTTCGTGTGATAGCCAGGATTACAGTTATTGAAACGAGAGAATAAACAACCACTAAACGTATGGCTGTTGTTGTTGGATTTTAGGAGCACTGGCCACTAAGGCCATTTTTTCTCCATATATATTGTCTGTAAATTGCATGTGTTCTGAGGCCGATTTTCTGTTTTCTGGACGAAAAACTCTGGTTTCCGAGAGAAAAATGTGCTACACACGCCCGAGACCGACTAACTCAGCCACGTTGTAAAAAAGACCGTTCAAAATTCCTTCTGTTATCGACTAGATGCGAACTCAGGTCCTATCCTCCCAGTGAGGGGAAGATCGTGATCCTAACAACTGTGCTACCCGCAAGGGCCTGAACGTATTCAATTTAGACTCTATTAGTGATAAATATCTTTAATTAATATTAATCAAAAACATTAAATTTCGGACAGGTGCAGTACTTTCCTTTCACGTGTTTAGACGAATATAACCTAACATAAAACCCTACACAAACAATTGATTGGTTATTGTAGAGTTTCAGGCGCATCAGAACCTTTACCATATATTGCGCCTTATATAATATGTCTATAAATTGTGAGGGTACTGTGGTCGATTTGTTTTTTTTTTATGGAATAAAACTAGTTTCCAGAAATAAGAAGCATGCTACCCTCAACTGAAATCGATTATATCAGCGACGTTGTGAAAAAGACCCATAAAAGTTCTTCGCGTCATTAAAAGGATTCGAACTCAGCTCCTACCCACCCGATGTGGAAAAGACGATGATTACACCAATTGTGCTACTCATGGCTTGTTAAAACAACTTCAAACATGTTGGCCATCCAAGACCAGGCACTCAACAACAGAAACTACAGAAAATACATCGCCAAGGAGAGAAGCTGGAGTGTCAAATAACACATATTGACGATGCCACCTGGCCTCAGAACGACGATCCAACTCATCACTGCGGAATGCAAGGTGATCACCCAGACTGAGTACACTCAGAGACACGACCAGGTAGACAGGATAATACATTATAAGCTAGCAAAGAAATACCAGTTGATCAAAGAGTGTATACCATGCTACAAGAATGAACTCCAGGTAATACTAGAGACCTCAACCCACAAGCTGTACTGGGACCGCGCCATAAAAACGGACAAGACAATCCCACAAAAGAAGGAAAGGCTACCTATCTGATTGACGTAGCAGTGCCGAACACTGGCCAGCTCCAGAAAACCGATGAGGAAAAGATCAGACAGGAGATCAAAGAGATGTGGCATATTCAACAAGTAACAACCATCCCGATCATCCTGTCAGCCAGTGGTATGGCCAAAACCTTACACAACAGCCTAGCAGCAATAAGTCTACCAAATAACACCTACAAGGAACTCCTCCAGAAAGTCGCAATCCTGAACACCTGCAGGATAGTCAGAGAGTTCCTCGGTAAACAGTAACACCATATGTAACAACCACCCAGTGTACTTGGTAGCAGTACCCGTCACGGGGTGGAGCCTCTCAATCAGGGAGAAATAATAATAATAAATAGTAGTATTAGTAGTATTCGCAGTTGAAGTAGTATCTTTTTGTTCCTGTTTTCATGAGCTAACCCCTTGGACAGAAGCAAGTTAGTAGAGGATATTTACATTCTAAGTTTAAGGAAGGGATATGTGGGTTATATATTCATCCTGGGTTTTGTGGCGCAGCATGAAGTTGTTCTAGGGTACTTGGCCCATCAGCAATTTAGGCTGTATTGCTCAGTATATATTGTCTACAAATTGAGTGCGTTCTAGGGTGTCTTTGTTATGTTTGCTGAGCGAAGCACCCGAGTTTCTGAGAGAGAAAAAAAAGAACATGCTGCTTTTCCTTGAGACCCAATAACTCACTCAGGTTGTGAAAAAAACCCCACAAAAATTCCTCGCGAGGAATAGAACTCAGTTCTTTTCCACCTTGTAATTAAAGAAGAAGGTAATTCCACAAACTGTGCTATCCACGAGGGCAAGAAATCTATATGCACGACCAGAAAGATACAATATTTCCATTTTTTTTTTTTTCATAAATGTTATTCCAGTTTGTCGGATATCGAAGTATCACAAACCCAGTTTGACGTCTAATTTTTTCTAAAGTGTACTGTACCATAATACTCACTGTTGCATTTTAAAGACGGGAATATGAACGATTTAATTACAGTATTAGCTTTAATAACAATATCTATGAATTAATACAAATTTTAAGAAAGAGCCACTAAAGTAAAAAATAAAATGCCATTGTTTGAGTCTCGACAGATCGTCGCGGTCTGTCATTCGAGAACGGCAAACTTTTGCATATTTACATCAGTTTCATGTTTCTGTAATTTGCAAAACTTAAGCCTTTCTTTGTAAAAGCAACCCTTTGTTCCATTCACTAATCTTGTTGCCCTTCTCTGTGCCCGTTCCAACAGCTCTACATCCTTCTTAAAATTAGGCCTCCAGACCTGTATACAGTACTCAAGGTGTGGCCTGACCATTGCCTTATACAAGGGGTTAATCACCTCCTTATCCCTGCTAGAAAAATTTCTGTATATCATTGACAAGACGCCATGAGCTACTCTTGCAGCCCATCTGCACTGCTCAGAAAACTTCATATCCGACTGCACATTTACCCTCCCCCAGGTCCTTTTCACTCTCTACTACTGTTAGTGTAGTACAATATAGTTAATACGTTACTGTAGGGTTATTGCTTCCCGTGTGCAGCATTTTACATTTGTCAATGTTAAACTTCATTTTCCACCTCTCATCTCTTCTGCTAAACTTTTCTAGATCCTGTTGCAGCAGCGTACTGTCATTAGTGTCATTAACAACCCTGCCGAACTTCGTATCGTCTGCAAACTTGGACATTAAGCCTGATATACCATCATCAATATCATTAATAAATACAAAAAACAACAATGTACCCAACGCTGAACCGTGAAGCACTCCACTGATAACATTAGTTCACGAAGAGCAGTGTCCATTGATTACCACTCTCTGTCTTCTCCCACTCAACCATCCCTTTATCCATAGCAGCAATTTGCATCCAATGCCAAACTGCTCCAATCTGTGCAGGAGTCTTCCATGTGCAACGGTATAAAAAGCCTTTCTAAAGTCCAAATATATAATATCAAAATTATTCCCTGCATCCAGTTCCTTTGTGCCCACATCATAGTATCCAATAAAGTTGGCCAAACAAGACTTCCCCTTAAAAAAAACCATGCTGTGTCCGAGCTATAACTGAAGTCGTGACTAGATGATCATGCAGTGCTTCTTTAACCAGGGCCTCCATTAATTTCCCTGGAACAGAAGTTAAACTAACAGGTCTATAAATACCCTTGTCTGCCTTTGACACTCCTTTGTGAATTGGGGTCACATTTGCACAACTCCAGTCCATGGGTACCTTCCCTGATTCCAAGGAAGTTCTCATAGTTATGGCTAAGGGTTTGCTTACTTCCTTTGCTGCCTCCTTTAATATAACTGGACAGATCCCATCCACCACAGGTGCCTTCCTTATGTTTATCATCAGAAATTTCTCCTTCACTTTGTTCCCAGTTATTACAAAATCATCTAGCTCACTGCCAGAGTTTAATTCACCCCTGACATTCCCTCTATGAATAACTCCTCTTGTGTGAATGTAGATTAAAAATACTCATTTAGTTTTTTAGCTACCTCAGCAAGATCATCAACAATTGAATCATCGATATCAAGTGGACCCATCTGATTCAACCACTTCCTTGTAGCGTTTACATAAGTAAAGAACTCTTTGCTGTTTTTCCCTTTGGCCCATCTTTGTCAGTTATGCATCTGTATCATGGCAGCCAGTGCTATGTTGCCATTTTTGAATAAAGTCCCTCTGTACTGTTTTGTTTCCGTTGTTGTGTCGGTGTTGTTTCCTTCATCATTTTTGTACCTCACGAGGTTCCTTTGGTATGCTTTTCCCATATCCAGGCCACTCCTATGAAAAGCTACAGGTGAACACCTGACTGGTCCTTAAGTTGTACACACGAGTGTATCTTCCAATATTAATTTTTTGAATGCTTCCAATTTTGAATTTGCTGTTGGCAACATCATCAATTGGTCCCACCGTAAAGCATTTAAATACGGTCTCAGACCTTCATAGTCGCCTTTCTGAAAGCAAACACTCTTTCCTTTAACCCTGATGGTAGTTACCTCTTTGAGTAAATCCCACTTCAGCACATTGCGATCACTGCCAGCAAGTGGTTCCTTTTTCTGCAGATTCTTAAAGCATGAAGAATCTGCTGATAATCATCAAGTGTATTACTCCCTCTAGTTGCCTCTCGAACATGCTGCTGTAGAAAACAATCATCCTATAAATCCTCCACAAAACCGTTGCTAGTGCTCGAGTGGCTAACCCACAAATTTCAGTCAATATCTGGGAAATTAAAATCCCCCATTATAAGACTCTCTGATTTACTGGCCCACTCTATTTCTCTGTGTACATGTTCACTGTACTCATCAGAGTCATTAGGCCTATAACACATTCCTACTCTCAATTTTCCTTTCCCAGTGCTTATTTCACACCAAACTGAATCAACATTGCACTGTCCACCCATGTCAACAGGATGCACTTCCTTGGAATTTCTGTTTCTTAACTAATAGCATAACCCCTCCTCCCTTCCTATCTTGTCTGTCCTACCTGTACACATTGTACTCCCCAAATTGCAGTTCTGCATTCCTTATTTCTGTGTGACACCACGTCTCTGATTTCCCAACAACATCCGCCTTTGATGTTCTGAGCAATACCTCAAATTCATCAAATTTATTTAATAAACTCCTAGCATTGGTTACACGCAAGTATACATGCACCTGTTCCTATTCTTAGTTACCCTAACACAACCCATGTGTTTACTTGTACCGCAATGACTCCCAGCATCTCTGAAATACCCTGCATCTTGTTTTCCAGGCTGCTGCTTATTCCAATAGAAGCAGTGCAAGAATCACTTTCACCTCTGCCAGTGGCTACTGTTAATCTATTAGTCCTTGTATCCCCCCCCAAGCTTGCAGTTTTCCGACCCACCTAACACTGTCTCGATAGCATCAGCAAACATTCTTGCACCCTTTCTATTTAAGTGTATCCCATCCCTGTAGAAGCAGTCTCTCCTGTTAACAAGTACAGACCAGGCTGAAAAAATTCTACCCCTTGAGCCGTGCACAGTCTTTCCAGGGCCGAATTTATCGACAAGGCTCTCATCATATACTCCCTCCTATCGTGTCTGGGCAGAATTGCAGATACTTTCAAACTGAACCATAAAATTCACGGCTTTTTTGCCACATTGACCTGTATTTGTTAAGTAATTCCACTGGTCTACTACTTTTAATATCATTAGTGTTAACGTGTACATTTGCACAAACTTTTACCGGTTAAAGTTATTTGACTAACCCTGAAATACTCAGCATGTTTTGTGTCATATATTGAAGCATCTGTTGTGGAGAATTAAATTATTTGTTTCTCTCTCTGGTGTGTTTTCCATATTTCCTTTACGGAAGGACGAATATATTTTAATCACGCAATAGAAATGATGGAACTGATGCATTCTGTCATTTCTGTCCTTCACTCTCTTCTCACGCTGTTTCTGCTAAATTTCAATTCATTGCCATCTCCGGATGTGTCGCTGTTTCTCTACGCTGACGAATAAAGAATACGTGCATTATGTTCGAAATGTGGTCACCAGAAGCGTGCAAAACATATTTCTGTATCCAGAATTCTACCAGAGGGTAAGAACACATTAGGCCCGCTGTACCAAGAAATTTGAAGCACCTGTATTTGCTGAATATTGGACACTCTGCTGAATAGTGTTTATTCATCATCACCATCACCTGCGGTATCTCTCTGGCGTCCATATCTCAGAAATCCTCTGTTTCCTGCTTGGTTTTTGATACAATACTAAGAAGAAAACTGTCACTGTAAGTTCAAGGTTGTTCTTTACTACAGAACGATATTCGCTGCAGGTAATACGATCTTCTGTCGGTATAAGCGCACTTGGTCTGGACCTAAGAAACATACCCTATACCATGATACAACCTCCAGACGCTTGAGTGGTTTACTTGACAGAGACTGGATGCAATGCTTCACGAAGCGCACGCCACACTTGCACCTTACCACTCTTGCAAAAAACTGTAAATCGAGGCTCGTCAGGCCACATTGTCTTGTTATACTGCTCCATATTTTACAATCTATTTACAATCGTTGCATTCTGCGTAAAAAAAAAAAAAAAAACAATTTTAATTATACAGCTTCACTTGCAAGCAATAAAACAATAAAAGATATACTATGTGTGTATGTATGCGGATGTACTTGTTTTGGGTGGCACCTAGACGTTTAGTCGAACTCCACCTTGCAAAATCTGTGTTGAGAGAGAGAAACTGTCTACACTCTACAGCGATCAACACCCTGTCAATCGCTGCCCATTTCTAGGCTTGAGTAGTTGTGCCTGCTTCTATTATCTAGTGCTGCTTGCACTAATTTGTCGTCCAGTGGAAGGAGTGCAATACCAAAGGACAGGAGCTCTCAGGCTGCCCAACCCGAGGGAAAAAAAAAAATAAATAATAAATAAATAAATAATAAATAAAATAAAATAAATAAATAAATAAATAAATAAAAATAAAAAAAATAATAATAGTAATAATAAAAAAAAAAGTTAAAATAAAATAAAAATATGTATAGTTAATACCGTTATATACATTGAATGTTATTACTAATTTAAGAACACAACAGTTAGTTTCTAAGTTAACAGCTGTTTGACCTAGTAAGGTAGAAATATAAGTTCATGAACACATCACTCTACTGTCCACTTCTAGAATTAGTAAACAAGGTGCGTCTTCTTTTAAACACCTTGTCAGAAAAGGATTGGAATGCTGCAAAGTTCTTGGCATCTTGAATCAAAATATCGAGGTTGTCAGTCCTAATAGGTTGAGTGCTGTTAAATAGTTCTTGTCTGAAGTCGTTATAAGCCTGGCAGTAAAGCAGAACATGCCTCCAATCTTCTACAGCCCCACAAAAACACAAAGGGTCAGGTTCAAGTCCAAATTTACACAATTTATCCCGTAGTGAACCATGTCCAGTAATTAAATACGACGTTGTCATTGAAGGATAAAACGATCCCATAACTTTCTTATTTACAGCAAATGTTGCATCTTCAATGAACTCCCTGGTAGTGAGTCCTGTTTCACTGGATTGCCATCTGTATTTCCACTTCTCAGTGAATTTTGTCCGAAGATTAATTTTCTCCTGCCGAATGTCCGTGGCCGGATTACTTGCAATGTCGAGGATTTGAGTTGCCAAACCTTTCTTTAAGTTAGAAATCATGCCTCGGTATGCCACATAAAGGTCAATCGGAATACAACCTGAGATCACTTGTAAAGCATTGGTTGATGTCGTTCTGCAGCATCTGTGTGTTGCCAATATCATCTTTCTCTGCAATGATAAGCGTTTGGCCTTCACTGTGACGTGAGTAACCCTAGGAAACCATATGGCAGCCGCATATACTACAATTGGCAAAAATATAGCCTTATAATATAATGACAGTTTTGTGCTTTATACCCCATTCAACTCTTGAGAGCCTAATCACATTGGCAGTAAACTTATTAATATTTTCAGCTAAGTTCTTTACGTGGGGGATAAAAGAAAATTTATCATCAATTATGAGACCAAGATATTTATTTTGAGAAACGTAAGGAATTTGGACATTGTTGATATGGAGTTTAGGAGGTCTGTTATAATCCAATTTATTGTTGAAGATCATCATTTTAGTTTTTGTCTCAGAAATTTTTAATTTGTTTATTCTAGACCATTCCAGCAAATCATCCAGGATTTATTTCCCATGTGTTTCTAGCATAAGTCTTGACCTGCCTGGTATGCACAGCGCTAAATCGTCGGCAAATGCTATTTTATTGCAAATTTGACTCTCTTTTAGTATCCACTGGTCTAAAATAGAATTCCAGAGGAGAGGCCCAAGGACCGAGCCTTGTGGGTATCCTCTGGAAATGAATTTTGAAAATACCAAGTGTTGTGAGATGACTTTTATCTGACTATTTGAAAAATAAGATCTCATAACCTGATATAGTAAATCATCACATTTTGCCTCTCGAAGTGACCTGAGGGCGCTCTCCCACCAGAGTGTATCGAAAGCGCCCTCAAAGTCGATAAAAACAACCATCATGTATTTTTTGTCTGTAGTTTTGCATAGATTCACCAAATTTCTGATGGCATCTTCAGTGGATGAACCTTTTTTAAAGCCGAATTGTGAATTAGAACTCATATTACTTGCAGCCAAGACCTTCTGCATCCTAGGCGCTAATAATCTCTCATAAAGCTTTCCCAGATTTCCTAGAAGGGATATTGGGCGATATGCCTTGGGATCCGTTGCCAGTTTTCCAGGCTTTCTGAGCATCTTTACTAATGCAATCTTCCAAAAATTTGGAAAAGTCCCCTCTAATAGACATTTGTTGAAAACATTCAACAATATATGTGGAAAATATTGGTGAAATCTTTTGATCGCCACATTTTCAACTAAGTCCATTCCAGGACATTTTGACTGATTGATTTTAGAAATTTCAAGTGCAAGTTCATCTAGACTAAATAGTTCCGTGTCATTTGATCCCTTGTAAGATCCGTTAACGAACCTTATCTGAGTTTGTTCGGTGGTGTCTTGCTCTGGGTGATCATCAGGGAAAAGTCTCTCTATAATAGCTTCAACCGTGGAGAGCCAATCAGTAGTCAGACTTCCGTTAGAGTAAACAGAACTATATATCTCAGGAGTTGCAAGTTTGTCACGACAAATTTTGTATATTAATCCCCATGGGTCAGAATTTCCTGTCTGGGACACTAGTTTCTGCCATGAGGATCTTTTGGCTTCCGCAATAGCTTCGAAATATTCCTTACGTAATTGACAATAGACTTCTTTTAGTCGCCTAACGTCTGTTTCTGTTAAGTATCTGTGCCTCAGGAAATTCTTCCTTGCATCTATAACCCGTCTTCTCAAAACAGATAACTGGGGATTCCACCATGGGGTGGAGCCGGGTCTCCTAACTTTCCTTTTAGTGGATTCAGTCAAAGCTCTGTAAAGAGTGTTTTGCACAAAGTAAGCATACTCTACTGCAGATAAACTGTTCAATTGTGCAATTTTATCATCTGAAAATTCTTGTTGCAAGACTTGCTTAAATTTGTTCCAGTTCGTGGTTCTCATAGAGAAGCGGTTTAAATCCTGAAGGTGACCTGAAGAACCTCCATCCGTGCCATTTAATACTAAATCAAAAGTGATAGCACGGCGATCGCTATTGCATACATCCGGGCAGAACATCCAGTTTTTTACATGCTGCGACAAGCATGGAGAGGAAAGGGTGAGATCTATGTTAGACCGTCCGTGAACGTTCCAAAAGGTTCTTGGCATGTTTGGAAGATTATGCACATTCCAATGGTTAGTCGAGATAAATTCTTAAAACACAGAACCTCTAGCGTTGTTGCGTTCGCTAAACCAAAGTTGAGATTTTGCATTGGAGTCAGTTGAAACCAATATATTTGCACTAGGAAAAGTGCTTAAAATTTCTTCCAAAAGATGCATTGGTACCTCGATATTATCATTTGGAGCGCAATATAAAGAAACCATGTAGAAGTCTAAAAACTGGGTAGAAATATGAATGCAGGTAGAAAAGGATGTACAAAAACGAGATATGACTGTTACAGTTAGAGCTCCATTAAATACAACAATGGCAGTTTTTGGCTGCTTGGATTCATATGCAACGACTCTAGCTACTAACGGGTATCCAACAACGTGATATAGTTTATCCGTTTGTCTATACATCGAGTAGGGCTCCTGAATAGCCAAAATGTCTACTTTATCCTGCAAACATGAAGCTCTTAGTTCATCTGCAACGCAACGTGAACGTTGCGCGTTCACCTGCATTATTTTTAGGAAGTATTTGTTGGTAGATCTATTGTAATTTAGATGGTTTATTTGTGTATTATTCATTAGCAATTTTCAGTCTTGCAAGTTCAGCTGCCTTCTGATATTCTGGGCAGAGTAGATCCCTTACAGAATGTGCATTGTCCCTATTCCTCCTCTTACAGTTTATACATCTCGGGGGTTGTTCTTTATGGGGGCAATCTGAGTATATATGTCCCCCAGCCGCACAATGACCGCAAGATACAGTCTTGTAGGTGCAAAACTGCGTGAAGTGGCCAAATCCCAAGCAACGGAAGCATTTTGTCACTATTGTAAATTTCCTGTATTTATGGGCTGAGAATCCCAAGAAAATTCTATCGTTTTCTAAAATATGTCTAAATAATCTCGGTGAGAGACCTATCGCCCAATTTATCACTTTTGTCTTTGTACCGGAGCTAAAACGTAACATCACCTCTTCCTGAATTTCTTCGAAAGTAAAGCCATAATCTTTAAGATTTTTCATAAAGATGTCCTCTACTATTTCTTCCTTAGTCAAATCTCTTGAAACGTCATAAACTAGTAGTGTAGGAAATGTCATTTTTGGTTTGTCTGACTGTAGTCCGACATCTTTAAATGTGGATGATTGTCTAAGCAGCTCTAAATCCTCCTTGTTAGATGTTTCAACGATCACTCCATTATTTCTGACAATTCTGACGTTTTTAATTTTTAAATTTTTATGTTCAGAACGCAGAGATTTGGCTATTACTTCTTTAACCTCCGTCCCCGAGGCCAGCTTGGAGCCGTCCACCGGTCTAAAGATCGCCACATGCTGAGGGGCACTGATTTGTGTTGTGACAGTTTTAGCTTCCATAAGTATCCTATCTCTAGAGTCAGTTATATTATAATGTTGCCCTCGTTCCACTCTATCCCCTTCAGAATACTGCTCCATAGGTCAGTCTTCGTGTTGGTGGTATCACTCCAGTAGAATCATTTGTTTAGAACACGACTGCCAAGTCCCAGATTCTTTGTCTTCCGCCGCATAGTTCAAATAGAAATGAACTATGCGGCGGGAGACAAAGAAGACAGAGAAGATGGTGGAAGACAGTTTCTTAAATTGAATTTTTCAGCCTTTTGCCTCGCACCGAACTTTCCATTATGAAACACAATCCGCTTTAAATTCTTGCGGTCATATTTTGGAGTAGTGACTTTCTGACGCATTTCTTCCTTTTAAAGCTGCATTCTCATTTCATCTCCCACTCAGTGCTTTTGAGATGGATGTTTTCGACTCACCAGTAATTTCATTTGTTTTCTCAATTGTGGCTCCTGATAAACGTGCTCCAACAATAATACCTTCCTGAAAATTGGAAAGATCGCCTGTCTTCCCCGTGACCGGATCGATGAGGAAGAAACTCCCAGGAAAGGGTATGGTATCAATTCGATACAAAGGGGCTTGCGATCATGAAAAGTGACAATTGACGCCAGTTACAAAAGGTTCCTAATTTTTTGGCAAGTTAGTGTATGTGTTGATATCCCTTAGCGTAATCAGAACAGAGACTAGCAAGAAAAAGTACTCCAAATTATTCCTGCCCCATTCCAAAAGGACAATTATGACCCGCAGATAAAACTATTCTAATTTCACTAATTCCCTAATTACTAATTACAGAAACCTGGCATTTTCAGACGCGTTACAGATATTTCAGAATTCACAGGTTTTGCTTCATAAATTAAGTGCCTGTTGATTAATACTCTTTCAGCATCTCTCATGGGTTGAATCTCTTTGACTTATCCGCAGCCATCGTAGGTAGTACAGTTGGTAGAATCGCCATCCTCCCCACACTGGGTGGAAAAGACATTGGTTCGATTCCCGTAAATAAAATCAAGTGAGGAATTTTCATGGACCTTTTCAACAACGTGGCTGAGTTAGTCGGTCTCAGGCGAGGGTAGCATGGTTTTTTCTCCCGGAAACTGGGGTTTTTCGTCCGACAAACAAAACGTCCACCACACAACGCACGCATACAGTATACACGAGCAGCATGGCCTTATTCGTTAACGCTCCTAAAACCGTAAAAACAATAACTTATCTGGAAATGTATTCTTTGTGTACTTTATACATTGAGTGATCACTGAATTATGATCGCCTACCTAATATGTCGTAGGTCTTCTTTTACCCTCAGTACAGCATCTATCCGACGTGGCATTGATTCAACAAGATGTCGGAAGCATTCGCGAGGTATGGCCAACCAAGCTGTGTGTAATGCGGTCAGCAATGCAGGTACGGAGGTGATTAGTGTATCCAGACGCCTGATATGCCTTTGCATAGTGTCCCACAAGTTCTCTATGGGATTGATATCGGTGTAGTTCGGAGGCCTATCGATATACTGGAAGTCAGAACTGTGTTCCTCAATCCATTCCTGCACAATAAGTGCCCGATGGCTCGGCGCATTGTGATCGTGGAAAACATCATTGCCATTCGGGAAAAAGTGTAACATAGCGGGGTGTACACAGTCAGCAAGCAGTTGAAGATAGCAGAGACCACAGATACGTTTTCCCACAAGCACCAAGGCTCCAAATTCTTGTCAGTGAAACATACCCCACACCATACAACCGCCTTCACCGGCCTGCACTTTTGATTCCATGCATGATGGATCAAGGGCCTCATGTTGTTGAAGCCAAGTTCATACACGATCATCCACGTTGTGAAGTAAATAACGTGACTCATCCAACGAGCACACCTTCTTCCAGTCTTCTAACGCCCAACTTGCATACTCTTTGCACCAGGCAAGTCTTCTACGCCAATGAACCTCGATTAGGAGAGGATGCCGTAGGGGTCATTATCTGGTATAGCCCATGCTTGCGAGCGTGAGACACATGGTCATGGCAGATATTGTTCCGGGTTAGCCCGTGTTGTATTGGATAGTCAACTCTTCAACACTGCTGCGCCTGTTCGCCTGTACGAGTCGTCGGATCCGGCGCTCACCTCTAACATCAACCTTTCGCTGACCTTTGCAATTTTGCCGTCGGGTCGTTGTTTGACCATTTTGATGCCGTCCTGCTATACACTTTAACTACGGCGGCTCTCCAACACCCCACCAGTTCAGCCGTTTTTGAAATCGAGGCACCAGCTCGTCGAGCACCCACAATCTGTCCTTTATCAAAGTTCGATAAATCCTTCCTTTTACCATCACATTCGGAATTTTATTACCTACTGAACCATTGACACCTTATCTATGCTACGTAGGTCGACTGACTGCACACTCTCGTACCACACGTGGTCAACGGGTCGCATTCAGTTTTCATAGGAGTGGTCATAATTCAGTGATCACTCAGTGTATATCTTCCTCAAATATACATTTAGAATGTCTAGGATAGAATTGCTTTTTCCTTGGACGTAACCCAAACGGATCAGTAGGAGCTTAACGACAATGTCATTAATTTTAATTTTCTTTACGGAATTCAAAACGTCTCCATCGAATTTTTATTTCGTTTATCCACTTTTTTTTCTTTTTTTTTTTTCTTTTGCATGTTTGGAGCATTTGTTATGGAAATTTTAAATATTTTGTCTCTCTGTCTAGTGTATGTTCTATATTTCCTTCACAGACGCAAACTTTTCTCTGCCCCATACAAATAACAGAACGGGTACATTCTCTCATCTCTCCTTCACTCTTTACTCGCTTGTTTCTGCTCATCTAAAATGCATTTCCAACACAGGATGCGTCGTTGTTTCTCTGCGCTGGAGAATAAAGCTACACATGCTTTATATTCGTGATCTGTTTGACTAAATATTTATTATTTAATGCTTAAATTTCTTTTAGAAAAAAAATTGAAATGATGGCTGGCCATTAAAAGTTATTATTTTTTTAAAAATGTATAGTATTTATATATTAATAGTTATGGTAATTATTAATCAAATATAAAAATGATCTGATGAAGAAGCGAAGCCCTCGTGAGTAGGTTCACTTTGTAGAATCGCCATCCTCTCCACACGGGGTGGAAAAACACCCGAGTTCGAGTCCCATCGATGACATGAGGAATTTTTATGGGCCTTTTTCACAACGTGGCTGTGTCAGTCGGTCTCAGGCGAGGATAGCATGGTTTTTAGTCCCGGAAACTCAGGTTTTTTGTTGAACGAACAAGAAATTGAGTACAGAGTACAGACCACACGCAATATACGAGATAGCTACCACATAGGGTCACAAAAGTTTAGAATTTATAAACTACACGCGGAACGAGAAATTCTGCACTTGTGCACTGACCATCCAAGTGTGATATTGACTCTACTGAAACAGAGTGTCTTCCATTGCGCGGTCCATGAAGGAAACGCTGCTGCAGTTCGAAAAAAAATGAAAAGATTTTTCTCTCCTTTTTGAAGTTTAGTTACTTTTTTTAACAACTGTCTTTTTTTCTAATTTACTCCGGTAGTAGTAAATTAGTAGAGATACTTTAGAGATCATTTTAGTAGAGATATTAACCATTTGGATTCTCTGCCAATTAGTGCACATGTTGAATACTTTACGTGTGGATATAAATGATATTATTCGGCTTAATTTTAACGAAACTCTTTTCGATACAGAGACCTAAATGTTTCGCCATAGGGGAATTCGAGAGAACCCTTGGAGAACTCATTACCTCCCTGGTCACGAATTTTATTATGATTTGTATGCATTTCTTCCGCCGGATGTGTGGAAGACTCGTGTTGATGATGAATACTTTCGTAGTTGCTGTGTAGAACGTTTGTATTTTTAAATATGCAGCAGAGAACGTTAGTATTTTTAAATATACATGAATAAAGATCAGCTGTACTTTTCCGTACTGATGGAACTCGCTGATAGCTTTATTTTCAGTTATTTATGAATTAGTCAGCTAAGCGAAATAGGAATACTGCTTTTGCTGTATGAATTTAATGCAAATTTTCTCCATGCGATGCTTTGAATCGACTTGATCGAAGCAATGGCTTCATAGTTATTATGTATAGTTATCAAATTATTTAATCTATTAAATATTTTTAGAATCCTGTTCAGAGAAACAAACAACATCGTGTTAGATAATGTCCAAACTTTTAGATAATATTTACCTGCATTGATTATCTGTATTTCAAATACAAATCTCTCTCTCTCTCTCTCTCTCTCTCTCTCTCTCTCTCTCTCTCTAAGACTTAACACATTCTTATTCGTTTACTCTGTGTATATTATTAGTCTACGTAGGGTTCTATCAGTGACAGCACTGTTTAGTTTCAAGGGGAAAAAAAAAACAGCAGTAACGTCGTTGTCAAAACTGAATTCACAAAGAGGAGGATTGGTCTCTTGCACGAGAAAAACGGTTTTGGTAAGTTTTTTTAGCAAATAGGAAAGATTAAGCATAGTATTGCGATTGGTTGAAGGTCCTGTGAGGGGTGTTACAAACTTCGGAGAGAAAAAAGTGGTTTGGAACAGAGTTCAGTTATTAGAAGTGTGGGAGTGGGAGTTTTTAAGTTCGAGATCAGTAGTTGGAATTCGTGGAATTGAGATAATGAAGAAAAAGAAAAAAAAAAAGGTAGTGAGGCAGAAAAGAGGTAAGGGTTGTGATTCAAGTTGGAGGGAGAGTTAAGAGTTCGGGAGTTCGCAAATCGCGGAAGAGATATGAAGAAGTAAATGAAAAAAAGGTAGAGAGGAGAGAGAGGACGTGAGGGCAGAAGAGTTTTAGAGTCAGACATTTTTAGAGTTGGAGTTCGGAAATAGTGAGATATAAAAGAAATTAAAAAAAAGGAAACGAGAGAGTGGTGGATAGTTTTTTTTTTTTTTTTCTTTTGGAAGCGCAGGCGAGAGGGGAGCGTACATGAAACGTAATTTCATGGTGCATTTCTGAAGTTAAGTCATGTAGTAAGCTGCATATGAGTCTAGATCCGGCCCGTCGAGAATGAGACAGGTACGCAGAATTGTGAGTCGAGAAATCTGCATGGAAGGAGTGTCCAGTCCATGAGCCCCAGAAGAAGAGACGACCGCCAGAAAGATCTGAACCGGTTGTGAGAAGTCTGCCTGCCACGGAAAGAAAACAAAAAAAAAAAAAACAGAGCTGAAGAAGGAACACAACAGGAAGAGTGGAAAAGAATTAGGAGTTGCGTCACGTTTCGGAACGTGTGTTCCAGTTTTGAATACGTGCACCCCGAATTTATAGACTTATAAGCTGAACTCTGTTCGATATTGCTTGATAGTCTTTTTCAAAGGAATTCTTTTTGTAATGCACAGAGATGTCGGCGTATAGATTTATTAAAGAACATGAAATAATGTAAGGGTATTAAAAGAGTTAAGGAGAAGGAAAATGCTAGATAATGTGTTAACAGATAATATAACAGATAAAATTCAATGTAATATGTTAATTAGAAGAAAAAGGAATATTTTCATTAAGAAATCTTCAGAAAATAAGGGGGGTCCTGTAAAGTATTTAAAGGGTAGCAACAAAAAAAGATAAAATGGTTGTGAGTGAGTTGCAGTAAGAAAGAGACCACTGTTATCAAGTGATATGTGTAAAACCTGTAAAGGAAGAGAAGGACCTCTTCCTAAATAACAGTCGGAAATTATTGATTGCGATTACCAAGAAGGAAAAGGGAATGGAAGCAAGGCTTGAGTTAACCAATGTAAATTATGTATATAAATATAAGGAAATACTTCAGAATAGTTGAAACACATATGTGTGAGATGGTGAAAATCCTTGTATTACAGTTCATATATGAAAATTTAAATTTGGAATCTGTGTATATACAGTATATGTAATTTTTTTCGATGGCTCATTAAAATGTGTTATTTATTTAATGTTCTACTATCCTACTGCTTTACATACCCTACAAATCTGGAATTTTCTGAAAATGCAAGTAGCAGTCAGGTTTGTGTTCGCCCGTGACTTCAGCAGGGTGGAGGTCCAATCATTTGTTTAAATAAATAAAATATAAAGAACAACAAGAAAATATACTGCTATAACCAGATATATCGATACCAGTGAGCATGTCGTTCTTAAAAATATTGGTGAAGTATTTTATTCATTTCCTAGATGGCACCACCTAATGCAAGTAGAGCAGATACATTTCATTTTAGAATTCACAGCAGGCTCCCATTTTCCCTCTCTGTCTCTAAATCTGGGTTGTGATATAATACAGTTCATATATGTTTCATAATACATAAGTAATACGTTAGATAGTATGACACAGAGCTGTAATACTCAATACGTTCTACGTTGATATTAATATTTGTAAAATAATAAGAGGAGTTTACCTCAATATAGTACGTCGAACACTTCCGTATGATACTCTCCAGAAATTAAAATGGAAAAAGCGAAAAAATCGACAACTTAGAAATAGTGATTATTTGTTTTCGCGCATGCGCGTAAAGGTCCATGCATCGGAGATCAAATATGGCCGCCGAACATTAACAGAATTCTCGCGTAATTTAATTTCTACGGTTTCTGCAATTAATAGTCGCGTATAATTACGTTGAACATTAAGTATTTTGGACTCGTTAAATAAAAAAGTATGTTTTTCGTTAATGGCATAAAAGGCTAATTCTGACGCTGCTGAACGAGAAGCACAAACTGAGGCTTCATATTGATTTACGCGAATATTAATAGGAAATCGCGTCGAACCTTGGTAAGACGAGTCGCAATCACCGCAAGAAATGTTGTATACCAGGTAATTAATTTGTGTTGCGAACGCGGAAAGAACCCAGCGATTGTTCAGTATTGTGTGTAACTTCGTATTGGTCTGGCCACAATTTTAAATTCGGTATCTTTAAAGAATCTATTAAGCTGTTTGTGCCACTGTTCAACATATGGGACAGAAATAAAGTATTTTTTGATATTACTATTGTTGGTTGGTGTAGTATTTTGTATCCTATCTTTAGCCTGTACCCTAATTCGGTTTATTGTGGTAATGGAATAACCCCTATTTAAGAATCTGCTAGTTAATATTCGTATTTCTGAGTCCAAAGCAGATTCCGTCGTTGAATGTTTATTGGCATTTAGAAATTGATTAAAGATAATCGATCTTTTGTAGGTGAACTGGTGATAGCTATTATAATGTAGAAATATACCGGTGTTTGTAGGTTTTCGATAGATGCTAAATTGGATTTCATTCGAGTCCCGGGTAAGCGTGGAATTTAGAAAGTTTAATGACTTTGTATCCGTATCCTCCCTTTCCAATGTAAATTTGAGTCTAGAATGAATATTATTAAACGAATGTAAAATGTCTTGGATAGTACTACTATCAGTAATGAGGCGCCTCCGTAGCCAGGTGGGAAGGAGCAGCAGCAGTGCGTAGCACACGCTTCTTGATTAGACCGAGGTTCGAGCCCGTCACCACCAAATGCGGAGGATGCGGAAAGGTCAGGGAATGACCACCGCATATCCCCGGAGCAATATGGCCTTAGTTCCTAATGCTCCTAAAAAGCAAATAACAAACAAACTATCAGTAATAACTAGAACATCGTCTAAATACCTCCCATAGTATGTGATACGGGGTCGAAAAGGTGTCGAACGGGTGATAGCTAATTCAATAGCTATCACGCGTAGACAAATAATCACTATTTAAGTTTCAGGTTTAACCCGATTCGGCAATTTTCATTCCTGTGATCACGACATACGGTCGAAAAGCTTTGGCAGCTTCAGGAAGGAAAATCATTTTTGAATATTTTCGTTAGATTCTTTTTAATTGCGTTAAATTGATGTTTAATTGGTTTAAATTGATTTTAATTGTGTTAAATTGGCTTTTAATTATTTAATTATTTATATTTTACTCTAATGTACTGGTAAGTTGTCGATTTTTTCGTTTTTTCCGTTTTAATTTCTGGAGAGTATCATACGGAAGTGTTCTACGTACTATATTGATATAAACTCCCCTTATTATTTTAAAAATAAGTAATACGTATAAATCTTTACACAAAAATCGACTACAAGAAACCATTACTTATGCCCAGATACGAGCAAGAAAACGACCGTTTGAAAACACTGGTATAACTGATTTTTGCCGATTTAAAACTATAAACATCGATGGTGCTAATGGATCAACCTCACTTCACGTGACCAAATCAATCATGCGCATTATTATCTCCAAAAACTGGGTGTGTTCTCAGGTCGACTTGCCCGTTTCATTGCAGAAAAATCTAGGTTTCCGGATGAAAAACCGTGGTATTTCCAACCAGCTAACTCAGATGAACTGGCGATTTTTCGAGACCAACTAACTGATATGAAGTGAGAAAGACAGCCCATGAAAGTTCCTTCCATAATTCTCAGGATTGGAACCTGGGCTATGAAACGCGGTGTAGGGAGGATGTTATTCTTGTAATACGGTTTACGAGCATCGGCAACTAAAGTCTTATTTCTCCGTGTATATTCACAACTTTCCTCCTAATGATCATGACCATACTGCCCTTGGAAGCATGCCGTGATGCAGTAAAATTCATTATTATCAAAATAATCAGTAAAATTAGCTCGCAAAAGGGGTTATACGGGGTTGCCTGTATACAGAGTGTCTCAAAAATAGTGGTACAAACGTTTAGGGGAGGTAGGTAACATCTAAAAGAATGTGAATCGCATAGAAACCCATAACCGGAAACGTCACTGGAAAGTATAGCAGAGGCACAAGAAACAGAAATGACACAAGACAGTAATTAGTGGCAAACATTTATTTGACATAATATTAACAATGGAGTACGAGATGGATGCATTTCATGAAGTTACAACAGATCCTCGAAGGTTCCACCCTGAGACGCGATGTGTGCGTCACACCGACGCAGCATGGATTGGTGGACAGGGTCGAACACACCTGGAGTTTCTTTGACAGTAGCAGCAGCGCAGACGAGTCTCTCCACGAGATCCATTTCCGTCTCCACAGGCGATTCATACACGATAGATTTGAGGCTCCCGCACAGAAAGAAATCAAGGCTCGATAAATCAGGGGAGCGTGGGAGCCAGGCAACCGGTCCACCACGGCCAATCCATCGACGCCCAAAACGCCTGTTCAAATGGTCACGAACACACCTTCCATAATGGGCAGGTTTCCCCTCATGTTGAAATCAAATGTTGCGTCTCACTTTTGCTGGAACATCGTCAAGTAACCCTGGTAGAACTTGTTCAAGAAAGATCCGATATTTAGCGGAGTTGGTGCGAGATGGTAACAGGTATGGGCCGACTAAGCATTCACCGACCATACCTGCCCACACATTTATTGCGAAGCGCTGTTGTGCCGCATGGGGGCGCACACCGTGTGGGTTGGCGTGAGCCCACACACGAGCATTGTGCTGATTCAATAAGCCTTCCCGAGTGAAATAAGCCTCATCCGTGAACAAAACCTAGGCTGGAAAATTCAAGACTTGAACACTTTCTTGGAGAAACCACTGCGCAAAAACCACACGTGCAGGATGACCTTGGGGAAGCAGTAACTGAACCCTTTGGAGATGAAAGGGGTGTAAGGAATCGTCGTGCCAGACACGCTGTACACTGCAACGACACACTCCTAACGCAGATGCCACGGCACGTGTGCTTGTAGTAGGATTATTCTGGACGGCATTCAAAACACTTTCTTCCATGGAGGGAGTTCGCGTCGAACATGGTCTGCCCGCACTACTCCTGTTACATCTAAATAACCCATAATCGCACAAATTTTAATACACACGCGCAAACAAACTGTGGTCCGGTACATGTCTGTCTGGGAAGCGTTCTCCATAAATTCGTTGAGCGGCTTGTACATTGCTCTCTGCTAATCCATACACTAGGTGCATGTCTGCCAGCTCACTGTTCGTATATCGATGCATGCTCTTCGTGCGGTAACTACTGCTTGAATGAATAAACCAGAGAAATTTTCCCTCTCGCGAAGTGATGAACAGCGCCGTCTACCGACTTACAGTGACGTTTCCGGTTATGGGTTCCTATGCGATTCACATTCCTTTAGATGTTACCTACCTCCCCTAAACGTTTGTACCAATATTTTTGAGACACCCTGTATACAGGCAACCCCGTATAACCCCTTTTGCGAGCTATCTACCGAGATTCGTAGTATAGAAACAATATTAACTAATCAGCAGGCTGAAATTTCTGATATCAACGCCCAAATTAAAAATCTCACGTCAGTTATGCCTTGCCACTTAAGCGAAGCTAGGAAGAAATCTGAACTTACTCTTGAAGACAATGGTCTCAAAGTAAATAAGAATTCTTCATTACCTGACGATTCCCTTAGGACTGAGACCAGATCTTCATCTTCCACCGGCCTCAATACTTCTACTGCTGCAAATATTATTTTGCCAAAGCCTGCTAACATTCATGATTCAAGTCAATCTACTGAGCAATTAATTGCCAAACAGACTGGGTCAGATGATTCTTCTGATGTAAATCGAACCACTCCTACCACCTGCTCTCCTCTGCGGAACAGTTCTGTATGTACCTCTATTTTACAAGCTCAGAGTCAGCAAGTGGAATCCTCTTCAACATCAGTTAAGGCAACATATGCAAAAATAACTACTGCCACATCTAATGAAGTCTGCAAACCTGTCTGTATGGCTGACTCTATTTAAAAGTTACAGCTGACAGTTACAGGCTCCGCAAAAACGATAAGTGTTTGCCTTTTATTTACATGATTGTTGTTTTATATTGTACTTAATACGTAGTCATATAGTTATAGTTACGCTGGTTATTTTTTATTTTAATTTAGATAAAGAGTTTTTGTGGATTTTACTTACGATAGGTAAAACCGTTATTTTTGTTCGATTTTTGTAGCCATTGTTTTTGTATATAGGGAATTCAAAGTTTTTGTAGGGAATTCAAAGTTTTTAATTGAGGTAGCTAGGTAGCTCTAACGCATAATTATATAGTAATACGCTTCACTGTTTCTATTTCATAGTTTCTATTCAAATACTACTGACATTTAATTTATTGATTTTATTAATTTAAACTACCATGCCCCGAACTAGAGCAGCAAAGCAACGGGCACAAAGTGGCAGGAGTGTTGTGACTCGGGGGAGAACTGAGGGGGGCGATTCTCCAACGCGTCACAGCCTAAAAAAATGTACAACTTGTGAAATGTTTGCCGAACTCTCTGGAACGGAACATGATATTGCCATGGGGGATGTCTTTGTGTGTGCGCGATGTAAGGAGTGTAAGGAAATCAGGCGACAACTCAGCGTTGTTATGGGCCTATATGAGAGTTTGAAGGACAGGGTGGATGCCCTCGAAGGAAATAAATTGAGGGGCCCATCAAGCTCTCAGCTGCCCACATCAACGCCAGAGCGTGCACTTGGTCATCACGCAACACAGCGGCAACCCCCAAGGCAGAATGCGCTGGTCCCACAGGAACTATTAGTTGTTGGTGACTCTATTGTCAGGGAAACGGGGAACATGCTATGTAAAATGGATAGGTGGAACAGGACCAGGGTATGTCTGCCAGGGGCAAAGGTTGATGACGTTGTAGAGCGGATATCATCTTTCAAGGGCACAAAAGGTGATATAGTTGTACACGTTGGCACTAATGATATTAAGAGTAGGAGACCGGCAGAATTACTCAACAAGTACAGGTCACTGTTGAAAAAAAGCCGAGAATTAGGGTTGAATTTAAAAGTGTCTGCAATTCTGCCCAGACACGATAGGAGGGAATATATGATGAGAGCCTTGTCGATCAATTCGGCCCTGGAAAGATTGTGCAAGGCTCAAGGGGTAGAATTTTTTTCAGCCTGGACTGTACTTGTTAACAGGAGAGATTGCTTCTACAGGGATGGGATACACTTAAATAGAAAGGGTGCAAGAATATTTGCTGATGCTATCGAGGCAGTGTTAGGTGGGTCGGAAAACTGCTAGTTTGGGGGGATACAAAGACTAATAGTTTAACAGTAACCGCAGGCAGAGGTGAAGGTGATTCTTGCACAACTTCTATTAGAATAAGAAGCGACCTGGAGCGAGGGGTGTTGGGGGTTTCAGGGACGGATGGCAGTCATCCTGGAATAGTTGGGTATATGGGATGTGTTAGGGTAACGAGGAATAGGCATAGGAGCATGTATGCTTGCATGTATACCAATGCTAGAAGTACAGTAAATAAATTTGATGAATTTGAAGTGTTGGTCAAGACATCAAAGGCGGATATTGTTGGGATAGCAGAGACGTGGTGTCACAAAGATATAAGGAATGCAGAACTGGAATTTGGGGAGTACAATGTGTACAGAAAGGATAGACAGGACAGAAAGGGAGGAGGTGTTATGCTGTTAATTAAGAAAAACATAAAATCAAGAGAAGTGCATCCAGTTGATATAGATGGACAGTGCACTGTTGAGTCAGTTTGGTGTGACATAAGCACTGCAAAAGCAAAAATAAGAGTAGGAGTGTGTTATAGGCCTAATGACTCGAATGAGTACAATGAACAATTGTACAGAGAAATAGAGTGGGCCAGTAAATCAGAATGTCTTATAATGGGGGATTTTAACTTCCCAGATATTGACTGGAACTTGTGGGTTGGTCACTCACACACTAGTCAGACTTTTGTGGATTTATTGGATGATTGTTTTCTGCAGCAGCATGTTCGAGAGGCAACCAGAGAAAGTAATACTCTTGATCTGGTTATCAGCAGTGATCATTCGTGTATTAAGAATTTGCAGATAAAGGAACCACTAGGTGGCAGTGATCACAGTGTGCTGAAGTGGGATTTACTCAAAGAGGTAACTACCGTCAGGGGTAAAGGAAAGGGTTTTTGCTTCCGTAAAGGGGAGTACAGTGGTCTCAGACAGTTTTTAAATTCTGTACAGTGGGATCAACTGACGATGTTCCAAACAGTAAATTCTAAGTGGGAAGCATTCAAGGAATTAATCGTGGAAGCTACTAGACTTTTCATACCGATGAAGAAATATTGTTCAAGGTTTAGGCCTAAATGGTTATCAAATGAACTAATGAGACTCGTGACAGAGAAGAAAAATGCATGGGATGCATATAAATTATCAGGCGACGCAGAAGCCTGTAGCAGATATAAGCTAGTCTGTAATCAGGTCACAAAGGAGGTTCGGCAGGCAAAGGCGGATTACGAGAAATCTTTGGCAAAAGATGCTAAGAAAAACAGCAAGGATTTCTTTACTTATATAAACTCTAAAAGGAAGGGGCTGAATATGATTGGTCCACTTGACATCGATGGTTCGACTGTTGATGATCCTGCTCAGATAGCAAACAAACTGAATGAGTATTTTGCATCTACATTCACACGTGAGGAATCATTACAGTTTGAAAATGGAAGAAGGTTATCAAATTGTAGCAGTGTGCTTAATGATTTTGTAATAACTGAGAGCAAAGTGGAGGAGAAATTGTTGAAGTTAAACATAAGAAAGGCACCTGGGGCGGATGGGATCTATCCAGTTATATTAAAGGAGGCGGTAAAGCAACTAAGCAAACCCTTAGCCATAATTATGAGAGCATCCTTGGACTCAGGAGAGGTTCCCACGGACTGGAGATGTGCAAATGTATCCCCAATTCACAAAGGAGGTTCGAAGGGTGACACGAATAATTACAGACCAGTTAGTTTAACTTCTGTTCCGGGTAAAATAATGGAGTCACTGGTTAAAGATGCATTGCAGGATCATCTAGACAAGACTGCAGCAATAATTCAGACAGAGCATGGGTTTGTTAAGGGAAAGTCTTGTCTGACAAATTTGATTGGTTATTATGATGTGGTCACAAAGGAACTGGATGCAAAAAATAATTTTGATATCATATACTTGGATTTCAGGAAAGCTTTTGACACTGTTGCGCATGGAAGACTACTGTACAAATTGGAGCAGAATGGTATTAAGGGTAAGTTGCTGCAATGGATAAAAGGATGGTTAAGTGGGAAAAGACAGAGGGTGGTAATCAATGGGTGCTGCTCTTCGTGGACTAATGTTATTAGTGGTGTCCCACAGGGTTCGGTGTTGGGGCCACTGTTGTTTTGTATATTTATCAATGATATTGATGAAGGTATATCAGGCTTAATGTCGAAGTTTGCAGATGACACGAAGGTTGGCAGGGTTGTTAATGACAGTAATGGCAGTGTGCTACTGCAACAGGATCTAGATAATTTGGGCAGATGGGCTAAGAAGTGGCAACTGAAGTTTAACCTTGACAAATGCAAAGTACTGCATATGGGTAGAAGTAACCCCAGAGAAACGTACCAACTGTGTGGTACTACACTTAAGGTGGTAGAAAATGAAAAAGACCTGGGAGTAATTGTGCAGTCAGATATGAAGTTTTCTGAGCAATGTAGACAGGCTGCTAGGGCAGGTCATGGGGTTTTGTCAATGATATATAGGAATTTTGCTAGCAGGGAAAAGGAGGTGATTGTCCCTCTGTATAAGGCAATGGTCAGGCCACGTCTTGAGTACTGCGTACAGGTGTGGAGGCCTCATTTTAGGAAGGATGTAGATTTGCTTGAGCGTGTACAGAGAAGAGCAACACGATTGGTGAGGGGAATGAAGGGATCCTCTTACCAAGAGAGGCTTAAGTTCTGCAAATTGCAGTGGCTGGAGACTAGGCACCTGCGCGGTGATCTGATTGAGGTCTATAAGGCCTTGAATGGGTTGAGCACGCTGAATTCTGATGGGATCCTCCCACTTGTTCAGAATACGAACCTACGGGGACATAAGTTCAAATTAAGAAAGGATAGATGTAGAATAGATGTGCGGAAATTTGCCTTTAGCCAGCGGGTTGTTAATTGCTGGAACAAACTTCCATCTGTCGTTGTGGAAGTTGATAGGTTAAATAAATTTAAGGAGGAACTGGACAGGCAATTGGAGGGTATGGTGTGATTTTTTTTTTTTTTTTTGGCTGATGCTGCATACGCTCCTACACTGCTTTCTTGCATCAAGTGCCACTACTACTACTACTACTACTACTACTACAATGAGTAAACCTGCTTCTGATTGCCAGTCTCAAATATCACAGCAAAGATCAAAACAGAACAAACTTTCAGAAAATGCTAAAGCCTCTATATCTCCAGATACTTCCTCCAAGCTTCCAGCCAAAATTCATCAAACACAGAATGTAACTACTGCAGAAAAATCTCAGTTACTGAAACATAAGTACAATATCACAATTATTCCCACAAAAGACAGAATTTTTGTTTCTAGGCTTGGACCCGCCACTAAATCTGAAGATCTTATCAACTTAATTAAAGAAGACTATGGTGTAGATGTCCTTTCTCTGAAACCACCGTTCCCCGCCTACTCATCTTTTACAATATCATGCCTTCCATCACAAACGGAAAAAGTGCTGAATCTAAGATCCCTCTTATCAGGGGCTCTAGTAAAACGCTTCACAGACAGACCGACAAGGCAGTCCAAAATCTCTTCTCCACAGGCATAGCAATCAGTGGCCCTGCTATCTACACATATTACGCTCTCCTCTCGTTACAGAATCCCCAGATCTCAGCTGTTCAGTCCTTACCTTCAGAATTGCAGGAGTATAGTTAGTAACCTAAAACCATTTAGAACAATCCAGGGCTCACATATTTATGACATTTACCTGCTCACTGAAACCTGGCTCTCAATAGATATTGATGACCAGGAGATTATAGATGGGCAATATATAATCCGTAGGGCAATATATAATCACGAGAAAGAAGATCTCGTGAAGGCGTTTTACATTCTAACCATATACTCTGTGAAATTGCATCAAATTTCGCAAATATTGAAAGTTAAAAGTTTTAATCGTATTACTTATTTTCCACCTCCCTTAACTAATATCGACCTTCAGCACTTAGAAAGCTCGCTGAAATCTATCTTCCCATTAATTTAATCTGCCCACATAGCAATGGTTTTGGGTGACTTTAACTGTCAAATGGTCAATTTAGGATCTTCTTCTCCATCACTTCAGACTAGGACTCTTTAATATGCTTCGCAGCTATGGTCTTGAACAAGTTTGTAATTTTCCAACCAGAGAAAATGCCTACCTTGACCTAATATTCTCCTCTACTCATATAGAGGCTCACAAAGACAACCCCCTTATGTTTCACTCGGATCATTCGCCAATTACGTTTGACATCACTATGACTTCTCATTAATTCAAATGCAGCTACCGCTCTCCACGATTCAATTTCGGAATGGCTGACTGGCCCCTGCTCAAACTAGCTCTCAGCAACATGGACAAGCAGCTCTTTGACGCTATTATTAAAAAAAACAAACTATTATTTTTAGGCTACCCGAATAATTGTTTTGCTGGACGAAAACCCCCAGATTCTGGGGGGAAACCTTGCTATCTATGCCTGAGACCGACTAACTCAGCCACAGAGTGAAAAACCCATTAAAATTCCTCGCTTCATCGACCGGATTCGAACGCTGGCCTTTTCCACCCGGTGTGGGGAGGACGGTGACGATACCACTGCTACCCATGCAGACTCTTTGACGCTATGCATGACATCGATGTGGTCACAATAACCTGATCAACTGTGTTCACTCAGTTATATCTGATATTATTCCTCAATCCCATCTGACCGCACGCTCTAACCTACCTGCACTGGTATAACAGCGAACTAATATATAAAATTAAATCCCAAGAATTCTATAGAATCAAGTGTAAGCAATCAGGCGACAGTCAATACTATGAAATATTCAGCCAACTCCACGGAGAAGAGAAAACGCTCATATTAAAATCTTTTAATATGAATACAGAGTCAGTTCAGGACAGTATGCTTACTCACAGAGATATCAAATCCCACAGAAATTTCATGAAGCACAAGAATATAACCAGTAGAAAGTTACAATTCCATAACCCAGATGGAATTCTCTTATCGGACGAATTCAGTATTGCTCAGGAATTTGCCAAACATTTTTCCAGAATTCAAACAAATGATACATTGAGACCTGTCCCATTTCCTGACGTCACACCTGTTAAAGATGATATACCCACTAACCTCTTTATCACAGATGAAGATTTAAATTCGGCATCAAAAAGCATGAGAAATGACTATACTAGAGGTCCAGGTGACATTCCAGGCTTATTTTGGAAAATGACTGTCATTACCTTAAAACCCCTCATACTGCGCATCTTCAACTCGTCTCTCAGGCTGGCGAGGTATCCTAAGCACTTTATGCAGGTCAATATAGTTCCTATTTTCAAAAAAGGTGATAAAAATGATCTAACTGATTACAGACCCATATCTTTGAAAAACAGCCCGGCTAAACTCTTCGACGCAGCAGTACACAAACATCGCTTCGACTTCTTCAGGCTTTTCATTGATCAGAATCAACATGGTTTCTGCAGTGGCAAGTCAGTAGTCACAAATTTGCTTCCTTTCTGGCAATACACCTCTGAAGTTCTTGATAACCACCTTCACCTTGATGCAGTCTACACAGATATATCTAAGGCATTTGATGAAGTCCCGCACCAACAACTTCTGGAAAAACTTAAGCTATATGGTATCCGTGACCCTTTGCTCTCATGGCTATGCAGCTATATTACTCATCGTTCCTTGAGCGTTATCATCAATGAAGTGAACTCAGACCGTTTTATACCACTAAGTGGAGTACCTCAAGGCTCCCCCTTAGGTCCTCTACTTTTCACTGTTTTCGTAAATGATCTTCCTTCTTTCATCTACACCACAATATTCAAGTTGCTTTCTATACAGATGATCTTAAGATCTACTCAGCAGTGAAAGAGATTACCGATTCTCAACAGCTTCAATGTGCTCTCAATATATTATTCTCTCTGGGGGCTATCTCTGAATGGTTTGTCTGCTAACCACTCGAAGTGCAAAATAATCTCTTTCTCATCCGGCAGATCTCCACAACTAATAAATACGGAGTACACCATTATCTCTTTGATCATCGAAAGGTGTGACCAAGTTAATGACTTTGGGACTGTTTTCTCCCGCGGTGCTATATTTGATGATGATGTCCTTAAAATCACCCGCAAAGCATTCAAAACACTGGGATTCATCAAACGGAACACTTACAGGTTCAAAAAGTAGAGATATGCGGTTGTCCTTTATAAAACTATTGTTCTGCCAATCCTTGAATTCGATTCATCCGTCTGGAATCCTCACACGAAAACTCTCATTAACAAAATTGAAGCAGTACAAAAAATTTTGTCCGTTACCTTACGTTCCGTAATCCTCTGTTCTATCACTCAGTGTACTATTAATCGCTGTGTGATTACTTTCTTCTGAGGCCTCTGTACACTAGAAGAGTTACTGTTGACATCACTGGAACTTATGAAGCATCCGATATCCTTAGTAAAATCAACTTCAAAGCTGCTTGTAGACTAATCAGGAACCTTACACTGTTTCGCCTTGCCTCTGCCACCACGGACATTATGAAGTTCAGTCCACTGAACAGAATCAGTAAATCCGAAAATGACTCTCTCATTGACTTCTTTGACGACTCCCAACTGATGAACTCCATCCACAAGTTTGACTCTTCTCTTAAACTGCAAAGTGACTAGCTCTAATCTAATTATTGTAGTTTATTATTATTATTTGTTTTATTATTTTTCTTTTCTCTAACTGATTAGTTATTTCTTGTTTTACCGGTAACTTAACTTAATGCAATCCTCTTTTGTACATACGATTTTAATGTTTGAATCTATATCAATGTTTATCTTCCTGTTGGATCTCTTATTATTGTTATTAATCGTGCTCATTGTTCTGCTCTCAGATACACGGTTAATGGTTACCTGCTCTATATCTTGTTACTAATAAAAATAATAAAAATAAATATAAAAAAAAATAATATAACACAACTAATAATACTTCCACAAGTTTCTAATACGATTGACAAATTGCGGTAATCCTCGCACAACACGGTACTTATATAACACGGTTTGGCTTTAACACGGTTAGAGAATTGGGGCAAACCTAGCATAACACGGTATTTTTGAGCTTTAATGCTTCTGCACTAAAGCTCAAAAATACTCGCTCTCTCTCTCTCTCCATAAGTTCTACCACGAAAATTTCGAGGCTATCATTGTTTTGTTCGGTATGGAAACGAGGAGATTCAACTAGGCTTAACATACATATCACCAGAGCACACTAAAGAAAACAGAGCTGAGCTTCTTGAGTGGCTTACTTCAAACCTGATCACGAATTCTGATACAATAATAACGGAGGACTTAAATATGCCACTACCCAAACAATGGGAGGCAAAAAGTGAGTTTGATCATACAATGTAAGCTTTAAATATGAACCAATTGAAAACACCAGCAACAAGAGGATCTCAGTGTTTGGACTTGATTTATTACAACACTCCAGATATAAAGGTGAAGGACAACAACGTGAACTTTGCGTCAGATTATCAACCATTAACATTTGAAGCCACTTTAGGAAGAATCCGAGACATCCGACAAACAGATCCGCATTTGAAAAGTAAGACAAATATTATCTTCTCGACAAAATATATTAAAAGTGACGTCATTCAGAACACCTGATCGAATATAACTGGCAAAACCTATACCTTTTGGACTCTGATGACACCCTATCCGCACTCTCTTAATCACTCTTGCACATAGCTCAAGAAGGAGCATCTAAGGAAATCAGACAGGGCAAATCCTTGGTTCAGCCCACAATTAAAAGTAATTTTCAAAAATAAACAAAAAGTGTAAAGGAAACGGAAAAGAACTGGGCATCCAGAAGACCACATCCAATACAAACATGAAAGATCACGTTTCATGAAGAAACAGGCACACCTGGATATCGCTAAAGCAAAACTAAAAAAAGGTAAAAGAATTGTCAATCAAAAAGCTTTATGCATAAAATGACGAAGTTCTTTAAAGAATGGACTGAAGCCACGTTTGGATAATCTTAAAGATAATCAAATTAACAGCGAAGCAAGTATGAACAGGATGCTAGACTTAATCGTGAGGATTAAGGACACTATCAACGCCAACCAGATCGTGATTAACAATGATGATGTGAAGGAAATCAGTATTTGTAGAGACAACTTAAAAAGTGCAATCAACAGCCACCAAAATAAAGCAACAGTTAGGCCAGATAAATTCCCACTATTTATGGTTAAAACCCGTAGCTGTTACATCATTGATATATTATTACATATATTCCAGAGAATAATGAATGAAGAGGATTTCCCCAAAGCTGTGGAAAAGCTACTACGTAAATCTATCCCCAAAATAAAAAAATCCTAAATCTGTAAAAGACTTCAGACCAATCGCTATCGGATGCTCTTTTCAAAAAATCTTCGAAAAAACAATCCCGGACATCATCATTCAGCATTGCTTCAGACACAGACCTGAATACCTGCCCTCAGTACTTCCTCAGAGATCGACCATCACCAATCACATGGGAACACTGCTGAGGATCCAGCAAGCGCTAAATAACAAGCAGCAACTGGATCTCATTTTTTTTTAGATGTGGCAGCTGCATATGACGATATATCTATCTCAGCTCTCACAGATATTCTGCAAGATTACTTCCTTATTACGGGAAATGTCCTCCATTTTTTTTTAAAGAACACTCTTCAGCGCAGAAAAATTACAGTAACAAACGGAAACATGTGCGCTATGGGCTGAACTTCCTTCCGCATACATTCGTAAGAAAACGTATGCGGCGCTCTGGATAACCAGGCAGGAGCTCATAGGCATTAGAGACCGCAGCTTAATGAGGCAATATATCAACAGATGTGTTATCCCAGTTCCCCTCTACGCGTCACAAATCCGGTCTTCAGCTCCTGAAAGCAGTATCAAAGCTTTCCTTGGGCTTGAATATTGGCTCTTGATGTGACTAAACCGAATTTCAGCTAAGCCTTTTACCATCTCAAGAGCTATATTGTACTCCAATTTAGAGGTCACACCCAGAAGACAAATCATCACAGCAAAAAATATAATGACACTTGCTCAGCTCTTAACAGGTCCGCTAGATTCACCGAAAGTCCGACAGTGGATAATAACACCAGGAGTAAATCAAAGAGGAGTTGCAGATAAGAACCGCAACTCAGCGCTGCATTTACACAGTTGGAGAGTCTGGGAAGATTCTTTCCAGAAAACACTATAAAGCTATTTAATAAGCTAAGTATCAATCCTGGAAAAACTCTGTACAAGCAAATCATATAGAAAAGAAGTGCTCGAAAACTGCTACCTGCAGATAGAGATGTAAGGAAACAGATACAGCGCCCTCGTCTCCCAGACATGAGCCGGCGGGCTCTAGGAATCCCAACCTCATCACCCACAGAAGAAACTGGCTGCTGGAAACAGTAAAATGAACTTTCAAGTTTTTATTTGGTATGAAATTCTATTATATTGTATCACTGTCGCACATGTAGTTTCGTTGTTTCATGTTGTACGCTGTTCAGCTGTAAATATTTGTGGTGATGTAAATCTCCCACAACGTGGGTCAACTCAGAAGATATGCTTTAAATGCAACGATATAAGTTTTACTCGTTTATATTAATTAAGTGTTATGCCTTAAGCAGATAACAATGTTTCTCTAGCATTGTATAATCAAGATATATTTAGTTCCACAAATAATGTGTAAATTATAACAAGTACTGTATTACATGTATTTTAAAATTGTATATGTCTTATTGGTTATTTGGAGCATTAGCAACTAAGGCCATATAGTTCCGGGGATATGCGGTGGTCATTCCCTGACCTTTCCGCATCCTTGGTATTTGGTGGATGCAGAACGCCATATTGTCTTGTATTCTGTAGAATTAAATATGTATCTTCACCACCTGGCCAGTAGCTGTAATCGGGTTTCTCCTAGGAGAAATAAAGATAATAATAATAAAAAATAAAAATACTGCATTACATAATGAAGGGGTTTATAGCATTTATGGACCATGGCTTTTTAATTAAATTATATGGTTGAAAGGATGAAAACGAAGATTAAACAGATAATGACATTAGCATTTTTTAAAAAAATTATTCAAATTTGCATAAATCATATCTTTTAAAATTCAAATATAAATTGCGTAATATTTATGGACCAGGACCATGACTGTATTGAGTAATCCCTTCTTGGTAGATTCATCATTGTATAAATACCGGAGTCCAGTTATTCTCCTGGGAGCATTTGCAGAATCTTTACGACCTGTATGGATAAAAAGGTCTCTTCATTAATATTGTAATATAAAGTGCAGTTCTTTTTTAGGATAAAAAATAATTTCAAAGTCACATTTCTGAAAGTAATATAATTAAATAAACTCAGTACAAATTAATTATCAGTGACGCTTGTAAGAAAGGAAATCGGCGCCAAATAAATTCCATAAGTTTTATAATTTAAAGAAAGTGACTGCTCATGGACATTTTTGATTAAGTTAGTTTTGAAGGTTGAGGAAATTCAAAGATATTTGGATTTTTATTAAATTAGAATTGCTGTTTTTGTAATTGAATGAAATCCTCTTCTGTTCGAAGCTTCTGTACACCGATTCTCTCGATGATGTTTCTCAAACCATATATGGTGTTCTTTCAACTGCGTAGACTGTTTTTCTCAAAAATGACGTAACGGTCAGTGTAATTTATTCATAATAAATATTTTGGTCTTCTTTTCATAATAATTCCAAAGAGGAAAGATGAACCATTGGTACTTAATTAGATTCTAGCCCATTTGTGATTTCATAGAACCGTTAGTACTGTGCATGGGGGATCTGAAGGTGAGACGACGATATATATTTGATTTCCAGTAAAATGCAACTTTAAGGAAATACACGAAAAGGAAGGCTGATCCAGAGAACAGTAGTAAAAGAGATAAATGAGGAAGAGAAAAAGCTACTTTTTTCAGTTCGGGGTTGAACAGTAAATGGACGGTGGGTAATTCGGATTGGATTCGAAGAGAGTGGTGGAATTACAGCTGCCAGTTCGAAGAATCATGTTGTATAACTGAAAGTCGAGAAAATAAGAGAAGTGTCATTAATTAACACGAATGCAATCTTTTGTAGAGAATATGAGCTTGAGGAAGGTTTAGAGGCCACCATCCCAGATGAGAACAATATTCCATGGGGGGGGGGGTTTGAAATTTTCGCAGAGTTGTTGTTTAGGGGATTAGCAAGGGCGCAACAAACTCGTTTTTTGAGAAATAACTTAGTAGGAAATTTTAGCAGAAAACGAATTTATTATTAGCATTAGTATTGTTAGTGGGCGATAATAGTATTAGTATTAATATTGGTATTAGTAGATAAGATACAGAAAAGCAAATTTATAAAGCATCTACCCAAAACAAAAAGCCTACACGCTTCACCTATCCATATCCTCAAGAATTTGACTATTTTTTTTCCTTGAATTTATTTAATTCATCCACTTTTAAATACAAGATGGAAGTTTGGTCCAACCATCAACCACTTGCCGGGTGAAGGAAAACGTCCGCACCAATATCTTGCAACCATCCTTCCTCAATTTCAATTTATGCAGTCTCATGTTTGTAGTCTCAGCAAGAGGAAGAATGCCATCAAAGTTTAGCTTATTCAAACCATTCAAGGCCTTAAACACCTCAATCGGAATTGAGGTGTTAAAGTCTTTATGTTGGTTCGTGGAAATTGGACCTTAAGTATTAGTGCGCAATTTTGTGAGTTAAATGTTTCAACTCAAAAGATGTAATTGCACGGGAAGCAGTCATTATGATTCGCAGTCCTTCTGCGTCATTATCAGGAACTGTAAAATTTCTGGAGACGAATTCATCCTGCAGTGGATTGAAAATGGCTGATGATGATGCTGATGAGTAGCGGTCCTCATGATTCATTAGGAGTCGCAATCCTTCTAAGGCAATATCGAGTCCTTCAGTCATCTCGAAGTTCCTCATCCGAGGAACTTCAAGATGACTGAAGTTTCCATTAGATGTTGCCCTGTGGTTCAAAGTGCCTACACTATGTTTCATCTACTCTGCTGTTCGATCAAGAAGTCATTTATCGCCTATACCTGACCTCAAGCTCCCTGGGCTCATCATGAACTGTCGTACACAATGAATTATCGGAACGATTCTAGCAAAATCTTCTTCTGTGGAAAATATGTAAGCTTGTACTTGAAGAGATTCATCCTTCAGAAATATTCCATCATGCTGAAAACATTTCTGAACGTTGATCCTCCTACAGCGAAAATTTCATATTGGTACACTTGTTGGCATGCTTTACAATTGTCAAGGTACACCGTTTCCATATGTTTGTGAAATTCTGTTGCACAGAAGATAAGAAACTGAAGAATGCTGAAATAGGGCACCTTGTACTCACCTGCCCATCTGAACGCTTTATAGTTCTACAACCGAAATCTCCTTTACATTTAACTCCCCCACGTACACTTTGAAAAGGCTTTAAGAACAGTAAAAAGAGCCCGAGACAGTAATACTGTTCATATTAAGAAGAATGATTAACAGGAAAATTTTACGTTCAGGTGGGCTAACATCAGAGATTACTTCAGCCGGAACAATTTCATTTTGGAATACGAACTTCCTACAACTAAAGGCTCTGGGGTGCAGACAGAATTGATTAAACCACGATTATGATATATCGAGAAATGGAACCATGTTCGTAGGTAAGAAAAGAAATAAGTGGGGTGAGGTTTAATTCGAATATAATAGCCCCGCAATCACTTTTCAGTTTTCTTAAGTTTAAAAGAAAACTGAAAAGTGAAATTTTATTGTATAAAATTGGCAATTGTTTGCCAATTTTATACAATAAAATTAAAAATAAAATATATAAATAAATAAACTCAGAAAATTAGAGAATATTCCAGAGAGGTGTAGAAAGCTCTGATTGTTTTTAGAAAATTAGAAGATTCCTGATGTCATAGAATATTATAGGTGATACTTGATGTGCTAGGACATATAAAAGATACCGGAGTGCTAGTACATATAATCGTAGAAAATTTCTTATTGTTTCCCTTTGAAAATGATTCTTAAATATTCAAAATTATAGAAGATTCCAAATGATTCTAGAATGTTTTTCAATAATACTTATAAATTGAGGAGCAAGAGCTATAACTTATAAAATTGCACATCTGTCATTCAGAATAAGTGTCTGGTGTAAGTTGCGTCTGTTTCTTGGTAAACATGGAAAGAAACAAGGGACTCAGTGTTGAAAAATAAGTGTATTATAACTCTACGCAGAAAGGAGGAATAGGGTTCTTTTTTTTAGGAGCATCAGCGACTAAGACCATTTTGCTCCGTGTGTATTGTCTGCAAATTTATTGTGTGCGAGGTGGATTTTCTGTTTGCTGGACGAAAAACCCGGGTTTCCTGGAGTAAACTCCATGCTACCTTTGCTTCAGACCGACCAACTCAGCCACGTTGTGAAAAGTGGCCCATAAATTCCTCCTCTCATCGAAGGCACTCGAACTGAGCTCTTTTTTCCACCCAATGTGGAGAGGACGGCAATCCTACCAACTGTTCTATCCACGAAGGTGTAAAAAAGCTATTCCATGAGAAGTATTGACAAAAAAACGATGTGGTTTATTTAAATGAGTTCGAACTGCCATTCGACGATTCAAGCAGACTAACAGTTTAAAGGAAAAAAAAAAAAAAAACGATGAGGACGACTGCACGACAACAGAAACATAAGGTAAAACCTTAACTATGATTTCTAAAAGCAATCGACGATTTACTCAACTTAAAATCCGTGCTGAATTTAATAGGAACGGGGATATTACAGCGTTTACATCCACTGTAAAATTTCGTCTGAAATAAGCAGGACCAGAAAATCAAAAGAAACGGTTGTTCTGGACTAAGGTCCATTAAAATTGAGCAATTGAAGAGTGAAAAGACGTACTGTAGACGAATGAGTCCAAATTTGAAACTTTTGAATCGAAGTGTAGAGTTTAAGTGAGACGATCAACTGAAAAAAAAAAAGTCAAAATGTTTAATGCCTACAGCCAAGCATGTTAGTGGTTCCCTGCTGATCTGGGGTTCCTCCTGTTTTTCTGAAGTGGGTGACATCGTCAGAATTGAGGAAATTTTAAGGAATGAAGGCTATAAAAATATTCCTGAACATAATGTAGTATCTTCGATACTTCGACTTTGTGAAAGAAAGTTTATACTGAACAAGACAATGCCCGGAAGCAGAGCTCTAATTCATGCACGGAGTCTCTAGCACCTAAATTGCTGGAACAAACTTCCATTTTTATGTTGTGAAAGTTAATTGCTTAAATAAATTCAAGTAAGAAGTAGACGAAGTACTGGAGGGATGGATAGGTGAAATACGAATGTGATTTTTTTTTTTTTTGGCTGATGTTGTATAAGCTTGCTTTCTTGCATTATTTGCAACTACTAATGCTATAGTTAAATTATGATATGGCCATCCCAATCGCATCAATTAAATCCAATTAGCGCTTTATGGGATAATTTGGACCATCAAATCGGTCAAGTCTGTCCATCTTCAAAATTTATGGGACACTTGCTTATCGCTTGGAAAATGTTATTCAAGACACTACATAACATCAATCGCCAGAATGCCATATCTGTGTACAGCAGTAATAAAATCTTCTGGAGGACATTTCGATAAAAAATTAGTACTGTATATTCATAATATTAATCATTTCAATATTTTTCCTCTGTAAACGTTTCAGCGCTTAATAAAAAAATGAACTATTTCGTTTTGTTTTTTTATATTAAATCTTATGTTCTCATGGGTAATTAAAAAAAAAATTCTACAACTCTTGTACAAAAACAGTGATTCCAAACGTTTAGGCAGAATGTTTATGTAAGTCCAATAGTTCATCTCCACCATATACACAAAAAAGGATTCCTGTCATCGCCAAAACTTCATTTAATAAAATTTCTGATAACTGGAAGTGTAAAAACCAATTGTTTGGTCACACAAAATAATTTTACTTACGAAATACAACCAGGAGAAACCCCCAAGGTGATTGGAATATCTGCATTTATAAATCCTAATAGGCTCACTTTTAGAAGGATATCGAATATTGTCGGTACCTGAAATATGAAAAACATCAGTTAGGAAATAAAAATTTAAACAGTTTTTAATTTTTGTCATCAAAATGTACAGCAGCAAAACTGATAATGATCAATGAATCTAACTTTAAAATAAATACTAACCGGAAACGTTTCAGGAATCACCACTGCTGTTAGAAGAGTGCATTTCTCACATTTGTATTCAGCAAAAGTATCGACATCGGTTTCCAGTAGTTGACCACCCAAGTTGACCATAAGCTTCAATTCTACCCCAAGCATCTTCAATATCCTTTCAAGCAATGCTAAAGGGATCAAAAGTATACAGATTAGTTTATATATATATATAAATAGGATATTTTCCAGCAGCATGGCAAACCAGTAGAGCGAAAAAGAATTCAACCAAATAAAATAACAATAACAAAAAAATATGTAGGGGAGGGGGTAATAAGGAAGAAGAGGGTAGTGTTGTAGCTAGCAACGTTACTAAAATAATTTAGAAAATTAAGTCAATTAAGAGACATTTAGCGGCGCCCCCTTGATGGCACCCATTTCCGAATTATGTGATATCTCTCTAAGGTGGAAACGTGAACTAACAATATTACGTGACCAAATAAACTTAAAATAATAAGTAATAAAATGAAATTAAATAAAATAGACTGACCATTATGCCCCATCTCGACAGAGGACCACGAGGCCAATAATAATCAGGAAATCACTGCATTTCGAACGCTAAACAAATCTATGCAACGATGGAATTCACATATATATATGAATGTATGGACAAGGTGGGATTCATCTAGTGTTCAAATATTGCCCGCCACTTGTCCCTTGTGGCTATATATATGAAGACTCTTGACAGTTCCTAAGTAATGGACACAGTTCGATTATCTCCCTAAGAACTGTTAGTGCCAACTATTCGAGAACGAAGAAAACTACAAGGCATTTATCTCCTTCATCCAAAATCTCTTTATACAGCAACGAACCTTACTACCAAACTGAGAAATCCCCTGACTCTGATAACCAAAGTCTCCATCTCCCCACAAGGACACGCAGAGTTCTCTTCCAGTCCGAGCAATGTTAACTTCCTCGGCTTATGTAGTCTTAAATCCGGTGTGATGGCCAGGGAACACTGGCTGTGGGTCTACCTAAGGTTGATAGGTGACAGTTGGTGCTATATTCTATACTTCAAAAGTGGCAGTCCATCCCATAGTGGTGATTTCTAATAACCGTTGAGGTGACAATCATTTAAGTGTATTCGTCGGATTGGTCAGTAAAGGTTATGTGTTCAGATGGTTAAAAACCTCGCTCTAAAGTGGGTAGGTTGGTTGTTCACTGGACAGCATTGTCGGTTTTTCCCTCAAGGGGATGGTAATCTGTTGTCGGGATACACAGGTACCAATTAGCTGATCAAAAGCAGGGATTTTCCGGTGCTATGTTTGGTCAATACGGTTTGTCTGTTGGATATGATGATTCCGGCGTCTAAGATCCTGGTCGTATTTGAAAAGAGTGGTGTACTCTTCTCTGATATCAAGGAGGTGCAGTTCATGGCCATTTAGAAGATACATGATCTTTGTAGTCAGATGGCAGCTCAGGTCCTCATAGAACGAGCAGTATGCATGAGATGTTGCTAGCTCTCCAACCCCCCCCCCCCCGGAGCCACAAGTAGGGTCGTCCGAGATGCTTAAGCCTGCCAGTTTAGCCTTAGAGGCTCCATGTCCAATTAGTAGGAAGGTGCTGTAAAGTCCTGAAGAGAACCAGAACAGGGATTTAGGGTGCAGACGGGCAACACTGAGTAGGAATTTCTTGGTAACCTTGCCCTTCAAGGAGTTTTCCTATCTTGCCTGTCAGACCTTTAAAGGTGAACTGATAGTCTTTTCTTCACTGCGGTGCGGTTGTTGTTTGGATCCGCGGTGAAATTCAAAATGGTTCAGGGTCCCTTGGAGAGTTGGTAAAGAATCCCGAACCTCATCAGCTCGAGGTCCAGGGGGAGGGCTCCCACAATGATCTGCAAGGCTTGAGTGCTAACTGCACTGCAGGCCCGGGTGATGGTTAACAGTATGCATGTTGGATGCAGTCCAAAATCCTCACATTAACAGTGGTATTGGCCTTGGGGTGGCATGCAACTGAAGCGTAGGTTGCTGTAGCGATGAACACTGCCTTGTAGAAACGCATCGGCGAGCGTTTGTTAAGTTCCCCAAACACTTTTGGTGACACGAGCTACCATGGCAGTGTAGTTTCGAATCGTCTTTCTTATATAGTTTAAGTACGGCTTGAAGGAAAGTTTTTAGTTAAGTATTACACCTAGATATTTGAGTTCTGTGGTAAGGGAGATGGTCGGGTTTACATTTAACCTTTACCTTTACGGATAAGATTTGTGCGCATTTCTTGCTAGTCTGTAACTTTATCGAAGGGCGTCCACCTCTGGGGCGGCCAAGACGGTCTAATTCTCTGAAACGTTTTCCTTCTAGAATGGGCCACCCGTGTGAGCCGTTGGAGGTCAGCGCTCCACCATGGGACAGCATCTGAGCTGGGTTGCTTCTTTTAATTGATGTTTTGGCAGCTTCAGTAACGATGTTCGTCACTATTTGTTGTAGGTGATTATGGTCTTGGACTCTGTCTATTTCTGGCTGTTTCCTGGTCGCGATGGCTACCAGAATGTTTTGAATCAGTTCCTAATTTGCAGAATAGATTGCATAACGGTGGAGCATTCGCCTAGCAATAGGTTGCCTGTGTAGATCCCTGTTTAACTGACTCTATGATCGGAGTTGGTCCACGCATCATGGATCAACGTGTGTGCTATCAGTATCGTTTCGAGCTTTGTCCAGAGAGACACAATGTAATCTCGTAGGCCAGCACCAATCCTACTACTCGCTTCTTTAATGACATTTTCCAGGGCTGTACGTAGAAAGAATATCTGCTCCGGAACCGTTCCTTCCGATAATGAGGGATCCAGAGGAGTAACCTCTGTTTCCTTTAGTGGTTCATCGTTGGTTTTCTCTTGAGAGCTGGTTTGTTCTTATGCTTGAGAGCTGGTTTGTTCTTGTGCTCATTTGTACTTAAGAGTCCTTCTATCAGATTTGGGGCACTACATTCTTTTTATTTTTTATTTATTTTTTTTTTTTTATTTTTACGCCTGCAAGCAGGGCCTTGTCTGGTCTCTTCCATGTCATCCAGTTTATCAGTAGAGTTCGGGTCAGCACCAAGTTTAAGTTGGGAATCATCAAGGTGGCATTGACTGCCATTTGAAATCATTTGTTTCTCATTGCCCTCCATTTTAGTCCAAGTTCCGAATTAACGAGGTTTTTCGGATAAGCTGGCTGTTTTACTGTTAGAGATAACAGTTCTCCGCAAGAGCCATAGAACGACATCAATCACAAATTCGAAGCGCAAGTTGGCGACGCACAGGACAGTCTGCAAATTTTGAGCTATTCAATACAGTCACGTGGGGGAAGGAGTTCAAATGAAAGAAAGCCCCTAGAAAGATGGAACTAGTTTCCCTGGGAGTTCTTGGGGGTGCTGCGCACAATGGCAATATTCATTTCTTCATATGAGCAATAGTTAAAATGATAGACTCCCGCCATGTTAAGTCTATGGAAAAAGGAGGAACCAAATAGTTCATTATAGAACACGGAATTTTTACGCATAAGTCATTAAACGTTGTGGACAGTCTTTTACCTATTCTAAAACACAGGGGGAAACCCCTCTCCACTAGAGAAAGGCTTTCAACAGTTCTGTTGCGTGAGTTGTTCATTGTATCAAAGATTACAGTCAATAGTAGTAATGTCTCCGTATAATTAGAATCATTGTGGTCAATTCCAGAATTTCAGTTGAATTAACTTGCCCTACGATCAGTTTATTTTAAAGATACACTTTGACACAAGCCTCCTCTACAGGCCGCTTCAAAGAAAACTTTTGATATTATGGGGCTTTAAAAAATAAATAATTAAATAAAAGTAAAGATGCATAATTAATCAATATAAATATCACCACCAGTTCGTGATTTTGGAACAATCGGCAGAGTGGTCAACCAGTCGGTTTAGTTTCCTGATATTCACTGTAATTCCACAGATAGAATAGGCAAGAGGGAGGGAGGGAAGAATAAAGTGGCTTAGTAAAACCTTAATGCTGGGTCAATGTCACCTTTCTATCAGATAGCTGTATTAGTTGAAAAGATCTAAACCTCCCAAACACTTCCTAATCCATTTCACACATATACATGGTCTCAATTATAATCTCAACGATGAACATTTCCACTTGCAGTTTGCCAAACCCCGTTTACTTTTTGCCAAACCACATGTACGGTTGATTCAACTACTGCTCATCTCAGATGCCCAAATTATTCGCTGTATGATTCCTTTCCCCGCAAAGACGGTACTTGTGCATATGACCGTTCTGATATTCCCTGTCCGAGAATTGGCAAATTGGAATCTCCTCTCTTTGATCTTCTCTGGCTTAAAATCTCTCTAACTCATTGTGTCAAATTCATCTGCTGTCTCTACCGTTCTCCCAAATCCACTATGCAATTGGAGCTCTTTGACTTCCTCTCTTTGTAACTTGACTTTCTCCAGTAAAACTTTCCTAACAATGAGGTAATTTTCCTTGATGATTTTAATGTTCACAACACCAGCTGGCTTCCGTTTTCTGGTTACACCTACCCAGCTGGTCGAGATGCTGAGGCCTTTGAAATTACTAATGACCTTGCACAGATTGTTGATTTACCTACAAGAATACCGGACAATCCTAATCATACAGCCAACACACGTAATCTTTTTTCACAAACAACCCTTCTAAGGACACGGTCAAAGTGGCAGGTCCTTTAGGCACTTCATATCACAACTTGGTAATTGTTTCTTCTACAATGGAGCCTTTATCTCATGGCTATTCCCAACCTCGTGTTGTTTGGCATTACAAGAATGCAAAATGGGATGACCTGCGAGAATTATTTTATTCTTCTTTTCCTTGGTCGGATTACTGTTTCAAAACTTCTGATGTCACCGTTTGCTCAGATCGGGTCAGTGAAATTATTCTTCCAGGAATGGAATCCTTTATCGCACACTCCACCTTAAAATCTCGTCCTTTATCTAAACCTTGGTTTTCCAATAAATGTGCTAAGGCTGTTCAAGAGAAGAAGGTTGCATATCGTAATTGGCTTGTTTCTAATTCTTCAGTTTCATTTCCTTCCTACAACAAAGCTCGCAACAATTGTAAAGCAGTTATTAATCAGTCCAAACTAGAGATCGGATCGAACAGGCTAAGAGTACAAAACTTGTTTCTTGCCTTAATGGTAGCCGAACATTCTGGTCCCTTGCCAAAGTTATTGGCGGCAACTTTGGCCCATCTCTGCTCCCACCTCGGCCCAAACCAGATGGTTCAGTTGTCACTTCAGCCAAGGATAAAGCTGACCTGCTGTTATCCCATTTTTCTTCCAACTCATGTATTAATGATCTTGGTAAAACACTTCCCACCATTCCCAAAATGCTCCATTCAATACCTCCTGTGGTCTTCCGTCAAAAGGATGTCAGAAGGATTTTGACGAATCTTGATGCTAAGAAAGCTCCAGGTCCCTATGGTATTTTCCCACCTGTTCTCAAACCCTGTGCTCCTGAACTTACTTCTATTCTTTGTCGCCTTTTTTCACTTCCTTATTCCAAAGGTGTGTTTCCCTCTGCTTGGAAATTTGTTCATATCTAGCCAGTTCCTAATAAACTGAAAAATCCCTCCCATCCAATTATTGTCCCATTTCAATTACTTCTACTCTTTCTAAAGTAATGGAGAAATCAATTAACCGCCAACTCCTAAACTACCTAGAAACCTTCCGTCTGATCAAAGATCGCCAGTATGGATTACGTCAGTCGATCCACTGGTGATATTCTGGCTTATGTTACCCATTTTATAAACTAATTCAATGGAAAGATTCGGTGAAACACAAGTAGTTGCTCTTGGCATCTCAAAGGCTTTCGATTGTGTTTGTCCTAAAGGTCTTGTATACAAGCTTCCAACTTATGGTTTGCCGACTGTTTTTTGTAATCGGTACTAGTAGTAGTGGCAAGTGTTTCAAGAAAGGAAGTGTATGAGCTTACGCAGCATCAGCCGAAAAAAAAATCACACCATTCCCTCCAAATGCCACTCCAATTCCTCCTTAAATTTATTTAAACTATCAGCCTAATTATCAACAATTTAAACTATCTTCAACCAGTTACTCTCGAACCAGATTTTCCCACAGCAATGGAAAAACTATCTTATCGAACCTTTAGCCAAAGTTCAGTCGCCATCGAAACCTAAACACTTCCGAGCCATCTCCAACTCCTCCAGCCTGCTGAAGCTCCTGGAGAAGACCTTACTCCCCATCTTCACCAAGCAGATCTTGCCTAGTAATCCAGCCCAAATTCACTACTCCCTTCCAAACAGATCAACGATCACCAATCTGCTAGCCACACGAATACTATCTTGTCAGAATTCGAGAAAAGGCACGAACTAGCTGTTACTTACTTAGACATTGAAGGTGCATTTTGGTGCCGTCCAAGTAAATCAACTACTCACTCTCCTGGAATGCCACTTCCAGATCACAGGGAACGTATTATGCTTTCTGTCCTCTCTTCTGAATAAAAGAGTTAAAGCTTCATATAGCAGATCGCACCCTTACTAGATCCGTCACCGCAGGACTCCCACAAGGAGGGGTACTTTCCGGCCTTCTGTTCTCATCTATTAACTTCCCACCGGTTGCACATTCTCGATGTCTACTGAGCTGTGCAGATGATATGAAGATACTCATTCCCATCATCCCTGGTCAAGACCTTGATCTGGTAAAAACGGAAATTAACAACACTCTCACTGCAGTCACATCTTACCTCTGCCAGTTTGGGCTCAAGATCAATCCTGCTGTCCGAATTCATGGTGTATTCATTGACCAAACTCCTTCTTCTCTTCAACCTTCGGTCGGCAACGCCCTCATCCCAATTGTGTCCAGTCATCGTGATCTGGGCGTTGTATTCGACTCCAAACTTCGCTTCAACGCCCACATAGACATGCTCCTCACACGTGCTTCAAGACTCCGGTGGATAGCAAAACAGCATCTCCTTCATATCAGAGATAAAAAGACAACCGTGAGTTATATAAGAACAGTTATCTTTGCACCTTTACTCTATGTCGCTGAAATATGGGCGACAGCGGCACCGGCAATAAAGAAACCAGTCTGTCTTTGCCACAGAATTCTGGCTCCTAAAGTGGGCCAACAGAAAGCACAACCTTCCAGCTCTGATTTGATTTGTCTCACGGAACTTGCCAACTCTCTCTGGATTCCACGGCTTCCCACCTTAGTCGACGACCAACGCCTCGTAGAAACAGTCAAGATACTGTTTCTACGAGGCGTAATTGCAACTGGCATAATTGCAACACCTTCATTCTCGGATACCTGCGGCTGGAAGATCTCCCTGCTGCCCTTAGGGCCAATCCCGAGCTCTAATCGCATTCAGCGCGACTCCATCTCTCGGACAGGTTCCTCCCTCAGCAGATGTTCAAGCAAACCCAGGCACTTGATGCCGACCCGAACAAATTCGCTGTTGACCGGACTTACAGGAAAAAAATTATGACTAATAGGACTAGTCAGCAATGAGTGTTGTGTACCTTGCATCTGTTCCTGTCTGATTGAGCTGGTGCTCTTATCTCGATGTTAAGACAGCTCAATCAAACATAACTCTCGTAAGGAGTTCTCTCCTTTGGATCAAAATATGTTTTCATTTGTAAAATTATCAAAAATGTAAACCCCTGGCCTTTTAGCCGTGGAGGGCATTAAAGATTCTCTCTCTCTCTCTCTCTCTCTCTCTCTCTCTCTCTCTCTCTCTCTCTCTCTCTCTCTCTCTCTCTCAACGACAGATGGAAGTTTGTTCCAGCAATTAACCACCCGCTGGCTAAAGGCAAATTTCCGTACATCTTATTCTACATGTCTTTTCTTAATTTGAATATATGGCCCCTTAGGTTCGTAATGTGAACAAGTGGAAGGATCTGTAAGACACAAAGTCTTACAAATTAAATGAAATGTCTATATAATTAATGATAGAATGCTAGATGGAGTGATATTGTAAACCTTACAAGAAAACACTTAAAATCACAAATATTGTTTAAGGTAATGGGTCTCACGCTAATGTAATTTAATTAAGTGGAGTCTATAGTTAATGTAAAAGCAAATATACCGTGGAAATAAACATTAGAAAGAGTTTTAAATCAGTGCTCACACCTGAATCAGCAAGCGAAGATATCGAGACGAAACAGTGGGGGGTTTATTGATGGCATGGCAAAAGGGACGGACTGCTCCAGAGATTACAATAGGGGTACCAGGTGTAAGCGCTTTTGTTTACTGCAAACAGAGCGGGTGTGGTCATTATAAAATAAGGCGAGACGAATCAAGTAAATGGACGCGATGTTTTCCGGATGGGTTCCGAGCTCCGAAATTTCGATCGCCTTCCAGAATATTCGAGAATTCTCTAGAAACGGAAGTCCTCTCTACACCGGAAGGGGCTCGACCATCGTGTCATGGGTCATAGGCAAATGAGAATGGAGACGATGATGGTCAGATAGAAATGATTGGTCGAGGAAAGGAGGGGCGTTACGAAATTTTGGGAAATAAAAAGGCAAGAGCGCGCGAGTTAAAAGGTGTGATGAAGTTTTTCGGAGTTGATTAAAAATTTTTTCGGAGAGTGATGAAAGTTTTTTTTCAGAGGTAGGCTCGGGAAACAGTCCCCGGAAGTAATCCACCAGTAGAACCAGTTATGGTGAGTTGACTAAGTTCTGATAGTGTTAGTAAAGTATAGCTAAGTTACTGTAAAGGGAACTTTCTCGAGATGGAAATTAGAAGTCCGAAAGCGTCCACCGAGATATATTTTTAGAAGGGGGACAGCGAGATAATGCTTATGGAAGAACACCGGACCGTCTTCTAGCCTACAGAAAGAAATAAAGTAATGGGAAGTGACTCCTATTGATTGACCTGGCACAGCAAAGAAGGATATGATCGGCAAAGAGAATAGTGTTCCTGGCAGAAGTAAGCAGTCCGAAATCGGAGAAGAGCGTTCCAAACCAACGGTGGACCCCGATGCAGAGCGGAAGATCACAGGCCAAACATTGTATTAGTAGTAGGATTCAAATCCCCAGAAGTAAGTGATTAAACAACGTATATACCCCTACGTAATTGCAAAGGACTGCAGGGAAGATTAGATAAATATTAAATGAGATTTAGGGAAACATACAGTTAACTCAGTGCATGTTGTATAGATAAGCAAAGAAATATTGTAGAATTAGTTTAACGAAGGATTGATTATAGTTATGGTTTATTTGCTAATTAATTAATGGAAGGAAGTTAATAATGTTGGACGGGTTAACCTATAAAGCAGGTACAGTGGTATGTTACTCATATAATATTACTGAAGTAGAGAAATTAGTCGCTAAATGCTGAAGTTTACCTGAGAGGATGAAGAAATAAATAAACCAATGTATATTTCATTAACATGTAATTCTAATGTGTTAGGGTGAGAATAGAATAGAATAATGTGTAAAGTGGACATTAAATTCCAGAAGAAGAACTGTGTTAACCATGAAGAAGAATGTAGGATTGTGCTAGATAAGTATGATTAATAAAAAAAAAATGTCAATTGTATTTAAGAAAGAGTTAGGTGAAACTGATCGTAGCAATGTGTTAGTTGCCGAATACTAAGAAGATGATGATGATAGGAGAGCCTAATGACCAGGAACGTCATCCATGCCATGTACCTATATATGAAGTGAATAATGTGTAATGAATTGCTTGATCTTTTATTTGTAATTATGTATAATAAACTAATTGTATCTAACTTAATGAAAATAGTGTTTGGTCATTTCTGAACACACAGAAAAAAAAAATCCAAAGGAGGAGTGCACTAATATAGGAACTCCCACCGGACCGGAATTCTTCTGTGAGATAACTAGTCAAATGCAAAGTGGGGATTTTTAAGAATATAAATAATAATAAATACTATAGTAATAATATAAACAAAAAAAATTTAAGAAATATAAAACGCCACCCCCACAGATCCCATCAGAATTTAACGTGCTCATCCCATTCAAGGCCATATACACCTCAATCAGATCACCGCGCAGGTGCCTAGTCTCCAGCCACTGCAATTTGCAGACCTTAAGCATCTCTTGGTAATAGGATCCCTTCATTCCCCTCACCAATCTTGTTGCCCTTCTCTGTACGCACTCAAGCAAATCTACGTCCTTCCTAAAATGATGCCTCCAGACCTGTACGCAGAACTCAAAGCGTGGCCTGACAATTGCCTTATACAGAGGGACAATGACCTCCTTTTCCCTGCTAGCAAAATTCCTATACTTTGTATATCATTGACAAAAGCCCATGACCTACCTTGGCAGCCTGTCTGCATTGCTCAGAAAACTTCATATCTGACTGCACAATTACTTCAAGGTCGTTTTCATTTTCTACCACCTTAAGTGTAGTACCACACAGTTGGTACGTTTCTCTGGGGTTACTTCTACCCATATATAGTACTTTGCATTTGTCAAGGTTAAACTTCAGTTGTCACTTCTTTGCCCAGCTGCCCAAATTATCTAGATCCTGTTGTAGTAGCACACTCCCATTACTGTCATTAACAAACCTGCCAACCTTTGTATTATCTGCAAACTTAGACACTAAGCCTGATATACCTTCATCAATATCATTGAAAAATACTCAAAACAACAGAGGACCCAACACCGAACCCTGTGGGAGTCCACTAATAACATTAGTCCACGAAGAGCAGCAACCATTGATTACCACCCTCTGTCTTCTCCCACTCAACCATCCTTTTATCCATTATAGCAACTTACCCTTAATACCATTCTGCATTATCCAGTTTTCTCTGATCGCTCACTGAGGGTGATGGTAGATGACCCTCTGTCTTCTAACTTCTCCCCTAATGCCAGTGTCCCACAAGGTTCAATTCTTTCTCCCACTCCTTTCCTCTTGTATATTAATGACCTTCTTCCATTTACTGGAAATCCTATCCATAGTTTTGACGAAGATAGCACATTGCATTCCACTTTCAATTTTGAGAAACTTTGCCCTGCTCAATCAGCTTCGACTTCTCGAAAATTTGCTACCAATTCTTTAAATGCCGATCTTCAGGTAATTCTCCAGTGTGGAAAAAACAACGTAGTTGATTTCATCCCTTCTGAAACTCAGTCTTGTCTTATATCTCGCTAAAAGGATTCTTCTGCTCCTATGCTTATCTTTAGTGACACTCCGATTTCTAGGCAAAATGATATGTCTCTTTTGGGGATTGCCCTGACTTCTACTCTCTCTTGGCACAAGCACTTTACAAGTATTGCTTCCTCTGCATCTAAAAAACTTGGTTTTCTCTTTCGCTCTCGGCGTTACCTTTCTTCTAAACAGCTGCTCACTCTGTATAAATCGCAAATCCGCCCTACCATGGAATGTTGTCCCCATATCTAGGGTGGTGCCCCCAAAACCTTTGAAACACCCTGCATCACTCCTATCCTTGATAACAACCCCGAACAGGAAAGGAAGAGAATCTCTGAAATTATGTACAGGACCTGGCAAGAGACATGGGACACCACCAACAAATGATTGATAACCAAAAATTTCATTCCCTCTGTGAACCTCATCAGTCCAAAGCCTCCTCCCTGGTACTCACCAGGCCTCCATACTACATTTTTATTGACAGGCCACGGACCCTTTAAAGCGAAGCTAACATCCCTAGGCATAGAAGAAGATCCGCTGTGTCACTGCGGGGCTGAAGAAACGTGGGATCACGTAATGTATGATTGTCATGAATATGACGAGTTCCGGCTAAGGTTTACCACTAAAATGCAAAAAAATCCCCGGCATTGTGGGCACCTGATTATAATGGACGAGCACCGCTACGCCGCCTTTACCGAGTTTGCGCAGTCTGTGTTCACTGCTAGACGGGTTAGGCATCCAAACACCACCCATTGAAGATCAAAGTAAGAAACTTGCTGGATATGACAGTCCTCTCAGGAGAAGGAAAAAAAAACCCTCCTTCCTTCCTTCATCCCAAGAGTGACAGAACCCACCAGCACAGCTCAGCTGCTGCCATTAAGCCTCCCTAGCCACGCTCCCTTGGGTGGGCCTTTGCCTCCACTTCCTGGCGGGAGGGGGAGTTCATTCCTGGTGCCCCCCTATTTTTCACTCTGGTGGGGCATGGGCTTACTCCACTGATTTGTGGTCATCTTCCCTATGGACCCCGTATCTGTATCTTTTCGCCCTAGTCTTCAGTCTCCCTCCCCTTCTCTAACTTACAACTAGCGTCCAAATCAACTCCAAATTGCTTGAGTCCTACACCCAAAAACTTAACAACATCAAATCGCCCAACTAGTACTCCCTTTGTTTTGGCTGACCCCTATCTATAGCGATTTTTTTTTTTTTTTTTTTTTAGGTCCTTGCCAGTGAAATCTCAGGAAATTAGTTGGCAGGATCTGCCAGAGTAAGTAACAATAATAATGGTGTATCTGGTCTGCCTCCACGGGGCAGAGTGGGGCAACGTTGGGTCCCATTAGGGGCCCAGCTGCTAAATGACCAGATGAACAACGGTATACGACACTACACAAATACAAAATCCATATACTTTTAAACCTCGACATTGACAGGCAAACAGAACAATGACAGTGTTCTGTTTCACACCCACAATGTATAGCACGTGGAGATGGGGGAAACCCTTGGTGCCGTTTAACACTAAACACACTACATTCTACACTCTGCCCTCAAAACCTCTCTCAGGCTTCTTGACTTCATTCAGACCAGGGCAGTTAGGTTAATTAATAACTCATCTCTAACAGAGTCTCGCCATCTACAACATTCGCTGTTTCATTGACGGACTCTTTCTGCTGCATGCCACTTCTACAGATACTTCCATGGGCGCTGTTTTTCTGAATTGGCTTCTATAATTTCCGCTCTCTCTTTCAAAACAGTCCGAACACATGCAGGCAACATCCATTTACAGTCCAACTTCAAACTCACAGAACCAACTTTTCATCTTCCTCGTTTATTCATTCAACTGCCGTTTTCTGGAACAACCTTCATTCGTACGGATTTCCTGAAAATTACAGTCCACAGAAGTTCAAGTCCAATGTCAACAAATATCTTCTTTCGTCTTCTCAACTTCCCACCCAAGCACGGTATTAAGTACTATAGGTTCTAACACCTCTCATGTTTGGGGTTTACATAAAAAAAAAAAAAAAAAAAAAATTGAACTTCCGAAACACTGAATAATGGCCGAAAGCGTGTGCATAATGTAACAGAAAAGAGCATGAAGAAATTCATTCAATACTTATCTGCTCTTATTATTCAGAACTTGCATTGGACATTTCCAAGGGTCGATCTTGATTAGGTAACGTTAATACGAACTTAATACTGTAATTTTGAACACACAAATCAAACAAACTCTTCTTGTATGCCAAACTGCTCATAGGACGACTTGACGGCTCTGGTATCACTGACTTCATAAAAACTCCCCGCATTGCCGGAAGAAATCAAATAGACCTAAGGCTTCCACTCAAAATCAGTTTAAACAACTTGAAAGGCTTGAGCTGCATGTTCCCAATGAAACACAGTAGATTTGATTAACAATGTAGCCATCGATATGGATAAGTTCTGCCAATAGCATATATATAGACGCCAGAAGCTAACGGACACATATACAAATCTACTGTTATGACACAAGAATACCACCAGCAGAAGGAAAATTGCCACGACAATGATTCCCATGACAGGTTAAATGAAAAATAAAATAACGTGAAGCCGTCACTGGTCCCCTTCTTGGCACCTACTTCTCCAAAGACACCTGGCAGTGAGCGCTAAGACAGTCAAGATTGAAGAGATACTACGAGCAACAAACGATGATGGACTCCTTCAATCCTTTATGTTTTAATAACAACAGTTTTTGATAAATTAATATCTTTAATTTGGAAACTTCAGTGTTCCACAATTTTCAAGTAAGTAAAATAAAAAAAAAAAACTCTGTAAATTCTGTACCTTTGCAGGTTGAGCATGCATATACTCCATGTAATCACCGGACACATGTCCCTGCCTTAACCACTGAATGTAAATATCACCCCTCCCCCAGCTTACTGCTGTCCAGGCCGTGGCTTTTGAGCAGATTTAATAAATAAAAATAAAAATAAAAATTACGAAGCACGTCAAACACACACAACCGGATAGCCCTCAGGCATGCGCAAAACACCTCCTTAAGTGATCAAATTACCATAGAAGGCTACTCGAATATTTTTATTCATCTGTCGTGCATTATGTCCGTAAATTGCGTGTGTTCTATAGTCGATTTGCCTGTTTTGATAGACGAAAAACCAGAGTTTCCGGGATAAAAACCTTGCTATCTACACCTGAGACCGACTAACTCAGTGAAAAAAGCCCATTAAAGTTCCACGCGTCATCGACGGGATTCGAACACGGGTCTCTTCCACCCAGTGTGGGAAGAACGCTGACGATACCACTGTACTACCGAGCAGACCTCCTCTTGTGATATAAAAGTCGCATTTTAACCACTTCTAAGTATGGTGGCTGGCATCCCGTTAATACTTGAAATGTGGGGTTGCTGACGGTGCATCACGTTCTGCAAATTGATAGGAACATAAACCTCTGGATTGAATCCAGCTTGCGTTTATTTCTTGCTAGGAGGGCTGACGGTACCAAACGGAGGCACCATAGCACACGATTGACACGTATACAGCTGTGTATACCACAACCAGGGGCTATTGATAAATGCAAAGGTAGGAAGTGAGCCAGATGGAGACGTGATAGGAAGATATGTTTTGGGAAATCAAAATGAAAGAGGCGAAATCTGGGCACAGTGGTGCAAGATAAATCAACAAGTTATTACTAACACTTGGTATAAAGAACATCCAAGGCGCACCTGGACATGAAAAAGTCCAGGGGACAATATAAGAAATCAAATAGACTATATCACTATAAATAACCGCTTTAGGAACGCTATCCTTCAGGCAAAGGCAACAGATATTTTCAAGACGTAGCGAAAAATATCGGAAGATGGACAAGAAAATTAAGAGGGAATGCAAAAAGGCAAAAGAAGCATGGTTAAATGAGCAGTGTCAACAGATTGAAAAAATATGAACCCTCAGAGCCAACTACAATGTACAGGAAGATCAGGAGTTGGTGGGATATAAGATCTGTCCTGCTTCAGGCTGTATAAAAGCGAAGGACAGAACAGTAATCATGGAAAAGGCAAAGTTATGAAAAGATGGACAGAATACGTCGAATACAGAATACTCTTCCCGGACGAACGCGGGGAAAAGCCAACAAGCCATAGGACCCTTAAAGGTACGGAAATACTGAAATCGGGAGTCAGGGCAGCTGTATCCCGATTGAAAAGTAACAAGGCGGCCGGACCAGACGCCATCGTGACAGAAATGATAGGGGCTTTAGATGATTTTGGCATTGCGATAATAGCTGAGGTGTTAAATGAGATATATGAGAGAAGTGATACCACAGGATCTTAGTAATTTCATATTCATAGCTCTGCAAAAGAAACCAGGGGCTATTGATTGTGAACTACATCGCACCATTAGCTTAATGAGTAATATTACTAAGATTCTTATAAGAATAATATTGACGAAGATAAGGAATAAAATAAGGCTGGAGATAGGAAAAGAACAATGTGGATTTATATGCAAAATACTGGAACAAGAAATGCTATCTTCATGATAAGGATAATGTCGGAGAGAGCTATGAAATGCAGAGAGACCTGTTTATGTGTTTCATTGATCTCACGAAAGCATTCGACAAGATGAAATATGAAGAACTTTTCAACATTCTATATTGTTTAGACATAGACGGGAATGACATAAGGATACTCAAGAACTTATACTGGGAACAAACAGCCAGCCTGAGAATTGAAAAAGACATGGGTGAGAACGTAAGAACTCTGAGAGGTGTAAGACAGGGCTGTGTTCGCTCTCCAGACATATTCAACCTCTACAGCGAGGAAATTATGAGAGGAACACATGGAATTGGAGGATTCGCATTTGGCGGACAGAATGTAAACAACATCAGATATGCAGACGATATCGGTTTCATTGCCGAAACAGAAGAAGAACTACGGGAACTTCTAGACAAAGCAGTGGAACAAAGTAGCAGGAAAGGCCTAACAATAAACATTAAAAAAAAACAGTGCATAGTTTTCAGCAAAAAGAAAATTGTGCCCAAATGTATACTGAAAATAGGGAACAACATCATAAGACAAGTAGAGAAATATAATTATCTAGGGAATTGTGTTACACAAGATGGACGATCAGATAATGAAATCAAAAGACGGATTTGTATGGCCAAGGCCACATTTCAGAAACTGGGCCACAAACTAAAAGATAAGAAATTGTCAATGAAAACGAAAAACAGAATTTTGAACTGTTATGTTATACCTGTCCTTATGTACGGTAGTGAATGCTGGACAATCTCCAGAGAAATGGAAAAGTGTTTGGAGGCGACAGAAATATGATTTTATAGACGGATGCTCAGAATATCCTGGACTCAACATATCACGAAACTAGAGGTATTACAAAGAGCAAGAACGCAAAGATCATTACTAAGGAACATAAGAGAAAAGCAGCAGAAAAGTTTTGGGCACGTCATGAGGAAGGAAGGTTTGGAGGAGATCATCATGACAGGCAAGGTGAATGGAAAGCGAAGCAGAGGAAGACAAAGAATAAACTATATTAGTAATCTGACCAATTGGATGAATGTACGGAGTCTAGTCCTGCTGAGAACAACAAAAAATCGAGAGCTGTGGAAGACCATGATCACCAACGTCCTTAATGGACACGGTACATAGAGAGAGAGAGAGAGAGAGAGAGAGAGAGAGAGAGAGAGAGAGAGAGAGAGAGAGAGAGAGAGAGAGAATACTGTGTATGTGAGTGTCAAGGCCTTGTGTTTCAGCCACCAGTCCGCCCTGCTGACCCTCGCCCATTAACATAGCGACATAGCTCTATCTTCTTAGTTAATACTGTTTATATAAATCCTTAGGAAATTTCATTGATTTCTATCATTTTTCAGATTATTACACGTTTGTTTTTTAACTTTAGGTACTCGTGTAGGAATATTCATCCTTGCATTTTTATTTAATGACTACAGTAACTTTGTGACTACAATATATAATAAAAATAAACATATTTCTGGTGTGGCCAATTTAGTCCTTTTGGGATTTTCCTGTTCTGATGGCATTTTCGGAAAGCCATTTCGAAAGTGATGTAAAACGGAGCCGTTATATTACTCTTTTTTTTGTTTGTCATCAAATTTACCTCCTTTCATGATTTTTTTTTCTCTCTATTAAACGAAAAGTAATGTGGAGCTATATTTGGTAAAAACGGGGACCGGTGAATTTAAACCAGCCCTTTTGCTGCCAGACTCTGTAAGGGTCACCACAAATTCAACGGTCGATTATCGTGGTCAAACAGTCTTTGGGGTTTCATTTTTCTAGAATTTAATTTTGCCGATTTCACGATAGATATCCTTCGGTCATTTCGTTTTCATTTGATACACATCCGACGCCCTGTCCCTTTGACCTGTTCCCTATGTGAGGATATTATGACGACCCAACTATTCCCGGCGTGGGATTATCCTGCCATCAGTACACGATTTGATGGTTTTTCTTGCTGATGGCATGGAACACCTCCATGCCATGGGTTCTCTTTGCTCGCTTCTGAAGGCATCTATAAGTCGGATCATATGATGTCCTCATATCTTCTTTCCTTTACTCTCTTCTGTTCAGCATTTCTAGGGTGATCCGCTTTTCTTCTTCTCCCCCTACCTTCTAAATCTGTCTTCTTCTACCTACTACCTTACGCCCTTTTCATCCAAATTTTCTTAGACTGTCCTATCTTCTTGTCACGGCCAGTCCTTAGATAGTCCCATTAGCAATATTGCAAGCGAATTATAAATTCCCTACCTACCTTAAAAAAATCTTGAGTGGCAAAAGTAGGAAGGATTGAGTGTACTGCACGCCTCCTCGGGTCCAGATCTGGAACTATTCAAGTGCCCTATTGGCGATTACTGCTGGTTAGCCGCAGTTGCATGACTGGTTAGAGGCCCGTCATGCAACACAAACACGACACTACACCAAACACAAATTCGCATAGAGTAGTAAATTGATTATATTATAATCATCGTTCTCCCGACACCGTATGCAAAAGGCAGGGTTCGAATCTGGTTAATGACCCAAAGAACTTTTATGGGCATTTTTTTTTCGCCTTAATCAGTGACCGATTTAGCCGGTCTGCATAAAGTTATCCCCGTTCACCACGTATATTCGAGTTTCTCTTCTAGAAAAACAGACATCGACTAGAGAAAACATCCAATTTATGGACATTGTACACATCAGCTGAAAAGTTGTATTGAGTGGCCCTAATATGAGAGTTTCTTACACAAAATGCAATCCCTGTACTACATAAACAAACTTTATACAACAGTCGCGACTGACTTGGCAATGTTTAGAGTTTATGCTTCAGACATTCGGTGGGTATGTGGGAAACTTCTGGAACAGCCCAGATAAGTAAATCTATGTACCCATGTTACCCATATTGTGAATGGCGATGCAGATGACAGCTCTAAAAGAACAAAGATAATTTAATTTAGTAGGGAAATGATAAACTGCGCTAGTCGGAAACTTGTGTGTGGCCCATTGCAGATCAACAAATACTATTTAAGATCAAATTTCGCTGCTGTTTCTTCTCCGAGTTTAAAGCAAAATACACCCTGTCACACACACACACACACACACACACACACACACACACACACACACACACACACACACACACACACACACACACACACACACACACACACACACACACACACACACACACACACACACACACACAATGATGAAGTATTACAATTAACACTGGATTTACTCAGACGATCTCTGCTGAATTTTGGAGTTGTTGTTTGTCCTATGAACCTATAACAGGCAGAAACTCTCTGTGGCTACCATATAAAAATGTAGCACAAACACAGAGTATTTTAATACAGGTTCAAAGTTGCTGTTTCGGAAAAAAAAAAAAAAAAACAATGTATCGATAGCAAATCAGGGTGAAGACAATTTGAAGAAAACGTACGAGAATTCATTAACTGTTCACAGTTGAATAATGTTCAGAGTTTTGTTATCATTCGAGAGAGAGAGAGAGAGAGAGAGAGAGAGAGAGAGAGAGAGAGAGAGAGAGAGAACAAATGGCATAATGGAAATAAGAGGTTGGGAAAAGGAGTCTGAATGAAGAAACGTGAAGAAATGCTAAATTACAGAACTTATGAGACCATCATTTTGAATGTATTGAATTGTATTATTTTATAGCCCTAATATTTCGATTACTGATGTTCACTGTAATGAAATGTTTTTTCAAGATAACATTAAAAGATTACTTTCGCCATTATACATCGAAGAAATATGCAGTGAATATATCACATATTGATGCTTATTTACCAAAAAACATAGAACTTTGTCCGTACCAGCCATATGTTTGCATTTTAAAATGAATGGTACACTGGCGTTACTGGAGAGAAAAATATTTTCTTTCTATACATAAGATTATGAATTTGAATTAACGAAATGCACTGCCCTACCGTTAATATCCAGACACCTGCCTTTAGACAATAAACGAGTTTTATTGTGTCAATTAATGTTTTGTTCTGAAACCTTTTGATTTTACTCTCAACCAGCTGTTTTATAAATGTCAGGTGAAATGTTCCTCCACTCGGCCTTTAGTGCAGTAACCAGTTTTTTTTGGCAATCTCGAAATGCACGTACCCGAAGATCTAATACATCCCAAAGATGCTCGATAGGGTTCAGATCAGCACTCTGGGCTGGCCAATCCAACTTTTCCACACCCACGTCCTCAAACCCCTCTGTTACGACCAGAGCAGTATGGCATGGCGCGTTGTCTTGCTGATATAGGTATGGGCCTTCCCCGAAGTATTGCCATAATGTTGGAAGTGAATAATTGCCCAGGCTGTTCTGGTATTGCACAGCATTTATGGTTTTGTCGATAACGCCTAATGGGCCCAAGCTAAACCATGTAAATCAGCCCTATACCATGACACTGTCTTCACCAAACTTCATTGTTGGAAGGATACAATTAAGAAGGAACTGTTCCCCCTGCCATTTGCCACACCCAAGAACAGCATCAGACTGATAGAGTGCGAACCTCGACTCATCTGTCCATAGAACTGTTTTCCACTGCTCTACAGTCCAGGATTCGCGCTCTTTACGCCATGTTAATCAGCGTCTAGCATTTCTTAAAGTGATCAATTCTGTTGAAGTAATTCTGTTGAACGTGTCATCTTGCATGCCTACTTTTGCAATTGTCTGTTCGAAGCCCGATGTGCATATTTTTAGCAGAGATTCTGTGACGTGTTGCATGCATAGGACCTGTTTCCTTATCCGTGGAGGTATGTCCGGATATAAATGGTAGGGCAAACTGTATTTTTGTAATTGTGTTATGCATAACGGGAACATGGGAGATACTTCATGAGTTTCAGAACACCACTCATGGACGATTTTTGACTGGGTTAGAAGAAATAAAGTGTTTTTCAGGTTATTTACAAACTAGTTTTAAATAATTTCTAAAAGTGAAATTCATTATCAGCATACATTTTTCGCGGTTCCTTGATCAACGCTACAATAAGTTGAGTCTTGACATTCATCTAAGTAAATGCATGCGCTGTGATTGGGAAAATTAGGCAAAACAGGAACCTCCAAATCAAGACCTAATATCAAGAAGCAGAGAGAAATATGTATTAAATGTTAGTGTATTCGAAATGTCCATTATACTCTATGTATTAATGAATAATGTATATAAACTATTTTTCGAAGTACGTAGCTTACGCGAAGCTAGTTATCCAGGAAAAAAAGTTAATCAAATACTCACATAACAGTGCATCCCCAGGTCGGACGGAAAGGAACAGTATTAGAATTGCCGTACATATAATTGACTTCATGGTTGCTGTTAATGATCGTGACGAATCTTTATTTTCAAGTTGTCGTCAAAAGTGCTCTTCCTCCACATGTGTTCCGATTTTTATACATAAAAGGAGGTGACGTCAGCAGATGAAACACTACTTGATTGGTTTGATGAAGTAGTGTTCCTCCCCCGTCATTCTGAGTGGAACACCGTAAACAACACCAGTTCGTAATATTTTCGTAAAATGCAAATGTAAACTGATGACCAATGATGTTCTTACTTCAATATTTTTAATGATTGCGTGATGGAAATCAGCTCTCAATCATATGCAGCTTGCCTTCAACATTAAAAAAATCTGACATTTCTAATTTTATACCTTCCTCGTTGTTAAAAATTGCTTATCCAACTCCGCATTGAATTATCAGCCGAAGGAGTAGCTTCGATCACTGTGATAACTACCAATTCTGATGATCTACAACACGTTTCCCGAAAATAAACTTAATAAGATCCAGCTATCTGCTATCCTCCAAATTTTGTATTCGTGCTTCTTGGTTTTCTCTCTTTTTCCAGTGAAAATAAACCTTCCTCATTCATTTTACTGATTCCCTTCAGGGTTAGATATATCTCTGAGATTTTCCTTTGCAAAGCTGAGAAGTTCCCATTTTGTAAGCCGTTATCCATATAAAGAACGGCTTACAAATCGGGAACAAAGAGGTTCTAGGTCTTCCTGCCAGTGTGGCCTCAGATCCGAACACTATATCTAAATGCCGTCTCACCATCGCCATATGTAGAGGGACAATGGCTCCTTTTTCTCATTTGTGATGGTCTTATATATCATACAGAAGACAAAATATCATTTCCCATCCTGTATTCGCTGCAAGAAAAATATGACTGACTGAATCGTAGTTCCTAATTTTCTCCTAACTCGTGTATTGATGATCTTCCTAAATCACAACTACCGGTAACATTCCAGTTCACTCCATTCAGTGCCTCCTGTGGGGTTCCGTCAAAAGGTTGTCAGAAGGATTTTGAACAATCTTTATGCTATGAAAGCTCGATATCCTGATGGTATTTCTCCACTTATTCTCAAAACCTGTGCTGCTGAACGCAGTTCTGTTCTGTGCCGCCGGTTTTCGCTTTGTTATTCCAATGAGACTTCCAAATTTGTTATTCCAATTTCCAAGTAGAAGGGATTCTACTTGGAAATTTGCTCATATCCAGTCATTTCATAAAAAGGGTGACAAATCCCTCCCATACAGTTATCGTACCATTGCACTTATTTCTTCTCTTTCTGAAGTAACGGAGAAATCAATTATGTGTCATCTCTTATTTGATCTAGAAAACTTCCTTCTGATTAACGATCGTGTCATTATGGATTACATCAGTGACAATCTACTGGTGATATTCGGCCTTACTTTACCGATCTATATATATATATATAATGTATTATTGACCTTCTGCCTCATGCTGATCAGGTACATTTGTGGCAGTCCTTGTGTGGGAAGAAAATGTCTTAATCTGGTAGGTTATTATAGTTTGCAAAGTCAATTAGTCACCCCATTTTTGTTCTTCATTTTCTTGCCGTATATGTTCAATTGAATCAGTTTATTGGCGATTCTAGTATTTAGGTCACCCATTACTACTAGCTGATCTAATTTGTTTACTCTGTTCATAACTTCTTGTAAAGAAGAGTAGAAACTATTGCTGTTTCTTTCTCGTCTTCTGGCATCAGTAATTTCGAAATCACCAATTTCATACGGCTCAGCCTGTCTTCATCATTTTAGTATTAGAATTAGTATTAGTAACGGCCGCATGGTGCAAGAAAGCCTATGGCTTATGCTGCAACAGAAGATTTTCGTCAGTAACGACCGATGCAAAGGAACTGTTCAGCTCACTAGCAACATCAGTTGAGTTATCTACATCAGCAAAGAACTGGGACATGGATAAAATTCCTTGTTCCCTTTCTTTGCTGCCTTAACGAGTGCTTTCTCATACTTAGCCCTTGTCTCCTTAACTTTGAATGGGTTGAGCACGCTGAATTCTGATGGGATCCTTCCACTTGTTCAGATTACGAACCTAAGGGGGCATAAATTCAAATTAAGAAAAGACAGATGTAGAATAGATGTGCGGAAATTTGCCTTTAGCCAGCGGGTGGTTAATTGCTGGAACAAACTTCCATCTGTCGTTGTGGAAGTTGATAGGTTGAATAAATTTAGGGAGGAACTGCACAGGCATTTGGTGGGAATGCTGCGATTTTTTTTTTTTTTTTTTTTTTTTGGCTGATGCTGCATAAGCTCATACACTTGCTTTCTTGCATCACATGCCACTACTACTACTACTACCTTATTTGTGATACTGTAACAGAATTACTTTTAGTTGTAGTAGGCTTCAGTTTTTTTATGTAAACCCCAAAGACGAGAGGTGTTAGAACCTATAGTACTTAGTACCGTGCTTGGGTTGGAGGTTGAGAAGACGAAAGAAGATATTTGTTGACATTGGACTTGAATTTCTGTAGACTGTAATTTTCAGGAAATACCTACGAAGGAAGGTTATTCCAAAAAAAACAGCAGTCGAATGAATAAACGAGGAAGATGAAAAGTTGGTTCTGTGAATTTGAAGTTGGACAGTAAATGGATGTCTGCTGGTAGCGGCACGTGTTCGGACTGTTTTGAAAGAGAGAGCGGGAATTATAGAAGCCAATTCAGAAGAACAGTGCCCATGGAAATATCTCTAGAAGAGGCATGCAGCAGAAACAGTACGTCTATGAGACAGAGAGAGACTCTGTTAGAGATGACTCATTAATTAACCTAACTACCATCTTCTGAAAGGAATCAAGTAGCTTGAGAGAGGTTTTGGGGGCTCCACCCCAGATGCGGGAACAATATTCTATGGTAGGGCGGATTTGTGATTTGTACAGAGTGAACAGCTGTTTGGAAGAAAAGTAACACCGAGAGCGAAAGAGAAAACAAAGTTTTTTAGATGCAGAGGAAGGAATATTTGTAATGTGCTTGTGCCAAGAGAGATTAGAAGTCAAGGTAATCCCGAAAAGTGATATATCATTTTGCCTAGAAATGGAAGTGTCACCAAAGATAGACATAGGAGCAGAAGAATCCTTTTTTGCGACATATAAGACAAGACTGAGTTTTAGAAGGATTGAAATCAACTGTTGTCTTTGCCCCACTGGAGAATTACCTGGAGATCGGCATTTAAAGAATTGGTAGCAGATTTTCGAGAAGTTGAAGCTGATTGAGCAGGACAGGGAAATCAAGAGAAGTCCCATCGTATGATTATCTCCCTTCTCCCGAATTGTCTTCTGTTTCTCAAAATGAAAACGTTTCTCAAAATTAAAAGTGGAATGCAATGTGGTATCATCGGCAAAACTATGGATAGGATTTCAAGTCAATGGAAGAAGGTCATTAATATACAAGAGGAAAAGAGTGGGAGAAAGAACTGAGCCTTGGGGGACACCGGCATTAGTGGAGAAGTTAGAAGACAGAGAGCCATCTACCATCGCCCTCAGCGAGCGATCAGAGAGAAAACTGGATACCCAATTACAAAAAACAGTTGGGAAACCATAAGATGGAAGCTTGTTTAGAAGACATTTATGCCAAACACGATCGAAAGCCTTTGAGATGTCAAGAGCAACTGTGTTTCACCGAACTTTTCCATTGAATTAGTCCATAAATGGGTAACATAAGCCAGAATATCACCAGTGGATCGACACTGATGGAATCCATACTGCCGATCGTTGATCAGACGGGAGGTTTCTAGGTAGTTTAAGAGTTGGCGGTTAATTGATTTCTCCATTACTTTAGATTGATCTCTAGTACTTTACATTGCTGTGTAACTTTATAATTCTATATTTTTCTGTTCAACAAAACCTCTTTACGTGTTCAGGCTGCTTTTGGTAAGAAGTTTGTTTTTAGCCAAAGCAACTAAGGCGATGAGACATCAATGTATTTTTTCTGTACATTGTATCTAATGTATTATCGATATTATTGGATGAAAAACCTGAGCTTCTGGCTGATGAAAGAAAGGAATCGTGTGCAGAAAAAAAAAAGATGAAGAGCGATTTTCCTCTCCGTTTCGAGGTTTAGTTACTTTTTCAATAGTTGTCTTTTTTCTGATAAAATGTCTTTTTAGTACAGATATTACAATGCTATTTTTCTGCCTCTTAGTGCGTAAGCTGAATGCTATACGTGTGGAATATAAATGATATGGTTCGGCTTAATTTTAAACTATTTTCTTTGCATAGACCTAAATGTTTCGCCATACAGGAAATCAAGGGAAGTCCCATCACATCATTACCTCCCTTCTCCCGAATTGTCTTCTGATTGATTTCTTCCTCCGGATGTGTGTAAGGGTCGTGTAGATGCTGAATGCTTTCGTAGTTGCTATTCAGAATGTTAGTATAATAGTATTTATAGATATGCAGGAAAGCGTACATGAATAAAGATCAGCTGTAATTTTCCCTTAATGATGGAACTCTCTGGTGCTTTATTTCGGTTAGTTATGAATTAGTCAGCTTAGGGAAATAGGAATGCGGCTTTTGCTGGAATTTATAAATATGAAATGCGAAATTTCTCTTTGCGACCCTTTGAATCGAAATGATGGAAAAAGTCCCATCGTAGTTATATATTTTCACCACTGCAAAGAATTAAATCAAGTGAAATTCCAGATGGATTATACAAGTTACCTAATTTGAGAAATATTTCAATGGGAAAAAAACTTTTTGTCTGTTGAGAGAAATAAATATCATTGTGTTACTTACAGTCACTTTTCTAAACTTTTAGATTATATAAAAATAAATAAATTCTTTATTGCTGATAAGTACAGAACATGTACTAGAGACAAAAAATCTCATCACGGCGACATGGCCAGGAGTTTTACATTTTAAATGAGATTAATTGGCAAATTTTTTTTTTTTTTACCTTTACATGTTAAACCTTAACCCTTCAAAATCTGCAATAATGATTTACTCATTGAAACAGCAACCAACAATAATTCAACCTTCAGTTTCTTCAATTCAATCTTCTTCAAAAACACTGTATTACAGAAAATTTGCTGAGGTTGAAGTTAAAATGCGATTGGTGTGAATGGAATCATTCCAATTATATTAAGGGAGGCTGCAGATGAGGTAATAAAATTCTTAGTCATAATTATGAGAGAATCTTTGGATTCAGACGGAGTCCCTAAGGACTGAAGGTAGGTGTGCAGTATCCCTAATTTCCAAAGGGGGCAAAAGATGATATGAGTATTATTACAGACTTGTTAGCTTAAATTCTGTTCTAGAGAAAATAATGGAATCTCTGGTTAAAGAAGTAATCCAGGTCCATCTATACAATACTGTAATTACACAACAATCACAGCATGCATTTGCTAAGGGACAATCTTGTCTGACCAAAATTGTTGGATACAATGGTGTAGCAAAAAAAGGATCTGGATGCAAAAAATAATTTTGATTTTGATATCATCTACTTACATTCCAAAACGTTTTTGACACATAAAATTCTTCTGAATAAATTTGAGTAGTTTGGTATTATGGGCAACTTGTTGCAATATATGAAGAGGTGGATAAGAGGAAGAAGATAGAGAGTGATTATTGATGGACTATTGTTATTAGTGGAGTCACGTAATCTACAATACTTGGTCCAGTGTTTTTCTTTATATTTTTTGTGATATTGATGATGGTATATCAGGCATAATGTCTCTGTTTAAAATGAGACAAGGGTTGGCAGGGTAGTTAATGACAGTAATCAAAGAAAGCTACTGCAATAAGATCTAGAAAAATTATCTGATGGGCTGAAAAATTAAGATGGTCAATTGAAGTTTATCATTGACAAATGCAAGATACTCCCTATGGTTAGCAGTGATCCCCGATAAAAAAACAATGTTGTGATACAATACACATTGTAGCGGAAATGAAAAAGATCTAGGTATAATTGTGCAGCCCAATATAAATTTCTTTGTGCATTGTAGACAAGCTGCCAGGAGAGCTCATGGAGTTTTGTTAATGATATACAGGAACCAATCTACCAGGAATAAGGATGTGATTATCCCATTGTAAAAGGCAGTGGTTAGGCCGCATCTTGAGTATTGCATACAGGACTCCAGACCTGTATTGCATACAGGTCTGGAGTCCTCATTTTAGGAAGGATGTAGGTCTACTGTAACTGGTAGAAATGGGAAACAAGATTGGTAAAGGTACAAAAGCGTAGTCTTACCAATAAATTCTTCAGTTGCATTAATAACTTGAAAAAGTTGCCTTTTCTATGAATCACATTACTACTATGCTGCTTGAACAGTTGTAATTGTAGTAGTTGTTGAAGGATATTCGGCGTATCAGCAAATTAGGTCATGTTGCTCCGTACATAATATGTTGGTAAATTGAGTGTATTCTGTTTTCGATTTGATGTTGGACTCACGAAAAACCCAAGTTTATTTGAGAAAAGCCATGCTACCCTTGCTTGCAAAGGACCTTCTAATCCACATTGTGATGAACACTTAAAAATTCCTAGCTTCCTTGACGCGATTCGAATATAATCGCGTCTTCTCTACCCGGTATGATCACCATTCTCTAGTGTGTGAAGAATAGTGATTATATCAACCGTAACACCCACTAGAGTTCGCATGAACGTTAATTGGAGTGTACGGTGACCAACTATAGTGAGGAACCGTTCGGATGTTCTGGTCGAAAAGAAACAGGCAAGTGGCGGCAGTGTTTTTGGTAAAGGGATGATTTCCTGAGAATCTCTTGAAGCCCCATACCTAGATTTCACGCTGAATGTAGAAACTTACCTATCCATCGTGGCCGTCTGCGCGGGGGCCACAGTGGTATCGTCACCGTCCTCCCCACACCGGGTGGAAACGGCCTGGGTTCGAATCCCGTCGATGACTCGAGGAACTTTAATGAGCTTTTTTCACTCCGTGGCTGAGTTAGTTGGTCTCAGGCGTAGATAGCAAGGTTTTTCTCCCCAGTAACTGGGGTTTTTTCGTCCAACAAAACAGGCAAATCAACCATAGAACATATGCAATTTACAGACACAAAATACGGGTTAATGTATTTAATTACAGGCAACCCTAAAATAATAATTTGATTTTTTTTTTTTTTTTTTTTTTTATCCATTGTGGCCAGTCTGCGCTGGTAGCACAGTGGTATTATTATTATTATTATTATTATTATTATTAAAATCCGTTTATTAAAAAAGGAAGTGTTTGCTTTCACCCCTTATACACAGCCGACCGGCTAGAAGGGTGTACAAAATGCAAGAATTGCAATTATATACAATATAAGAAGGGTGTACAAAAAGCAAAAATTACAATTATTTACAGTATTTACAATATAAGAAGAGTGTACAAAAATGCACGATTACAATTATTTACAATATTTACACAAGTGCGTATATTTACAATATTGTTTACAAGTTCACTCATTGTCAAGATTATAGTTGAAGTAAGCAGTGCGCTTCTGAGATGCTCTTCACTCTGTACTGCTTGCTTTCGGAGTATTTCACAGGATCTATTGTCAATGAGTTGAAAAGGTTTACTGCGTTGTTTGGGAAGAAGTTCTTCAGAAAGCACAGGTTGGATAGTTTAGAATGCAAAGGTAAGTAGGGACTGTCATTACTGCGTCCAGCACGTGGAGTAGAGATAAGTCCTCGAAGACTGGGGGCGTCAATCACACCGGTAAGCATCTGAGAAAGAAGAAGAATATTCCTGGATGCAATGTGAACTCTCCAGGGAGTCATATTTAAGTTGGTATATAACACAGCCCTGGAGATGGTGAAAGCATTGCCCGTGACCCTGTTCATCCATCGCATTACCCAGTACTCAACTGCGAGGAATCTATTTATGTACGATGTCGGGGCAGAAGACCAGATTGGTGATGCATACAATGCGATAGGTTGTAGGCATCGCTGAACGTATCCTCCGACTACATCTACGTTCAGTAACCCCGTCAGCTCTTGTCGAATTGCCCACATCGCCGAGAAAGTCTTAGTTTTCATGGTCCAGAAGTGGGTCTGAAAAGTGAGGCCCTCATCCCAAGTCAAGCCGAGGTCGGTGTGAGACTTCACTTTCCTTATCTGCACTCCGTTGTGATAGGCTGTGATGTCATTTTTTATTCTCTTTTTTGTAAAGGTAAGTTGAGCTGACTTTGATGCATTTATTTCCAGACCTATTTGCAGTAGATATGCTACAAGGCTGTCGATCAGGACGGAGACTCGCTGATTGGTCAGGTGAGTTTGTTCAGCTTCTTTAGACGTTATGTATAATTTGAGGTCGTCTGCATACGATGAGAAATCAGTATACCTTGCGAGGAAGGGTTCAAGGGCAGCGGCGAACAGTACACAGGATAGGACACCTCCCTGTGGTACTCCTCTCGTTATACTGCACTCCTGTTGGAAGGATTTATAGCTGATGATGAGTTGTCTTGGTGTAAGGATGCGGTTGATGGTTTTTAGCAGGCTTCCAGTAATGCCAAAGTACTTTTCCAGAATGTTGATGAGAGCGGGAATTGAGAGCTTATCATAAGCAGATGAAATATCCAGGAAGATGACGTCTAGCTGAGATTTACTGTTGAGAGCAGTTTGAATTTTAAATAGGGTATCCAGTAGGTTTGTATATGTAGATCTTTTGGGGATCACGGTGTGCAGATGTTTCGGTCTATGAGAGAAGCATTGGGCGATCAGTGCTGATAAGATAGCTTTCTCAAACACTTTTAATAGAGAGCAACCCACTGAGATCGGTCTCAAGTCCTTAGGTTCCTTTGGGTTTCTTCTTTTGGGTATGGGTTGTACCCTGTAGTGATTCCACATTGTCGGGATTGATCCGGATTTCAATATGCGGTTAAAGATTACAAGAAGGGGCTCCACAATGTAGGCACTACACACTTTAACCATGAAGAGAGGGAAGCCGTCAGGACCAATTGTAGATTTATTAGGAAGTCTATTGATGGTATTTATAAGTTGTTGTTTTGTTAGCGTTATAGTTGAAAGGGGCTGTCTGGAGTGCATGATGAAATCACTTAGGTTTGGGGTTTTTGGGTCTAATGGTAACGTCACCGTCCTCCCCACACCGGGTTGAAAAGGCCCGGGTTCGAATCCTATCACTAAGGCGAGGAACTTTTATGGAATGTTTTCACTCCGTGGCTGAGTTAGTCCGTGATTCGGCGAACACGAAAGTGACTTCCAGGTTCTACTCGCCAAATTCGTCGATTATAAAGCCCATAGAACATTTCTGAGATTACACGGATCGATAGTCGTGCATAGTCTTAGAAACGATCCTCGGATTATCCCTGAGCTATGCAATGTAATCATGGCAACACAGTAGAGCATACCACATTTCGAAGTTCAGAGGCCTGCTAGAACCCGCGTCTTGCAGTGTGGTGGCACTGCCGGCAAGAAGAGGACACACTCACTCTTCGATAAATGGCCACAACGTTTTGAATGAACGGCCCATAGACGTATGTGAATACAGATACTGTACATATGTACTATTTTATGCAGTAATTACTATGAAGAAGCACATCATCGTTCTTCTCATGAAGATAACAAGAATTTTTCTGAAATGCCATCGAAGAAGGGATTCGAAACGTGACTTCACACACTTAGAGTATAGATGCATAGCCAATGGCTATGCACCTATGGCTAATGCATCTATGGTAAATGGCTACACTTTAGTACTCCAGTGGCCGAAATAAACACCGAATCCTAGTTTCCATATACATGTTTTAGGAATTCCTGATTTTCGATTTTTAACACTTTACAGAAATGGATGAATAAATAAAGTAACTTTTTTTCATAATTCAGTTCTGCCACATACATTCAAAAGAGTTAAAAAGATAGGCCCTTTTGAGTAGAAGAGTTGTTAGAATCGTAGATTTCCCCACACTTGAGTTCCGTTGACGAAGTGAAGAATTCTTATAGGGCTTTTTAACAACGTGGCTGAGTCAGTCGGTCTGAGGAGAAGGTAGCGCGGTTGTTTTCTACCGGAAAACTGGAACAGATTTTTCCTCCAGCAAACAGAAAATCGATCAGAGAACACACGCAATTTGCGGGCAATATACACGGAACAATGTGGCTTTAGTCCCTAATGATCCTAAAACCTTACTATAACAACAGAAAGATGGGAAATTGAAGAATATTGCTGTATTTGGCAGTCACGATAAACAACAGTAACTCAAAAACGAGAATTATTTTAACTCGAAGTTGGTGACGTAAAACTTCATTGGCATTGAAGTTTTACGTCACGGGCTGCAAAATAAATCTGATTTCCAATCCTGTTAGTATTGAGAGGAATTTTTAGGGGATTTTTTCACAACTTGGTTGAGTCAGTTGCTCTCAGGAGATGGTTGTTTGATGTTTTTTTGTTTTGTTTTTTAATCTCGTAAACTAGGGTAAAAAGAAAAACATGAATTACAGGTTTTTTTCTTCTAACAAACAGCAATTCGACCAAACAACACACACCCAAATTTATAGACACATAAAATATGGATCAATATGGCCTAAGTTTCTAAAGCGCCCAAAGTTCTATACAAACAACCAAGCCTCATTGTCCATTTCTTTCCTGTTATTCTCAAAGAGAGCGACGAAAGAGGAAATTGAAGGTACTTAATTACACTGCGCATATTGCATATGCTATTATCCTAAAATGAAATAAAAATTCATGCTCTAGTAATCATATCAGTGATGTCTGAAAGAGATGTAAAACAGCATTTGGTTTCTGTAATTATTCCCGTGAATTTTCCCCTCAGCCTTCGTTATAATGGTGCGAATACGACAGTGAATCAAACAGGTGCGTACCTATTTTTGTTCACCTGAAATTTAGATATCATATAAAACATAATATATCTTAAAACAAAACTTTTAAAAAAATGCATTAAACTCTAAAATATTTAAAAAATACATTAAACCCCGCATTTTTTTTTTTTTAAATTTTCTGTTGGATTCATTAAGTGAAAGAAATCGATGAGTGGCTTTCGTAGCTTATAAAGTTAACGCCCACAAACTATCGAATGTAGAGCGAGGAATGTAGTATGGAACGTAGTACACACAGTACAAGGTGTGATCAGAAAAGTCCAAAAAATAACTAATATTGAGCAAATTAACAAAAAGGAAAGCACAAAATTTTTGAATATCTATGTCAGAATGAACTAAGACGTTAAGGTTGATAACGCACTGTGGAGCAAGCTTACGCAGCTCTAACAATCCATATGGTCCCAAGGACCAAAGAAGAGACGATAATACACGGGTTGCGGACACTGTTCTAACCAGTAAGCCTGCAGCGCAGTCTATTCCATGGCATGTGCTTGATGGATGTGACCCAATGCTCGCAGTTGATCTAATCACTAGATGGATAAATACAGTCACCCTCTACGCGTCAGCTAAAACCGTACACATTTCTCCAAGAACTAGAGCTTGGTGGACCAAAGATCTAGCGTGCAGTTTCCACAACAAACAGTATCTTCACAGGCAGTGGAAAATCTCTGGCACAACCCAAGATCGAATCCTATACTCCAGAGCAAGAGCTATGTTCAACAGACTCAAGGCATCAGCATTAAAGAGATACACTGATGCTACCTTGTCTAAAGGAAAAGCGCCATATTCATCAAGACACAGTCGCATTAATTCAAATCTTGATCTAGATAACTGGATGGACTACATTTCAAGATTCAATACCAATTCCGCCTCTGCTGAAATTCCTCTCCCAAACTTCCAATTTGCTCCTACTGATGACCTTTCCATAATTTCCATCACAAGACAGCAACTGATATATGCTATTAACTCCCTGCGACCATCTAGTACCGCAGGCCGTGATAAGATACCTCATTTCATAATTAAATGCCTTAGCCCCTATATTCTAGATACATTACTCTCAATCTACAACTCTATTCTTTCCACACGAGTTTTCCCTGCTCAATGGAATGAATACTCTGTGAGGCCACTGCCTAAGGTTAAAGCACCAACAAGCCTAAAAGATTTCAGACCAATCTCAACTTCTTCCACCCTCCTCAAACTTCTAGAAAAGGTACTCCTTCCGGCATTAAACAAACAGTTGATGCCACAGAAGCCGAAACAGTTCCATTTCGCAGTTGAAAATAGATCCACCATAACAAACCTCATGGCCGCACAGACATCAATTCTTCAAGCCTTCGAAACTAAATCTGAATTAGCTATAGTGTACGCTGACATTGAAGCTGCTTTTGACAGCCTAGACGTCACAGCCCTTCTCAGACTCCTGCAATTCTTCTTCAGGATTAATGGAGACCTACTAGCTTTCCTCACCGCCTTATTGAAAAATAGAAGTGTCCACCTCACTTTGAAGAAAACCCACTTTACAAGAAAAATTAATGCAGGAGTCCCTCAAGGTGGTGTCCTGTCTGGCCTTCTCTTCTCAGCGATTCTGATTCCTTTCATGAGTCATCGTGATGATGCTCTAATATATGCCGACGATATAAAGTTTCTTACCTTAATCCCACCGTCTGCAAACCCAATGGAAATTACGTCTTCCATCACAGAGAACTTGACCACTCTTTCAACTTACTTGAAGATGTTTGGATTAAACCTTAACCCGTCAAAATCTGCAACTCATTGAAACAGCAACCAACAATAATTCAACCTTCAGTTTTAGGTACTCTAATTCCAGTGGTTACCTGCCATAAAGATCTCGGGGTATATTTTGATCCGAAGCTGAAATTTAATGATCACACAGAATACCTCCGGAAGCGTTTTAACACCCTACGCTGGAGCGCGAAACAACACTTACTTCATTCCAACGATGCCGCAACCACTACCAGATATCTTCAAGCCACTGTTTATCCGGCTATTTTATATGCTGCTGAAATTTGGGCATCTGCGTCGCCTTCACTTCAAAAACCGGTGTTCTCGTGTGAATACTGGACCCTGAAATGGGCCACAAATAAGCATCGCCGACCCCCTCAATTGAGAACAACTGACATGGCTGAGCAGCTAAATGTACCCAGGATCCCGAGGTTAATTGACAGCAGGCGTTTAATGACTTCAGTAAAAATGTACACAGGAGTAATAAACGCCCCAAACATCTGGGATTTTTGTCAGTGGCACAATCCTACGCCATTCTTGAGGTCAGAGCCCACACTAATCCTCAAATACAACCGGTTGAAACTGTGTAGTCGGTTCCTACCTGCCCAGGCACTCCCCAAAATTCAGGCACTACTCCGTCTTGGAGTCGACCTTCAGAAATTAGCTACCGACTACAAATACCGTCACATGCTCCTCGAGTGGATTCCATCTGTGGAACTGGGATAATTTCCTCCATATGACGTTTAGTCCTCATTTTTCATTATTACAATTTACATGTTTGTAACTCTTAATTTCCATGTAACGGTAATTTTTTTCCTTTTTGCCAATTAATTTCATTTATAATTTCATTTAAAATGTAAAACTCCTGGCCATGTCGCCGTGTTGAGTATTATTGTCTCTAGTACATGTCCTGTACTTATTAGCAATAAAGAATTTATTTATTATCTCAAGATATTTGTATGTCTCTACCTCTGCCATGACTTCAAACTCTTAATAGGTCTTAAACTGATAGATTAATCCTATTGAGTGACCTTGATGTAATCCATGGGTTCCAGGTCTTCCATTTGTTTAGGACAAATTTCATCCTAATATCAATGCTGAAACTCTTCTGTGATCCTGGGTAGCTGCAGAAGTTGATTCTAGGTTGTGACATACATTTATATTCATCATATAAGAGAGGGTGCACAGGTTCTTCCTCCCGTGATTTCGGATATATTCTTACTTGCTGGTATTGAGCATGGTGAACAGTGGGTGGAGTGCTAGAAAGAGAAGAATGTCGCAAATCGTAATTGCTTGTTTCTAAATCTTCAGGTTCATTTTCTGTTTACACCAAACCTCTGTAACATATAAAATCTTACCAGTAAAATATTTTATACAAGAGTGAGATTTATTAAAAGTAAAGCTTCTGATATAGCAACATGGAGCAGCGAAATATTACCAGTCACAAATATTACTAAGATAATGGGTCACTCGCAAGGGATTAAATTTAGACAAGGTTACAAGGTAGGGGGTAAGCATGAGACACTAGTAGCAGAAGGGGGTGCGCTTCAGCTCCCAGCACACGGGAAATAAACAATAACAACGGGACACAGGTAGCAGCTAGTGAGTGCGTGCGAATAATTATGGCTCTGAAAGAACAATACAGCAAAGGACTGAGTTTGTCGGGACATTCCTTTGATCGGTGAGACCTGGAGAAGAGACGGGTAGTAAATACGGGACAAATGCTCCGATGAGATTTAAGACTGGCGTCTGGCTGTCGGTGATAGCAAGTTTTGGCATCTTAGGAAGTAAAGGTGTTAAGTTAAACAGAAAGATGGCAGGGAACTTCAAAGCAGCGGGCTGCCTGGGAAAAGAATATTAATATTAAAATGGGAGGTTGAATCTAGCGGGGATGGACATAGCATGGGAAACCCACACTAGCGAATAGTCGGGATGCAAATTTAAATATTGATGTACGAGTGGTTAAATTTCTGAGCGAAGGTGGGCCAACACAAAAGGGCGGTACACAAATTCGGAAAACAAAAAGAGAGCGCACGCAGCCAAGAGGGGCACACAGTTGAGATTTTGTTTTTTTTTTTTTTTTTTTTTTTTTGTGAAAATGAGTTAGTCACACAGTTGAGTTTGTTCGTCGGTGTAAGTAAAAATAGGTTAGTAAGATAAGAGTTGAGTTTTTGTTGGTGTTTTTAATATGAGTTAGAAAAGCGGACAGTTGAGATTTTGTTGGTGTTTTGTGAAAATGAGTTATGAGACAGACAATTGAGATTTTGTCGGTGTTTGTGGAAATGGGTTAAAATAGCAGACAGTTGAGATTTTGTCGATGTTTGTGGAAATGGGTTAAAATAGCAGACAGTTGAGATTTTGTCGGTGTTTGTGGAAATGGTTTAAAAAGGTCACAGAGTTGAGTTTTAGGTATGTGTTTATGGAGATGAGTTAAAAGACAAACAGTTGAGATTTTGTCGGTGTTTGTGGAAATGGGTTAGTAAAAACACAGAGTTGAGCTTTTGACGGTGTTAGGGAAAGAATGCGTTGAGAGTCACTGAGTTGAGTTTTGTTGGTGTTTTGTTAAAATGAGTTAGGAAAGACAGAGTTGAGTTTTTGACAATGTTAGTGGGAAAATGAGTAATAAGTTGTGTAGGGTTAGATAAGTCCTGTCCTGTCAGCCAGTTAGGAAAGTTCTGACAAAGTTAAGATGGAGTAGTGAAGGGTTAGATAAGTTTAAGTGCAGTCAGTAAGTTAAGAAAAGTTAGTGGAGTTTCATAATAGAAGAGAACAGTCGAGTAGTCCGTAGTTGGAAGGTAAGGGTAGTGACCCGTATGCAAACGAGCGCTGTGAAATATTTCTTACTTTAATAAGAAGTTTTTAAAAGGTGGAGTGAAGGAGCGAGGGTGGCACCCTATGAGCTTTCTCCTTGTGGATGAGCTGTAAAAAGTCGAGTGGAGTAGGGAGTTAGTGAGAGATGCCCTGTGAGGTTTCTTCTTGTGAATAAGTTTTAATAAGGTGGAGAGAGAAGGAGCGAAATCCGCAAAATTAGTAGCTCGAGAGAAGGAACAAAAACGCGGAATTAGTAGCTCGATGAGTAGGAAGGTAGTGAAAGTGGCCAGCATGAAAATAAGTAGTGTAAGGATAAAAATAACCCTAGTCCATCATAAGAAGGCAGTGATAAAGGCCAAGGAAAGAAATAACCCTAGTCCATCATCTGAAGGCAGTGATAAAGGCAAAGCGCAGATAAGTGAGCTCAGAAGGTAAAGTTGTAATCCCTAGTCCGCCAGAATAGATGAACCGAAGGTTCAGTAGCAGTATCAAAGACGAGCCCATAAATTCCTAAGAGACACAATGATGCCCTATCCAGACGTAGACTACAAGTCCCATAGAAGGCCCATTGAGAAGCTAGAAGTCCCGAGATGAATGCCCTTGGCAAATGATGATGCCATTCCCAGACAAGGAGCTGAAGGCCCCAAAACGGAGAAGTCCAATTCGTAAAATTAAGTAAGTGATTAGTTATAAGGCATTCTCACTTACATATAAAGGACTGTAGGAACTCTAATATCAGATTAGTAAAAGTTTAGGAAGATGTTAAGGGAAGGATGTACAAAAATATAAATATATATACATAAATATAGAGAAAAATCAGATATGAGTTTTGATTAATGTATAATTAGACATATGTAGAAAGGCAAAGGAGAGAAATTTGATATTTGTTATTAGTTATTGTATAACATATATGTATGATATATTTTGGAAGGGTAGAGAAACACAGAGAAAGAAATAGCCTTATGAATGTAGCTAACCCATTGGGACCAGCAGCCAAGTAGTCCAGAAATTGATATCAAATGTACTATCTGTCTTGATTAGAGAAAGTTGTGAAATTATATTCCCCAAGACAAAATGGGGCACTAATTAAAACGGAAGTTAAGAGTGAAATTCCCATATCAATTTATAAGGTAAGAATTTGATTTACAAAGGAGAAAGGGTGTTACCTAATCCTCTTAAGTAATTATTGTCCATGTGTGAAGAAAGAAGAAACTATAGCGGTTTTCTGTAAAGATATTAAGTTTGTTGTGTGGTAAGAATATAACCCTTCTAGTGTAAACCCAATGTACTAAATTGCATATATATCTGATGCTACATAGGCAAATTTGGATAATACTAGTATGTGCCTGAGTTTTGATCAATTTATCATGTTGTATATATATATATATATATATATATATATATATATATATATATATATATATGTAAATAAACTATGTTATGTTATAAATTAACGTGTGCTTTCGTCATTCTTGAACACTCAGCTTTTCCGAAGGGAATTGAGATATAATTGAATTGAATTGATATAATCTCAATACGTAATTGAGAAGTTCCCTTGAATCTGGAATTCTCCTGTGAATCCATAGTCAGATGTGTAAGTGGGGGTGTAAGATTGATTGATTGATTGATTGATTGATTTAGTTTTTAATGGCGCATTGGCAGCTAGGGTCATAATGCGCCAAAGGGGGTGTAAGAAAAAAGAGGTCTATATAGTTATAAGGGAACAAAATTAAATAAAGATATTTAATAATAATGATCAAGAAACAAAAATAAAAAGTAAAGTTATCCTTTCCCCCCCACACATCTCGCAACAATTGCAAAGAAGTTATTAATCAGTCCAAACTAGATTTCGAACAGAATAAGGGGGGAAAACTTGCTTCTTGTTCAAACAATAGCAGAGAATTCTGATCTCTTTCCAAAGGTATTGGCCACAACTTTTGCCCATTTCTGTTCCCAGCTCTGTGAAAACCAGATTGTTTTATTGCCACTTCAGGCAAAGATAAAGCTGATCTGCAAGCATATTTTTCTTCCAACTCGTGAAGAGATGATGATCTTAGTAAACCACCACCCACCCACCCTTCCCAAAACACTCCACTCAATATTTCTTGTGGCCTTCCATAAAAAGGATGTCAGGAGAATTTTGATCAACCTTGATGGTATTTCTCACTTGTTCTCAAAACCTATGCTCCTGAACTTATTTTGTTCTGTGTCGCCTTTTTTCACTTTCTTATTCCAAAGGTGTTCGAACGGAAGAAAAACACCTTTGGAATATCTGTTCTTCATATTTAGCCAGTTATTAAAACGGTTGGCCAATACCTCGCATCCAATTATCGTCCCTTTGTAATTGATTCTACTCTTCCAAAAGTAATGGAAAACTTCCATCTGATCAATGATCGCAAGTATACCGTGCCGAACCACAGGTGGTATTCTGGCTCATGTTGCCCATCTCTGGATTAATTCAACAGAAAAGTCTAGTGAAACTCAAGCAGTTTCTCACGACATTTCAAAGGCTTTTGATCGTATTTGGCTTATGCCAAATACGATCAAAAGCCTTATAAATAGGCTTCGATCTTTTGGATTACCGACAGTTTTTTTGCAATTGGGCATCTAGTTTTCGCTTTGACCGTTAATTACGGGTCGGTTGATGGTAGATGACTCTTGGCAAAAGCATATTACACAATGTTGTTTCTTCTGCATCTAAAATACTAGGTTTAGTCTTTCATTCCGGCCGTTAATTTTCTTCAAAAAGTTGTTCACTCTGTACAAATTGCAAATTCGCTCTATAATGGAATATTGTTCCACATCTGGGGCAGTGACACGGCAACCTCTCTCAGGCTTCTAGATTCGATTCAGAAGAGGGCAGTTAGGTTAATTAATGACTCATCTCTAACAGAGCCCCTCCAATCTCTATCTCATAGACATTCTGTTTCTGTGGCATGCCTTTTCTATTGATACTTCTATGAGCTTCACTGTTCTTCTGATTTGGATTCTATAATTGCCGCTCTCCCTACCAAAGCAGTCCTAACACTTGCCGAAACCAGTCAACATCCCTTTACTGTCCAACTTCAAACTCACAGAACCAACATTTCTATTTCCTCAATTATTCATTCAACCTCCGTTTTCTGGAATAACCTTCTTCATACTCATTTCCTGACAATGACAATCATCAGAATCTCAGGACTAATACTAACACATACCTTCTTTCATCTTCCCAACCTGCAACTCTTGCTCTGCACTAAGTACACTGGTGTGCAAAACGTAAGGACCAGTCAGGTTTTCACCTGTAGCTTCTCATAGAAGTGGCGTGGATGTAGGAAAAGCATACCAAAGGAACCTCGGGGGGTACAGAAATGATGAAGGTAATAACATCTACACAACAACGGAAACAAAACGGTACAGAGGAACGTTATTCAAAAATGGCAACATAGCACTGGCTACCATGATACAGATGCATCACTGAAAAAGATGGAACAAAGGGAAGAGGTGGTCCTAAGTAGGAGATATGGCCACCACTAACGTCGATGCAGGCTTTGCACCGACTGTCCAAACCTAGAACAATGTTGTTGACAAGTTCTTGCGGTAACATAGTCCATTCCTCTGTCAACGCCATCTTCAGCTGGTGAACATTTTCTGCTGTTCTTGAGAGCCTGCAGCATCTTACCGGCATCTGCACTCCTTCTCCTGTTTCTGAGAGCCTGCAGCATCTTCCCGGCATCCCTGCACTCTTCTTGGACAGACGCTGAACGTATTTAAAGTAATAAGTCGGACCTAATCTGTCTTAACTTCTGTAAATAATCTATGTATATTTTATTTTACCCAGTATCGATTGTATTCACTTTTATAATTTTGTTACCCTCCTAGCATTTGATTGCTGTCAAGGGGTAGATATAACTTTTCTTTACCTGATTAAATAATAATGATAATAATAATAACAAACATTATATCAGTGACGGATTTAATGGATTTTTTTATTTGCTGCAGTTTAGTTCTAAGTACTTGATTTTTGTCAGAGGAGTTGACGTAAAGTTTCAGATAATGATGCTTGCGATTAGCTGACTGCACCACGACGTGAAAGGCATCCATAAATCATTCCCATAAAACGGAACAACGAGATTATATATAGCAAAACTGTTGTTCAATATAGACGTTAATCAGTTGAAATTGGGTAACATAGGCTTCGCAGGGGACATCTTGTTACTGAATGTTTTTCGTTCGGTAATCCTTACAGAATTAATTTCGGCGACCTACATGGATATAATGATAATCAGGTAACCGTGTAAATTTTTCAGAATTAAATGTCTGGGCTGGGGGCTGATATTTGAAGCATCACTTACTGGTTGAAGTTATTTGACTTAGACTGAAATATATTCAGTACGTTTTGTTACATATCGTGGAGCATGTTTTGTGGAGAATTTAAATATTTGTTTTCTCTGTCTAGTGTATATTACATATATCCTTCACAGAAAGGGGAAAATGTTCTAGTGCGCGCTTCTCTGGATAGCGTTTATCCATCATCACCATCACCATACTGGCTGCAGTATCTCTCAGATATTCATGTCTCAGAAATCCCCCGCTGTCTCCTTGAACGATTTTTGATCTGACGTTAACAAGAAAAGTTGTGAGTGTCACGGCAGGTTCAAATTGGTCCGATATGACAGAAGGATATTCATTGGAAGTAATACGATCTTCTGTCGGTATGAGCGGACTTGGTCAGGACCGAAAAAACATACTCTACAGTATGATACAACCTCAACACATTTGAGTGGTGGGCACGAAACAGCCGAGATGCAATGCTTCACGAAGTGCACTCCACACTTTTACCATACCACTCTTGCAAAAAACTGCAAATCGAGGCTTGTCAGACCCCATAATCTTTTGACACTATTTCACAGCTCAGTCTTGGTGTTAGTGGTATCACTAAATTCGAATCATTCCATTTTTTTTTTAAAAGAAAGAAACGGCTTTTGTAGGAACATGGCTGCCAAATGACAGATTCTTTAACGTCCACCGCATAGTTGGAATAGAAATGGGTCTTTCTTAAATTGAATTTTTCCGCTTTTTGCCTCCAAATTCGCTTTAAATTCTTGTCGTCTTGTTTTAGCAGTAGTGACTTTCTGCTGCATTCTCCTTTCGTCAGTGTATACTTTTGAGATGGCTGTTTTCGACTCACCTTCCCAAAACTACACCTTCACCTAACACTTTTCCAAAAATCAGAAAGATCACCTGTCTTCCCCATGACCGGATCAACTAGGAAGGAAGTCCCAGTCAAGTGTCTAGTATTTATCTGATGCCAAGGAGCTCAAAATCATACCATGTGACAACTGACACAACTTACAAAAGGGTCGCTAGCAGGAAAATTACTCCAAATTATTCCTACCCCACCGCGTAAAGAAGCTTATGCTCCTGAGATGAAACTATTCCTTTCCATACCTGATGAAAAATATCTGGGTTGGAGTTCCGTCGATGACGTAAGGAACTTTTATGAGCTTTTTCACAAAGTGGCTGATTAGTCGGTCTGAGGCGAGGGTGTCATGGTTTTTTCTCCCGTAAACTGGCATTTTTCGTTCAGCAAACAGGAACTCGACCAAAGAACACACGCAATTTACAGACAATATATATCGAGCAATATGGCCTCAGTTGCTGATGCTCCCAAAAATGCTAATAAAAAAAACAAGGTGCGAAAAGGAGAATATATTTATTCATTGTAGATTTGAAGTTAAGCCAGTTCACATAACTTAAGACTTATATTTGAAAATAATACTATTTTCAAATACTGTATAATTCTTATAATCAGAAGAACAGAATCAAAAGAATATTTAGAATAAAAAAAATTATCTGTATATATATATATATATATATATATATATATATAGATCATTGTCGGTTTGAATTACCTTCTATATTATTATCTTCAATATTAAACAAAATATTTTATACACATTATGGTTGTAATGCATAATTGCTCTTGCAACTGCATTGACCCATAAGTATTAGTTACAGCTTGTTACAATTTATTAACTTTCTTTCCGTATTACTCATATAAATATATATTTATATATAGTATGCATAATCGGTTAGATTTTAGCTTATAGTTTAATGAATACTTTTGTGCAACGTTAATGCTATTGTAATTATGCCAATTGGACATTATACGCGCCTGTATATATATGTGAGTGTATGTGTTTTTCTTTTTAATGGCGCTTTGACATATAAGTATTATTGTGCATACAAATCAGGTAATCAAGTTAGCCCAACTAGGTTATCTTAATTCAGCATGGCCTATACATATTAATTTTAAGAAGTATATTACTATATGATAATGAATTTTCATTACCTTCAGATAAAATTATATTAAAATTAATGGTTATGTTTATGTCAATACTAATTTTAAATAACAATACATTTACATATATTATAATATTATAATATAGAACATTCCATTACGTGATAGATAAAATGAATGAAGAAGACCAACCGTGTAACTGACAAGAAAGTAAATATAAAGACTTCATTAATACACATTACAACCATATAATTACAGGCGACCTCAACATTATCGAAGATAACGCACTTAGAGAGACCATGAAAAAGGATACAAAATTCAGACCAAACACCCCAGTCAATTTGAAAAACATACGAAATTCAGTATACACAAATCTATTACAATTTGCATTAAAAGCCGCATACAAACACAGCGAACCAATAGAATCATTCCAAAACTGGATAAACACCACCACTGAAAGCATATTGACCAGTTTCAAAGAAAACATATCACTACAAAAAAATGATAAACAAATTAAAATAAGAAACTTCAACAGCAAAATAAAAGAAATACAAAACAAATTCGTGATCACAAGCACAGACAAGGCAAATAATAACTTCAGCATTGTACGTAAAAATACTACGTAGAAGCTATCAAAGAGGAATTGAATCACGATGACAGATATAAACATATCGACACCAAACCAAACAGCATCAGCAGAAAAACCTTGGCTATGCATAAAAAACTTAAAATAAAAATAGACAGGATGCAATACCCTTACATATATTGGATACCAAAATATCACGAAGTGCCAACAGGAAAAAGATTTATTACATCAGACAAAAATAGTTATATAAAGTATTCCAGTAAGATAATGGAAGATAAATTAAAAAACATTACTAATGAAATAAAAAACACCAGAATTATCAACGATAACAAAAAACATTTCGACAATATCACAAAACAATACAATAACATAAAAAGTATATACACATACGACTTCAAAAACCTCTTTACAAGTATAGCACACGGCAATTTAATAGAAGTACTCCTGCTATACTACCAAAAGTATCACAATATCATAAAATGCAGCAAACAATATTGGAATGACCTCGTCAAACTCTGTGTCAAAGGCAACTATGTACTCATGGGAGATAAGATATACATGCAATGCAGGGGGATAGCTATGGGTTCTAGCAGTGCGTGCTCCATAGCTAACCTTTACCTGCATCACTATGAAAGCAGCATCACAGACAATATTACATTTTAAGATTTATTGATGACGTCCTTGTGACCAACCATGACAATTTTGGAACAGTAGCGCAGTATATTTACCCAACAGACCTAACCATTGAACGTACAAACCCGGATAACAACCAACGAGCAGTCTACTTAGACAGCGAAATCACCATCAACCATAACAAAATATATACACATCGCTACGATAAGAGAGACCACTTTAACTTCAATATAATAAAACTCACTCACTGGGAGAGCAATATAGCAAAACACATACATGGAAATACAATCAGAAATCAAACAAACAGGTTGTTAAAAATATGCAATAATATAAATAGCGTAAAGGTAGCCATTCAAAATCTCATTAAAACTCTCAATGTAAATAAAATATCCTCCCAATACAGTAGGTATCATATAAAAGCAGCCATACAAGCAAATCTTAGAACGTACCACCCTAATGTCGACCCATATACATTCATTGAAAATAATCTAAAAATACCATACCATTTAATAAAATTAATCCCCATGTTTATACGGTTTTTTGGCTCAGACGAGGCTCGTCGTCTGACTGCACTACAGCCCTCAGAAAAAATCCCCCCCCCAGATAAATATAAGATAAAAATATTATAAAAGTATTCGAAAATATCACCTAGTAAGAGGCTGTATATATGTATATAGCCATACCTTAGGACATATACACGGTGTTATGCCTTAGAAAAGCGTTATCAGCGCAGTCCGAGGTAAAGCAGAAACAAATGTACAAATAACAGTAAAACATATGTAAATACAAAGATAAAAGCAAATGTAAATACTCATATAAATACAATTTGATAAGACAAACTTAAATCCCATTGTTGGCATATTCTGCTAATGAATATGCTAATGAATAAATGTTGGCTAATGTCTGCTGTGCCCCCCCCCCCCCACAGCAGACATTAGCATAGGATGTCGGGGCCTGAGGCTAATGCACCAACACGACACAGTATAAAGTAAGTGCGACTGCGCAGTAAAAAGCTTCGCTATCTATATAGCAATTAGAAGGCGGTAAACAACCTATTTCTAATCTACAACTTCCTCAGGACAGTAACAGTAGGTAAGAGCCTTCACAATATCGGATACTAACCCGTTGAGCTTTGTGTCCCCTATCACAGTTTGCTGTAGAGAACGATTATAAAAATTTAAACTAAAATAAAAATAAGAAAATGAAATATTTTAAATTTAAAATGCAAATTTGTAAATTTGAAAGTTAAATTAATATAGCAAAAAGGCAAAACTGTATAGGAACAACAGAAGTGGGTAGGTATGAGACATTACATCAGATGGGCTGTCAATCCACGCAAAGTCCCCGAAGAAGTAGAGGATTGACGGTCACGTGATGGAATGTTCTATATAATGATATTATAATGATATTATAATATATGTAAATATATTGTTATTTAAAATTAGTATTGAAATAAACATAACCATTAGTTTCAATATAATTTTAGCTGAAGGTTTTGAAAATCAGTAAAGTGTAATGAACAATTCATTATCATACAGTAATATTCTTCTTAAAATTAATATGTATAGACCATGCTGAATTAAGATAACCTACTTGGACTGACTTGATTGCCAGATTTGTATGCACAATAATACTTATATGTCAAAGCGCCATTAAAAAGAAAAACACATACATTCACATATATATATATATATATATCCGATAATCAAAATAAAACAAATCAAAATTAATATATACTCCATAAAGGCGAGAATATGAAATAGTTTCTCCTACATCCTCGATTATCCTAATTTTTATTCTTCTTAATATCTGCATGTTTCTCTTTGCGTTAACTTAACTTTAATTAATTAATTATTTATTTTTACCATATCCATCACATACCGGTAGGGGTCACCACATATATACTCACTAGAGGGATTATTATTCCCTAACGCTAGTTGTTTCATTATGTCCTGGATACGGTAGATATGCCTTATACTTTGCATTTGTTCTTATTTTAATTATTAAATTGCGTTCTCTGTCGGGTCAACGATGTTCAATATATGCTTACATTTATAATATCTTCCTTTTGTTTCAAAAATTTTTAACTACCTTTAAATGGTAGTTAAGATTCAAATTACTTAATCTCGGGATTTTTTATATTTTTTATATATCTTAGCAGATACAAGAACTCCTTGTCTTTTTTTTTTTTTTTTTTTTTTTTTGCCTTCAGTCTGGGTGATTGGCCCCAGTTAAAGTCATCTAGATTGTGGGTAGGCAACGATAAGTTTTATGTACATATATATATATATATATATATATATTTTTTTTTTTTTTTTCTCTTGCGTTTATTTAAATCCTACTTAGTATTGTCTGCTTGAATTACCTTCTATATTATTATCTTCAATATTATACAAAATATTATATATATAAAATTATGAGTTAAATATGAATAATTGTGTTTATCACTCTAGGAAATCAATGAATAAAATAATTTTTTTTTGTACTCCGTATTAGCTAGCACATAGGGTCACAAAAGTGTAGAATTTATAAACTACAAGGAGAGAACTACTGTATGTGTCATCATGGTAATACGTGCAGTTAATAACTCTGTTCTTGTGCACTGACTACTCAAGAATGAACTTGACTCCACTGAAATTAAGCAGCGTGTCTTCCATCGCACGCCGAGGGAAGAAAACCACTGCTGTAGTTCGGGGGGGGGGGGGGAAACGATTTTCCTCTGCTTTTCGAAATTTAGTTACTTTTCCAACAACTATCTTTTTTCTAATTTCCTGTGGTAATGTCTTTTTAGAAGAGATATCAACTATTCTGTTTATGCTCAATGTTTTGCATGCTGGTAGATGTACGTCTGAAATATAAATGACAATATTCGGATTAATTTTGTCAAACTATTTTTGTTACAGACACCTAAATGTTTCGCCATAGGAGAAATATAGAGAACTCCAAGCGTATCATTACCTTCCTTGCCACCAATTTTATTCTAATTTATATGTATTTCTTCATCCAAATGTGTGAAGGGCTAGTATCGATGATGAATACATCCGTAGATGTTATGCAGATTTATAACCGTACATTTATAGATATGCAGAATAGAGTAAATGAATAAAGATCAGCTGTATTATCCCTTAAAAATGGAACTCTGATAGCTTTTTTCTTTTTTTTCTCTCAGTTGTTTATGAATTAATGAGCATACGGAAATAGGAATGCTGCTTTTGCTGTAGGAATTTAATGCAAAATTTTCTCCTTGCGATCCTTTGAATCGAATTGATAAAAGAAGTCGCTTCGTAGTTATATACACTGTGCTGCCACCTTATTAGGAAACCTACCTAGTAGCGTGTTGAGCCTCCTTTAGCCTTCAAAACAGGCTGAATTCGTCTAGGCGTGGATTGAACAAGTACCATGCAGACATCAGTGTGTCACGCAGTTCCTTGAGATTCGAAAGAGATCTCAAGGCCAGCAGCGAACAGCCCTTTCCAGCTCATCCCAAAGATGTTCAATAGGATTGAGATCCGCGGACTGATCGGGCCACTGCAGCAAAGAAAAGTCATTTTCATGTTCCTGGAACCATTCCGTAGAGATTCGGGCTTTGTGGACCGGCGCATTATCCTGCTGGAAGTAACCATTTGACTGAGGATAAACTGTCAACATGAACGGATGCACTTGATCAGCAATGATGTTTAGGTACGATGAGGCGTTCGGACGTGAATCCATGGGTGTCAACGGACCCAATGTGTGCCAAGGAAACATTCCCCACATCATAACACTGTCTCCACCACCTAGCACAGTAGTCGTCAGACATGACGGGTCCATGGATTCATGTTGTTTTCGCCAAATTCTGAGCCTTCCATCAACATGATGCACCAGGAGCTTCGACTCGTCAGACCAAGCAACTGTTTTCCAATCCTCAATAGGCTAGTTCTGGGATTGCTGTGCCCACAGGAGGCGTGCTGTCTTGTTCTTCACTGATAACAAAGGTTGGCTGCATTTTTAGGATTGACTGGTATTCTGGTAGGTAAATGACCAATCTGATCGAGGTCATTAGTGATTAGCATCTCAACCAGTTGGGTCTGTGGGACTATGAAAGGGAAGCCACAGGGAAATGTGAACATTAAAATCACCAAGGAATATTACCTCACTGTTAGGAATGTTGGACTGGAAAAAATCAAGTTTCAAAGAGAAGAAGTCAAAGGGTTCATGGTGATTAGTGGAGTTGGGAGAACGATAGAGGCAACAGATGAATTTGACAGAATGTAGTAGAAAGTTCCACCTTAGTCCTCAATGATATTGGAATTCGCTTATTCCAACTGCTGACATATTGAAGGACTTTGCATCTTATTCCGATCCCATCTTCATTCACTCTTGTCGTATCCATCTGAAAATATCTGAGTTAGAACGTTTCAAAACGTTTACTTTCTTCCAGAACTTTCAAGAGTGATAAAAGTATAATTCTCCTTTTCAAGCAGCTTATACTTCCTGTTTTTGATTATTGTGATATTATTCGCTCACCCACAGGAATAAATTTAATAAGTTCATTAAATCCTTTACTTTCAAATTCGTCTTATGTGTTGGTTGTTGTATGATAGTCGATTTGCTGTTTGTCGAAAAAAAATAAATAAATAAGTTTCCGGGAGTATAAACCATCCTCCCTTGCCTGAAACCGAATTATTTAGTCAATTTGAGAAAAAGATCCGTACAATTGGCGTCATTAACGGGTTTCGAAAGGAGGACCCTTTAATGCGGTGGGGAGAGAACGATGATAATATCAATTGTGTTATTCAGGAAGGGAACTGTATCTTCTTTCGCTGTCCAAACTGAACACACTCAATCATCAGGCTTAATGTCGAAGTTTGCAGATGATACAAAGGTTGGCATGGTTGTTAATGACAGTAATGGCAGTGTGCTACTGCAACAGGATCTAGATAATTTGGGCAGATGGGCTAAGAAGTGGCAACTGAAGTTTAACCTTGAAAAATGCAAAGTACTGCATATGGGTATAAGTGACCCCAGAGAAATGTACGAACTGTGTGGTACTACACTTAAAGTGGTAGAAAATGAAAAAGACCTGGGAGTAATTGTGCAGGCAGATATGAAGTTTTCTGAGCAATGCAGACAGGCTGCCAGGGCAGGTCATGGGGTTTTACCAATGATATATAGGAATTTTGCTAGCATTGAAAAGGAGGTGATTATCCCTCTGTATAAGGCAATGGTCAGGCCACGCCTTGATTACTGCGTACAGGTCTGGAGGCCTCATTTTAGGAAGGATGTAGATTTACTTGAGCGTGTACAGAGAAGGGCAACAAGATTGGTGAGGGGAATGAAGGGATCCTCTTACCAAGAGAGGTTTAAGTTCTGCAAATTGCTGTGGCTGGAGACTAGGCACCTGCGCGGTGATCTGATTGGGGTATATAAGGCCTTGAATGGGTCGAGCACGCTGAATTCTGATGGGATCCTTCCACTTGTTCAGATTACGAACCTAAGGGGGCATAAATTCAAATTAAGAAAAGACAGATGTAGAACAGATGTGCGGAAATTTGCCTTTAGCCAGCGGGTGGTTAACTGCTGGAACAAACTTCCATCTGTCGTTGTGGAAGTTGATAAGTTGAATAAATTTAAGGAGGAACTGGACAGGCATTTGGAGGGAATGGTGTGTTTTGTTTTTTTGTTGGCTGATGCTGCATAAGCTCATACATTTGCTTTCTTGCATCACATGCAACTACTACTACTCATAATGGCCTTCTTTGTTCCAAACGATTAGCAGCCTTACTTTTATTTTTATTTTTTTATTATTATTTTTTATATTTTCCATGTTTTTCAATAAACGTTTCTGAACTGCTATTTTAATGAACTAGAGAGTTTGATAATATAAACAAAATAACAAAAGCAAACAATAAAAATATTTATTTTGTTTTAGTCCTTCCTAATAGTTTGATTGACCACGTTTTTTTGAGCGAAAACAAAACAGAAAAAACCTGTAAGTTTGTACATTCATATCCATTCTTGCTATCTGCATCTACATTGTATTAAAAAAAATTAAAATTCAGGCGCATATTTAGTGCTTAACAGCAAGCTAAGTAGAATTCTTTAAGAGCACTTGCAAGACACAAAGTCTTACAAGTAAAATTAAATATCGATATAATTAAAGAAAAATGCTAGATAGAGTGATATTATAGACCTTTCAAGAAAACACTTAAAATCACAAATATTGTCTAAGATAATGGGTCTCACGCTAATGGAATTAATTTAAGAGAAGGTTAAATTTAATGTACAAGCAAATATACCGTGAAAATAAGCATTAGAAAGAAATATACGATCAGCGCCCACTACTTGAAGCAGCAAGTGAAGATAACAGGACGGAACAGTGGGGGGGTTAATTGATGGCATGGCAAAAGGGACGGACTGCTCCAGAGATTACAATAGGGGTGCCAGGTGTAAGCGTTTTTGTTTACTGCAAACAGAGCGGGTGTGGTCATTTTAAAATAAGGCGAGACGAATCAAGTAAATGGACGCAGATGTTTTCCGGATGGGTTCGGAGTTCTAGAAATTTCTGGTCATTTCTAGAAGGATCGAGAATTCTCTGGAAAACGGAAGTTCTTTCTACACCGGAAGGAGCTCGACCGTCCTGTCTTGTGGGATAGGCAAATGAGAATGGAGATGGTGATGGTCAGATAGAAATGATTGGTTGAGAAAGGGAGAGGCGTTACGAAATTTTGGGAAATAAAACGGCAAGAGCGCGCGAGTTAAAGGGGTGATGAAGTTTTTTCGGAGAGGTATGTTTTAGGAGTGATGAAAGTTTTTTTTGGACGTATGATTAAAGTTTTTTTTTCGGAGGTAGGCTCGGGAAACAGTCCCGGAAGTAATCCACCAGTAGAACCAGTTATGGTGAGTTGACTAAGTTCTGATAGTGTTAGTAAAGTATAGCTAAGTTACTGTAAAGGGAACTTTCTCGAGATGGAAATTAGAAGTCCGAAAGCGTCCACCGAGAGATATTTTTAGAAGGAGGACAGCGAGATAATGCTTATGGAAGAACACCGGACCGTCTTCTAGCCTACAGAAAGAAAGAAAGTAATGGGAAGCGACTCCTATTGAATGACCCGACACAGCAAAGAAGGATATGATCGGCAAAGCGAATAGTGTTCCTGGCAGAAGTAAGCAGTCCGGAATCGGAGAAGAGCGTTTCCAAACCAATGGTGGACCCCGATGCAGAGCGGAAAGTCACAGACCAAACATTGTATTAGCGGTAGGATTCAAATCCCCAGAAGTAAGTGATTAAACAACGTATATACCCCTACGTAATTGCAAAGGACTGCAGGGAAGATTAGATAAATATTAAGTGAGATTTAGGGAAACATACAGTTAACTCAGTGCATGTTGTATAGATAAGCAAAGAAATATTGTAGAATTAGTTTAATGATGGATTGATTATAGTTATGGTTTATTTGCTAATTAATTAATGGAAGGAAGTTAATAATGTTGGACGGGTTAACCTATAAAGCAGGTACAGTTGTATGTTGCTTATATAATATTACTGAAGTAGAGAAATTAGTCGCTAAATGCTGAAGTTTACCTGAGAGGATGAAGAAATAAATAAACCAACGTATATTTCATTAACATGTAATTCTAATGTGTTAGGGTGAGAATAGAATAGAATAATGTGTAAAGTGGACATTAAATTCCAGAAGAATTGTGTTAACCATGAAGAAGAATGTAGGATTGTGCTAGATAAGTATGATTAATAAATAAAAAAAATGTCAATTGTATTTAAGAAAGAGGTAGGTGAAACTGATCGTAGGAATGTGTTAGTTGCCGAATATTAAGAAGATGATGATAGGAGAGCCTAATGACCAGGAACGTAATCCATGCCATGTACCTATATATGAAGTGAATAATGTGTAATGAATTGCTTGATCTTTTATTTGTAATTATGTATAATAAACTGATTGTATTTCACTTAATGCAAATAGTGTTTGGTCATTTCTGAATACACAGCAAAAAAATCCAAAGGAGGAGTGCACTAATATAGGAACTCCCACAGGACCGGAATTCTTCTGTGAGATAACTAGTCAGATGCAAAGTGGGGATTTTTAAGAATATAAATACTATAATAATAATATAAACAAAAAAAATAATAATAAATACATATAAAACCCCACACACTCACGTTAAGGCGTCATGAAATCATAAGTTATCCCGTTAACAAAAGTAGAAAATCGAACAATAATATTACATATGGGGTGGAACTTGACTTTTTGATACTAGTGGGCTTGGTGTTTTTACAAAATGTGTTCTTGTTTTGACGTGTTCACTTGACTTGGGGTTTGTTTCATAAATTCTGAAGTATCGTATTCTATCACTAGATGGCATCGCCGATGCTAGCAGTGTAAGTAACCAACGGATGGTTCACTCCATGTCGCAAAAGTTATCGTTGACTTTGCATAATGCATACGAACTAATGTAGTATGAACCTACTGTGCCGAAGGCTACGCCGACGCCCCTCCCTAGTCATATCCAGCAAATGCACTTTTTAAAAAACAGGAGAAGGAACGATCATCTTCTTTGTGTGATACACTTTAAGAATTGATTTACCCGATTGAAAACATTGAGCCCTGGTAAAGCTAAAGGATCTACCCAATGCGATTACCAAAAGCCATTGTCATTTTTACTCCACCCGACAGAGTTTAAAATGACATTACATTACTTGCCGTAACACAGTCTGTTTGTCATACTGAAAATATCACGAATTGTCTTTTGCAGTATTGAGAGATTCGTTGTAGGTGTTTTAATTATTAATTTATTATATGGATAATAACTAATACTAAAATTCATCATTAGTATTAGTGATGCATTTATATGTGTCAGTAATGTTTTGATTATCAGAATTAGGAGTCTGTTGAATTAACTAAATTTTTCAATAAGTATGGTGATAGAAATAATATATATATATATATATATATATATATATTCTTAAATGAATATATCTAACTTTAAGTGATACAATATTTAATTGTGTATCTCCCCTATTTTGGCATTATAGCCTTCTCAATTAGACGAAATATCAATTTTGGTAGGATCAAGACAGAATTTTTGTCATTGCTCCTGTGGTCAATTCAACTGCTGATTACATTGTTAACCTGCTGAACTGATTTACCCCAAAAGTTTTCAACAGAATTCAGATCAGCCCTCTATGAAAAACAGAAAAAGGTCCTTTACAGTCCTGCAGCCGGTTTAGTATTAGCCTTATTGTGAGAGGAAGCTACCTGCCAAAAAATAATAATAATAAATGAATAAAATATGTATAGTACATAAGTCAATAAAAATGTTGTCCTTCCCTCCTCACATAAATAACTGTCCAGTTTACCTTGGAATTTCTTCAAACTATCAGTCTCCACTAACTAAGGAGAAAATCAGTTCCATTAATTAGCAACTCTCTGGTAGGCGCCTCCATAGCCAGGTGGGCAGGAGCAGCAGTGCGTAGTACACGCTTCTTAATTAGACCGGGGTTCGAGCCCGTGACCACCAAATACAAAGGACACGGAAAGGTCAGGGAATGACCACCGCATATCCCCGGAGTAATATGGCCTTAGTTGCTAATGCTCCTGAAAACCAAATAACAAACAAACAACTACTCTCTGGGTAAAAGAAAAATTCCTACAATCTAGTCCAAATCTCTTCTCCTGTAATTTGAATTTATCGCCCCTAGTTCTCGAATTCTTTATAACAGTGAAAATTTGCCTTCATTCATTTCAGTAATTCCTCTCAGAGCCTTATAAACCTCAATCATGTTCTCTCTAAGGTGCGTGGTGTGATAAGCTCTGTAGCCCACATAAACGAAATCTTTCCTCCTTTGGTACCGATCTCACCATACGAGTTGCCCGTCTTTGGAGCCGTTCAAGAAGCTCATTATCTTTTGTCAGATAAGGTCTCCATACTTGGACCCAGTATTCCAAATGTAACCTTACAATCGCTTATACATTGGGATTATGACAACTCTTTCTCTACTGGATATTGTTCGATAACTCATCGATAGAATGCCATGGAATTTACTGGCTTCCTACTTGTAATGCTCAGAAAACTTGATATCTGCCTGTATCACGGGTTCCAGATCCATTTCTTCCTTTACTGTAACCCTACCAAGTGCCTACATTATTCTGGAGTTGCTATATCACACATGTAAAGCTTTGCAATAAAACACAGCTGCCACTTTTCTGACCTCGAAGCCTCTTCAAGTCATCCTGAAGGAGCAGTGCTTCACACTCAGCATTAACGACTGTCGCAATCTTTATGTCTTCTGCAAATTTGGCACCATGTTTCTGATATTAATTAACGACAATACCAGAATAATTAATGAATATCAGAAACAACAGTGGTCCAAGAACTGACTCTCGAGAGACCCCATTTCTATTCCTAAATCGTACAGGAATATATCATAAAATATAACAGTTATTACAATAAAGTTAGTATTTCACATAAAACATTAGGAAGATACAATGTAGCCCTAGCAGCCTATGTGTTGTTAAATCGCACTACCATAACAATAACCCCATTTCTGAGGTTACACTAATCTGAAGAATATCCATTAATCACAAATCTCTGATTTCTGCCTTGCAGCCACCGTGCAATCCATCGTAGGATCTTACCAGTAATCATGCCGTTTCTATCTAAATGTCACTGGATTGCAATCTTTCATTGTCTCTAAGCTTTGCTCTACCGATTAAGTCAGACTAACCGGTCTGTAGCTAACGACCTTACTCTTAGACCAGTCTTTATGTACTGGAGCTATGTTGGCACATCCCAAATCTACAGGAATCATTCCCGAGTCCAAATATGCGCTCATAATTAACCATCATGGTTGAACACACACACACACACACACACACTCTCTCTCAATTCCTCGAAATATGCCATCAAATCCAGTGGACTTACTTGCATATATAACTAATAAACAGTCATTTGCAATTTCGAAATAACTAATTTCATATGACTGTCTCACTGGCATAGAGGGCTTTTCGTCAGGAAATATCAATACGAAGTACCTATTCAATTCATCAGCTACATCAGGTGGGTGATCTAAACTTTCCAACGCCCACTACACAAAGATCTGATCCGATTCGTTTCTTCTTCTTTGTATTGACATACATTAAAATCTCCTTTTCCCCATTTTTGCTCACTTAGCAATGCTTTCCCATACGGAGCTTTGGCTCCCTAACCTTATATCTGGCCCTATCACAAATCAAGTTTTAGCTCTTGCAGCCTCCAGTATTTTCATCGCTCTTCACCTTTCCCACACTGCCTTTTTCTACTTTATTAGATTGGCCAGCTCCGTTTTCATCCATCCTGCATCTTCCTCGTACAATATTTTCTTAGTGGTATGCATGCGTTCAAGGTTTTCCGTGATTATTGCTTAAAAGGTATTTCATGATTCTTATATATTTGCTCTCTTCCTATAAGCCACCCAATTCTAGATTCTTCAACTCCAGCCTCATAATTCAGCTAGGAACGAATCTTTCATCGCTTAAATTGTTTAATGAACGCGAAAAGAAACTGAATGTGTAGGCTAAAAGAAAAACAAACTCAATGTTTATCATGCTCAGTCATACTGTATTATTTGAGCCCTGGCCCTTATGTTATATTTATACTTTTTGTTATGCTACCTTCCTGTAAACAGTCGTTTTAATGTAAATCTTGCTAAATGTTCCTTTAACGTCTTGTAAAATTGCAACTTATGCTTTAAATTTTAAAATAATTATGTAACAGGATAATGATATGCATAATAGTATTATAAAATGCATAAATTATCATTGAATAATGATATATAACTTATATTTGGATACTGATATGTATAATTTATAATGTATACAGTTTACCTGCACACAGTAATAGAATGCAACATGTACGTTCTGTATATACACCTCCTAATCAATGGCCATAAACGGGTGTCTTGCAGAAGCAGCAATCAAGCAAAAAAGCAAGCAAACATGCCTGAGGCTGCAGCTACAAAGCATCATTACCCAGCTCCAAAGCAGCAGCTTGGAGTATAAATTTCTAAAGTAAAGAGAAAAGTAAATGTACATAAAAATAATAATAAATTGAAATCTACAGATAAAAATAAAACGAAATAAATAAAAGAGAACGGATCAGTCAGACTGAAGTGAACAGGAAGGAGAAAGATTGAATTCTGGTATTTCTTCACAGGCACATTACAAAAGAGTCTTAGAACTGGTAAGAAGAGTCAATTTACAGGTAACGGATGTGGCTAGCAGTTTTAGTTGTTCCTTGAAGTGTCCAGTGGTATAGAATATCTCCAGATTTGATTTTTTTTATTGATCTCTCAGGCCTGTTATAGTAGTTGTAGTATCCATACTTAGTTCTTGCATAGGATAGTTTCAGCAGTCGATGGTTTCTTAAAGCTCTTGTCAGTGCGTTGAAGTTTATTCGAGACGAGGGAAATTCAGGGTACCATTTAACAGCTGGTTAAAAGGAGTAAATCAGCTTTATATTTTCTTTCTTCCAACGTTTCATGTCCAAAGAATACACACCACTCTTGGTAGGATTTCTCATTGCATTCAAGGCCACTTTTAATGCAAACGTACTGTACTGCTCTTTTTTGAATATTGTCAATTTCAAATGTTTGGTAAGCTGCATATGGGGACCAGACTAGAATACTCCAATACTACAATGCTACGATATTCCATTGTAGGGCGGATTTGTGATTTGTAAAGAGTCAACAGCATGAGATAAAGGCTCCATTGGAGAAGAGACAATCACAAATTGTGATCTAAGGTTCCTAAAGGACCTCTCACTTCGACCGTGTACTTAGAAGCGTTGTTTATGAGAAAAATATCAAGCGTGTTGGCTGTATGGTTATGGTTGTCCGGGTCCTCTTCTAGGTAAATGAACAATCTGTGCAAGGTCATTAGCAATTTCAAAGGCCTCAGCATCTCGACCAGCTGGGTAGGTGTGACCAGAAAACGGAAGCCAGCTGGAGTTGTGAACATTAAAATCATCAAGGTAAATTACCTCACTGTTAGGAAAGTCTGACTGAGGAAAGTCAAGTTGCAAAGAGAGGAAGTCAAAGAGCTCCAAGCGATTAGTGTAGTTGGGAGAACGGTAGAGACAACAGATGAATTTGACACAATGAGGTAGAGAGATTTTAAGCCAAAGAAGATCAAAAAGTGGAGATTCCAAATTGCCAAGTCTCTGACAGGGAATATCGGAACGGACATATGCACAAGTACCACCTTTGAGGCGAAAGGAATCATACAGCGAATAATTTCGGCAACTGACATGAGCAGTAGTTGAATCAAAAGATTATTGAGATTCTGTCAGAAAAAGTACATATGGTTTGGCAGAGTGCAAGTGGAAATGGACATCGTTGAGATTAGAATTGAGACCACGTATATTTCTGAAATGAATTAGGAAGTGCTTGGGAGGGTAGATCTTTTCGCAGATAAGCTTACTCTATTAGTTTGACAGTTCACGGTGTATTCAATAGTAAGAAAAGGTGAGTGGGACATGCTCTATGAAGTAATAAAAATTTTGGATATGGCGTACACATGGTAAGAATATACCCAAATCCTTGACATAAAGTGGCCTCGACAATGCCCCCCGCATACACTTGCTACCTCTACTCTGCCAGATTCACTATCTGGCAGAGTAGCGGTATCAAGATTGTACACTAACTGATCCGGAAGCCTCCTAGAGAGTTACCAATAGGTCCCGTCCGGTGTACTAATTAGCGGCCGGCCTGCGAACACCGTTTTAGAGCTGTACCTTCGATATGTTAGGAAGATTGGATCTCTCCACGATGTTCATCATAACCTCAAAAGTCATCAATCGTACTACATGATGGAAGAGATGGGGAAGGGTTGATCGGAACTTAGCTCTGTAGACTAAACATGGGTTCCACCACTTCAAGCCTTCAGTAAGGTAAGTGGTGGTATTGCACTGGTTGATGAGAGCCATCTACCACCTATTACTGCCTGGTAACACAGAGGGGCGGCATTCCCCCATGTGGTATGGGCGCCACACCTCGGCCCCTGCTTACGTTGGTTTACACTTGGGTGGTCACCCACCGTGTGCTTGCGCATGGAGGTTATATCCAGGATTACTAACAGTCCCTTTTTTTTTTTTTTTTTTATGAAAACCCCAAACACGAAAGGTATCAAAAACCTATAGTACTTAGTACCGTGCATGGGTTGAAAGAGAAGTATGGGGGGAGGGGGGGTGCCGGAAACTTTGCTCTAGAGACGAAACATGGGTTTCACCACTTCAAGCCTCCAATAAGCAAAGTGGTGGTATTTCACCGGTTGATGAAAGTCATCTACCACCTACCAATCCATCGTGAAGGTGCAAGCAGAGGATTTCGCTATCACAGACCGACAGGACGTCGCCAAAATTGGGTCCGCTTGACTTGAGTGTCACCCGAATATCAGTTCCATTAGCGTTTTAGACTCCCAGATAGCAAGTACAGCTTGTCTGGCATATCTGAAAGAATGTTTGTGGCAAGAGACCTATATAATAATAGTAATAAATTAGAATAATAATAATCATAATAAATTAGAATAATAATAATCATAATAAATTAATTAATAATAATAATTAAATGAAATAAACATCGTGAAAGTTGCTCCAGAGGACTTACCCTAAGGTCGGAGTGGCGATTGACGCGGGGTTGTGGCGCCATCTGGTATCAATCCTAAGAACTACCATTGGATATAAGCTGAAGCTAAACAGGTTCACCCACTGATGGATGAGATGAGAGAGATGTCCCAGAGAAATAATAATCATACTGCGTCGAGTGTTGCGGAGGATAAAAGTCACTCGCATTCTGGCCTTAGGCAGAAGGGTCGGCTCGAAAAATCAGGGATAGTTTCCAGAAAAAGACAGTGCAGCAAGTGGCACTGTCCCCGAATGGCTACCACAAGGGAAGTATTAATATTAATATAAGTATTGGTATTAGTAATGGCTACATTGTGAAAGGAAGCCTATGGCTTCCTATGCTGCATCATCCAAACAAATAAATAAATAATAAAGTGGCGCGATGGCCCCGTGGTTATGACACTTAACTACCAGCCCGACGGACCCGGGTTCGAGTACCGCCTTGGGGGAAGCGAACGCGGCTCCATCACGCTGGGACACCTGTATAATAATAGAAATAAATTAGAATAATAATGATAAATAAATTAATAATCAAGATAATAAATAAATAAACATCGTGAAAGTTGGTGAAAGGGACCTACCTACCCCAAAGTCGGAGTGGCGGCTAAGGCAGATTGTGGCGCCATCTGGCGTCACCACTGAGAATTACCAATGGACATAAGCCGAAGCTAAACTGGTCCACCATCCATAGATGGATGATGTTGCAAAAAAATATTAATCATACTGTATAGTGTGGCGCAGGACAAAGTCACTCTCGTTCAGGCCTTAGCCAGAGGGATCAGTTCGTAATATCAGAGACGGTCTCAAGCGGAAGACAGTGGAGCAGGTTGCGCTGTCCGCCATATGGCTACCACAGGAGAATGGCAAGACCATCCGATCCCACTAACTGGAAGTGTTTCCTCCGAAACTGCGCTAGTGACCACCCAGGAAGGAAGAAAACGCCAACGCATGAAGTGGAACATCGAAATGAATACGTATATCATGCAAGCATACTCCGAAATAACGAAGCTGGAGACCGATATGACAACTTACAAGGCGAAACGGTTACCAGATATTCATATCCCCGAATAGCGGACCAGAGAAGGACCATCGTCACGAAGAACGTGATAACTCCTGCAACCTTGGAAAAAATCAAACAGAACGTGAGCTTCAACCGCGAACTACAAAGGATAAAGAATACGGAACCAGAGGAGGAAGAACATACCACCACCAAACCAGAGTAAGAAGAAATATAACTCACAGCAGATGAAGTGAAAGAGATAAGGGCGATTGGAAGAAGGCCCAAAGAAGGAATGGACCCCACAAAAACTCACATGATACCAAAGCAGAGCCCTAATGGAACCTTGTGGAGAGTCCTAGACCACCTTAATCAGCACATAATACTGCTTTACCTTGACAACTATGGTTGTCGTCACTGGAGGCCATCCACACAGACGTGTATTGTGCTGCAGTAGCAGCCACGAGGATTAATGGAAGAGAAACGAGAGACCAGCAGCAGACGAACCGAAAACAAAAGGAACCGCCAGCTTGGGAAAGAAGACTTCAGCAAAAGATAGAATAATTAAGAGTGAGGATCGGCCAATTGACCCAGTACCAACGGCGTAATAGAAGTAAGAAATTAATTGGAAAAGTGAAGAGCATCAAGAGAGAAAGCGTCCACAGCAATCAGAGAATATGAGAATACTTGGACACATTGAAGCAGAAACTCCTTGCACTCAGCAAGAGACTACGCCGGTACAAAGAGAGCTGTCAGAGGAAAATAAACAACCGGATCTTCGATGAGGACCAGAAAGAGACCAGAGAAAACGGGAAAGAAGGGAACGGTCCACACGAGCAGAAGACGATTGTGGATTACTAAGGAAACATATGGAGCAGGGGCGTAAGACATAACAGCCGAGCCCCCTGGATAGAAATAGAAAACAAAGGACGTACAAGAAATGGGAGGGTGAGAGATTTGGGAAAAAGAAGTAAAACAGACGATCAATAACTCTCACCACTGGCGAACTTCAGAAATAGATAACGTCCACAACTACTGGTAGAAAAAGCTCACTTGCACACACAAGTGAGCACCTGGAAGAGTAGTTCACCCCAATGGTAACACTACTATAGATAGTCCCGAAATTTCTCACTCAAGGAATCACATATCTGAAGCCTAATGATGAAGATCCTGATCTTGACCAACTGCATAATCAGGAAGATATCAGGTCACTTGGAGAGCCAGAACATAATGACTGAACAGCAAAAGCGATCCTAGCGGCTGAGCAAAGGATGCAAGTAGCAATTAATCATAGATGCCGCTGTTATGGAGCAAGCCTACAAGAAGCGGTGCAACATGTACACAGCCTACATCGATTACCTCAAGGCCTTCCACTCTGTGCCTCATAGCTGGCTAATAGAGGCGCTGATCAGCTACAAAGGCAATCCAATAGTGACAAACTTCCTAGGAGAAACGATGGCGAAATGGAGTACCACCATTAAGGTCGAAAACATCACAACCAGACCAATCCCCATCCGGAGAGCAACAATCTTTCAGGGAAATGCTTTGAGCCCATTGTGGTTCTCTCTAGAACTTAACCCGCTCTCCACCATGCACAACAGTAGCAAGTACGTATATAACCTCAAAGAATGAAGGAAACACCTGTACTCTCACCCAATTGATATACATGGATGACATCAAGCTCTACGCGGGAAGCAAGAAGCACCACCACCAGCAACTACTCCTGAACACCGAAGAATTCAGCAATGTTTTTAGGATGGAATTTGATCTAGACAAATGCAAGACCCACGGATTGTACCAGGGAAAATTACTCAACCGAAACTACCAGCTGCAGACTGATAATGAGAACGAAGCCATGGCAGTGGGAGAGGCCTACAAATACCTGGGAATGATGCAGGTTCAGCAGTTACAGCACAAGGAAATTAATGCCTGCCTCACTGAAAAATACCATCAGAGACACAGAAGCCTGCTGAAAGCAAAGCTGAACGGAGGGAACACAGTTAAAGCCATAAACACTTATGCAGTTCCAGTGCTAACATACTCCTTCCGGGTCATAGATTGGACTAACACCCGAGCCAGAGGATATCATGAGAAAGACAAGGACAATGATGACCGAGGGCTTCCTAATGATCTACCCGAAATCTGCCTTGGAAAGAGACTTACAATTACCCGGAAAGAAGGAGCCTGATATACCTCATTGAGCAACAGAAGACAGTGATAGTTAACTTGAAGGATTACTTCCAGAAACACACAGCAGCACTCCACCAAGCCATAAGGAAGAACGTGTACCGTACCACAAGTACGAATGCTAGGCAGTACTAGAGACCCCAACCCACAAGCTGTAGGAAATTTAATAAGAAATTGATTGCAAAAGTGAAGAGAATCCTTAAGAGAGACAGCGTCCACAACAAACACGAGACCAAACATCATACGATAAGAGAATACTCTACTTAGACACATTGAAGCGGAACCTCCTCGCCTTAAGCTGGACACTACGCCGATACAAAGAGAGCACCCAGAGAAAAGTAAACAACAGACCAAAAAGGCTTCTAAACGAGTCTTCAAGAAACATGGGAAAGACAGAAATGTACCACCCGAGCATAAGACAATCGAGGAATTCTGAGGAAACACATGGAGCGGTCAATAAGACATAACAGCCGAGTCTCATGGATAGAACTAGAACAGAAAAAAACTGAGTATATACAAGATGAGAGAATGGGAGATTCGGGAGGAAGAAGTAAAATAGTCGATCACGAACTCCCACCACTAGCGAATCGCTGGAATAGATAACGTCCACAACTAATGGTACAAGAAACTCACTTGCACACACAAACACATAGCCGTGCAGTTCACCCAAATGATAAGGCACCTAGAGACAAGCCCGAAGTTTCTAACTCAAGGAATCACATACCTAAAGATCAAGATACAAGAAACCTGGCAATACAAGAAATACAGGCCGAGCACCTGTCTCCCAACGATATACAAGATCGTGACCACTGCATAAACAAGAAGATATCGGACCACTAAAAAACTACCATTTTTAGGTTACCCGAACAATTAAATTCATCTGCCGTGTTGTGTGTCATATGTCTGTTAATTGCGTGTGCTATGGTCGATTTGTCTGTTTTGCTGGAAGAAAAACCCCAGATTCTGTGGTAAAAACCTTGCTATATACGCCTGAGACCGACTAACTCAGTGAAAAAAGCTCATTAAAGTTCCTCGCGCCATCAACGGGATTCGAAAGTGGGCCTTTTCCACCCGGTGTGTGAGGAGGACAGTGACGATACCACTGTGCTACCCACGATATCAGACCACTTGTAGAGCCAGACCATAATGGCCGAACAGCAGAAGGATGGAAAGGATGAGCAAAGGATGCAAGTAGCAATTAACAATAAATGCCGCAGTTATAAAGTAAGCCCACAAGAAGCACCGCAACCTATACATGGCCTAATTTGATTACCGCAGGGCCTTCGACTCCATGCCTCATAGCTGGAAGTGTGTCACTGTCAATCCGACAGTGACAAACCTCTAGAAGCAACGATAGTTGCTTCTAGAAGTTTGTACCAACTACCATTAAGATCGAGAACACCATGGCCAGATTGATCCCCATCAGGAGAGGAATCTTTCAAGGAGATGGCCTGGGCGCACTTCTTCAGTTTAGCTCTCAAACCGCTATCCACCAGGCTCAACAGCATTTATCATTATTATTATTTTTTTTTAATTTTTTTTTTTTTTTAGGAGCATTAGCAACTGAGGCCGTATTGCTCCGGTGATATGTGGTGGCCATTTCCTGACCTTTCCGCATCCTCCGTATTTGGTGGTGACGGCCTCGAACCCCGGTCTAATCAAGAAGCATGTGATACGTACTGCTGCTCCTGCCAACCTGGCTACGGAGGCGCCGCTCAACAGCAGCAAGTATAGATATAACCTCAAAGAAGGAACGAAAAACCTGTACACCCTCAGCCACCTGATGTACATGAATGACATCAAGCTGTACGCGGCAACCGAGGAATAACTCCAGCAACTGCTCCGAATCGTCGAAGGATCCAGCAATAATATCAGCACGGAATTTGGTTGTGACAAATGCAAGATCCACAGATTGCAGAAGCCTTGACAGAGGGAGAGACCTACAAGCACCTGCGGATGACGCAGGCTCAGCTGTTACAGTACAAGGAAATAAAGGCCTGCCTGAACGAAAAATGCCATCAGAGAAGCAGAAGTCTGCTCAAAGCGAAGCTGGGTGGAGGGAACACAGTTAAAGCCATATACGCCTATGCAGTCTCAGTGCTAACATACTCTACTGGATCTGAAAATAGACCGGAAAGAGAAGGAAGGGGCCCTGATAGACCTCATCGAGCAACAGAAATCAGCGATTGCTAATACGGCAGATGATGAATATTTCAAGTGATATTTTACCTAAATTATTGGGATAAATTCCATCTTTCCAAATGAGTTCTTTTTGTAAATGTTACTAGTATTACGTTAAGTATGTGTGTAAATTTTTATGAAGGATCTCTCTTAAATTATTAATTTATTCAGTTTATTTTCTCTGCTTTTGTTATTTTAATTTAACTACACCAGAAAGTGAAGTTACATTTTTATCTTACAACCTGTTCATTACGTATAAATTGCATTGCTTTTATTGTATCATAAGTATTTATTTATTGAAGATTCCCGTATTGATAGAATCACAATTCACTGATATCCTGATTCCAGTTGATCCCAGGAGCACTCGTGGAATATCTGCACTCTATTTGGATAAAAAATATATTTATTTTATTACACTAATGTGTGAATCGAAGTACATATTTTTTAATTTTTTTTTCTCAAAATTATAGTTATGCATCGCAAAACAATTATGAATAAAGGAAAATGTTCAAAATTAAGGAATCATTTACACTTTGCAAAATTGAAAAGGACACTAAAGAAAACCGGTTTAATTATTATTTATTAAATAATTAATGTATTAAACATCAGTTTAATAATTTAGTTCAAGTGCTTGAGCATGTTCATGATCATACTTTTATTTCTTCATATTAACCAGGGCAAAACTTTCGTTTCTTATTTATATGAATAAGAATTTTAAAGACATTTTATTACCTCTGTCATTAAGAAAGTTCCGAAATCAAAAGTAATAATTGAAATTCAAAGTAATTGAAATTCAAATTCAAAATCAATGTACCCAAAGATTTCCAAATATACACTCTACCTACAGGTTTTTTGTTTGTGTGTTGAAAATCTACTGAGTCAAAGTGTTTCGGATGACACACGGCATTTGAATCAACAGGAAACTTCAGCGATCGGCACCCACATTAGTGTTTGGCATAAAAATAGCTCACGATCCGAGCGGTCAGTGGGAATTGGGGGTGGGAAAACCCACTCTGAAATTCTTTTTACTTCAATTGGTAATGGGATTCAACATCTGCCTAGTGCGTGCAATCTTCAGTGTGTTTCGGTGTCACAAGTAAGTAATGGAGCTTCTGAGCTTTCAGACTGACTCTTTTAAAACTTTGTTATTTAGAATTTGGTAGAAAGCGCTCAATCCTGCATCAGAAACGGGAAGAAATTCAATGTTATACTCGAATGAAATCACTCTGGGGATAGTTTCCTGTTTTCGCATAAAGTTTTTAAAAACAGGAAACTCTAATATTTATACTCAAGTGAAATCACTGCTGAGACTGTTTCCTGTTTTTCGCACAAAGTTTAGAAATTGAAAGCAACCCAAATGGTGAATTCAAAGTACAGAAAAATGCTAATGATATAGAAATTACGTTCATTTCAAAATAATGTTTCATGGTCTAATAATTATCATTATTAGGCTATGAAAATCGCTTCATGGTCTAACAATGAACAGGTCATATTCATATTCAGTAAAAGCTGAACTGAAATTAAAAATAATTAAGCACGGTTACTCAAGGCACGTATACTTACGCTGTTTTGTTGTTTGTTTTTTTGGAGCATTAGCAACTAAAGCCATATTGCTCCAGGATATGCGGTGGTTATTCCCTGACCTTTCCGCATCCTCCGTATTTGGTGTTGACGGGCTGGAACCCGGGTCTAATCAAGAAGCGTGTGCTACGCACTGCTGCTGCTTCCCACCTGGCTACGGAGGCGCCCATATACTTACGCACCCTCGCGCCTGCATATATGTATACACTGAGTGATCACGGAATTATGACCCCCTACCTAATACTTCGTAGGTCCTCCTTTTACCCTCAGTACAGTAGCTATCCGACGTGGCATTGATTCAACAAGATGTCGGAAGCGATCGGCAGATAGGGCCAACCAAGCTGTGTGTAATGCGGTCAGCAGTGCAGGTATGGAAGTGATTGGTGTATCCTACAAGTGCTCTATGGGATTGATGTCGGTGGAGTTCGAAGGCCAATCGATATGCTGGAAATCAGAACTCTGTTCCTCAAACCATTCCTACACAACAAGTGCCCGATGACTTGGCGCATTGTCATCTTGGAAGACACCATCGCCATTCGAAAAAGTGTAACATAGCGGAGTGTACACAGTCAGCAATCAGTTGACGATAGCGGAGACTGGTGATACGTTGTTCGACATGCACCAGGGGTCCAAGTTCCTGCCAGTGAAACATACCCTACACCATACAACAGCCTCCAGCGACCTGCACTTTTGATACCATTCATGATGGATCAAGAACCTCACGTCGTTGACGCCAAATCCGTACACCACCATCCATGGTGTGGAATAAATAACATGACTCATCCGCCCAGCACACCTTCTTCCAGTCTTTTAACGTCCAACTTGCATGCTGTTTGCACAAGCGATTCTTTTACGCCGATGAACCTTGGTTAGGGGAGGATGCCATAAGAGTCGTCTGCTAGTATTAGCCCATACGAGCGAGCGTGCGACGCATGGTCATGCCAGATATTGTTCCGGGTTGGCCCATGTTGTATTGGGTAGTCAACTCTTCAACAGTGCTGCGCCTGTTCGCTTGTACGAGTCGTCGGATCCGGCGCTGACCTCTAACATCAACCTTTCGCTGACTTTTGCAGTTTTGCCGTAGGGTCGTTGTTTGACCATTTTGACGCCAATTCTGGTACACTTTAACTACGGCGGCTCTCGAACACCCCATGAGTTCAGCCGTTTTGGAAATCGAGGCACCAGCTCATCGAGCACCCACAATCTGTCCTTTATCAAAGTTCGATAAATCCTTCCTTTTACCTATCACGCTCGGAATTTTACTACCTACTGAACCACTGACACCTTATCTATGTTACGTAGATCGACTAACTCTGCACTCTCGTACCTCACGTGGTCAACGGGTCGCATTTAATTTTCATAAGGGGTGATCATAATTCAATTATCACTCAGTGTATAAAGTATGGAAAAATAATTGCTGCTGAGAAAAGAAAAAGGAGAAGATAAGAAAGGAAAGATCAGAGTAGGCAGTATAATTACTAAAAAAATGTGAAAAAAATTAATACATTTTAAAGACTTATATAGAAAAAAAAGTTTAATTGTTCATGTAAACTAATTAAGCAAGTCGATAGTAGGCACCTTAGGTGGTCGAAATGTGCATAGAAGGAGAACGTATCCAAATTAAAATTTTTGATGAAATAAAAGTAAAACAAAAGTATCCTGAAATGAAAACCAAAAAGGAGAGATAAGTTGGACCGGAACCGTGGCTGGAATATCACAAATACTGTGCCGTTATCCTACAGTAAAAAAAAAAAAAAAAAAAAAATCGAAGATCCCCAATGGATAAAGTCACAGTATTCATCATTCATGTACAAACATTCTGCAAATTGCATTTATAGGTACATGTTTACCACCTTAGAATACAGAAGCAAGTAGGCGTGTCATGTAAAAAGTATACACAGCCAAACACATGACACTGAAAAAAATAATTAACTTTATTCAAGATGTTAAGAAGCCAAATATACTTTACAATAATTATATGAAAGGTAATCAAGAAATTGATTAATATAAATCTGAGCAGAAAATATATTTTTTGTCGAAATTAATAACAATGAGTGCTTTATGAAAATGATATTTTAGGTAAGATAGAGGAAATGAATTTTGAATAAATTTAAGATATAACTTTCTAATCTTAATAATCACCAAACTGAAATTTTTTAATTTTTTTTAATTTATGAAAAGATTAAATGCATCATGTTTGTTGTAATTTTAATAATAGTAGACCCATCACTAACATTTTTATACAAATTCAGATAATTAGCTACCTGATCACAGGAATTGGTTTATTTTCCAACAACGGTTCTTGGGGACTCTGGTAGCCAAAGCCTTCAATAAATTTAGGATTATTAAAGACATATATTTCGCAAATGTATCTAAAGAATGTGATTTTTTTTTTTTTTGGGAAAAGAAATTTCAAAGCAATAAAGGTAGAGATTCTGAATAATACAAGAAGCTGGACTTCCCATACGTATACTTTGAATATGTTTATAAACAATATTTCCATCTAAGACAAAATTGTTAAAAATGCAGAGTTGAGAAGGTTATTCAAGAAGGTGATATTTCATTTGATGATATGTTTGTGTTCCTGATAGATTTTATGAAAAACTTTATCCATATTAGCTATCCAGATTGATGCTTGTGTGAAAAAGACCATGGAAGTCAAATAAAAGTATATCTGTAATGTGGCTGGTGTGTAACTTATTTGAAACTGATAGATTATAACATTGCTATTGGATAATATGTACAGAATGGGTTTAAGCGGTTATTCAAATATTTTACCAGCAGGAACTTGGTCTTAACTGTTTTTATAGGTAGTGATAAATCTGAAACCACTGGTGTTTTTGTGCAGTTTGGGTATAAAGGAATAAGGTATAAGGGAACTTAAAATTATTTGTCTTATTTACTTAAAATTGTCTTATTTAGTATAAAGAAATAATAATAGTCCATACAGCTTTATCTAAAATACCATATACTATACCTTCATTATGAAAAATTAAGTAATAATCTTCGTCATTAATAAAGAAGCAAATATAAATGTAATAATACCTACGCAAAGTAATTCAGTGGAATTTATCTAACCAAATATCATAACAATAATCTGAAATTTTCTTCTTTCGTTCAAGTTTATTTATGAATGCTGTCCACTTATTAGCTGGGATTTTCTATCAAAATGGCCGAAAGTTTTTTTACCCCAAAGAAGATTTTGTGTATTGTTGTTCGCCCTGTTATGAAAACAGCTATAATCACCGTTCTTCCCAGGTCGGTGGAAAAGGTCCTATTTTTGAGTTCCGTCAATTGAATAAAACTAGAAAAAATTATGAGCTTTTTTCAGTCCATGGCTGCGTTGCTTGGTCTCAAACAGACCGCTTGGTAGGCAAACCGACTGGAGAAACATACATTTAAGGACATAATATACATGGGTGTTGGAGACTGTTCATGAGTAACCATAATATGACATTTTCAAAATAGATACTTTCATAAGTATCTATTTTGATTATTATTATTCAGCCGTCAATGGACTACGATAATAGATGCGCCTTGATTTTGTCGATGTGTACAGTTTTGTAGATTTGCTTAGGTTTTGGAAAATTCATACGGTTTATTAAATATCGCAGTTATGACAACTGAAAAAAAAAAAAAAACGTTTAATTAGAAATCTAAATTTTTGATTTTATTATAAGGAAAGTAACACAAAAAAGACATTAATTTCGTCATTTATTTTAAATTTGATCATAATGGTCGACCACGTTTGCTTTCAGTACTCTTTTCTCTTGCGAGGCGCACAATAATCTGGTACAATGCAATGGAAATAACATAGATAAAGAAATTTTCCTTACATTTTTATCAGGAAAGTTCTCAGATAGATAAATAATTTATTTCTAATGAACAGGCAGTTGCATCAGTTTTGTTAAGTCGATGTGGTATGACCCTACAGTGGCGTAGACCAAAAATAACCTACACTGCCCAGCAACTGCACTTTTCAAAATACCCGGAAAGAAAGCGACGCTGTTACTTGCTTGATAACACCAGTATAACTGATTTTTGCTTATTGCAAACTAGAAACACTGGTGATTCTCATAGTTCTACCAGAGTCACTGCATTCTTGACGCTGTACGTTAGAGTTTCCAAAAAATGGTCATTGTAATTTTCTGTATTGCACCCAATACTGGTTACAGAATATGCACTGTCCCACCATTAGTACCTGGCTACTCTCCGGTGATTGTTCTCATATCCTACCGAAGCACCACGTTTCAGAATAGCTATAAATATGCTTTTAGGTCTTAGAGGAGACAGCAGAGCGACTGTAAATACCGCGATCGGCGAAGTAAACAAACTTCTAGAAGGGAATGATCATAGGGCGCCACAAAAGCAATAGGTCTGCACGGGACATTTCAACAGCACTGAAAATCGAAGACGATTTTCATGATATGGGTTACCACGGTCGTGCAGCGTCCACAAACACTATTAAACCGATTAATGAAATACGCCGTTTAGCTTGGTGTAAGCGCCGCCGTTCTTGAACCACATACCAATGGAAAGCTGTACTTTGGACTGACGTGTCATGGTACTTTGTTTACTAGCCTTACTCCAGGTGTGACGGTCATCTGGAGAAAGCTGTATGCCGGGCTTTGTGATCCGAACAACGAAGTCTGGATCAAGCAGTAATGGTCTCAGGCTGTTTTTCATTGATTGGTCTGTAACCGTTGATTGTTTACGACAAACCATGAATGATGAATTCTATCTAGATGTTCCGGATAATAATGCGATACCTACATTGTGGCAGCACGTCGGAGAATGCTTATATCAGTATCAGCAGAATAACGCTTCATCCATAGCATTCTGCTCGCGTTGGGACGGACTGGTTTAATGACATGCGGGCGAAGAGTTGGAACGGCCAGTTTCGAACCCTAATCCTGTAGAGAGTACGCGAGATGAACTGGATTATTTTGCGCATGTGAAGAGAGAGTGATGGCACAAAGAGAAGGCATAAACTGATCGACGCTTTGAAGGATGAATGACGGAAAATAATGGAAACATTTACAAAAAACTGGTGTAGAGTGTTCCATGGAGAAAAGCTGTATAAAGACTAAAGGTTTCAGCACACGGTATTAGTTTTCCTGTAAATAAAGTTAATTTTTAGTTACGAAGGAATCTGTAAATTACTGGCAGGACAGTATATCTACTAATCGAATTTTATAATAACGAAAAATCGCTGTAGGTGTTTTGATTGTTAACTTATTATATGGATTATTGTTTATCGTCAAAAATTAGTGGCAAATTAACATGTTAGCAATTTTTAGATTAATTAGACACATGAATGTGTTGAATTAACTAAAACTCCTTTGCCATGGCGACTTGCCCCAAGAGCATTTCAATCGTTTGCATGTCTTTCAATAAATTTGATACCAAATTTTTTAGCACGCAGAAGTGATTTTTTCTTACATTCTTCTTCTCCTTCTGGCGTTATAACCCAGGGTGGTCTTAGCCTTCTCGACGATGTTCCACCAATAAACCCTCCCAGAAGCCATACCGCAAGGGATTAGAAATTTTCCAAACTTAAACTGGGAAAACAATCTTTAACGTTCGTTCAAAGACTCAGATTTTATGCGTATTTCTTATACACACAAAGGCAAACTAAATCTGTCAAATGAAATATCATTTTATGCTGCCCTTATGTATTCCACATTCTATTCAATTCACATTTAAAATGAGGGTATTCTTCCGAACTTAAACCTGCACACAACCTGTTAACAAAGAACCAGAAATGATCTCTGTAAGATCTAACTGGTAAAGAATTAATAGAAGGCTAAGAGCAGTGTTTGAATTTAAAATTTTCTATCATTGGATAAAAATAAATTTAAATGTACAGATATTCAGATAATTTTTAGTGCAATATTTATGATTACAATATTAAATATTTAAAACGTTCTAAATTAGACAGTTCGATGATTTTAACTTCATATAATGCCAGAAATGCAAAAAGAAAAAAAAAAAACATAAATAAATAAATATATGTTCTTTTGATTGGATCATAGTATCCAATTTGATTGCATGTTATGATGTGGCCACAGAGGAACTGAATGTCAAAAATTTGATATCATATACACTGGTGTTCAAAGAAAGTGCATCACTCATTAAAATTGTAATTGTCGTCCGAATAACCTAAGTATATGGCAATATTTCTTACGTATTGTATCAGATAAGATTGGTACGCATAGCTAATGATGTAATATTGCATCAGCTGTCACTTTCAGCTACATAAGCACGCTCAGCAAGAGTTGCAGTCAATTTTTGCTTGTGTCAGGATGGCGAGTTGCGTGCAGTTGACGACACGAAGAAAGAGTGCTGTTGTTGCTTTACGTGAGGAAGGATGTTCTTCCCGTCATATTGCTTATAGAGTGTCTCGTAATCAGTGAATAGTGAGTAGATTTCTTTCCAAACTCAAGAATACTGGTTCTGCTGATAGGAAAAAAAGAACTGGACGCAAACAAGTCTCTACGCCAAAACAGGACCGCGTTTGAATGCGCTTATGCCTTAAAAACCATAAAGCTTCTTCGTCTGAGCTAAAAAGAGATTGGGAAGAAAATACAGGAGTTGTAGCAAGTACTGTAACAGTCAGAAGACGCCTCTCCAAAAATGGACTTGTAGCCCGTCGTATTAAGAAGAAGCCCCTCCTCACAAAATAAATAAAAAAGGCCCGATTAATTTATGACCGTTCACAATAAATTCACAATAATTCATGAAAAACATTTTATTCTGTTAATTTTGTTGAACAGTGTATTAAATCCTACCTTCACCCTTTTATCAAGAATCACCAGTACGGTATTCTTTCAAGAAATTGCAGTGTGTGAAATCTCGCCTTGTTCTCTCATTTCCTGTGAACTAATTTGGACAAAGGAAATCAAATTGGCTCCGTATTCAATGATATTTCACCTGTATTTGAATCTGTCCACATCGATCTTCTTCTCGTCACGTTTTCATCTGATGGTCTTCAACTCCTTTGTTGTATTTCCTTGATTCACTTGAATTTAGCAATCGTGAACTTTCTGTAATACGAAGTGATCCCCAGGGGCTCACATCTAGTGAGTGGGCTTGGCAAACGCAGGGTCCTGAGCTGGATATCATCATTCTTCTCTTCCTTGGTGATTCCTTTCTACTCTCTCTCTCTCTCTCTCTCTCTCTCTCTCTCTCTCTCTCTCTCTCTCTCTCTCTCTCTCTCTCTCTCTTTCTCTCTCTCTCTCTCTCTCTCTCTCTCTCTCTCTCTCTCTCTCAGCGTAACTCGGAAATTTTTTTTTTTGGCTGGTGCAGCATAAGCCTCAGGCTTCTTTGTACAATATGACTAATAATAATAATAATAATAATAAACGAAGTTGAAGGCCATCCGAATGGCCTTCAACTTCGTTTACTTTTTCACAAAGGTGTTCCTCAAGGCTCACCCTATCTTCAATTTTCATTATCGTTTACATTAATGATCTGCCCATTTTAGCTCACTCTGCTAACGTTGGGGGACAGTTTTATGCAGATGATCTCAAACTTTACAAAGTTATTATTGCATCAACTGACAGTGATGAACTTCAATCCCATGTTGATTCCCTCTCACTCTGGCTCAAGAAAAATTACTTGTTTCCAAATTCGATGAAACGTAAATCATGTTGCTCCTGTTGAAATCGGGCAGTTCGACCATTGGTCCTCACTGATATTGGAAATTCTGTAATTACAAGTACTGACACATTTAAGGAACTTGGATGTCTTATTCTGATCTGATTTTTATCACTCTTGCCATATCGATCTCATAATATCTTCAGACTTAGTTTAATTAAGCTTTCTCGTTCTTACTCAACTTTTTAAAAGTGACAAAGTATATTTCTTCTCCACGCGCACCTTATACCGCCTGTTTTTGACTATCGCAATAACGAATATCTTTCCCATAGTCTTTAAAGAATTAAAATTACATTAATGTTAAATTATAAGAAATTATAATTTCTTATAATTTAACATTAATGTAATTTTATATAAAAATTCATAAATTTTTTATATTTTCGAAATTACCTTGCTTTGTATCATCGAAAGCATGAAGAACTTCGCTATCGGTTCAGAATCGTCCATCTTCGATTCAGACGACAACTATACGCGTCTCTTTTTGTTTACAATAGCATGAACTCTGTTAATAATTCTTCATCTCTACTCCAACAAATACCTTTTACTAAATCTCTCTGGAATTCTCCTCATAAAAGTAATTATCACTGTCTCTCCATCGTACACAACATTTGCTTGCTAGTCCTCTGTTTCGTCTTCATCTAAGGAGTAATTAGTATTAGTATTAGTATTAGTAACGGCCGTATGGTGCAAGAAAGCCTATGGCTTATGCTGCACCAGCCAAAAAAAAAAAAAAAATCCGAACAAAACAATGATAAAAACAAAAATTAAATAAATAAATAATAATAATTAATAAATAAATAAAAATAATAAAATGAAATTAAAAATTAAATAAAAAGGAAATTAATCCTATCATCCTATGCGCTTCCCTTACCCGAAAGTACTATCCAGATGACCTTTGAATTTCCCCAAACTGTCGGCCTCTACCACCCATGAAGGCAACTTATTCCAGTAATTTATAACTCGCTGGCTAAAATAAAACTTCCTGCAGTCCAATCTAAACATTTCCCCGCGTAACTTGAATTTATGTCCCCTAGTTCTAGCATCATTTATAATCTTGAAAATTTTGTCCTCATTCATTTTACTGATGCCTCTCAGAGCCTTAAACACCTCAATCAAATCTCCTCTAAGGTGTCTAGTTTCCAAACTCTGCAACCCACATATTCGAAGTCTTTCTTCATAAGGACGCCCTTTTGCCGATCTCACCAGGCGAGTTACCCTTCTTTGCACCCTTTCAAGAAGCTCGATGTCTTTCTTTAGGTGCGGTCTCTATACTTGAACACAGTATTCCAAGTGTGGTCTAACATAGGCCTTATATAATGGGATTATCACGTCCCTATCTCTACTTGCAAAAGTTCGATAGATCATCGATAGGACACCATGGGCCTTCCTTGCAACCTGTTTACAATGCTCAGAGAATTTCATGTCTGACCGTATCGTAACACCCAAGTCCCTTTCCTCCAGTACTGGGTTTAGTTGAACTCCACCAAGTGAATAAGTTATTTTGGGATTACTGTTTCCCAGGTGTAATACCTTACACTTTGTTGGATTAAAGCACAGCTGCCATTTTTCTGACCATTCTTGAAGTCTATCTAGGTCTCTCTGAAGAAGCTCAGCTTGACAGTGATCATTAACTACTCTACCAATCTAAGTAATCTCCACATCTAAGGAGTATACGCATAACCTCTATATATTTATAAGAAATTACTTTTCACTTTCATTAATTATAATTTTGTATATATTTTAACACAAATGATTATTTTGTCCTAATTCTCTGCAATGTACTAACTATACTCTGTAATGCTCAACTTTTTTCACCAGCGTTTAGTTTTCATGTCTTATAGGTGAGAAGTATGTAAATAAATAAATAGGTGAATAAATTTGGAAATTGTACTATGCCGAAATTTACTATTAAAACAAATTAAGTATTAAACATGATACCATCTAAGGTATCATGTTTAATACTTAATTTATTTATCGTGGTATATTTTACAGGATTAAAAGTACTGATACTATTAGATACCTGGGTATTAAAATAAATTTATAGAGTGATTGTCCGGCTGGGAAGAAAAGATGCTGGAATGAGTTGGTCAACATCTGGCAGGTCAAGTTACTAGGTTGTTTATACCAGATGTTACGTATTTATGTAATAAAGTAATCAGAGCATGGTTTCCTCTGGATTTGGACACCTTATTCATTGTAACTGGATACGGATCTCTAAATGAGAAACTTTTTCAGTTGGGTCTAACAGATGACGATTTATGTTCGAGCGTGGCACAGCAAAATTAGAAAAGTGTTATACGAATATCCTCATTATGTTGACTTGCGTTTGCCCTTTCAGTTAAGTATTGTCAATTTCATACCAGGACACAAATGTGATGTGATTTTCTTGAGAATAAAAGCGTATTTAGAATGTTTCAGGCCTTTGCAATTGCTACATTCGGCAGAAGAAAACATGTGTTGATTAAACAAACATAATTGACTCAAGTATGAGATTATTTAAGCAGCTGCCTTTACTCTATACGTTTTCTTATTACTACAGATATGTTCTATGGTTGTCATATTTTTGTTCTGATTACTATAGATACATTCTGTAGTAATTTTTTCCAAGTTTTTTTTTTCCTCTGGATGAGCCCCTCAAGAGGAATCTGTCCCATCTTTTCGCAACATCAGGTGGGACAGAGTTTCGAATTGAGACAGTACGAGCTTTACTGGGGCTAGTCCACCTTCTAGTGGTGTGGACGAGTACCCAGAATAATCTCTCCAGGGGACTGATGCTTCTGGGTACTCAAGTGGCCAGAACTACACAATAATAGAACACACACATAATACACACAAACCTACATTACTCATATATCTAGCCCTTTAGCAGTGGTACTGTTCTTCGCAGAAATACGAGGTGGATTTCAACTGACATTCTAGGAGCCGCCATTTACAAAAATACATGTCCACATGAGTGTGGGCCACATTTAAAATTCAAAATATCTCGTGATCCCCCATCGGTGGTTTCAGAGGCATTTCTAGGCCAATTATTTGCATGGTTCCTCTAGGAGTGCTCCTAAAACTACGTATGGTGTTTAAAAATAAATAAAAAACATATTTTCGTGTTTTAAAAAAATAATTTAGTTATTTTATCTACAGTAATGCATAAAGAAATGCGTACATAAAACACTTATTCAAAAAAAAAAGAACAGTAGATTGCCATACGGACTATATAAAAATTTGCTTTTTAATTCGTATTTTGGTTTACAAGAATATTTCAAATTAGGAAAAAAAATTCAAATCGGCGAAATGCACCATGGGTTACAGGAATAAATCGCATGAGATCTTTTCTTATGAATTATTATTGTAAGAGTCACCAGTGTTTAACGTTCTGAACATGTAAATATGTAGAATATATTTTGTCATCTCGAATAAACAAATAGCAATTGAAAGGATGAAGAAAATCAACAAACCAATCTCTATAGAATTTTTTTTTATTTGCATTCAAATCTGTATACACACATCCTGTGTAATTCAAGTATGAAATACATAATATTTATTAGATATTCCATCTTGGTAGATTCATAAATGGCTAAAATCTCGGGGAACACATGCCGAATCTGTTCAACCTATATAGATAAAAATATAATTCATTAGACTGATATGTAAAGTTCTTTATTTCTGTTTTTGTTTCATTCTTTTTCAAAAGTTTTAGTCATTCTGAAAACAATTGCGATTAAACACAGTTCAAATCAGGCATAACATAAGCTTGGGAGGAAATTAAATCTTTCAATACTAGAATTTTTTTAGTTAGTAACTGACACTGGTGCAATGGCGTAGTTTAACCGAGAGGACAAAATAATAGTTCTAGGAGCAAAATGGATCCTGACAGCCAATCAGGAACCAGTTAAGACAGTACAGATCATGACGCAAAGACTTTGCACTATCAGTTCGAATACCTGGCATTCGATTCGCTTTATGGCATACTGTCACAAAATCTCTAAAAGAAGGTAGGAGCTATTGCAATGTTGAAAAGAAGTAATTGTAATAACTACTGCCTTTGTAATGAACCCGACTGATTGTTCGAAAAGGAAGAAATTCATCCGCCAATATGCATTCCATCAGTGTCAACCCGATGGTGATATTCTGGGTTACTTTACTCATCTTTGGGCAAGTGAATGCAAAAGTGAAATGACCTGACAAAGGAATTGGCTGAAGGAAAGACGCCACGGGAATAAGAGTGTAAAAATACGACTGTAAACAGGATAATAAGTTCTGCAGAACAGGTTGTGTCTATGCGAGTAGCACAGAAGTTATAATCACCGTACTCACCACACCGGGTGGAAAGGGCCCTAGTGAGAATTTCTTCAATAACGTCAAAAGTTCCTCACGTTATTGACGTGAGGAACTTTTGAGGGCTGAGTTAGCTGACTCATGAGTGGATAACAAGGTTTTACTGCACGCAAATTCAGGTTTTTCGTCCTAAAACAGGCAGGTTTACTAAAGAACACACAGAATTCGTGGAATACACATAGACATATAAGTTAGCCCTTGATGTGCTCTAATATGACAGTTTTTTAGAACAGATTTTGAAAATAAAGGGATAGAAATGCCAACAGGATTGTATGTTTTGGCTATTCAAGATTCTTTCTGCGAAAGATCGCAGAAGACATTGAGTAGATTGTTTTTGTTATTGTAGGAGGAAATGTAATAAAAGTCATCAGTTGACGAATTAGAAGAAAAGTAGGAATAAAATAAGCTGGTTTATGTTTATCCAGAATGCAAGAGAAACTTCAAGACATAACTAATGAGAAAGTATGGAGAGAGAGAGAAAGGTTGCCGCTAATAGCTTTTATTACAGAGAAGAGAAGAGAAGATTAAAAAAAAAATATATCTCATATTATGGCCACCCGAAAACTAATTCATGTGCCCATGTGTATAACGTACATAAATTGTGTGTGTTTTCTGGTCATTTTAGCTGGTTTGGGCAAGAAAAAAAACATAATTCCTTGGAGAAAACACTTTGCAATTTACGTGAAACTGATAAACTCTCGATGTATGAACTTTTTTTCACTCAGGAACTGAAAACAAATTGTGTGTGTGCCGAAAATGCATAGCGGAAGTTAAGAGAAATTTCTTTAATCGAACATTTATCACTTATCCGAGGATCCCCTATTGACCGTATGACTGCCAAAGGTGACGAATCTTCATGAATGGGAGCCTCAGAGACATGAGATGTTCTGTCACCAAATCTAATTTTGGCAAGTGCGTGGCATCGGATGATATTTAAAATCATTTGACTTGGATAGAGCCGGAATCACTTTGTTCTTGAGAGAGCCACGATAGCTGTTACAGGTCGACATTTGACTTAAAGTTTCATTTGGAAATGCTGTTTGAAGATCTCGAACTCCTACAATCTTCACATTGTTCTTGAACCAAATCCGAGCACACACGGAGCAGACCGAACCGAAATCATTAATTAGGAATGTACGTTTAAACTGTGAGTGGATGCTTCGGTGTTTCTTAAAATCTTGTTGCTGCTCGGGTGTATTACCTGTTGAACGATTTGATTGAATATTTCTGGAAGTCGATTTTCGCTTCTTCGCTTTTTGTTTACGACTGGGCTTCGAGGACTCGTTTTCGTTTTCACTATCAACTGCCATGATGACTTCTTCCAAATTCAGTTCTAACATTTCTGGCGAGATGTAAGGCTTTGAAGATGTGGATGGATCTTCTCTAGCTTCTTTGATCAGCTCCATCGCATGCTGTAATTTCTTCCGCTTTAGAAATAACTTGGACCTCTCCTTTGTATTCAATGGAGGTGGTTTCGGTGGTCGCGTTGCACGTATACGTGCTCTGTACGCCTTACAATGCTCACTAGTAGTGTTCGGCAAGTTGAATTATAAATTCTTTTCCGTCGAAATTTTTATTACATACGGTGGAGAATGACGAAAGAAATATCATGACGCAATCAGTAGGGGTACTGATTGGGTCATGCGTCGTTCGTGCCTGGTACGGAGTGCTACAATGGTGGGAAGGGATATGAATCATTTCGTGTCGTATTTTCTTGGCTATTTTTGTCAATTCACTGACGCATTGCAAGTGTACGTGCGCTACATGCCTTACAACGCTCACTACAGTGGACCTCCGCTTTACGATTGCTTCACAGGGTCTGCGGGGGTAGCACAGTGGATCGTCACCCTCCTCCCCACACCGGGTGGAAAAAGCCCAGGATGACGCGAGGAACTTTAATGGGCTTTTTTCACCCTGTGGCTGAGTTAGTCGATCTCAGTCATAGATAGCGAGGTTTTTTTTTTTTCTTTTTACCCCAGAAACGGGTTTTTCGTCCCAGTAAAACAGGCAAATCAACCAGAGAAAACACGCAATTTACAGACATAATAGTTATATGTGTACATGTAAGGAATTACAGGTGGCCCTAATATTTTATCCAATTAATAATTTAATTGGTTCAGTGTACGATCAAATCACTTTACGATGAACACTCCTTAATAAAATACCGTTCACCATACGATATGTAGTAAGCACCGGTCATTGTGATCACGTTTACGAATTGAATTTTAATTCTATTAAACGGCGATTCAAATAAGCGAAAATTGGAGAAATATTATCTTCAAGGTATAAAATTAATGATAAAAAGCAGACTTACACTTTAGTACCTTACTAATTAACAAAATTAAATCATACATGAAAATCGGAAGAATATTTTCAACAGGTTAACAAAATAAAAAACATAAAAAGGGAAGGCAACTACATCATGTAGTTTCCGTCTTACTTTACTAACCTAGCTTAACACTGCTAACTTCGGTGATCGCACGAAAACCAGTGCATTTATTTTAGTACGATATTTGGCTGTTCAGAGCGCCCGGAATGCGTTTACTAATGGCAACTGTCACATTTTCGTTGCGTGTTTTGTCAATCCACGAACGCAGGTTACTCCCATCTGAAAACTGTCTAGAGCGCGCCTAAAGAAGTTTCACTTCAAAAAGCCCGTAGACTAAGCACATTTCCCATTCTTAGCATTTTCGAACTTGAGTTAAGATTGATTGATAACTTTTTTTTTTTCCGCGTAGGCAGTAAATGAAGCCAGACATTTGGATAAAAGCCTATTGAGATATGCTAAACACTTTTTAATTGAAGAATCTCAACACACTTATAAAAAAACAAGTGTTTAGATGAAAGACGAGACTTTGGGAATGATTAATAACGGAATGCATAATTAATGAGAATAATTACAATTACACGACCTGAACAAATATTAAGATCAAATTATTTAAAACGATAGTCCAACGCTATCAAAGAGGAACAGAAATGCTGAAGCTCATCTTATTTCGCTTGTTTTTTTTTGAAAGTTTATTGTAACAAAAGCCTCAGCATATCTGCGAATTGTTCTTGCAAAATAGAAAATAATTCATTTAAAAAAAATAATAATCTCAATTCAAAAAAAATCTCAGTTTCTGAATTGTTGCCTCACTATATGCAGCAAAATGAAAAGGTAAACATTTTTTGGACCACATTATTCATTTTTGTTTATTAGTTTCCTATCAATTCCGAGGATTCCTGTGTGATAAAGAAGCGTATGAGCATAATCTATCTTGTGCTTTCGAAAGTCCTGAATTGATTCCGGCAAGAGTGATGACTTATATTTTTACTGCACGCAGAGTAACTAAACTACAGTAGTTGAGACAGACGGCCTCATATCATTCTCTGTGTTTCCACCTTATTAACGTTTATTGAAAGTTGTAAATGCACACAATTCAGGCTTTTATACTGCATCTAATGTTTTCTTTTTTTATATTTTAATGTTGTAATATGTCATGAATGATGGATTATGCAGAACTATTCCTGACTTCAACTCCCTGGTCACTTCGTGATTGTCATGTATAGATTCATCCTGTTCTCGCCTGCGAAGGTAACTATTTCTTTTGTGAACTTATTGTTTTTTGTTTTTTTTTAACTCTGCACGGTAATGATCTGCTGACTTGTATACTCCGTTGTGAAGTGGTGACTTACCTGTCCAATTTATTGGACCCAATACATTTATTTCATTTAACTAAAATATATGCAAAAATATGTAAATGATAGATTTCTCGTGGTGCATCATATGTGGAAACCATTGTAGGTACAACAGTAGAAGAAATGGCTTTTAAAGATCACCAAAGTGATATTTATGATTGTATTTCTCGTGTCACTTGTGGCACTTGTGATTATATTAAATAATAAATATACAGTACATATTTATACAGTACAATATACAGAAAGGCAGTATATATTTCAATGGGTACATTCTAGAGAGACGCCCTCTGAACTGGGAAACAATCACACTGCGTTTTGCTAAATTAACATACTCATCACTGTGAATGCCATACTATCTCTGCTTTGGTACATCACTCTCCTCTTATAAAAGGACAGGTAGGGTGCTCTATTTCTCAGTAGAATATCAGCACTAGAACACATCTTCTGAACAAAAGAGCACGCTGGCTTGCTCAAAAGAAAATTAATTGGAGCCAGATGAATTATTAATACCCAAAAATGGGTATTAGTAATAATTTTTATCTGCAATTTTTTCATTTTATTTTTATTCGCGAATTTTCCATTTTAATTTTAAAATTTTAATTAATTTTATCCGCAAAATTTGCGGATTGATACATGGCATTGACTTAAAACAGTAAGAATGAAATTATGATCTCTGCCGAAAGAGGTTATTACCTCAAGAATAATGAACTTATTCCTACAAGGGCAATGAGTTCATTCACGATAAGTCTACACAGTTAAAGATTCAAGCTGCGACTTGGAAAATTATAGTAGGGCTGTGAACAGAATTTTAAATGCCGAGTTTAAATAGCTATCGAGAAAGGGAACTTTGCTGATCGGCAAGAAAGGCAATGAGAAAGGATGGAAGAGATTAGACATTTGATCTAAGAAATTACACATTAATAAGGGATTTCTTAGGTCACTAATGTCATTTCTGTTATCATTTCTGCAAATACACACACATCGTTTTACAGAATCTTCATTTAATAAAATTCCTGATATAATTTAAGGTGTACAAAAAGTAAAAAACTGTTGCTTGGCTACAGAAAGAAAAATAATTTTACTTACTTTGTGCAACCAGGGGAAATCTCCCACTCGATTGGGCCGAGATTTAAATTGACTACAAACAGCAATTGCAGTTTTATTCCGATATATAAAATGATCTTTCCCTGTAATTAATACAATTAACACATGAAATTAAACTGCAAAAAAGTGTTTATAGTTTTATGTGATCGATATTTATAATAGCAAAGGGGGTTAAATCAATCACTCTAATTTTTGAATCAGCACTAACCATGCAATCCGAGGGAACCGTAATTAATAGTTCAAGATCGCAGTCACAAGCTACTTTATTACAGTCTTTGATAATGGCGCCAACAGCTCGACCCCCTAGGGAACCCAGGGTGACAGTCACGTCCACACTTATTCCCAGAAGCTTTAATACTTTATTAATGTAACCTATAGTGCACAAAAAAGGAAAATAAAAAATAAAATAAGTATTTAAAAAAAATATATATATATATATTTAGTATGCTTCCCTACTACAAAGGGTACTAGGAAAGTTTTGCAATATGACGCAACAATGAATCACAGGAAGCTGCTTGTTGCTGCATGTTGAGACATGTTCATACGTGCATAGTAGCCGCCGCGCCACGTCGATGGGCTCAGTTATTCATTAGTAGTGGGAGTGTAAAGTGCTTGCGATGGCATCGTGGTCACGAAATGAGATAAGGACAGTTTTGCGGTGTAATTTCGTACGTGGTTTAACCATAGACCAGTGCTTAGAAGAAATGACTCTTGCACTAGATGATGATTGTCCACATCGTACAACGATATTCAGGTGGTATAGAGAATTCCAAAGGGGAAATTTCACTCTGGAGGATTCTGAGAGGCCGGGAAGGCCACGAACATCAGTTACGGAGGAAAACGTTACTGCTGTGAGGAAAATGCTTGACGAAAACAGGCGAGTGACCTACCAACAGATAGAGGATACTTTGGGCCTAAATGCACCAGCAATTCGTTCGATTCTGCAAGATCATTTGCACGTGAAGAAACTTTGTTCTCTCTGGGTGCCGCATCAACTGACTGAAGAGCAGATGACACGACGTGTGACTTGGTGCCGGGAGATGTTAAAAAAGTTTGATAAGGGACAATCTCGGTATGTGAACAACATCGTGACAGGTGACAAGACTTGGCTGTACTATTACGATCTGCCGACCAAGGCTCAAAACAAAGTTTGGGTCTTTGATGATGACGACACACCCGTAATTGTCAGAAAATCCCGATCTGTAAAGAAGAAAATGATAGCTGTATTTTTCTAATCGAGTGGAATTGTGGAACGTGTCGTTTTGGACACGCAGAAGACAGTCACAGCTAAGTGGTATACTGAACAATGCCTGCCTAAAGTCATTGGATCTATGAAGAACCTGCGGCCAAAGTCAACAATGGACACCTGGTACCTCCATCACGATAATGCTCCAGCTCACCGCGCCAAAGCCTGCACCGAATATTTGACCACGACAGGACTGAAAACTTCTCGAGCACCCTCCCTACAATCCAGACCTTGCTCCCTGCGACTTTGCACTGTTCCCGCATGTGAAAATGAAGCTAAAAGGGAGGCGGTTTTCCAGTGATGAGGACCTTCTACGGGCTTGGGACAACGAGTGTGCTTTACTCCCTAGTGAAACTTGGCAGAACTGGTTTAAAGATTGGTTTCGGAGGATGGAGAGGTGTATTGAATGTAGAGGAAATTACTTTGAAAAAATTAAATAAACAAAGCTGTATTGCAAAACTTTCCTAGTACCCTTTGTATATATATACACTAAACTTGTGAATTCAACTATATATCGAATAATTCTGACAAAGCTTTCTTCTTCTGTTTTCGTTAGTATTTGGAAAATTTTGTTTATAGTCTTCATAAACTATTTCTGGTAACTTCGGCTTTAAATTCAACAGAAGAAGGAGCACTAATTGAAGATACATGAATGCTGCAGAATTACTTTTCTGGTAAACGAACTCTTCTCTACCTGGCCAGCCCTTGACAATGTAGTACTGCTCTGTTGAACGAGTATCGTCCAAGCAGAAGAATCACTTATTTTGGATAAATAAAGGCGCTACATAAAACTAAATCGAAGAGAACACGACCTTAAAATCATCACATAACTGCCAGCGATATTCCTTAAATTTGGTTTCATTTAATAGTTTGGATCTAACTTCCTTACATTTTCTTCATTTCAACAGATTGTCATGTCCATGAAAATCTGTTGAAATGTCATGTTCATGTTGGAATGTCATGCCTTCCAAAGAGTATGGAAAAGTTGCTGGGTTGTTTGGTTGATTTATGACGGTGAGAGTGGAATTTTCAAGGAATTCCTCCAGTCGCTGGCCATTCCCACGTCGGTCTTCAGTCTCGCTGTGCCACAGCTGGGAGTGGCAATTAACATCAGCGCCAACGACGATTTTTGCGTTGGGGAGTTCTGCAAGGACTGTCTGCATATATCTGGTTGCAGGTAGGATGTCTTCCCCTAGCCTACAATACAGCGAGATGATATATAATTCTCTTAGAGGTGTAATAAGGTGCACACATGCAGCCCAGGCCAAGCAAAAGTGTACGATTTTCGTGACTGTAATATTAGGATTTCAGACCGCTACAGCAGCCAATGGCGTGTTTCCATACACTTGGGCGATTTTTTTTAATTTGGGGGATACCCCCTGAATTCCTTATTATGCGTGTAGGGCTCTTATATTAGGATAACGTCGATGTTCTCTTCGTCAGCTTTTTTATTATTTGGTCTACTACCGCTCGAGCCCGCTGCGCGTTAATTTGCAAAAAAAAAAAAAAAAAAATAATAATCTCCTTGGTGTTATAGCATTTATGCGATGTACCCATAATCGGTTCGGGCCTGGTGTATGCTCTTGTATTTTAGGTAGACAGGGCATTTATTATCCATGATTGAGTGGTCATGTTGCATTTTCTGTGCCTTGCAGTTCGCACAGACGGGCTCGGCGGATTTATTAGGGCGTGCGTTGTATTTGTGCCCTTCTTCGGCACAGTGTCCGCAGGTTGGCTCAGCCTGGGTGCATGTGTGTGTGTGTGTGTGTGGTGTGGTGTGGTGTGGCCAAAGCGGCAGCACTTAAAACACTTGGGGACAGCCACATGCTCCTTAAAACGGTGACTTCCCCATTGAATATAAACTCTGTTTTGATTATTGATTTTTTGCCATACTGATGGGGCAAGCTCAACCACCCAGTTGGTGGCATTTCCATTCCTAGACCTTGTTTTATATTTCGGGTTATTAGTTGATCCATTTCCGCCTACAGAAGGTCCCTCTGTATTTTTCTATAGTATAACTCCTCTTTAAGTTCATTCGGGGGCAGGTCTTTGTCGACATCAAAAATGATTATCGCTGGGCCTTTTTTTCTTGGAGTTTCGGCCGCTAGTCCCAGCGACTGAATTCTTGCGTTGCTAAGGATTTTCGCTACCCCTTCATGTGTCCCCGTTTCTATAACTACTCAGGTGTTTCTTGTCTTGCGGATTGATTAAATCTTTGTGGTTTTCAGCGGTAACACTGCAGCTCCATCAGGAATTCTGGAAATATCATCCCTTGAGGAAATTTGAGGATTGAGGAAATATCACCGGCTAGAATTTTATGCGCCAAACATTCACACAGACTTCGAAGCGCAAACAAAAATTTATTTTCTTGAATTCTTAGTGAGGATAACATCTAAGTGTCTTTGTCTCTAGGTGTCATACTAATCGAACGAAATGTGCATCACTTTAATAAATGAAGACAATTTTAAGGCCTTATCGGGTAACACAATGGTTACAGCTGAAGTTCCACCGCACCAACCATACAACACGATCTGTTTACCGACACAATAAATTGATGACTAAGAGACGTAGTGTTTCAGTTGAAGAACAAAATCTTGAAACTAAACATAGTTTACAAATATATTGCATACGTAGGATCTGCATGTATGCTCCTCTTATTCTTTTAGGGAGGGAGAAGAGAAAAAGAGAAAGAAAGAAAAACACACAGAGACATAAGATTTGATGCATTATTGAGATATTAAAATGAACTTCACAAAGAATGATGCCGAAGGAATAATGTCAGACAAAGAAAAAATTGACTAAATTTTTTTTCAATACAATATATCGTACAGAGAACGTTTTTCTTAAAAGGCATCGGGTCTGGTTTATTTTCTAATTTTTGCTGTTTGTCATCTGTAACGTATTTTGTAGGTTGTATTGCTGAATTTGGTATTAAAATTGATTTAAATATTATTGTTTATATTTTACGATTTAAAAATTAATTGCTTAATTATTTTTTTTCTCAATTTAGAAATGATAAAATCTTCCGTTTTAATATCAAATTTAAAAATATCAGCCCAAATCCGACAAGAAGGATCCGAACGAAAAATGATCTGTACTTAGAAGTAAGCGAGATTAATCCGGCGCCTTTTCAAGTGAAACACCTTGTAGATATATTTTTGAGTTTCTCTGTTTACCTGACTTAACGCAGAAAGTGATGTTCTGTCCAGGCATCATCTCGCATTTTTTCAAGCAGTAACATCCATCAATCATACCGCATGCACTTACGTCGACACCAGATATAATTGGTACGTCCAAGCCAATGCCTACAGTCGAGATCGACAGAAAGAAATGTATTAAAAGCCATTATATTCAATATATAATTTAAATAAATGGTTGAATAATGTAAATGAAACATTTCAAAGCAGAGTATACCGATATCGTTATCAGAAAGTTTGTCGAAAAACTCACATAATCCTGCGCCTTCGCACTGGACGACAAGGAAGAGTACTAGTATTGCTATACACGTCTTCATCGTTGCTGATCAATGCTCCTAATGAATCTTCTCTTTTAAGTGGTATTAATCGGTCTGGTTTCCAACGTACTCTGTGTATACACAAAGGGAGGTGCGATTTAGTAAATAAAATACTGCTAGAATATTTATCTGACGTACTACTCCACCCGATTCCTGGCTTGGAACACTGCCATTAAAGTTTCACAATATATTGATGAAGAACGTAAACTTTAAATCTGTGGCCAATAATAATCCCGTATTTTAATTTTCATGACGTAAATTAGCTGCAGTCAATTATTAGTTGCCTCAACTTCGACGCTAAAAATGGATTATGTGGTGATAATCACTGAGTATTTTCTGGAAAAGCCTCTACATTAAATTTTAAAACCGACACAATGGAAAAGTACAACAAAAATCGGAATGTCGATACTTGGAAGCATATTATTATTATTATTATTATTATTATTATTTATTATTTTTATCTTATGGAAGCCCCAAAGCGAAAGGTAATTACGTAATCTACTCTACTCTATTATCGGTTGAAAATACAAAAACACTTGTTGATACTGGATTTGAATTTCTGTAGACATTATTTATCAGGAAATTTGGGTTCTTCTTTAGAGATCTGTGCGTTGTCGGAGGGTTACCATTACCATGGGTACAGTAATCGCTATTTTATGAGAAATCAGAAAAGATTGGGGTTTTGATTGGTTAAAGTTTAACAGCCTTTTTCTAACAAACTTATATCAGCCGTTATGCCTTCACCAGCGTCACAGACCAGTCCATCCCTGCTCTGTTTATCCCTCCATTCGACTACTTATTCATTTATTATTTAGTACTATTTACTATTTATTATCCTTAATGGCATATTCAATTGAAGCTCCGACAGGATATTAAGTACAATATTAAATTTTATAATATTAACTTCAATATTAAATGTTTTTTTATAATTAATACTAAATATGTTTTATTTATTTTTTATAGTGTATTTTAAATTGTTGTCATTTTCTGTTGTGAATTCAAAAATATGTTTTGGTGTTTTGAAAACTCGGCGGAAATCGTGAAGACGCACAGGGAAGAACTACTGATGTTATTAAACGAATACGGATACTGTCTGGTTATACATTTTGTGCGCTTATCGTGTTGAAAACATGATGCGTATTTTATGAGATGAATGACATGCCCATGGGCGGATGTGTGTGTGGGCTGAGTTGATGAAAAACACTTCTCTTTGGAAACGGGCATGGGCCTTACAGTTGTTATTCTGATGGTGAAAAGCTCTGTCTCCTGGTTACACACCTATGGGCTACCTAACGAATGAATGGCTGTGATCCTGCTTTGGTTTGGGTATAACAGATATACAGGTAATTAAATGCTGGCTTGTAGCACTTTAGATAGAAGATCGGAGGTTGTCTGTGACTGGGGAATATCTCGTACAGTGCTCTTTTCCACCCAGTGTGAGGATGACGGCGATTCTCACAACTGTGCTACACACGAAAGCTTTAACTGGGTAGATTAGTGCCAGTATTTTCCTGGAAGTAATCACATATGTTCTTAATCGCCTTCTTCTCTTGTTCGACGAGGTCAGTCCACTTTCCCTTCTTTCCGGAATATGGTCAGTCACCCATTGACTTTGGTTGATATTTGTGGCTCATCGTCATCGTTATCTTGACCGATCTCCTAATCTCCTCCAAGTGGATGTTGGTCGAATCTATGACGCTGAAGCAGTAGGTTGTACTCGGACTGCGTACGTGTTTATGGCTGTGTCCCTATTCCATCTATTCAGCTTTGATTTTAGTAGGCTTCTCAGTCTTTGATTGTATTTCCCATTCGGGCGGGCCTTGATCTCCTTTTGCCTGCAAGCAAGGAAAGCAAAGTACTTTAACATAAAAGCTGATTGCTCTAAGAATGTCAGTCACATTGAACAGCTTTCGTTAACTATCAGATTTGCAGACATTGATGAAATCAAAATACAAAAACATTTTATTTCTTTCAATCCACTCTCAGAAACAACAGGTGAAGAAATATACGACTCAATCACTGAAATGCTAACAGATTTTAAACTTAATTTAGGCAAATTCAGAGGCCAGTGTTATTACAATGATGCCAATATGAGAGGCAAAAACAAAGGTGTCTAGGCTAGAATTTTAAAGCGCAACTGACGAGAATTTTTATGCTTTGTGGATGTCACTCTTTAAATTTAGTAATCGAGGACAGTTTAGCAAGTTCAACATTTTAAGATATTTTTGGTCTACTACGTATTTTTAAGAATTTACGTATTGTTTTCACCTTCGGCTTATAGAAGGGGATTGCTGAAGAAATACATTAAACACGTGATCCCTAAACCATTTTGTGTGACACTAGGTGGGAATATATAAATCTTGAAAACGTTAAAGCTATTAAAAATGAAATTTGAGGATTAAGGAATGCCTTAAATGAGTTGGCCGAAAACCCAAGCACTGAATCCATTTATGCATCTAAAGCAGAATCTCTAATAGTAAAAATCGGAGCTTTTAGCTTTTTGATTACCCTTTGCATGTGGAATGATATTTTATTTAAAATCAATATGGTAAGCACATCAGTCTTTAACAGGGACATGACATGACATGGACATAGTCATGCCACGGCACTGCACTGAGCTGACTATGTCTACAGTTATGCTTATAAAGAATTGTACAGAATTTCTAAAGAAATACAAAAGCTCTAGTTATGTAGAAGTTATGATCTAGTTATGATCTCAAGAAGCCTTGAGATCAGCAAAATGTTTGGCAGAAAGATTAAATGTAAAATTCGAATTTATAAATACCCAATTCGCCCATCGTAATGATTTTAATGGTCAATCACTACAAGAAAACGAAGAAAAAAAAAGATTCAAAACAATGTTTTTAATGTAATATTACGCAACGCAAGAAGAGTTTTATGATAATTGCAGTTCTTTGTACAATCTCAAAAAAGACATATATATTGTTTAGTAAATAAAGAATTTTTAAAGCAAGAGTAGAATAATTAATAGAGTATTATCTTTTATGTATATTAAAAATAATATACAGTATTATAAAATGACAGATAAAAAGAAAAACATTAAAAATAAGCATAAAGTTACTTTATTATCATTTATAAAAATAAATTTCTAATTAATTTAAAATAGCACATAAAATAAAAATAATAAATATTATAAACTACAAAACAGGTTATAAAATTCATTTTAATACTGGTTTTACTAAAAAATTATATCAATATCGTTTTCATTAAGAAATGCGGCGGTTCTATTAAAATATTCAAATTTAAGATGATTTGTTCTAAATTCGGTGATATTGAATAAATTATGTTCTCTCAATCGTCTAAGTGGACAGTTAAAGTTAATATGGGATAGGGGCAACAGTTTTACCTTGAACTATAGAATACAGGAAAATTACAATCAAACATATTTCTTCTATCTTTCGAGAGGGACCACACTGTGTTGCGTACTCTAAAATCGGTCCAACAAATTAGATAGCGGCCAATTTTGGAATGTCTGGGCCAAAAAAAATCAAAGCGGGCTCTTTTTATTAATCCAAGCCTTCTAGATGCTCTAGCAGTTATTTTTATAATATGAGAGGTATAAAAACCATTGCTAGTTCTTAATACCCCTAAATTTAGTGTATGTTTTTTTTTCTTTTTATGTGAAAGGATTCCGAAGCATAATTATAACGGACAATTAATTGTTTTGTGAGAATCAGCTATAGTAAGGTAGGCCTTGCATTTTAATCCAATTAAAAATCAACTGAATGCCCTTTTGTAATTATTCACAATCCATAGACTGGTTGGTTGGTTGGTTGGTGTCGTGTCCATTTGAAGTCAAATTGAACCATGCGCTGATATCACTGCTTTAGCTAAGTCCACGATCTTTTCGTTGTAGAGTTCTCCCTGAAAAGGGGATTCGTCCATGCTTTGCAAAGTCGCCTGAATTGCAGGACAGCTGAAGATGTGTTCCGGAGTAAGCTGTTCGTTCGGACAGTTTCTGCAAAGTTTATAAGTTCTGGTACCATCCGCACTAATTTTCATACCTGCCATGTGTCGAGTTCTCAGTCTGGCAATGGTCTTAGTGATGTTCCTATTTGCATTAATCTCGCAGACTTGGTGATCAGTTTCTATATGTTTCTGTCTGAGTCTGTATCTGGCGATGGCATTAGCATCGTCTAGAGTTATGGTTTTTGAGGTGTTGTGATTTAAGTTTCTTGCTTCTTTTGCCAGTTTATCGGCCGCCTCATTTCCTTCTATACCCACATGCGCGGGCATCCACTGTAGTGTGCAGCTCTTTCCCAATTGATGAACTGTCTCCAAGTGTCGGTGAATGTCCTGTGTGAGTCCTGTTCGTCCATGTTTTATTGCCAGCAGGGCCGCTCTTGAGTCGCAGAAGATTACAAGCCCTCTGGCTCTGTCTATGTCTCTTAGTGAAATATAACTATTTAGGGCCTCAAGGATTGCCCTTAGCTCACATGTAAAGTTAGAGGCGATGCTGCCTGCACCTATGCTTTGTTGCATTTTTGTAGTATTTGTCAGGGTGATGTGTATGCCTGCTCCGCCCTTGAGGATAGTCTCGTCAGAGGATCCATCGGTATACATCTGTACTAGGTCACGTCTCGAATAAGTCTCAATTGTTTTGATTCCTATAGCTTTGACAATGGTCTCGATTTCTTTTTTTGTACAGTGTTCCACGAGATCCAAATTTATTGTGGTATTTTGGGGGATGCAATATGGTAAGGTAGGCTCTTGAAGTATGTCATATTTTGTGAGTTCAAGATCAAGACTTTCTCTGATTTCCTTATCGTATTTCATGGTAGATGACCTTTTGAGTCTTGACCTGCAGTTACAATTTATAAAGGTCCTACGGGAGATATGATCAATGTCTCTGCTGTTAGCCTTATTAGTGAATTTAATTGTGTGATATCTTCTTCTTTGATTGAGTGTCTGAAGGCCGCATTCCCGCCCTGCTTTGGTGTTGTTTGTAGACGAAACAGCCCCGATGATTATTTTGGCTGCTCTTGCTTGGATCCTGTCCAGTTTTCCAAGTGCAGACTCAGAAGCATGTGCCCATATTGGTGCTGCATATTCCAAATTAGCCCTGATAAGTGTGGTATAAGTTGTTTTGAGTGTTTTCGGATTTGCTCCCCAGTTCGTACCACATAAGCTTTTTAAGATGTTTAACTTCTTCAGTGCTCTATTGGAGCTGTTTTCAATGTGTTTGGTGAAACGTAGTTCTGTGTCGAGGTTATACCCAGATATTTTGGGTTATCCTTTTTTGAAGTGGGCACGCCGTCTATAGCGATAGCTGGGTTAAAGTTCTTTCTGCGGCTTCTGTCTGTGGTAAAAACAGTGTGGTTAGTTTTATGGGGATTTATCTGTAATTTCAGTTCTCTTGCCCAGTCCACAATTCCTTTTAGTGATCTGTTTATGGATATTTCTGATTTTGCCATGTCTCTGCTGGTATGCCATATTGCTATGTCATCTGCATAGCATGCAATCTTGGTGTCTTCGTCTATATGTTGATGGACGTTATTGGTGTATAGCAGGAAGAGCAGGGGACTGAGAACAGAGCCTTATGGGACTCCCTGCCATGTTCTTCTGTCCCTGGAGTAGGCTCCATTATATCTTACTCTGATCTTTCTGTCTCTTAGAAAGTCTGCAATCCATATTAGGGCGTTGCCCTTTATACCATGTTTGTGTGCTATTTCAATTAATTTCTTTCTCCAGACTGTGTCAAAGGCCGATGTCATGTCGAGGAAGACAGCAATAGTCTTTTTTGAGGGGTTTTCTTGCAAGCCGTCTATGATTGACTGACATAGATAAAAGAGTTGGTCTTCTGTGGCATGTTGTTTCTTGTACGCTGTTCGGTAGAAATTTAATATTTTCGTTTTTGTGAGTTCATTCATGATTCTAGAATGTATTATACGTTCCGTGATTTTGCAGAGAATACTAGTGAGTGCAATGGGTCTGTAATGTTTACACTCGGTGGGCGATTTCCCCGGCTTAAGTAGGGGGACAATGATTGAGGTTTTCCATGTCTTGGGGAGTTTTCCCTTTTGCCAAGTTATGTTTATTATTTCCAGTAAGCATTTTGTAGCGGTTTCTCCAAAGCGCTTGACCATCTCCCCAAAAATTAGATCACTGCCTGGAGATTTTCTTGCATCAATATTCCTGATCGCTGTCTTAAGTTCTTGGCAAATTATGGCCTGAGTAAAGATATCATCATTTTTGTATCCTCTTGCTTCTGTCAGAAGTCTTCTAACTCTTCTATTCAATTTCTTGTCTTCCCTATTGAAGGATAATTTACTGATGTTGGAGTAGTGTGTTGCTAGCATATTTGCTGCCGCTTTGTTTGTATCTGCATCAGAACCAGAAGAGTTAATGATGTTTGAATTCTGATCTGTTGTACTAGAAGAGCATTTATTTAGGGCTCCGACGACTTTCCAATACTTTGCATCTTTCCTTGGGTCTAAGCTGTTGCAAAATTCTGCCCATTTTTTACTCTTACCCTTTGCTATCTCTTCCTCTACCTTTCTTCTAGCTTCAGCAAGCCTGTTTCTGTTTAGGCTTGTGTTGTTGGTCTTTACTAGTTCATTTAAATGGTCCCTTTCTTTAATCAAAGAATCAATGTTGAGATCTTTCCAATAAGGGACCCACTGTTTTTTCCTTTTACCTCTGGGTATGAACCTCTTGGCCGCAATTGTGATGTTCTTTGTAAAGTTTGAAGCCTTTTCTTCAAGACAATCAGTTCGAGGCTCATTTAAGCATAGTTTGTCCAGTAACTGTGTAAAGCCTGTCCAATCTGCTTTTCTGAAGTTCCATGATCTCTTTTTCTGGTCAACTTCCTCCACTTGAAATTTAAGTGTGGTTATAATAGGGCGATGATCACTCATGGCACTGTTTAAGATTCTCCAGCTGCAAAGGCTTGAGATGTGATAGCTGACTGCTGTGAGATCAAGGGCAGATTCCGTGCCAGTAGTTCTTGATAAGTAGGTATTTTGCTTGTTGTTTAATATGATCAGACCTAGATCAATTAGGATATCTTCTACCTGCTGTCCCTTTTCATCCAGGACAGGTGATCCCCAAGTGGGACTTTTTGCATTAAAGTCTCCTACCATAATAACAGAGTCTATTGGAATGTTGCTAATTTCATTGAATGAATTGGGGCTGATGGAGGAGTTATCAGGATGATACACATTGACCAAGATGAAGGAGCGCTCTGGAGAGATGATCTCCAGTGCCTGGACTTCTGTGTTGCCAGTATCTTGCCCTGCGGTGATAACTTTATACTTGACAGCAGAGTCTTTAATTAGGAACGCTAATCCACCTCCACGTTTATTCTCTCTATTCTTTCGAATCGTAGTGTAACCTTTAATGTTGAGCTGTATTTTGTCGTTCAGCCATGTCTCCTGAAGACAGGCAATGTGAACATCATTTTCAAGTAAAAGACTCTGTAATTCGTCTCTTTTCCTCTGTGTTCCATTAATATTTAGCTGTAGGATATTGATTGTCCTCGTAGCACATTTCCCATCAAGTTCCCGGACTGCGGAGCTTGACGCGTCGGCTACTCCGTACGCCGTAGCATGGTTTAAATCTGTGGATTGACTTCTCATGGAAAAAGGATTGCCATTGCCGTAGAGAGGTTGGACTTCTACCTGTTGGTCCGCGGAAGGTATTTGATTTCCCTTCTACCACCCAATGGGAGGCATTCCCCGATCCGCCACCTGGGGACGCGCCCTCTAGGGGTTACAGGCTCCCCCGAGGGGGAGCCTGTAACCCCTAGAGGGCGCGTCCCCAATTGTATATAGAGATTAACCATAGACTGGTTAATCTCTATATACAATTTCATATAATCAGCATAAGTGAGGGTACTGAACTTGGCCTTCTGTAAACAAGTACACGTATCTCATTCAAGAATCTCCAAAAAAGGAAAGGACCCAAGGAGGAACCCTGTGGAACACCCTTTGTATATTAATATAATCCAAATAAGAATCATTAAAACAGATAATACTTTTTCTATTTTTAAAGTAATCTTAGAACCAGGTTAAAGCCAATACCGTTACCCTCACATCAGCAAGTTTAAGACAAAAATAGTATTATTACGAAGAACTGAATCGAAAGTTTTTTGAAGATCTAAATAGATTATAAAAATGTGTTCGTTATTATCAAGTGCCTTCCTAATATCATGTTCCATTGTCAATAAATTTGTAACTGTCAATCTACCTTCTATAAAACTATGATGAATGTGATATATTTTATTATGGAAAAAAGCAGTTATTTGTTTATAAACTATGTATTCCACAATTCTAGTGAGTGAGCTTGATTTGTGGATTGGCCTAAAGAAGCAGGATTACTTTTATCACCTTTCTTATATAAGGGAGTAATAGTGGTAATCTTCAGTTTATTAGGTAGATGATTTGTATTAAATATAATTTTTATGAAATGTAAAGTTTTTTTACGTAATACAATATAGCAATTCTTCCAAATGGCCATTGGAATACTATCCAAATTGGTATTAGTTCATTGGAAATTTGCTAATTGTTGCCACTAATATTTCTGGGCTAATTTCAAAATTACTTATATAATCATTTCCCAAGATATTCTACAGAGTAAAGTTATTATTATATTTATCATATTTTAATGAATATAGTTTTTTTCAAAACATTCCACAAATCAAATTCTTTCAAATTTGGTAATTTGAAACGTATTTTTTTTCCATATTTGATTGCATTTTATATTTGGTCCAATGATTACAAAATAAATTAATGTTAATTTTTAAATAACTGATTTTTAATATTTTTTTAATGATGGAGAAATAAAATGGTATGGGATAAAGGCAGCATTGAACATATCGGATAATAAGCTGAGGGTTATGTATTCCTCACATTGCTGCTTAGGTCTCGTTCTGGTGACGCTTAGATTTTGTTGAAATGTGACGCGCTCATCCTTAAGACTAAGTCCTCATGCGTAATGACATTTCTTACAGGTTTCCCTGCGATATAGATTTCTATATTATTCCTTAGCCTTTTGTAAAGATCGTTTGAGCTGATTTAGCGTGATTAAATCTAAAATTATTGAATCTAGATACATTTCTAGTTGTGTTTTTTGATTGGCTAGATGACTGATGGTAGCTGCTTGATTAGCATTATATGATGTTATGTACAGTTTAATGCCATTCGTATAAAACAAAAAGTCTTGTTATGATACAAGGAAGGGTTCAAGAGCTACAGCGAACAGTAAGGGGGAAAGGATCCCTCCCTGCGGTTTTCCTCTAGTGACCAGTCATCTACATTGCTAATTTTTATGAGTAACTAGAAGACGTCTAGGTTTTAGAACTGTTTCTAAAATTTGTAGAGCATTACCAGTAACGTTGAAATAATTCTCCAGAATACGTATTAATGTGTCAATAGTGACGCGGTCGTATGCTGCTTCACATTGAAGAAGACGACATCTTCGTCCCGCTATGTAGAAGAATCTGTTTAGTTTTGGCTTTTGTATACCGCTGTTGGTAGTAGTTCATTTAGTGACACCAGATGGCGCCACTCTCAGTATCAGCCGTTACTTTAACCTGTGGGTAGGTCCAATGAAACGAATTTCGCAATTTTGTTTTCTCTTCCTGCGAATTTGCTTTCTATACCCGCGATTTTTTTTGATTTTTTCGCGGTGCAATTCGAACTAGGGCCCATGATATTGGGTGTCCGGCATCGTAACCACTAGGTTAATCACGCCCTTTTATTTTTATTATTGAAAAAACAAACTGATTTTTCTTTGTATGATTTTTCTCAACGTGACAGATACTGGTACTAAGTGCATGTGGTAGTTGGCTGTATTCGATTGCTATCGTTATTATTATTCTGCGTACGAAGCTAGTCAACGAGGATCCAGTCACATGCATATACAGTACTGCAATCTAAAAAGTATAATCCTTTTGGGAAATTCAAAGTAATCAATTTCTTCTAGCGTATAGAGTTCCAGCATCGTGGCAGTCCGCATACTCACATTTCGCTGTGTTTACAAAAAGATCCTAAAGAATTGGTTTCGGAAGACATGCCAGAGACTGTAGAAATAACAGATGAATTGAGCATCGTCGATGCTTCGGATCTTCCGACGTTTTACTCAAATCAAGTGCAGAAACATACGTTCACTTGTTTCAAGAAGAATGAAGATTCAATATTCCATATTGGCCTATGGATCAAACTCTACTTTTAATACCGATGAACACACAGCACAATCTACCAAGTTTCAAACGGCTGTTTCAACAATATAAGAAAGATCTCGAAGAGAAACATTACGATACACTCGAGCAGTTTCTAGAAGAGCACAATACGGATATGAAAACTTAGGTGGATGTTATTCGATCAGGATTGACGAGACCTATCGTTCTAATGAAAAGAAATATGACACAAATTTGGACGAATACCTTCAATTCTTGGATAGCTAGTATATTAAATTCGAACATGGATTTACAGTTCATACTCGAGGAAGATTCATGCGCATCGTACGTTGTAGAATATTTTAACAAAACCAACAGTGGAATAAGCCATATGCATCGAGTGTTGATCAAATTGCAAGGAGAGTATCCAGAACAAGACTACAACGACTTGTTAAAACGCGTTAGCAATAAAATGTTGAACAGCGCTGAAATGAGCTGAAAAGAGGCAGCTTGGTATTTGCTTGGCCAGCCAAAGTCTGAGGCTGGTAGAACTGTTGTGTACATTCCAAGTACTTGGCCACACGAGCGCCCGAAAAGTAAGAAGAGCAAGAAGCGAATGGCTGAAGAAAATCTCGATGATGATTCTACCGACATGTGGAATGAAAATATATCTTGTGTTCCGCTGCCGACTTGCTTGCTTTTCAACGTTAGATTTGTGATTTTGTCGAAATTTCTGAACACGTTTAATTGACGTAACTTTCGGCATCGTCACACCTTAACTAAATGAAACACAACGGCACTGCTCGACAAATGCGAAATAACTGAACGAAGTAGTTTAACGAGTTGTTCAACTCTCAAAAACTAAAATTCCGATTTGAAATTTAGTTACACATCCTTGTAGAGCACTCAAAGGGCAACAATTTTGTTGCTTACTGTTTTTGTTTGAAATTTATAGTTTTCAAGATATTGCCAAAACAATCTTGAAAATGCTCGCATTTTTCAACTCTCTCAAATTTGCATCGCTATTACTCGGGAACCAAAAGAACTACTCAACTATTTATACAGGGTGTCTCAAAAATATTGGTACAAACATTTAGGGGAAGTTTGTTTGTTTGTTTGTTATTTGGTTTTTAGGAGCATTAGCAACTAAGACCATATTGCTCCAGGATATGCGGTGGTCATTTCCTGACCTTTCCGCATCCTCCGTATTTGGTGGTGACAGGCTCGAACTCCGGTCTAATCAAGAAGCGTGTGCTACGCACTGCTGCTCCTACCCACCTGGCTACGGAGGCGCTTCGGGGAAAGTAGATAACATCTAAAGCAATGTGAATCGCATAGGAACCTCTAACCGGGAACGTCACCGAAGTCGGTAGACGGCGCTGTTCATCAGTTCGCGAGAAGGAAAATTTCTGGTTTACTCATTCAAGCAGTAGTCGCCGCACGAAGTGCATGCATCGATATACGAACTGTGAGCTGGTAGACATGCACCTAGTGTATGGATTAGCAGAGGGCAATGGACGAGCCGCTCAATGAATTTATGGAGAACGCTTCCCAGACAGACATGTACCGGACCACCGGTTGTTTGCGCGTGTGCATCAAAATTTGTGCGATTATGGTCATTTAGAGGTAACAGGAGTAGTGCGGGCAGACCACGTTCGACGCGAACTCCCGCCATGGAAGAAAGCGTATTGAATGCCGTCCGGAATAATCCTTCTACCAGCACACGTGTCGTTGCCTCTGCCTTAGGAGTGTCTCCTAAGGCAGAGTAAGGAATCGTCGTGTCTGGCACTACGATTCCTTACACCCCTTTCATCTCCAAAGGGTTCAGTTACTCTTCCCCCAAGATCATCCTGCACGTGTGGCTTTTGCGCAGTGGTTTCTCCAAGACAGTGTTCAAGACTTGAATTTTCCAGCCTATGTTTTGTTCACGGATGAGACTTATTTCACTCGGGAAGGCTTATTCAATCGGCACAATGCTCATGTGTGGGCTCACGACAACCCACACGGTGTGCGCCCCCATGCCGCACAACATCGCTTCGCAATAAATGTGTGGGCAGGTATGGTCGGTGACTGCTTAGTCGGCCCATACCTGTTACCATCCCGGATGAACTCCGCTAAATATCGGATCTTTCTTGAACAATTTCTACCAGGGTTACTTGACGATGTTCCAGCAAATGTGAGATGCAACATTTGGTTTCAACATGACGGGGCGCCTGCCCATTATGGAAGGTGTGTTCGTGACCATTTGAACAGGCGTTTTGGGCGTCGATGGATTGGCCGTGGTGGACCCGTTGCCTGGCCTGACCTCCACGCTCACCTGATTTATCGAGCCTTGATTTCTTTCTGTGGGGGGCCCTCAAATCTATCGTGTATGAATCGCCTGTGGAGACGGAAATGGATCTCGTGGCGAGACTCGTCTGCGCTGCTGTTACTGTCAAAGAAACTCCAGGTGTGTTCGACCGTGTCCGCCAATCCATGCTGCGTCGGTGTCACGCATGAATCGCGTCTCATGGTGGAACCTTGGAGCATCTGTTGTAACATCATGAAATGTATCCATCTCGTACTCCATTGTTAATACTATGTCAAATAAATGTTTGCCACCACCACTCTGCTACTACTTTCCCGTGACGTTTCCGGTTATGGGTTCCTACGCGATTCACATTCCTTTAGATGTTACCTACCTCCCCTAAACGTTTGTACCAATATTTTTGAGACACTCTGTAGATGTAAAAACGACATTACCTTTCGGTAGATCCAAACATTACGAATCAAATATGGGCTTTAGTATAAGGGTTTGGAACACCACGCATTTAGTCAGAACGATACTATGAGTTTGTCAAATTAGAAATTCTGTATTAATAAGTTGCTTATTACGTTATGAAAAACCGATCCAATTTCACAAATTTCACTGTTAGCATTTTTGATATAATTGATGCGAGACATCGAACAAAATGTGACGTAAAGTATTTGGCAGCCTATCATATCACCATGAAGAGAACATGTAATCGCATGTATTTCTCATGTTTAATTGTTAATTTTTTTTCTTGTGTTAATTAGGGATTATATTGGATCTAGAATAACTCTGGTTTAAAAAGTTTTTATTTTCTTTCTTTAAAAATATTGCGCAGCTATTATCAGCTAGCGTAATAAGAAAAAAGCGTTTTAAATTAAAAGATAAAAATAATCAGAGATATCTGCAAATTGAATGGCTTATGTTACCTTAGGCACAGGCGCATTCTATTTATGCTATTCTATAAGTAAATAAAATTGGAACTGATGTCAGTGTTTTGGGTCGTTCCTGGGAGCCATTTCAGTTTGTCTTAAGAGTGCAAGTGGCAATGCCTGAGAACAGAATCCGGAGCACAAACGTTAACTTTAAAAATTTCAACATCAATATCAAATTTATTTAGTTTACTGAACGTGTGTTTGTGTTTGAAATAATATTTTATAACTCTGGTTGGAAAAGAAAATCAAAAACTATTTAATTTGAAATATATGAGATCTGTTTTTTGCATAGCGAAATTTAATTATTAAATTCCACGTAATGTCTTTCATATAATTTATAAATTGTGTTTATAATTTTTATATTGAGCATTTATGTGCATAAGTATATTCATTTAAATTATTAAAATACTGGAAATTTCGCTGCATGTAAATTTTGGTAATTTGTGAAATTTGGCTTCCACAAAGCGATACTTGTTATAAGTTTATATGAAAAGAATTCTTCTAATGTATATCTCTTGCCTCTTCAGTTACTGTCTTTATGTTTCTGGTACTACACGTAAACATAAACATGAGAAAAGCACAAAAAAAAAAACACTACAAATAGTCTGTTTTAGTTTTATTGGCCTACCTACATTGCAGTTTTGTGCGATTCCAAAACCTTAATTCATAAAGAAATGAAAAATAATATTAGTACCCATTACAGCTGAAAATTATTTTAAAACTAAAAATCGAACATTGAAATTTATTGGCTTCTCCTTTACCAAAAAGATGATCCCCGTGAAATGTACCTTTTCCGTATACTGAAATATATAAAATAGAATATTATACAATATGTCAGGAAGATGAAATCCTCACACAAGCACATTATATATTTGCATAAAATAACAACACTCATTCCATATACAGATAGTCCTGTTTTTTATGTGAAAACCCCCAAACGAGAGGTATTAGAACTTATTGTACTTAGTACCATGCTTGGGTTTGAGGTCGAGAAGACGAAAGAAGATATTTATTGACATTGGACTTGAAGTTCTGTAGACTGTAATTTTCAGGAAATACGTATGAAGGAAGGTTGTTCCAGAAAACGGCAGTTGAATGAATAAATGAAGAAGATGAAAAGTTGGTTCTGTGGTTTTGAAGTTGGACAGTAAATGGATGTTGGCTGGTGGCGGCACATATTCGGACTGTTTTGAAAGAGAGAGTGGGAATTATAGAAGCCAATTCAGAAAAACAGTGCCCATGGAAGTGCCCATCTGTAGAAAAGGCATTCAACAGAAACAGTACGTCTATGAGACAGCGAATGGCGAGACTCTGTTAGAGAGGAGTCATTAATTAACCTAACTGTCTTCTTCTGAATGGAATCTAGAAGCTTGAGATAGGTTTTGGGGGTAACGCCCCAGATGTGGGAACAATATTCCATGGTAGGGCGGATTTGCAATTTGTACAGATTCAACAGCTGTTTGGAAGAAAAGTAACGCCGAGAGCGAAAGAGAAAACTTAGTTTTTTAGATGCAGAGGAAGCAATATTTGTTAATGTGCTTGTGTCAAGAGAGATTAGTAGTCAGGGTAATCCCCAAAAGAGAAATATCATTTTGCCTAGAAATCGGAGTGTCACCAAAGATAAGCATAGGAGCAGAAGAATCCTTTTTGCCAGATATAAGACAAGACTGAGTTTTAGAAGGATTGAAATCAACTCAGTTGTCTTTGCCCCACTGGAGAATTACCTAGAGATCGGCATTTAAGGAATTAGTAGCGGATATTCGAGAAATTATAGCTGATTGATCAGGGCAAGGTTTCTCAAAATGGAAAGTGGAATGCAATGTGCTATCATCGGCAAAACTATGGATACGATTTCCAGTCAATGGAAGAAGGTCATTAATACGCAAGAGGAAAAGAGTGGGGGAAACCAGCATTAGTGGAGAAGTTAGAAGACAGAGAGCCATCTACCATCACCCTCAGTGAGCGATCAGAGAGAAAACTGGATAACCAATTACAAAAACAGTTGGCAAACCATAAGATGGAAGTTTGTCAATAAGACCTTTATGCCAAACACGATCGAAAGCCTTTGAGATGTCAAGAGCAAGTACTTGTGTTTCACCGATCCTTTCCATTGAATTTGCCCATAAATGTATAACATAAGCCAGAATATCACCAGTGGATCGACACTTACGGAATCCATACTGGCGATCGTTGATCGGACAGAAGATTTCTAAGTAGTTTAAGAGTCGGCGGTCAATTGACTTCTCCATTACTTTAGAAAGAGTAGAAGTAATTGCAATGGGACGATAATTAAATGGGAGAGATTTTTCACCCTTTTTAGGAACTGACTGGATATGAGCAAATTTCCGAGCAGAATGAAAAACACCTTTGGAATAAGAAAGCAAAAAAAGGGAGTAAAGAACAGGTTTTGAGAACAAGTGAAGAAATACCAACGGGACCTGGAGCTTTCTTAGCATCAAGATTTGTAAAAATCCTTCTGACATCCTTTTGACGAAAGAGCGTTTTGGGAATGGTGGGAGATGTTTTACCAAGAACTTTAATACATGAGTTGGATAAAAAATGGGATGCTAGCAGGTCTGCATTTCCTCAGTGGTGTTATCCAGCACAGAGGAAATGCTGAGTTATTTTCTTATTTATTAAAATTTTGACTGCAGAAAAGTTAATATTGCAAGAGAATGTTTACAGGAATTTAACAATGATTTTTCGCATCTCTTATTTTAAGAAATTGTTCTTTAAATATATACTCATAACAAAAGAAGAGAGATATATAATCCTTCATTTAATTAATGGATTAACTAAATCTTTACTTAAACAACAACGACTTATTATACAGATTTAATCAAACGATGCATGCAAGCTTGTTAATTGTGACATCATTTAAGCCATTAAATTATTATTGGATGTGGCTATTATACACGGTATTTATAATTGTTACTTCAGTAATATGAAGCTCCCATAAACATATTTTATCAATTCCTAGTAAGTAACAGGTAGAGTGTAGATTAATGTGCCTTACAGGAACAATTCGGTGGCATGCTCTTTAATGTGTTTATCAATAATAAAATCAAGCTTTAAGAAATGTTCCTTATAAACTGATGTTATGTTGATTCACAAGAATGCAGTAGCGAATTGACTATAATCATGCTAATTTAATAAAACTAAACATAACAGAATAACAATCGATTAATTTGTAATCAACACAAAGTAAATTGGTGTAAGGGAGATTCTCGCATCAAACCATCCAATATAATAAATAAATCTTCAGCCATTGTCAATCCAGTGCAGGACATAGACCTCCTTATCCAGCCATGTTGAGTAAAATGGATCATAATCTGCCACACTTGTCCAGTGTGTTTCGGCAGATCAACGTATTTAGAAGTCAGGGGCTGAAACCCAGGTCTAAACAAAGAGCGTGTGTTATTGCACGACCGTTCTAGACATATCGGCTAAGGACCATGAATAGCTTGTACATATAGCTAATACAAAACAACATCTATATATATATATATATATATATAATTAAAAAAAAATAAATGAAAATGGTGCTAGTAGAATGGAAACCTGTAAAACGAAAAATAAAAAAATAAACCAGTACATAATAAAATAAAAAGAGGGGGAGGTGGAATCCAGATAAAGAGTATTGCGGAAGAACGCTACTAAAATAATTTAAATAAAAGCCAAATAATAAAACATCAAAGAACATAAATTTATAAAATGCCAGTTAATTCAAATTTAGCAGCACCGGGTCCAATTTGTGGGAAATATCACTAAAAGTGTAGGAAAACAACACCTACAACACGTGACCAATATCATAAAAATAAATAAACAAAATGGATAGACCATAATGCCCCATATCGTCGGAGGCCCACAAGGTTAATAATGGTCAGGGAATCACTGCATTTCGAACATTAGACAAACCATGAACCCCAAATCCATCCACCGATCAACTCACAACTGCAATGGATCTGAATAATGGTGGCCCTTATGCAGTGAAAAATGATAACAGAACTGATCCAAGCACTCCCATGGCAACACCAAACTACTGAAAAAGTTAAAATGAAATGAAGATATATCCGAAAAAATTAGTCTATAGATAGCAGTATTTTTCGTCTCCGTTTTTAGGTGATATTTCATGTAATTGTCACTTGGTTCTATCTTCCACGCACCGGTAAATTTGCATTAATTGGTATTTTATAAATTTAGCTAATTTAGCATTTTATTAATTGAAATTTTCCAAATTACTTTAGGAGAGCCATAACCTTTATCTTGATTCCCCCACTTTTTATTTTATTATGTATTGGATTATTTTGTTTATGTCCTGCTGGAAGAGACCATTTCCCTGTGGGTGCACGATGACCATGAAGGGATGTAAATAGTCTGCAAGAATCGACAAGATAATCTATTTCGGCTAATAATCGCCTGATGGTCTTAGTGGAGACGTTTCTGACACCTCCCTCATTGAAATCGGCGGTGATTTGTGCCACTGTCGCGCTCTGTTTGGCTTAAACAATACGAGGCAGACATCGACGGCCTCGTTCATCCACCCTCTTTCTCTGCCCACAGCGCTGTCCACGATAAGATGTCATTCCCGAAATGGCGTATTCCCGATACACTGTTGATACTGTCGAACTGCAATAGTGCAATTTCTGCACCACTTCAGAGATAGAGTGACCCATACGTCGGGCATTCACTACCATCCCTCTTTCAAAGTCGGTTAACTCACGACGTTTATACAGCGTACCTATATACCTGCCAAGCGGTGGGTTTGCCCACTGGCGGGAGGGATGACAGCGTCGCGTTGCCCAGGAACCAAGTATCCAATGAATTGTGTCCTTTCAGTGTATATATATATTGATTTTGCCATCCATAAATAACATGCTGGCTCTCTATATATCTTTCCTTACACCCTTATGTTCATATACATTTTTACTTTGGATTTCTCAATTTGTTTTCTCCTTTATGTTATTTAATAATTGTATTTTGCCATTAATTTTACTTTACTTCATGTTATTAACAGAGGACGCTGTATTGTCATCTTGTCGTGAAATTCTGGTGGTTGACATTTGTTGAGACCCCATGATTGTGAATATACGAGAACATATATATTTTTTATATAAGAATTTATTTATTTCAATATGATGTTTAATTTTTTTTTTGTAGTTATTCTAATGTTTTCCCTGTTCTGCCTTTCTTTTCTTTGCAGCTATTAAATTTTTGACTTTCTGCTAAAATTTCTTTATAACTTTTTTTATGAAAATTCTAATTCGTCATAAATAGTCTAAATAATTACTTCCTATTTGGCACATTTTTTATATCAGAAACAGAGACCTGATAATGTTATTATTTACGTACAAATCCAGCGATTGTTTCTTGAAGAAGACACTGAGTTGTACGTTTTGTAACAGTATCCACCCTTCTTTAGATATTATATCATTTTCCGGTTCCGCTAGGTGGCGAAGGTCAGTGAGTTACTGAATTATGTGCTCCTAAAAATACTCAAATACCTAAGTTAACCTGAAAGGATCATAAATGAACTGCATATTAACAGAGAGCTTATGAGAAGTGGAATCTGGATATAGTGTCTACTAATGGAATCCTGAACAGGTAATATGTCTAATCTTGATTTTAAGCATTCATACTTCGGGTAATAGTTGAAAGGAACGGTTGGTTTATAGCTATTCAGTGCAGCGGAACATAGCAATATTCTGCTTAAGGCAATACGGCACTTAAGCTCTGAACAAGGTCAAGCGGTGACAAAGTTAGGGATTAAAACCTCCCCCATTTCCACCTGCATATTTCATAGGCTAGTCATCGAACGATAGAAGTGCCCTATCTTGTTGTACTAAAGACTACCTGCCTCGAAATTACTGAAATTCCAGCCCCCATTTGCATTTCAGAATGACAGATTTCAGCGCATCAGCCGTGCCGCTTACTTGCTGTATATGTCTGACCAATGATGACTTCATAATTAAATGCGTTACTTGTCACAAAAACTATTGCAATAAGCCTGATTGTACTTCTGTAGATATTAAGAAATTAAACAAAACTAGAAAACGCAAGTTTGAATGTAACGCCTGTAGGCAACAAACAGGGAAAAATAATGAAGAATTACCTAATGAAGTCATTTGTGAAGATTCTTGCACAGAACAGATTAATGACCTTGAACAAGCAACAAGAGAAATCCTCTCGCAGACTGACCTTGGAAATGGCATCTTGGGCCATCCTGAAGGATCAATTTTTGAAACCTTGGGATGCGATATTTGCCCGGAAGACTGCGAGCACTCTGAAGGGGGTTTCGCTAGAAAGAGGAGCAATCATAGCCCGGATGAAAGGCAGGAAGAGAACCGTAAAGAATATGTCTCGCTTACGGAATTAAAGGATATCCTTGCAGACTGCATCAGCCCCTTTTCGATGCAGGCTGTGGAATACGCTGAAAACCTCGCGAGCAATTTCATCCCTGTACATAAAATGCTACAGGAACTGCAGGAAGAGAATTTTCTTCTCAAAGAACAAAACAGTAAAATATTGCACACCCTTAAACGACTGGAGGAAAAGCTAGGATGCTTTGAATCCGTCCTCGTTGCACAAGGTGGCTCAACGGCTCCCGTAACCGACGAAACTTGCTATGCGAGGCAGAGCTACCCAAAGAAAAGTAGAAGTGATATGCATGGATTGTACAGGAGGACAGAAAGCATTGAAAATCACAAACAGAAGACAAGAAAAGAATTGAATTCGGAGGAAAACAAATCAGAAAGAATTGCAAAACTACAAGACAGCCAAATAATATGTGAATCTCAAGCCCAGCCGCGAACTGTCTGTTTGCAGCAGGACCTCGCAAGCAATAGCACCAAACTCAGTGAAACTTTAGGGGCAGCACAAGGAAATGGCTCCACACATTCCACTAGGAAAAGTCGAAACCAAAATAAAGAAGCCTCAGAAATATTAGGACAACAGGAATCAACTGAAATGATTGGAGCATGCATGTATTCCAAGAGTACGAACTCCAGAGTTACATCTTCCCCCTCAAATCATGTTCCTGCAAACCCACTCACTTATGCGCACATCACTATGCTACCTAAAAAGCATAACACTTTTGAGGGTAGAAAAACCCGCCCATCCCAAAATTTCATGCCTACTCTCGCCGAGGACAGCCGACGACGTAATCCAGTTCACAGAGAAAGTATTAACGTGTCTTTCTGTAACACACCTGAAACAAACAAACGGTTTTCTGAAATGTACAACATTACTTCCGTTGCAACCAGAGAGCAAATTTTTGTATCAAGGCTGGGACCCACAACACAGCCCAGAAACATTAAAGCCACGTGTGAGGGCGAACATGGGATAACTGTGGAAGTAAAGCAGGTGAAAACACGACACCCAGCTTACTCCTCCTTTATAATCTCTTGTCCACCAGATAAAGCAACTCGCCTACAAGACGTAAGCGCCTGGCCAGTAGGTACCTTAGTCAAGCCCTACAGAGACAGATGGGCCAGACCACTGGTTAAAAATGATGCAAGGAATCGGGCTCAATAGCAATCAAGAAAACTACCCCCAGCTGGGAATGCAGAACATCACATCCACCTGTTTGTACAAAACGTGAGGAGCATCTCAAATAAGCTCCACACCCTACAAACGATGATGATGTACGAGGACCTGGATTTCATTTGCCTAATCGAAACCTGGTTGGGAAATGGAAAACAGTTAGATCGGCTAACTGCGGCAGCAAACTGCAAATGTGTGGGAACCGGAAGAACAGATAGGCGAGGAGGGGGAGTTCTAATTTGCTACCAAAATAAATACCAGCCTATAAGAGAACGAAAAACCAATTCAAATAATTTTGAAGGGATTTGCGTTACCTTTTCAAAGGAGCACGTGAAAATACAGTTATGCATCATATACCTCCCACCTGAGCACTCAAAGGAGACAAGAAACGAACTCTATGCTTGGCTTGCTGCAAATCTAAAGCCATCAGTCGACACAATAATAGCGGGAGATTTTAATTTGCCTTTTCCGAAACACAGGGAGGCCAAGAAAGAGCTGGATGCTACATTGGGTGCATTGCACTTAACGCAGCTTCCGACACCAGTGACAAGGGGAATGCAGCAACTTGACCTGTTGTATCATAGTTCCTTAGACATAAGGCTAGCGCAAAACTGCATAAAATTTAAGTCGGACCACAATCCCATTGAAATAGAAGCAGCACTGAAGATACACAAATACATGCAGGGTAACCACACGAACTGGGAAAAGCAAAGTAAGTATCTTTTCTCCGTGAAGTATATTAAATCAGAGGTCATTCTCAGTCACCTGACTAGTTACAACTGGAATGACCTGCAAGAAAAGCCAGTAGACGAAGCTTTAGAAATGATCACTAAAAAGCTATACCAAACAGCATTGGAAGGAGCAGCAAAAGAAATCAAAATATCTGAGAGAACAAAAGAATGGTTTAACCCACAACTGAAAGCAAGTTTCCTCAGGAAGCAAAAACTGTATAGAAAATGGCAAAGAACGGGTCATCCTGCCGATCACATTCGTTATAAGAAAGAAAGAGCACATTTCATCAAAGCAAAAAGACAGGCACACTGCAGTGTTGTTCATAATAAACTAAAAAGAGCAAAAAGAATTACTAGCAATAGAAATAGCACAGAGAATATGACCGAATGCATTTTCAAGGAATGGGCTAATAACACTTTTAGTAACCTGCATGGACTGAATCAAATTGAGAACACTGATAATGGTAACAAAATTTTTGAATTCCTGAAAGATTTAAACAAGCGAAACCATTCGGCAATAGAGGAACCAACAAGACCTCCTTTGAGTGAAATACAAATCACCAAAGAGAGCGTAATGAAAGCAATCAACGATCTGCCCAATAAGGCCACTGTTGGACCAGACAAATTTCCAATGTTCATCCTTAAGATAAGTAGCCCATTTATAATAGATCTATTACTGCACATCTATCAGGAAATCATCAGGTCAGGAGCTTTCCCGCAAGCCTGGAAAAATTACATTGTAACCCCAATACCAAAGATTAAACACCCAAAATTGGCTAAGGATTACAGACCAATTTCTGTCAGCTGCACCCTACAGAAGGTATTCGAAAAAGCACTGCTTCCCACCATCAATCAACACTGCTTCAGCCATAGACCACCGCATTTGCACTCAGTTATTTCGGGTAGATCAACAATAACAAACTTACTGGAAACCCTTTTTCGCGTGCAGAGAGCACTAAATGAGAAGGAGCAAATTGATATTATTTTTTTGGATATCTCCGCAGCCTACGACAACGTCTCAATTCCAGCGCTCATTGCGATTTTAAAGAATTATTTTAATGTAAGAGGAAATTTGTTAACTATAATAACCAGCCTGCTAGAACATAGAAAACTTATTGTTAAGCACCAAAAGCTACAATCTTGCTTTACCATCTCGCGAGGAGTGCCACAAGGGGGAGTTCTTTCGGCTACTCTCTTCGCGGCCGCCCTGGAGCCGTTTCTTGCACGGTACTACAATTTTATAACATATGCTGACGATGTAAAATTCTTCATCACTTCCAAAGACCATGAATCAGCAGAAGGTATTTGTCAGATGGCAAATAGCACAATCAGAGAATTTGAGAGCTACCTGGATTGCATCGGGCTCCGTATTAATGCGCAGAAGTCTGCCCAAATGACCATAACTTGCAAGCAGAATAAAAATGACATCTCGATCTCTGTGAACGGGTCTAATGTGGTAAAAGTGCACTCTCACCTGGACCTGGGTCTTAAGTGGGATGACAGACTCACCTTTGCTCAACACTTCGCCCATATGAAGACAAAAATATTCGCCGCTTTATGGGCTACTAGACAGGAACTGGTAGGAATTAGGGATCCTCAGCTAGCGACCAAGTACATTTTAAGGTGTGTCCTGCCAATTGCAATGTATGCCTCGCAAATCTGGTCATCAGCTCCAGATTCACATTATAAGTCCGTCCTTGGGATCGAGTACTGGTTCTTGCGATGGCTTAACAGAATTGCTGGCCACCCTTTTACTATCTCAAGGGCCATTCTCTACTCAAACCTTAACATCACACCCTGGATGCAGCGGACAATTAACAGGAACATACACACTCTCGCACAAATGCTCACAGGCAGAGTGGATGCTCCAGTCCTGGATAATATTCTAGTCAAACCGCGTATCACTGCTAGACGTTGCGGGGAAGTAAATAATCCACTGCGTCCAGTCCTGAACAATCTTAGTAGCCTGCAAAGATTCTTCCCATCAAATGCAGCGAAAATATTTAACTCACTACACATAGATGCCGAAAAACTGTGTGAGGATGCAACATACCGGAAAGAGATCTTCCAGGATTCGTACAGACTTACCAAAATATGAATCGGCTGCAAAGTACCAAAGAATTTAGAGTAAAAGAGAAACTTTCTGCTTTCAGAACAATAATAATTTGTTGACTGTAAAAATATACCTTCTGTAACAGTTATGTAAATATGTAATTTATAGATGGAATTATTAGTGAATTGTAAATATATCAGTTGTATAATGTATGTACAGAATCATCAATGTGTAAATACTATATATATTAAACATAAAATGTGTATATAATATTTCGGGACGAGACTACGTGTTCAGTATATGTAACCCACTGCACGTAGTATCTCGTACCCTGATTTGTACTTAGCACCCTCCTGGCACTTTGCCGTCCCGGGGTGGTTTCCTTATGGAAATAAACGGATAATAATAATAATAATAATTTAGTATTGCATTTTTAATGATGTTTTATTTCATGTACCATCTCCATCACTTCTCCTGTTATTCTTGCTATTCCTTTTTATCTTCCTTCTATTTTCGTACTCACTCTCTATCCTGATAACTACTCTTCACAAATCTACATTACCTTCCCCATTATCTTTTTCTTTCTCAACTGTTTCTCCATCAAATGTTTGCCTGTTTGCCTGTTTTTATAGAAGGAAAATCCGATTTTCTGGTGAAGGGGAGGATGAAATCTTGCTGTCGATGCTTGAGACCGAGGAACGCATCCACAAAGTGAAACGAAACTATGTAAGTTCCTCACCTCACAGACGAGGTTCGAGCACAGCTATTTCCTTCAAGTGTGAAGAGAACGGTGATTATAAGCACTGTGATACTGCCGAGATTGCATTTTTAATATTGGAAACTTCAGGGCAGCACAGTGGTTATGATTGCCCCCTCCCCTACTGTATGGAAAAGGCTTTTGTTGAAATACTGTGAATGGCACAAGAGCTTGTACCCGCATTTTCACAATGTTGCTCACTTAGTCGGTTTCGGATCAGGATACCATGGTTTATCTCTCGAAATGTTCGTTCAGTAAATGGTAAACTAACCACAGAATACATTCCGTTTACAGAACGAAATATTTATAGCCACCTTAGTGATGTTCCGTTTAACCAAATATCTCGAACTCCTCTTAATCAGCATTATTAAATTGAATCTTAATCATAGCTATTATTATTAGAAATAAGCTGAATGAATAAAATAAATCATCCTAATTATGCTTACCTGGTTAAAGTTTGGAATTTTCAAGCACAAGGTACAGGTACGGTCAGAGAAAAACACTGATAATACTGTTTCTCTTTGGTAGGAAATCTTAATTTTGTTAACATGTAGAATAAGGAGGAACCCTGCAATTCAGTTAGTAGCTATCAGTATATATATGTATAGAATTAATAACTGTGGGCTAAAATATAATTGAGAACCATGAAAATAAACAACAGTAAGCTACAGATATAATGTAAATTTCCAAGATAATAAACAATAAGTTTTAGAAAAAAATATAATTGAATAAATTTTGAATGGTCATACTCACAGAACAAGATTCAAGATGTGGAACTTTTATCAATAAAGTACAGGGACAATGATGGTGAGGACGGCATTGCAAATGCACTTCATCGAGATTGTCAGGATCATGTCCCATATAAACTTGAATGTTTTGTGCTAGGATAAATAACGCTGAAGCTGGATAAGCTGAAACAGAAATATAGAATAATCAGTGAATGAACTGCATTCAGTAGCAAGTGAAATAGAATACTCACCAAATAACTTAATAACTGAAATATGTACTCACCAAATAACTTAATAACTGAAATATGTACTCACCAAATAACTTAATAACTGAAATATGTACTCACCAAATAACTTAATAACTGAAATATGTACTCACCAAATAACTTAATAACTGAAATATGTACTCACCAAATAACTTGTTTCTGTTATGATTTTCGAACATTGAGTTTTCTTGTGAATTCTGCCTAACCTTGTTCTCTTTAGCATTTATCTGATACTAAGTGACCACGTGCTATCATTTTTGATTTTATGCTTCTCTCTCTGATTTTTATTACTTATTAGATTATCTTTTAGAATTTTAGAATTTCTCCTTCATGTGGACATGTGTGTGTATAAATACTATGTCGGGATGGTCCCTAGGCATTTGCCCATCTCCACATAATTCTCTTTTAATTAATAGATGAACTGTAAAATGGGTCTGATAACATAGAAAAGAAACAGAATTTTCAAAACAAGAGAAATTTTGATACGATAACAATTTTGAATAAATAACTAAAAGCTAATAATAAAAATTTTGTATAGGAAAGAATAAATAAAGTATTGAAGATGTGTTTGTGAGTGTCGTATGTTGTTAATGTCAGGTCACTTTGCCATCAGGGAGCAACTGACACCAGGGCAGCTGCTACCTGATGCCCGTCGCCGGCACGTGGAGCCGGACCTGCATCTACTATTATTTCAAACCGTTGTGCAAAGCACAAATCCCGCACCCACCAGAGGAACTGCAATACTGGTGGGTGCCCGCAATCCCGCTCTCAGGCTGCCCAAACCCGAGAGCCGTAAAAAAACCACCGCAATGGTACATGCTCGGAAGTCACAGACCAAACAAAACTCTGTCAGATCCGACGCCCCCAAGCCCAGATGTCTTCATACATTGTTCACATAAGCTTCCAGTTCGATATCAGAAAGATTCCTTATAACTATTCTCTTAGAAAATACCGCAGCAGCAAAAGTCTGTAAAGCCTGAAAAACTAGTCAATTCACCTAGAAGAGTCTGCATTATCCTCAGCAAGATCAGAAATCACTCCAGTAAGTCGACACCATAGAGGGGACAAAGAAACAACACATGCGACCATGACTGCGCCTCACCACAAGAACACAGTGGATCCGGCTCCAATCCCCTCGAATGCAAATTCTCAAGAAAGGAACCATGTCCGGTCAGTATATAGCTGGTGAACATCGAAGGGTAAAACCATGACGAAACTGTTTTTTAAAGCACCAAATCTGCCTGTGGAATAATTTTCCTGGTTATCTCTCCAACCTCAGATGAGTTCCAACGAGTCCTCCATATTTAGATTAGACAATTCCAAATTCGAAGTTTTTCTTCTTTACTACCAGCAGTCAGGTCAGCAGAAATATTCAAACACGGGTAGGAATCCCTTTCCTCAGTCCACACAGCATTCCACGATAAACATGATACAAGTCCAGAGGAATGGGCCCCGCAATCACCTGCAGCGCATCCGTAGACAGTTCTCGGAGCAAACAACGCAGTCAACAACATGGATCTCTGAAACGACATCAATTTATTTCTAATTCGAACTTTGACTACTGCTCCCATCCAAACTCCTGCAGCGTACGCAACTATTGGCAAAAAAATAGTTTTGTAATACAAAGACATAGTTCTTTTATTAAGTCTCCATTCTTTCCTTGAAATACGGATCACTGAAGAATTAAATTTCTTTACTTTATCAGACAAATGCAACACATGTCGATGAAAATCCAGTCTGCCATCCAGAATTACCCCTAAATGCTTAATATTAAAAACAAATCGAACCTGATTTCCATTTAGTAATTCTCTAGGAGGATGATTGTAATCGAAATGTTTTTTGAATACCATAAACTTGATTTTCTTAGAAGAAATTTAACTTATTCGAAGTAGCCCATTCAGAGAGGTCAACTAAAACTACTTGTATTCTCTGCTCCAAAGCCAGTCTCGATCCTCCAGAAGCCCCAACGACCAAATCATCAGCATAAGCCACTTGAAAACACTGTAAGACACTCGATCTATTAAGACACTGATCCAGAACCGCATTCCAAAATGTCGGCTCCAGGTACGATCCCTGAGGACATCCTCGAGTGACATATTTACTGAACATCAAATGCTTGGCACAAACCTTAACAAGACAATCACTGAAGTAAGAACGAATAACGCCATAGATATGCTTATCACATCCAGCCATTCTCAGAGATTTTAATGCACTCTCCCACCAGACAGAATCAAAAGCACCCTCAAAGTCAATAAACACAGCAAGAACATACTTATCAGGAGAAGATCTTATATAATTAAGCAACGCCAATATTTCTTCCTCCGTCGAGTGTCCCTTTTTAAAACCAAATTGAAAATCTGAACTAATATGACTTTCCACTAACAATCTGACTATTCGAGGAGCCAATAGTCTCTCAAACAACTTTCCAAGATTTTCCAAGAGAGAGAGATAGGTCTATACGCTTGTGCGTTTGCTTAGAGTTACCAGGCTTATGTAAAATCTTGAGTAGTGCAATCTTCCAAGATCTAGGGAAGGTCATCTCCAGCAAACATTTATTAAACATATTCAACAATGTTTGTGGACAAAGATCACAGAATTTAATTAGTATTTTGTTCTCAATCAAACCTAAGCATGGGCATTTTTTAACATTTAGCTTGGCAATGACAGCTCCAAGTTCCAACAAGGAGAAGGGATCTATTTCAGATGCGCCCATATACTCACTATTATCCAACTGTACCCTAGATTGATCACTCGTATCCAATTCCAGGTCATCTTCAGGAAAAAGTTTTTTGACAATATGCTCCACAGTATTATACCAATTATCAGTCTCCTTATCATTATATACAACACTATTATAAATTCCTCCATGCAGTAACTTATCACGTGAGATCTTATAAAAATGAATCCCCAGGGGTCTGAGTTTCCCACATCTCTAACAAGATTCTGCCAACAATCAATTTTGGTTCGAGCAATTTCCTTGTGATAATCATTGCGCAAAGATCTATAACTCTCCTTAAACAGCTCAACATCCAGCTCCGACATGTCTGTCCCGCTGATAAACTCGCCTAGCTCTCTGCACCTGTGACCTCCGCACAGTCAAAGCCGGGGTCCACCAAGGGATGGGGTTACTCTAACTGCTTCCTTCTAGTACACTGAATCATTGCTTGATATAAATGATATTCTACATGGGCTACAAACTCTTGAGAATTAAGATCATTTAGAGTTAATGTATTCGGTTCACTATATATTATTTTAAGGTAGTTTCCAAACTTGTCCCAATTCACTTTTTCCATCGAGAACTTTCTCAAATTCCCAACACTGAAACACTCCTGTTCAGATTCAGGAGGAATAAAAAAAAAAAAATGAAATGGAATTATGGTCACTATTAATCATATCTGGACACACATCCCAATGAAGTATTCTCCCCTCAAACCTTGAGAAGACAACAGTCACATCAATATTTGATTCACCATTAGAAGTAGAGAATGTAAATGGTTTGTTGCGTAGGTTCTGAACGCATAAATTATGTGACAGCATCAAATCCTCCAAAAGAGATCCACGGGCATCAGTGAAACCACTATGCCAAAAATTAGATTTGGCATTAAAATCAGCTGCTAAAACCAATCCAAGCACTGCAGACCTTAAGCTAATCTTATCAATACTATGCAGTGAAATTTTAAAATCCTCCATAGGAGAACAATACGCTGAATCCAGGTAAAAAGAATAATCCATTAAAGATACAGAAACACACACAACATTGGCAGAACATTCCCCAGTAACTACAGTTATCACAATTTCTTGATTAAAGACAACTTAATTAAAGATTTAGGAGAAACATCAGAGGACGCAATGATTCTACATGATATAGGATATCCAGTTACTCTATAAACCCGTCCTCCTACTTGTGCAGAATAATAAGGTTCATGGATACACACCAAATCAAAGTTATTATCAATGGCAGCAATTCTTATCCATTTATTTGTAGTACTCTTAACCATTTATTATTTATTAAATTACCTGTAGTGAGTTCAATTAAATTTGCATTATTCATTAAGAGTTCTCGTGTCTATCATTTCCACTGCTCTAATATATTCTGGACACTTACTATCTCTGACTGAATGATCACGTCCTCGACTTCTCCTCTTACAGTTTATTCACTGAGGGGGACTTTCTTTATTTGGACATTTAGCAAAAACATGACTACTGTTTGTGCAGTGACCACATAAAACTGTATTGTGTGAACACCTCTGAGCAGAATGATCGCACCCTCATTGGTTGACCATCATTCCTCACACTGTCCCCATCTTCATCGGACTCAAAAGTGTATTCTTCTGGAGGGTGAGGTACAGGCAGACCATCTCCAGGTGCCACTGGCCAGATAGCTGACGGGATGTTGGGGTATTCCACAGTCCACTTCCTTTTATTTTATTATTTTTTTTTTTGACTTGCCATGCTGAAGAGGAGCGCTAACTAAGAGTTTTAAATGTTATATACGTTTTTCTCATGCTGAAATTAAGAAGAATTGACTATTTTCAAGCCAGAAACATTTTAGTGTTGACCAGTGATAATCAATACAAAACTAGAATTAAAATATATACAAATTTACATTAAGAAAAACAGAGTAAGGAGCAAATTCCTATAGATAGATGGATTAAGACAAAAATCAATATTGTAATTATTCAATACCTGAAGGAAACGAAACAGAGGACTACCAAGTGAGTGTTGAGTACGAAAAACAGGCAGTCAGAAATTAATTTTATAACGAGAATTCAAACGGGGTATAGCCAAAAGTATTTGTTCAAGAAGAAATGGAGAATCGATAACAGAATTTATGATATTGTAGACAAAAAAGGGACCCATGTAATAGTGGTCTGGAGTGAAGATGAACGATTCTGAATCGACCACAAAGAGCTCCATAATTTCGACAGTGAAAGGTAAGGCCATTACGATAGAATAAGAATTTAATGAATGAAAAGAAGGAGCCACAACCATTTTACTCACACTCATTCATTAATCACTCATTTATAACTCGAATAAGTAGCACTTGCTTCCCCAATGGAAAAGACTGTTGTTAATTATTCTGACTCAGTAGATACGACCGATACAGCCATTTAAGTGTATATAGGCGCCTCCGTAGCCAGGTAGGCAGGAGAAGCAGTGAATAGCACACGCTTCTTGATTAGACCAGGGTTCGAGCCCATGACCACCAAATACGTAGGATGCGGAAAGGTCAGGGAATGACCACTGCATATCCCCGGAGCAATATGGCCTTAGTTGCTAATGCTCCTAAAATCCAAAAAAAAAAAAAAATAATAAAATAAATAATAATAAGTGTATATACTAGTATTTAGGGATGAAACTTTCTTTAATCCTACAGACTTCTAAAAGCTGGAGAGAAGCTTACGCTTTGCCGAAAAGAAGAGAGACAGTAGGAGATAAAAGTTTACACCGAAAGAAAGGAAAAGATCCACATCAATCATATATATCACGAAAAAGTAACCGGTCCCCAATAGAGAAGACTGTTGTCACTCATTCATACCACACCTGGAAAAGAACTGAGAAACCCGTTGGTGAGGGGAGGAATTTTCATAGGCCTTTTTCATAAGTTGAATGAGTTCGTTGGTCTCAGGCAAGGGTAGCATAGTTTTTTCTACAGGAAACTCGGGGCTTTCTTCCAGCAAACATAAAATCAACCCAGAACACACGCTATTTGCAGACAGTATACACGCAGCAATATGGACTAATTCTGATGCTCTTAAAAGTCTACAACAACAAAAAATCATCGTTCAACATCATACACTGATAGATTTCCAAGAGCAGATGTTAATGTGATTTTCTCTGCCGGGTTAAAATTTGTTTTTCAAGGGCAAGAAATATAGCAAGTGTCTGGCTCAAGCTGCGTTTAAGAATAGGTTGAAATATGAACTCTTTCATCTGACCTCAATTTCCACATAACTAGTTCAATGCTGACCTGATTTTGATAATAATAGTGCAATACCCATGATAATAATAATTTCTTGTATCTTTAAGCAAAATGATGAGTTATGTGCCAAGATCCAATGCGATCGATTAAATTCGTTTAGTGGTAATATGAAATACGATAATGTACTTTAAGCTTGAAACGTGAAAGATTAAGGAAACTGAATTTTGAGAATAAATCCAAATCAAAATCTCTAGGATACTTGAAAGATCAGCGTAGAATAAAATGAATGGTGATAATATCATTATGAATAACTTCCTCCATCCTCAATTTGTGTTTCTTTCCATATTTAAAATTTCAAGAATGTTGCTAAAATTTTCCAAAAGCGAAACGAATTACGCTTCTAAGACGTCGGTCTTTAAAAATGAAATATTTCAAGCATACGCAAATATGAATATTGGGAAAAAATAGATGAACCAAAGGGATATTTGCGTTTAACGTGTTTTCGCTTAATATTTATCTTAAATTATTCACATATTTTCTAAAACCTTATGAAATAAAAGTTGTAAAACTAAAATAATTAAGACTAGCTTGAATATTACTAAATATATTAATGACTTTTCTAATGAAGATATTGATATTTTAAAGGTATCTCAAGATACCCAAATCACGGGCATTTATAAGACTTACTTGCATTTATGCAGAGGTCTCTCTGATCACCAGAATCACCTAACTCATTTCCAGGTAAAATGGCAAATGAAAAATTTAATTTTCTTGTCCAGTCACCTACACGAAAACAGAAAAATCAGTATTGCGCTATGTTGAAGAATATTTTAATAAAATTGTTTTATTTTATTTATTCCTTTTAAATTTGCCCTTCCATAATACTGAAAAAATTCTTTTTCTCAAAGAAACCACAAAAGCTGTCAAATTCCTTGAAAATTCCATTAGATAGCATAACATTTCTACATAAACTGCACATAACAATTCAATACATTTAAAAAGCAAAGCCAATTTGGTGTAAGTTAAAAATTAGTACCAGAAAGTACACAAGAATTTCAAATTAGTGTATGTATTTTGAAATCTTTCAGAGATTGAATAAGCGCAGGTATAAATTAAGTCATATTTTAACGTGAAAAATTCTTGAGTCAAGACTGCTTGAGATCTAGAAAAAGATACGTAAGTAATCCTTACCTACGCCTACTACCGTCGAAATTCGTATTAGAAGAGGCATATGAAGCAAGAAAGCAAGCTTATGCAGAATAAACAAAAAAAAAACTTTCCATTTCATCCATCCATTCGATCCAAACGTTTTCCAGTTCTTCCTTGAATTTATTTAAGCTATCAACTTCCACAAAAAACAGATGGACGTTTGTTCCAGCAATCAACTACCCGCTGGCTAAAGACAAATTTCGGCACATCTTTTCTACAACTGTCTTACCTCAATTTGAATTTATGCCTCTCAAGTTCGTAATCAAGAGGAAGAATCCCATCAGAATTGACCTGCTCAAACCATGCAAGACCTTATACACCTCAATCAGATCACCTCGTATGTGCCTAGCCTCCAAATGCTGCAATTTTCACAACTTAAGCCTTTCTTGGTAAGAACACCCCTTCGTTCCCCTCACCAATCTGGTTGTCCTTCTCTGTACACACTCAAGCAACTCTGCATCCTTCCTAAAATGAGGCCTCCAGGCCTTAGTACAGTACCCAAGGTGTGGTCTGATCATTGCACTATACATAGGGTCAATTCTCTCCTTATCCATGCAAGCAAAATTCCTGTGTATCATTTGCACGACCCGATGACCTGCTCCGGCAGCCTTTCTGCACTGGTCAGAAAACTTTCCATCTGGATGCATAATTATCCTCAGGCCATTTTCATTCCCCACTACCCTGAGTGTAGTACACAGTTGGTACATTTCTCTGGGGTTACTGCTACCCATATTCAGTATTTTCATTTGTCAATGTTAAACTTCAGTTGCCACTTCTCAGCCCATCTGCCCAACTTTTCTAGATCCTGTTGCAGTATCATACTGTAATTATTGTTATTAACAATCCATCCTGCCAAACTTTATGTCGCTGCGAACTTCGACCTTAAGCCTGATATCTTCTTCTTCCAGTCGCATAGTTCCCAGAGGTGCTGTTGTAGCCGCTAACAAATTCCTCCACCTGCATCGATCATGTGCTATACGAGCAGCATCGCAAAATGTCACGCCCAAAATTCACTGATCCCATCCTTCCACCTAGTTGCAGGCATCATTTAACAGCAGTTTTTGGAGTTGGTTTTGTTATGGTCTCGGTGGCATCAGATAATGTGATGGTATGCCATTGCCTACCAAATAGCCGATTTTGAAAGGGACCGGCTTTAATCATAGGAGGAGTCATCGTGCATACCACGAGATGCTCATGAAGAGGAAAGGTGACTACAGCAAAGCCCCATTTCGTGCAGAAGGCTGATTACAACTGGTTTTCTCCTGGTTTCCAGAGGTCGTCTATGTATATGTGCTAAAAATAAAGTCATTCCTTCATCTGTGCTCAGCTAAGCAGGATCACATCAACATCTGGAACACGGTTGGTTGGCGTTCGCCAGGCAGACATCTCCGTAGTACCCCCTCCTTGCGCTCAAGGCTCCAGCGGTTACAGAATTTCAAGAGACACTTCCCAAATGTGACTCTGGACACTCAACTCGTTGAACATCGACATCGACTTATTGACTATAGACAAGGCATATCGCGATGGCGTCTTGTCCTATCTTCCTGTTTGTAAAGGACATTTATGTAAGTGCCGATCTTAGTTAGCCAATGTCATTTCATGTTCTGCTCAACTTGTAGTTCTTTTTCGCTGTAATTTGTAGTCCTTTTTCACTTCTTCATTTTTACACTTTACACTACTTCATTTTTACACTTTGATTATCATCTTTGCTTTTATCTATTAATTATTATTTAGTTATTATTATTTTATTTATTTATTTTATTTTATTTTTCTATTATAAAACAAAATCACTTGTATAAACAACGAATTGTAAGATTCCTCTGGCTTTCTGTGTAAAGAATCACTATTGTATAAAATTTATGTTAATAAAGAATCTTATTATTATTATATAAACAGATATATATTATTCATTAGATTCGCGCAAGTAATTATTATATCTTCAGTCAATGAATTTATTCATAAGGTGACACTACCATCCCTCTTCTTCCTTCTTCGATGTCTGACATGCCTTCATCAATATCATTTATAAATATATAAAACAACAGTGGGCCCAACACCGAATCCGTGGGAACTCAACTAATAACATTCATTTCCAAAGAAGTGTCCATTGATTATCACTCTATCTTCTCCACTCAACCATCCTTTTATCCATTTTAGCAACATTCCCTTAATGCCATATTGCTCCAATTTTAGTATTACTATTAGTATTGGCAATTGTCACATAGTGCAAGGAAGCCTGTGGCTTATTCAGCATCAACCAAAAAACAAAACAAAAAAATAATAATAAATAAATAACAATAAAAATAAGTAAATAAAAATACATAAATAAATGAAATAAAATAAAATAATAATGATAAGAAGAAAAAAAAATTAATAAGAGAAAAGGAAATAGACAACCTATGTGTTTCCCTCCTCCCATAGGTAATTATCCAGCTGACATTTAAATTTTGCCAAACTATCAGCCTCTACCACACATGTAGGTAACTTATTCCAGTAATTTATAACTCGTTAGCTAAACTAACATTTCCTGCAATCTGGTCAAAACGCCCCCTCCGTAAGTTGAATATTTAATGGCCCCTAGTTTTGAATCATTTATAACCATGAAAATTTCGTCCTCATTCATTTTACTGATGCCTCTCAGAGCCTTAAACACCCCGATAAAGTCTCCCCTAAGGTGACTAGTTTGCAACTTCTGCACCCACATATTCGAAGTCTTTCCTCATATGGACGCCCTTTTGCCGATCTCACCAGGTGAGTTACCCGTCTTTGGACCTTTTCAAGAACCACAATATCTTTCTTTAGGTGGTTCCCCCCTCCCGAACACAGTATTCCAAGTGTGGTCTAACAAAAGCCTTATATAATGGGATTATCACGTCCCTATCTCTACTAGCAATTGTTCGATAAATCATCATTAGAACACCAATGGTCTTCCTTGCAACCTGTCTTCAATGCTCGGAGAACTTCATGTCTGACTCTATCGTAACACCCAAGTCCCTTTCCTCTCCTTCTGGCTTTAGTTAAACTACACCAAGTATATAAGTTATTTTGAGGTTACTGTTTCCTAGGTGCAATACCTTACACTTTGCTGGATTAAAGTATAGCTACCATTTTTCTGACCATTCTTGAGATCTAACTAGGTCACTCTGAAGAAGCTCTACTTAGCGGTGATCATTAACTACTCTACCAATGTTTACATCATCTGAAAATTCGACATTCAAGCCCTCTATCCCTTCATCGATGTAATTTATGAAAATCATAAACAACAGTGGTCCTAATAATGATCCTTGGGGAAATTCGCTTCTTACATTATTGATCCAATCTCAGGAATAACCATATATCAGAACTGTCTGTCTTCTGCGCTGAAGCCATCCAAAGATTTTCCCTATAATTCCAACCTCTTTCAGTTTATAAAGTAACCGCTCATGTTGTACTGAGTCAAATGCTTTGCTGAAATCCAAATAAACAATATCGAAATTATTCCCGAAATCCAGGTCTTGTGTTACCTTGTCAAAATAGATAATTAGATTAGTTAAACATGATTTTCCCCTTTACAAAAATATTCTGAGTATCCTTCAGAATTCCATTTCTATTTAAATGATCCAGAATTCCACCCTTGATCATAGTCTCCATGATTTTCCCTACTACTGAAGTTAGACTGACCGGCCCGTAATTTCCCACTTCACTCTTAGAACCGCCCTTATGTATTAGAGATACGTTGGCACTTTTCCTATGCAACAGAATCACTCCCGAATCCAGTGATGCTCTGATAATTAGTCAATGGTTCAATGCATCGCTTGCCGCCTCCACTAAGATTATAGGGTTTTTGCCGTCAACACCAGGAGGCATACTGGCCTGTAGGCTCGAAAGTTTTTCATTAAATAAACGAGAAAAATATCAACATCATTAATTGCATTTTTTTAAATCACTCCCATAATTTCTCTTTAACACAAGAGATTTTGAAGTGCATCTTCTCTAGACGCGCTCCAGCAGTTTTCAGATGGGAGTAACTTGCATTCGTGGGCTGAAAAAAAAAAGCAACGAAAATGCGACCATTGCCATAAGTAAACGCACTACAGGCACTATTAACAGCCAATTAGCGTACTAGGATAAAAGCTTCAGTTCTCATCCGGTCACCGAAGTTAAACAGAAGGGTATCGATCATGGTAATACATGATTTAGTTGACTTGTTGTCTTCCTTTCTTTTGTTAACCTGTAAAGAAAATTCTTCCGATTTGCACGTATAATTTAATTTTGTTAATTGGGAAGTGTAATAAAGTGTAAGTCTATAAAAGTAAAGATAGCCTGTGGATAATATTCCTGCTATTTTCCCTTATTAGAATCGCCGTTAATAGAATTAAATTTCGATTCGTAAACGTGATCACAATGACAGGCGCCTGCTACATATCGTATAGTGAACGGTATTGTGTTATGGAGTGTCCATTGTAAAGTTATTTGATCGTGCAGCAAACCAATCGTAAAGCGGCGGTCAACTTTAATGAGCGTTGTAAGGCGTATAGCGCACGGACACGTGCAATGCTCAATGGATAGACATAAATCGCCAAGAAAATGCGCACAATATGATTTATTCCTCCACCCTTGTAGCACTCCGTAACACCATGGAGAATGACGCAATCAGTAGTACCACTACTAATTCTCCACTGTATTTAACGAAAAAAAAAAAAAAAAAAATTAACGGAAAATAATATAAAATCAACATGCCGAAGACTAATAGTGAGCGTCTAAGCGGTATACAGCGCGTGTACATGCAACGCGACCACTGAAGTCACCCCCATTGTGTACAAAAGAGAGATCTAAGCTATTTCGACAGCGGAAGAAATTACAGCTTGCGATGGAGTTAAACAAAGAAGTCAGAGAAGGTCCATCCACATCTTCAGAGCTTTACATGATCTCCACAGAAATGTTATAAGTGAATTTAGAAGAAGGAGTCATGGAAGTTGATACTGCAAATGAAAACGGCGAAGAGTCCTCGAAGCCCAGTCGTAAACGAAAAGCGAAGAAGCCAAAACTAGAAATACTTCATCAAATCGTTCTACACGTAGCGGGCGTAATACACAGCAACAGGATTTTAAGAAAACCGAAGCATCCACACACACAGCTTAAACGTACATTCCTGGATAATGATTTCGGTTCAGTTTGTTCCGTGTGTGAACGGCTTTGGTTCAAGAACGATGTTAAGGTTGTAGATGCTCGAGATCACGCTGTTCTTCAAACAGCATTTCCAAATGAGGATGTAAGTCAAATGTCGGCATGCAACAGCTGTTGTGGCTCTCTCAAGAACAAAGTGATCCCTGCTCTATCGGAATCAAATGGTTTTAAATATCATCCGATACCACAGCACTTGCCGAAACTAGATTTGGTAACGGAACATCTCATATTTCAGAGGCTTCCATTCATGCAGATTCGTCGCCTGCGGCATTCATACGAACAATACAGGATCCTTGGTGAAGTGATAATTGTTCGCCTAAAGAAGTTTCATTTAACTTCCGCTATGTGTGCTCGGCACACACAGTTTTTTTTTTTTCTGTGCACTCTGCACTAGTGTAGTTTTTTTTCCCTCTCTTTCTGAAGTCCCGCTATTTTTTTTTTTTTCCTTTCTGGAATGGGTAGCCGGAGGAAATTGGCCCACCTTTTGGCAACATCAGATGAGTCAGTCTCGAATTGGGACTGCACGAGATTTACTAGGACTGGTCCACCTTACCGTGGTGTGGACGAATAATAAGAATCATCTCTCCAGGTGATTGATTCCTCTGGACAGCCAAGTGGACAGAACACAACACCAAAACAATACACACTACTGACATAAACCTACGCTACTCCTCTCATATCTTACCCTTTTGCAGTGGTACTGGCCTTCATAGAGATACGAGCGGAGTTAAACAGACGTTCTAGTAGCCGACCCTTACAAAAAACACATGTCCACATGTATTTTTCGATTGTCTATATATTTATTCTCTGCTCAATTTCTCCCAGCTCGTGACTTCTGAATTCTCAAGCTTTCCTGCAATCCAGAGCGAAGGAAACAAAATCAGACCCGTGATATAACCGTGGTATATGATATATCTGTGTCGAATGTATCGAACGGATTCAAACCTCATCTCCCAGTCGAGGATATATCTGCCCTACTGAAGTCGCTTTCCATGCAATACTTATTTAAACCTTGGTTTTTCAGTGAATGTGCAAAAGCTTTAAAAATAAGAATGCACCAAATGTAAATTGTATTGTACCTAAACCTTAGCTTCATTTTCCCTCTGTACTACAGCTAGTAACAGTTGTAAAACAGTTATTGATCAGTCCAAACTCTATATCCTCGTAGGCAGCACAATTGGTGTAATCACCATCATCCCGAAACTCGGATGGAAAAGTCCTGAGTTCGAATGCTGTCAATGACGAGAAAAATTTTATAGGTATTTTTCACAATGTGGCTGAGTTAAATCGGTCTCAGGTGAAGGTAGCACGATTTTTTCTCGTGGAAACTGGGGTTTGTTTTTTCGTCCAGCAAATACACCACAGAACATATAATTTTCGGTGGTTAATTCAGTGCCTCGCATTATTGTGTTTTTAAGTGGTGATCTCTTGCTCCATAGTATAAAATTTTTATACTGAGAGAATCGAGATGTCATGCTTCGGTGGTTAAATAGGATTGCCGAGAAGCCCTTCACAATTTCGGAATCCATACTGTACGCAAACTTGAACACAGCTCCGTGGAGATGATCACAATACGAAACATCTGCACTCTGGCACAACTTCTGACTGGTAGTTTAGATGCCCCTCAAATTGAAAATCTTGTAGTAAGGTCCCGCCCAGGAGCCCGCTTTCACAACCCTCATAGTCTCCGAAGCGCTCTCAATAACACGGACGGCTTAAGGCGGATGTTTCCTGCCAATACTCTGGAGTTCTTGAGAGACCTCAAAATAGACCCGGACAGGTACTGCCATGAGAAAACTTACAGGAAGCCCATTGCAGCGGACCTGTATACGGAACTACAAATATGATGAAGAATGTAATTCAAGAAAGACTTCAAGTGCCCTCGAACTCATAAAAATCTTAAATGAACGATATATTATATTTCCAAAAGACTCTTATAGGACTGAGGGTATTCCTTTTGTTAAGAGAATGACAATGAGGACCAATTCATAGTGTAAATGACGATGCCATTTTTCTATGTTTGTATATTGTTTTGTAATTTTGTAATTTTTCTATGAATGTATGATTTCTGTATCTATGTAATTTTTCCTCGATATTTATATATTTTATGTATTTGCTGATATTTTATCCTATGTTACACTCTAATAAATTTAGTTGGATGTATGTATTATCACCCTCCTAGATAAATTCTGTACAGGGGTGTTTGTTGAATAAACTGATAATAATAATAATAATAATTAACAGCCGTATTATATACAGCTCAATATGGCCTAATTTGCTGATGCGCCTAAAACTCTACAACAACCAACCAAACTCCATTTTGAGCAAGCTAAAAGTAGAAAACTTGTTTCCTATCCAAATGATAGTCCTCCATTCTGGTCTCTTAGAAAAAAAAAATTGGCTGCAACTTCTGTCCATTATACTCTCACTCTATTACAACCGGATGGTTATAGTATCTCCTAAGCCCAATCAAAATCGATTGACCCTCATCCAACTTTTATTGTAACTCTTGCATTGAAGATCCTGAACAATCTGGAACAAGGAAGCTACAGTTCTTGATGGTATTTCTCCAATTATTCTCAAAACCTGAGTTCTCGAATTTTCTCCTGTTCCATGTCGTCTTTTCAATTTCTTATTCCATTGGTGTTTTTCCAAAATTGTTCTAATTAGACAAGAAAACCTCACAGGGGAGCAGCAAAGAATATGGCAGAGAGATCATATTACGGTACACCTTTTAGATCTCGAAATGACCGTTAAGGTCCTGCTGATGTTTATCAACAATTTGCCTCTGTTTCAGCATGCGGCAAAATATTTATTTTGAAGTAGTCCCCCAACGTTTTAGAGATAATATAATTCATTACCAGCGAGGAATTTAAATTATAAATGAATATAACTGAGCAATTTAAACAGAAAGCTTTAGTGAACTGGAAATATTAGAATAACTATAGAAATAAATGAAATCAGTAGCGATTTATTATTTCTCACTTTGATAAAACACCATGATTTGCTCTTCTTAATTTGTAATAATCAAAATAGAAATGAGTTTAATCGATCCCAAATACTTACACGTCGAATTGTCTGTTGTAGCAGCGCTACATCCCTCAGCAAAGAACGCTATCATAATACCGGCGATTGCTATTGCCTTCATCACTACAAAATCTGGAAATACGTCGACTTTCGAACGATTTCTGAATGTGGTGTTATAAGAGCACAAATGGTCTATCTACAGTAAAGACAGCAGTGGTATAATTAGCTATATATTTCCATTTCAGACGTTTGTCATGTGACACACGAATCATTACTATACTATATTATAATATGTTTTGATTCACGTCCATTCATTTACTGACAGTGAAATAATACACCTTCTTGCCACTCTCTCTTTCATTTCTTCCTCTCTGCCGTTGTTAAACCATTTGTGTATGCGTATTTGTTTTCTAATAATATGCAGTACGTAATAATATGTAATATATACCAACACCTGCAATATCTTTCATTAAAATCTTTAGTTTAGTTTTCAAGGTTTGTAACTTCAAAATATGTTTTGCAATAGAAACGGATAATGCTAGTATAGCAGACAGTAAGTAGATAAAATACATATGAAACCCGTTCTATGTAAAAGGCAACATGAATCAGCAACGTTACAAAATCACGTTTAGAAACATTATCAATCATATACATTAAATTCTGCAAAATCCAGCCCTTTGTAATCTCGAACTCGTTGAAATTCGGCATATTTTACAAAAATATTAACATTTTACAATCCGGAAACTAAAGAAAGCAATCAGACAGTCGTAAAAATGATCATATTTGTCTTTAAGACTTTAAACATGAAACAAGTGGCATTTCTTTATTTATAAATGCTGGCAGAACTAAACAGATGAAATGTCTATCTTGTCCTTCAGATGTCTTAATTCTCAGCACAAACTTGCATTTGTACCGATTTATTTTGGTATTGTGCTATTTTCAAACAGATAGCCTCTCCAAAAGGTTAACAACAGAAAGATTATAAAGTTATTTATAATCTCCAAAGCCAGTGATGATATTCGCAAAATTATCAATGATGCGAATTCATAGATTTGTAAAATCAAGTATCTGAAAGATCTCATCTGACTATAAATGCAAGCAAATCTGCTCAAATTACTTATTTCCTTCAGAAACAACCCAAACACATAGAAATAAAATTGCAGACGATTGCAGACGTCCCAATCCCAAATGTTTATGTTCACAAAGACCTTGGATTTGTTTTTGATAAAAATCTCTCCTTTAATGCCCACTATTTATATGTTACTCAAAAAATTCAAAAAGGAAAATGGTTAATCAAACAAGAAACAGCAGCGATTCAAGACAGAAAACCAGTCATTAAGCATGTTCAGAGATATATCTTTCCCATTCTGTGCTATGCTTCCGAAATCTGGTCTGGTGCTCCTCAAGTAACTGTCAAGAAATTCCTTGCCCTAGAATATTGGGTTCTTAGATGGGAAATTGATTGAACAGCACCTGAGGATTTCATTTCTGAGTTTTTCCAAGGTGGAACAGTTCCCAGATGATCGACTGTTCCCAGTTTGGACAGCGCTATTTGCTGTTTCATTAGTATGCTTCGCTGGAAAAAAAAATAAATAAATAAAAATAATGAACTAATTAAAAATTAAAATAAAAATAATAATAGATAAATAATAAAATAAATTAAAATAAATGACCTATTTGATTCAATCCAAACTGTTATCAACAGGCAGACACAAACTCTGTTATGCATTCCTATGTGAGTTATTCTAGTAGGGTTGGTGCTACCGCCTACTGCTTAAAAGATGAACTTTATCTTAAGATATTTCGGTTCTAAAGTAAACTTTAAAAGTTTACGTTTTTGCACACACTAGTGTGACATAAATAATGCGAAAACAAACATGACATTGGGTCGTACTACAGAGCAAATGGTTGGCATAGATATAATGACAATATGCTTATAATGGCAATATGTTTCGTTCCCGTGACCCCTATGAACAAAAGGGAGTCCGTTTGTTTGATGTGGACAGCATACCGAATTCATTCAGAAGCAATGGATCATGGTACTCTTCACTGACCGGTCTAAATAGATCTTAAATCAGATTCTCTTCGTATTTTCATTTGTAGAAATCGGAGAACCACATTAACTCCACTAACATCGTGGAAGGAGAATACATTTTATGACAGAGTTCTCATAATGAATTAAAATCTTTAGAAGGAAAGAATAGCCAATATAAAATGGTTGTGTACTTTTGACACACTTTTGCCCAGTCCCTCAGCTCTCAGTCCATTGAATTATTTCTGCGATGATCTGGATAGGAGTGTTAGAGCTATACGGCCCATCAAATGATACTAGCCATAGAGTAATTAATGAACTCCTTCTCAGTTTGAGAAATCGATTTAACGCTTATATTACTATTAAAATCACATCTTATAAGAACATTTTTGCTTCCATAGATCGCTTAATCACAATTCGCACTACTAATGAACTTATTTCCAGAAATCTGAAATTTCCAATAAAGAGTTGCGATATCTTGCATTATTAAAATTTCTAAATTGCAAATTAACATTCAGACACATTATTGAATTACATACGACATGTTGCTTCATAGAGTAGATCTCTGGAACTACTTAACAAGTACAGGTCAATGTCGAAAAAAAGCCGTGAGTTAGGGTTGAATTTGAAAGTGTCAGCAATTCTGCCCAGACACGATAGGAGGGAGTATACGATGAGAGCCTTGCCAATAAATTCGGCCATGGAGAGATTGCATAAGGCTCATGGGGTAGAATTTTTCACAGCGTGGTCTGTGTTTGTCAATAGGAGAGACAGCTTCTACAGGGATGGGGTACACTTAAATAGAAAAGGACCAAGAATATTTGCTGATGCTATCGAGTCAGTGTTGGGTGGGTCAGAAAACTGCCAGCTTGGGGGGAATCACACATTAATGGATTAACGGTAGCCGCAGGGAGAGCTGAAAATGATTCCGGCACTGCTTCTATTGGAATGAGTAGCAGCCTGGAAAGCAAGATGCTGGGGAACTCAAGGACTGCTGGAAGTCATAGTGGAACAAATAAATACATGGGCTGTGTTAGGATAATTGAGAGTAAGAACAGGTGCATGTATACTTGCATGTACACCAATGCTAGAAGTGTAGTAAATAAATTTGATGAATTTGAAGCGCTGGTCAAGACATCGAAGGCGAATATTGTTGGGATGTCAGAGATGCGGCGTCACACAGATATAAGAAATGCAGAATTGGAATTTGGGGGATACAATGTGTACAATAAGAATAGACAGGAAATGAAGGGAGGAGGGGTTATGCTGTTAACAAAAGAAATGAATAAAATCTAAGGCAGTGCATCCCGTTAAGATGGGTGGACAGTGCAACGTTGAGTTAGTTTGGTGTAACATAATCAATGGGAAAGGAAAATGAGAATGAGAGTAGTAGTGTGTTATAGGCCTAATTATTCTGATAAGTACAACGAATAACTGTGCAGAGAAATAGAATGGGCCAGTAAATCAGAATGTCTTATAATGGGCAATTTTAAATTCCTAGATCCAGACTGGAACTTGTCTATTGTCACTCGCACTTAATCAGGACGTTTGTGGATTTGTTGGAGGTTTTCTACAGCAGAACATTCAAGAGGCAACCAAAAGGAGTAATAGTATGGAAGTGATTATCAGCAGTGATTATTAAGGCATTAAGAATCTGCAGATAAAGGAAACATTAGGTGGCGGTGGTCAGAGAGTACTGATGTGAGATTTACTTCAAGAGGTAAAATATCATCAAGGGTAAAGGAAGGAGCTTTTCCTTTCGTAAAGGTGAGTATAATGCTCTCAGGCAATTTTAAATTCTGTGCAATGGGACCAACTGATGATGTTACCAACAGCAAATTCTAAATGGGAAGCATTCACGGAAATAATCTTGGAAGCTACAAGGCTTTTTATTCCAATTAAGAAATACTACTCAAGGTTTCGGCCTAAATGGTTGTCAATTGAACTAATGAGACTCGTGGCAGAGAACAAAAATGCATGGGATGCATACAAATTATCAGGCGACACAGAAGCCTATAATCAAGTCACAAAGGAGGTTAGGCAAGCGAAGGCAGATTACGAGAAATATTTGTTAAAGGATGCTAAGAAAAACAGCAAGGTCTTCTTTATTTATATAAACTCTAGAAGGAAGGGAATGAATCAGATTAGTCCACTTGATATCGATAGTTCGACTGTTGATAATCCTGCTCAGATAACTGACAAACTGATTGAGGACTGAGTTTTCCACTCCGTGACAGGAGTTTATCAAAGTCTAATAGGGATCTAAAGGATTTTGTAATAACTGAGAGCAAATGGAGGAGAAATTTTTGAAGTTAAACATAAGAAAGGCACCTGGAATGGATGAGATCTATCCAATTAAATTAAAAGAGGCAGAAAAGGAAGCAAGCAGACCCTTAATCATTAATATTATTATTATGAGATTATCTCTGGATTCAGAGGAGGCACCCAAGGACTGCAGAAGTGCAAATGTATCCCCAATTCACAAAGTGTGAATCAAATGGTAGCAAGAGTAATTACAGACCAGTTAGTTTAACTTGTGATCAGGGGAAAATAATGGAGTCACTGTTTAAAGAAGCATTACAGGACTATCTAGACAAGACTGCAGTTATAGTTCATACACAGTGGCGACTAATGCCATGTTGCTCCGTATATATTGCCTGTAAATTGAGTGTCTTTTTTGAGGTCGATTTTCTGTTTGCTGGACGAAAAACTCGCGTTTACGGTAGGAAAGGCCATGCTACATTCGCCTGAGACCGACTAACGCTGCCATGTTGTGAAAAAGATCTATAAAAATTACTCCCATCAACGACGGGATTCGAACTCAGGTCATTTCCACCCGGTGTGGGGGAGGAGGACGACGACCCTACCAATTGTGCTACCCACGAGGGCAGACTGTAATGAATCTCGAGAGCGGGCTATAGGAACATAACTTTCAATTTTTACAATTTATTATTGTGTGGTGATTCTATAATAACAGCAATTTACTACTATTATTAATTAGTGAATATATTTGGTTCCAAAATCACTTCTGTTTTAAAATTTCTGCTGCTGAAATTTCAACCCTTTGAAAAAGGATAATTTTTTTTTAAAAATTGTCTTTTTTACTTAATTAGAGCAATTAATTATGTTTAGTAAGTAGTTTAATTTTCATAATTACATATGCTAGCTTAGGTTTTGAATTTAACTAAGAATTCTTTTAATTTACTGCGAGAATGCTTTGGCTAAGTAGAGAAAAATCGATCGCAGTTCTCTTGCAACTCAAAGTTGCATATAATATGCTACTTTCGCATTCCCCCCCCCCCCGATTATCTCTACTTGGACATGTTTCTGCCAAAGGGATGCCTTGCGTGTGTCCTTCTTAGGGAGGAGGTTTAGCAAACGTTTAGCTTTCAAATTATTATATGAGGGCTTAATGGACAATTGAGACCTTCGAATGAGTTAAAATAAGGGTCCTATCCAACACTCATCTTCACAGCTCAATACTATAATCCACATTTGAACATCAGACAAACAACGACATCCTCAACAGCAGAGATATATGGGCCCACAGGAAATAACTATTGACGATTATTTCTTTTGTCAAAGAATCGGAAAAGATACTGAGCATAAAGATTCGGTGGAAAAGAACTAGGTTATCTCTTCCAGAGATAAATATCCGGGATGTTGTAAAGTTTCTATCATCTTTTGCAAAAACATTGGAGATCCGAAGAGTTCAACACTGGTTGAACAAAGCTAGGATTCGAATCCCCTTAATAACTCAAGGAATTTTTTTAGTTTGTTTTCCACTCCGTGACAGAGTTAATTGGTCTGAGTTATAGGGAATTATTAAGAATTCGTGAGTTAGAATTAAGTTGAAAATGTGTGAAATTCTACCCAGACACGTAAAAGGCTGGACATAGTGGGAGCCTTGGAAAGGAATCGCCCTTGAAGAGGCTGTGCAAGGCTCATGGGTTTGAATTTTTCGCAGCATAACTTGTTCCTGCTAACAGGAGAGACCGATTTTACAGGGACGGGTTACACTTAAATGGAAGACGTGCAAGAATATATGTTAATGCTTTCGAAGCAATGTGAGACTATTAACAGCAGCGGCAGACAGAAGTGAAGGCGATTCTTCATTTATTCTGTTGGGACATGTAGCATCCTGGAAAGCAGAAAGTCATGGATTAAAAGGCTTGGTGGGGGGGGGGAGACCCTTATGGGAAGACAACATGCTAAATACCACATGACCCATATACTCTTAAATCCCTGGCTTGTCCGATACAGTGTATATATGCGGAGATAGGAGAAATCCCAGGAGCCGTTAGACCCAAATATACCTATGCCTATACCTATATGGGAAGAGAAAATGAGGCCGTCGTAGCCGAGTGGTCAAATGCAAGGATGCATAGTACACGTGCTTTGAGTGGCCGTGGTTCAAATCCCTGGGTGCTAAATACAGTGCTGTTTCTTGTATTCTCTCTACTTTCTGAACTCCTCTGACCCTGTATCCGGGTCAGAGGAGTTCAGTTTATATTCCGGAATATAAACATAAGAATTATTATTATTGTTAAACACAATACAAGGGCTGTGCTTGAGTTATTAAGAGCAAAAACATGTCATATATGCTAGTGTATACTCTAATGCAAGGAGTATAGTAAATAAAATATATTTATAAAAATACTGGCTTAGTCATCAAACATGGACATTGTAGGAATATTGGAGATATGGGGCCAGTCAGACATAAGGGATGCGAAATTTGAACATAATGTGTACAAAAAAAGAAACCCTCTAATTCTCGAATGACTCTAATTTAAGTCATTCAAGAATTAACTCAGCCACCTGTGTATATTATGGCTGTAAATTTCCTGTGTTCTCTGTTTGGTTTGTCTCTTTCGTTGGACGAGAAAAATAGAATTCTCGGGAGAAAACTTAAAACCTTGTTATCTTCACCTCAGACCACTTAACTCTGCCACGGAGTGGGAAAAAAACCTACAAAAAGTCCTCGAGTCATTAAGGGAATTCGCTTTGTTCAACCAGTGTAGGTAGGTTAGTGATTATAACTAATGTGCTATCCTCGAAGATATTTGTGAAATTATTACGAGTACAATGTGTGGCAGAAATTACATGTATGTATGTATGAATGTACGTTTCACACATACAAGTCACCCATCTTTGAGACGAGGAAGCGGCTCTCGATAACAACATATCGAAGTCCAGAATAGAAAAGGAAAACAAAGAAAAATCCTGCACAGCGAAGTCTGCATTAGCTCATACATAGATTCTCTCACATTTTCGCCATTCAGATGGAAAAGAATGAAGCAGAAGAAACAGTAAATAAAATTCCGCACTGTCTTTGGCCACTGCAAGATTTTATTTACTTTTAAAACACACCAGAGTGAGCAGTGTGGATATTGGACTGACTTTATCAAGGCAGATGATTTTTGCTAAGAAGTTCTGAAACAGTTTATCGGAAAGGAGTAGCATTTGATATGATGATAGCAGGAGCAGAAGTGTTGAAAAGAAAGTGTTGCTGTAGTAGTAGTGATAATACAAGCAGTTGTTGTAGCAGCTGTAGTTGTCTCAGAAGTGGGAGGGAGGGAGAAAGCGGTAGAAATATAGAGGGGAGCAGGTCTGAAGGCCTGAGTGAAAGGGAGGACAGAAGAGGATCCCCATGTCAGGATGTCCATCCTGCTCTGCTGATGGGATATGATTGTTGGCAGTGGGAAAACCCACAATGCGAAGTGGGGAGGGTGCCACCCATGTTGGTGGGAATGGGGATGGGGGAGTGAGAGATCAACCAACCCAGGTTGTAGGAATGAAAGAATATAGGGAAAGGATCCCTATGTAGGAGCTCCTCATTCCCATTTACCATAACACTCATACACTCTCTCTTTCCCTCATTATCGGTCACTCTCTCTTTCACTAAAACTATCATTTATTCCCTTTTTTACCATAATACCTATTTCACTCTCATTCAGTGCACAGCCCATTAATTATGTCTTTTATCCACTTTCATTCATTCCTTTCATCCATTATTCTTTCATTCTACATTACATTCCCTTGCTACTAGCTTACTAATATTTTTCAGCTAATCTGCTTCTCTGGCTGTCTGTACTACATGTGAATGTATGAGTGTCGTGGTTACCTATTTGATGTGGGGATTCTAGGTCCGTATACATGGCAAGGTAGTCCTGGGGGCAACTTGGTCAGTTCTATTTAGTCTTATCAGGTTACTGTCAGGGTGCTGATTACAACAATTCTGACAGTTTTTGTAAAGTTATCGTCGTGGTTGGGATATGGCCATTTTTGGCTATTCATTACTATTTAACTGTTGGGGGGCTGAATTGCCCTTCTTTGGATAGATCTATGCATTTTGAATATTTTCTGCATGTAGGTTGTGAAAGCTTTTATAATTTTATTCTTCCATTAATGATAAATGTTGTTCTCCTCTTGGAAGGGGGACGTGTAAAAGATTTAAACAGAAACGGCATATACTGTATGCACGTATGTATCCTCTGGAATGCGGCACCGGAATGTCAATTCAACTCCGTCAATATTCTGTGATGTCACAGGTTCTGCAAAAAAGACCAGACGTGTGAGTTATGTGGTATCTGTTCAGTGAGGTTTTGGTTCTTTTGCTCTTGGTCTGGCCTATCGTTTTAATGGGAAGCAGAGATCAACAGGGAGGCTTATTCCCAGTATATGTCCTTGTCAACGAGGAGGCGGGTCTCTACTTTAGGGAAAAAACTTTAATAGGGCAAACTTTTTTTTGTGCTCTCAGAGGAAAATTTTGAAGTCATTACAAAAAAGAAAGAAATCTCGCTCTCAGTCAAGGAGACAAATGAGAGCAAGAAATCTTATCCTCGAAAAAAAACTAGCAAAGAAAAAAAACGAGAATGGAAGTGTTTCACTATTATATATATCGGTGGGTATGTCATTTAGGGCGTGGGGAAGCAATTTTTCGGCCACCAGGAATAAAAGGCGCTGCACATATCTAAAAATTTTCATTTACTTCAAGACACGCTGCTTACGCAAATAACATCCTGTTAGATAAAAGCAGAAAGGTCAACGCCATCTTCAATAACCATTGTGGCACTTACAAGAAAGGAACGTGCTCTTTTAGTGAAACTGTTCTACCAGAATAATAGTAACGCTAATGCAGCACTACGTGAATATCGGAAACTTAAAGACTTGCGTAAAGGACCTTTGACATTAGCGACCAACTGGGGAGTTCGGTGTAATTCCAGGCAAGGGACAACCATGTATTCGGAACCCAGGTAGTGGATGAAGTGTCGGTTGCAACGGTCAGAATGTGAACGCTACCAGTCAGTAGTGGACTACCAGAGGTATGTCAAGAGTCTTAAACCTTGGTGTTCTATATGTAAATTTTACGCTGGTTCTCGTACAAGATTCACGTAATGCGAGAACTAAAGTCTTGTGATCAGCAACAACGAATGGACTTCGCTCTACGATTTCTGGCTCGTATGGAACTTGACGATACATGGGTTCGAATGATCTTGTGGTCTGATGAGGCACGTTTCACTCTTCACGGGGCTGTAAATGCAGAAAACTGTCGCATATTCTCCTTCATCTGCTGTGCATGAAAGACCACTACAAAGTCCAAATATTACAGTATGGTTTGGATTCACAGCAGAGTTTATAATCGGATCATTTTTCTTTGAAGAGTTTACACCTCACCCCCCCGGTAAGGTGTACAGTAAGTAGTGCACGGTTCTAGGAGATCACATTATTACAGCTCTGCAAGAAAGGCAATGCTTGGAGACCGTACTATTCATGCAAGGTGGTGGCCCTCCCCACATTGGTCGACAAGTAAAGGAACTGCTCCGTTCAACATTCGGAAATGACGGCATCATTTATAGAAACTTTCCGCAGTTGTGGGCAGCCCGATCAGCAGATCACAATCCCTGTGATTTCTGGCTATGGGGATACCCGAAAGACAGTTTACTGTGGCGCCATGCAGACGCTTGTCGATTTGAATGCAAGCATTAAACAGCATGTAGCCAACATCCCCAATGAGATGCTACGCGAAACTGTGTCGCACGCAGTTTTCAGAATGTCATCTCAAGTGAAGGAAAGCACAGAACAATATCTGTAGATTTCTAAGTTCTGACATTAAAATCTAATCCTAAGATAAGTATTCCATCTCCTGTTTACAGTGCCAATTTCTCCCCTAGTGGCAGAAATTTGAACTATTTTCTTCTACAAATCGCTTCCCCATACCCTAAATGACATAGCCACCAATTTCACAGCAATATCTCTAACCGTTTTGAGGGCTCCGTTTTAGGACTCACGTTATGGAACATCGTCTTGAATGAAATCCTAAATACCTCTGGACAAGCCTTTGCAGACGACGTCATTCTGATGATAGAGGTAAACAGCAGAATCCAGCTGGAAAGAAAGGGAAATCATGCCCTTAAAATCCCACAGGAGTGGACCAATATCCACTTCCTTAGGATCTCTGCAACCAAAAAGGAATCCGTTCTTTCAAGGGTGCCCTAGATTACAGGAGATTTCCACAGATTAAGATTGATGGTGTTACACTACGACTTTCCAAGGAACTTAGATATCTGGAAGTAATACTGGACCCTGCTTTCTCCTTCCAGGCACACTTGAAATACATCCGTAAGAAGATCCGGGGCTACATAGCCCTTGTTAACAGAGCTGCAAAAAGGGACTGGGGATTGAAAAAGAAGACCTTCAAGTTTTTTACAAAGCCACCTTCCTACCGATAGCTGCTTATGCTTCCGGAGCATGGTAGCCCAAAGTTACCATGGCTGTAAATTGCAGAATCCTGAGCTCTGTCCATAGAGCCATGCTGCTCGCTATAAACTCCCCCCCCCGGGCCTGCAGCACGGTTAGCACTCACGCGCTACAGGTGCTGGCGGGAACCCTACCATTAGACCTCGAAGTGGTTAATTGTGGAGTATTATATGAATTCTCCAAGGGATTGAATTATGAATATGAATTCGCCTGTACCTTCGCTGGCTTCGACGCAGGTCCTACCACAAACCGTTTGACTGAGAAAAAGAGATTTACAAATCATCTCAAGCAGGCCTGGCAAACCAGATGGGAGAATTCCCCAAAGGGAGAAGTCACCAAACGATTTTTTCCCAAAGTTGGAAAACTCTACCCAATGGTTCCAGCATGGTTCACGCCGGGACTCCACGCGACCTTTCTGCTAACGGTACAGAGTGCCTTTAAGGCTAAGCTTACAGCTGTGAGCATTATTATTATTATTATTTTAGGGTTGCCCGTAATTAAATACATTAACCCGTATTTGTGTCTGTAAATTGCCTATGTTCTATGGTCGATTTGCCTGTTTTGCTGGACGAAAAAAAACCCCAGTTACTGGGGAGAAAACCCTTGCTCTCTACGCCTGAGACTAACTCAGCCACGGAGTGAAAAAAGCCCAATAAAGTTCCTCGCGTCATCGACGGGATTCTAACCCAGGCCTTTTCCACCCGGTGTGGGGAGGACGGTGACGATACCACTGTGCTACCGCGCAGAGCTCTGGGCATTACCGATGACCCTACTTGCTTTTGTGGAGAGTTGGAGAGCTAGCATCACCTCATGCGTGAATTCCAGCTTTATGATGACCTCCGCTGCCACCTCATCCATCACCTTTTTGCCCAGAGATAGAGAACAACACCTCCTGGACGAGAGGCAGGAATATATTGTCTTCTCCAAGTTCGCTGAAGCCTTATACAGAAGAAGACGGGACCTGAACGCACACTAGCCACATATTGGCTAGAAGCCAAAATGTGCACAACACCAAAGATGACCTACCGGGCAATCATGAAGATGGACAAAAGATCTGAATGAAGGACGAATAGCAGCCGTTCTGGCGGCCTGAACCAAGCACTAGCCTGGCTCTCCTTTAACACCCCTTCATGGCAGGGGGTCGAGCCGACCAGTCGCCTCGGCTCCCTGCTACCCCACCTTTCTTTCTGGTGAGGCATGGGCGTGCCTCACTAACCACCTGGGGGCATCTCCTCTGTCGTCCCCATACTTCTTCTTTTACTCCCCCAACCTTCTGCCTCCCCTCCCCCACTCTACCTATACACTACGCGAACGCCCTGCACACTAAATTTAATCTAGCCCAAAAAATAATCTTCGCCCAGTCTCTGCCTAATTATCCCAGGCACTGCCCTGCTCCTGCCATATGAATTCATGCACACGTGCTGTATGCAAACATCCAAAGTAATTACGACTGCACGGATGGGTATATATTTATTTATATATATAGTAACAGTGTTGTGTACATATGCAGATATATGTATGTTCTTATATGTGTATGTGTACATAAGTTTTTTTTTTTAGGACCTAGCCCCCGAAAGACCTGCCAGAGTAACTTAAGTCTACTGGGTTAATGGTCCATGGGGCGAAGGTGAGGCAACGCTGGGCTCCAGCAGGGGTCCAGCGGCTAAATGATCAGATGAACAACGGTACACGACATTACACAGGTACAATATCCACACATTTTTAAACTTCTGGCATTCGCAGCAAACTGGTACACCAACAAAGAAAGCAACGCGGACATGGGGGAAACCCCGGTGCCGCATGACAACAGTATACCTTACACCTCACCTTAACCGTTTTGAAGATTGGATCTCTTGAACAGGAAAACTTATTTTATAACCACAAGGTATGTAATAGTGAACACTATTATACAGTATATACAGTGATCCTTTTGCTTTTTGCGGTCTCTCACTTTGCGGTTTGAATTATTCGCGGAAGCCCTGCTACCCACGTGGGTCTGCACGGGATCTGGCTTGCAAGAGCCACGCGTCTAGTCTGTTTCCTGTCTACACACTGTGCTAGCTGTGTGCACAAACACGCAGCTGGCTGTACATATGTACGTGTCATCATCTGTAAGGCACAATCACATATTCGTTTAGTCGATTTATTTCGTCAGTTGCGAGTGGTTGAGAGATTGTTACTGTGACGTTCGCGTGTTGTCTTCTACGAGCACTTCTTTTTTACCCTTATATACTAAAATTAGTACATAAACGTGATATTTTTTGTGAAACCAAGAGAAGAAAAAAGTTCTCACAGAAACAGAGAAAGTGGAAAATTAAGATTAAGATTAAAGATCTGAAATCTTTCACGTCCGTAGGGAAGATATACTGCATTAACCAGTCAACAGTGTGGTACTTTTATAAAAAGGAGAAGGAAATCCGTGGTTGTTTTGCGGCTAGTGCGCCAAAGGGTGCAAAGTTTGTTTCTCATGTACGCGAAAAAGTGTTAAGTAAAGTGGAAACAGCGCTGAGTGTCTGGATGGAAAACAATATAAAAAAGTGATTAATAGTAATAGCAATGGAGGCAAGTGATGGAAAAAAGCAAGCGTATGGGCTTAAGTAGCATTAGCCAAAACAAAAAAAAAAAAAAAAAAAAAAAACAATTTCACACATCCAGTCCCTCCAAAGGTTTATCAGTTCCTTCTTGAATTTATTTAAGCTATCAACTTCCACAACAACAGATGGAAGTTTTTTTCCAGCAATTAACCACCTGATGGCTAAAGGCAAATTTCCGTACATCTATTCTACAACTGTCTGTCTTCGATTTGATTTTATGCCCCGTCAGGTTCGTATTCTGGGCAAGCGAACGAAACCCATAAGAATTCAGCGTGCTCAACCCATTCAAGGCCTTATACATCTCAAACAGATTAACTCGTAGGTGCCTAGTCTTCAGCCGCTGCAATTTGCAGAACTTAAGCCTGCAATTTGCAGAACTTAAACCAAGAAAGGTAAGAGGGCCACTTCGTTTCCCTCACCAACCTTGTTGCCGTTCTCTGTACACGTTCAAGCAACTCTACATCCTTCCTAAAATGAAGCCTCCAGACCAAAACGAATTACTCAAGGCGTGGCCTGACCATTGCCTTATACAAAGGGATAATCACTTCCTTTTCCCTACTAGCAAAATTTCCTGTATATCATCGACAATACCCCCTTACATGCTCTGGCAGCCTGTCGGCATTGCTCAGAAAACTTCATATCTAACTGCAAAATTACTCCCAGATTTTTTTCATTTTCTACCACCCTAAGTGTAATACCACACAGATGGTACGTTTCTCTTGGGTTACTTCTACCCATATGCAGTACTTTGCATTTGTCAATGTTAAACTTCAGTTGCCATTTCTCAGTCTATCTGCCCAAATTTTCTAGATCCTGTTGCAGTAGCACACTGCCATTACTGTTATTAACAACCCTGCCATTACTGTTATTAACAACCCTGCCATTACTGTTATTAACAACCCTGCCAACGTTTGTATCATCTGCAAACTTCGAAATTAAGGCTGATATGCCTTCATCAATATCATTGATAAATATAAAAACAACACTGGGCCCAACACCGAACCTTGGGGGACTCCATTAATAACATTCGTCCACGAAGGGCAGCACCCATTGATTACCACTGATTACCATTGATTACCCTCTGTCTTCTCCCACTTAACCATCCTTTTATCCATTGTAGCAACTTACCCTTAATACCATTCTGCTCCAATTTCTACAATAGTCTTCCATGCGCAACAGTGTCAAAAGCTTTCCTGAAATCCAAATATATGATATCAAAATAATTTTTTTTTTGCCTCCAGTTCCTTTGTAACCACATCATAGTATCCAATCAAATTTTCCAGACAAAACTTTCCCTTAACAAACCCATGCTGTGTCTGAATTATTGCTGCAGTCTTCTCTAGATGATCCTGCAATGCAGCTTTAACCAGTGACTCCATTATTTTAACTGAAGTTAAATTAACTGGTCTGTAATTACTCTTACCACCCTTATCTCCCCTTTTGTGAATTGGGGATACATTTCCACATCTCCAGTCCGTGGGGACCTCCCCTGAGTCCAAGGATGCTCTCATAATTATGGCTAAGGGTTTGCTTACTTCGTTTGCCGCCTCCTTTAATATAACTGTGGATAGATCCATCCACCCTAGGTGCCTTTCTTATGTTTAACTTCAACAATTTATCCTCCACTTTGCTCTCATTTATTACAAAATCATTAAGCACCCTGTTACAGTTTGATAAAATTCCGGCATTTTCCTCCCTTAATAACTTTCCATGTGTGATTTTAGTTGCAAAATACTCATTCAGGTTATCAGCAATCCGAGCAATATCATCAACAGTCGAACCATCAATATAAATTGGGCCAATCTGATTCATCCCCTTCCTTCTAGAGTTTATACAAGTAAAGATTTCCCTGCTTTGGCAAAAGATGCTTTTCTTAGCATTCTTTGCCAAAGATTTCTCGTAATCTGTCTTCGCTTGCCTAATCTCCTTTGTGACTTGATTACAGACTACCATTTATATCTGCTATAATTGTCGAATCGATTCGACAATTTTAAGAGAAAAAGCGAAATTTCTTTATAACCATTTCTACGAGGAACATTGTGGAGAAGGATCATCTTCTGAAAGTTCTACAAAAACTTTCAATGTAAATAAAGGATAGTTTGAAGGAGTTAAAAAAAAAAGATTTTGTTTAAGAAATTTAAAAGTGATCAGCGATGCAGCTTCTTGTGACCAAGAAGCAGCACCAGAAGAATTTCGCAAAATAGAAATTGAGGAGAAAGCGTACGTGCCGGAACAAGTCTTTAATGCAGATGAGTCTAGGGTTTACTGGAACAGAATGCCTAACAGGTCCTACGTTATCCAAGAAGAAAAACGGTTGCCACGATTTGAAGCAAGTAAAGATAGGGTGACAGTTTTAGTTTGTTCAAAGGCAGCAAGTGATACGATCAAACCAGCTATGCTTTACCATTCCCGAAGCCCGACTGCTTTAAAGGAAAAAAAATAAAAATAAACTCCCTTTCTACTGGCAAATTAACAAAAAGAGCTGGTTAACAAGATAATTATGCCTGAATTGGATTTATGCATTGTTTTGTACACGAAGTACCTGCGACTGAAAAATCTCGCGTTCAAAGTTATGCTTATCCTGGACAATGCGCCAGGACATGCAGAGGAATTAAAACATCTAAATAAAAATATAGAAGTTGTCTTTCTGCCACCTAACACGACTTCTCTCATTCAACCGTTAGATCAAGGTATAATTCGGATGTTCAAAGCTCATTACACAAAATTGTATTTTTTCGTCAAATTTTCAATGCAATGGATTCAAATGTTGGTGTAAATTAAACCTGGAATAAATTCAATATTGAAAATTGCACTACCACATTTAAAGAAGCACAGAAGGAACTAAAACAGGACTCTGTCAATGCATTGAAAAAGTTATGGCCGAAAACTATGAAAAATTCCACGAAAATCCCTTCTGCTGACAAAGAAATACAAGAAATTGTTAAATGACACATTGTATTCAAGGGGAGAGATTATCTGACATGGTACCTGTGGAGGTAGAACTCTTACAAAGAGCCTAATTATGAGTTAACCCAAGAGGACCTTGACGAGCTTAAACAAAGTTCAACTGATGTAGAAGAAAAAGAAGAGGAAGAGGAAACGAAAGTAAACAATGGACGCTAGAGTCTATTGCGGATCTATTTAAAGACTTTAGAAATTTAAAGCACAAAATCCTTGAATTAGATCCTTCAATGGAAAGGAGTACGAAAATTGTTCGAGAATTGAAACAGGCTTTTGCGCTTGTACAACGAAATGAAGCAAAAAAAAAAAAAAAAAAAAAAAAAGCAGCTCCTTAAAACACGGTTTTTTGTAAAAAAAAAGCTATATTTCCTTTATGTTATCTTATAAGATATGTGTGTTCATATACGTAGGATAATTAAAAATTATTTTTCTTTAGTTTTGATTTAAATGCGTTGACAAATGTAATAATAAATCATTTTATTGATTTCTCTTATTTTTATTTTATTAGCCTTTACAAGAAGAAAAATACCCTTAAAAAAGGTGTGGAAGAAAAGAGCCACTGAACTTCTATTGTACACTGAACACTGACAGTTGGGTGTACATTTACTGTTAAAAAAATGTTTTTTTTCTGAGAGGAGTAACCAGGGATGGCGCATCAAAATTGACCTGGTCATTGATAGAAATTTGTTACCAGATGCCTGAATAAAGTGGACAATAGAAAAGAATATGTAAAGCAGAATGGTTAAAAGATCCCAACCTGATTAATGGAATATAACCCAAGCCTTTTCAACGCAATGTAGCGAAGACTGGGGTAGGTCGTAACCACTGTGCTATCCTGGCAGATAAAACAGAGAGAATTAAAAAAAAAAGAAAATCTCGTATTAGGCATACCCGAGAAACAACCTCATCCACCCATTTTTATTGTCTCTGAATTGCGTGTGTTCTCTGGTCGGATTTCCTGTTTTGTAGGGAGAAAATCCAGAGTTTCCGGGAGTGAAAACAGTGCTATCCTCGCTTTAGACTTACTAACTATTGCAATATCTTGCATTGTAAATCTCTTGGCATATGTTACGTATTATTAGCAAACAATGCGCATACGCAGATGATTTAGCAGCGAAAGAGTGGAAGAAATGAAAGAGAGCGAGAGCGAGAGATGGCACGAAGTAGTACTATTGTGTCACTGTGCCAATAAATGAATAGACGTAAAAGAGAAACAGATTTGAATGGGATCTGGTATTGGTTCGTGTGTCACATGACACACGTCTCAAATAGAAATATATAGCTAATTATCCCACTAGCGACTTGACTGTAGAGAGACGATTTGTGTTCACCACATTCAGAAGTCGACGCATTTCCAGTGTGTAGTGATGAAAGGAATCGCAGTCGCCGGTATTATGATAGCGTTCTTTGCTGCGGGATGCAGCGCGGATACTGGAGTCAATTCGACGTGTAAGTATTTGGGATCAATTAAACTCACTTGTCTTTTGATTATTACAAATTGAGAAGAGCAAATCACGGTGTAATCAAAGTGAGAAATAATAAATCGCTACTGAATCGCTTTATTCCTGAATAACTATGCAGTAAAAATTGTTAAATTTCCCCGGATTAAGCTGTACAAACGTGAATGAAAGAGATTGTCACCACTGTAAATTATGCAGTGGCTGAGTGAATGTATTGTAATTTGAGATAAAAAGAAGTGCTTGTCTTCATAGTTATCCTCATTTAGGTGGCACATGTGTCCTCCCTGAGTGGATGATGATGGATGAAACAAGGTAAATAAGTGAGTGAGGGTTGTGTACTGTTAATAACCAGTCTGCCTCTAAATAAGTATATATAATGTGTGTAATTGTGTACTGTAACTGTTAGTATGGTAGCTGTATATTTAAGAGGAATAAATTATTTGTGTATGTTGTTCTGGCAGGTCCTCTCCCAAATCGGACTGCACTGGGGACAACCTACTTGGAAACCCCTCTGCCGTGCTGACGTCATGTGTTTCTATTGCGACATGGCGAGGATATGCTGACAGTGACTAAAGCTGGTCTGATTGGTGTAGCAGTAAACAGACAGAACCACAGCCCTCAGTGAGATCTCCACCCACACATAGCACATCTTGGCCCTATGCTTTTAATCCCCAAACACCAATCTCATTTCTCACCCCTCTCACCTCCGCCTTTCTCTTGGTGGACCCTACCACCACAAACCTTTCACTCCTCCTTGACAGTCCCTCTCTGAAAGTTAGTCTCCTTCCACAGGGGTACCCTTCTTTCCCTTTAACATCCTATTTCTAGGTGGAGTGCTTTCATATCGCCCACTCTAATCTTCTTGCTCTGTTCTCTCCCCTTTCACTGTCATCCCCTCTTCATGTTTTCTACTTCTGGCGTGTTGTTTTTTTTTTTTTTTTTCTTTTTATACTGGGGCCCTCCATGTCAAGCTCAGACACAACCCAGGTTTCGCCCCCGTTAGAGAACTATTTCATAATCTCACAAGGGACCCTGGCAGCCAAATTCTGAAGGGACAATAGACCAACACTACACAACACAAACTTACACTATCTCTGGCATTTACAGAGTTTGTATTGCATTACAGAACGTACCTCGCAGTTTGTAGGAGAAATCGCCGGTTCTGCTGGATAATAAACACTATCATCGTTTTAATCAAAGTGAGAAGCAATAAATCGCTATTGAATATTTGATTTTCCTTTAATTCCTGTTTAGAGCGTTATCTTAATATTTCCAATTATTTATAGTTTGCAATTTCAATTACTAAGTTATATTCATTTATAACTTACAACCCTTAATAGTAATGAATATATTATCTGTACAATATTGGAGAACATCTGGTATATATACATTTTTTCCAGAATACTAAAGCGAAGGCAAATTGTTGCAAAACATCCTAACCTTAAAGCACATATCACCATTTACAAGGGTGTACCGTAAACGATCTTTCTGCCATATTCTTTGCTGCTCTTCTCATTCCTGTCTAATAAAAACAAGGTCAGGTCATATTATAACAGTGCTATAATAGTCCATAACATACACACAGACATACACAGTGCATTACGTCGTTTATAAAGTCTGCGTACCCTCTACAACCTCTTAGATGCTGACTTGAAGTTTGTCTTGAGTAATAACTAAACTTATGACGTAAGACGATGATTTAAATTTTTTTTCACATACAGCAGAATACGTCACAAATCCTTAAATGACTATTTAGATCATATTAGTTTGCAGCAGCTGAACTCCAACAACTAAGCACAATTGATATTAGAAGATTAAGAATAATATCTCAATTGCAATAGAGAATTGATAAATTAACTCAAATGTAAATTTCCGAAATTAGTTTGAAAACTCACTTAAATGTTACAAATAGCATCGTTAGGATGTACTGTACATATATATCTTTATCCCGGCCTCTAGGAGAACTTTACTCAAGGGATACTCAAGTGAAAATAAGATCATTTGCAGAGTTTACATTTGTACAATCTCTGAAAGCGTTCCGAATACATACCCTAATTTGAACTTATACCAAAGAGATTTTTGTTTTGCTTTTTATTAATAGTTATGTGCAGTTTACGTATAACTGTTATGTTGTCTACTTGGTCTACCAAGGAATTTGACAGCTCTTGTAGCTTCTTCAAGAAAAAGTATTTCTTTCAATATTATAGAAAGGCAATTTTAAAATGAATAAATAAGGTGTATTTTTATTATAATATTCTTCAATAGCTCACAGATGTTGATTTTTCCTTTTTCGTGTAGGTAATTCGACAAGGAAAGGAAATATATCATCTGCCATTTTACGTGTAAAAGAATCAAATGGTTCTGGTTATGAAAGAAACATCTGCATAGCTGCACGTAAGTATTATAAATTCCCAAGTTTGGGGTATCATCATATACCTTTAAAATATCAATATTCTTCATTAGAAAAGTCATTAGTGTATTTACTAATATTCAACTAGTGTTAATGATTTCAATTTTACAGCTTTTATTTCACAAAAGGTTTTAGAAAATATATGAGGACTTTAAATATGGAGATTTCGCGAAAAATTCGTGAAACGCAAATGTTCCTTATGGTCTCCTATGTGTTTCCTAATATTCATATTTGTTTGCTTGAAAAGTTTTCGCTTTTAGAACTGACTGCTTAGAATTGTAGTGGCTTTCGGTTGTAGAAAACCTTTGGCAACCCTCTTGAATTTTCAACTGTCTATTGTATCGAAAGAGACACAAATTGAGGATGGTGGCTGTCATTCATTATGGCGCAATCACCATTCATTATATTATACGCTGTATCTTTCACGAATCCTACAATTTTGATTTGGATTAATTCTCGAAATTCGTTTCTTCAACCTTTCACGTTTCATGCGCAAAGTATATGCTCGCATTCCATATTATCCATATTATTAGTAAATCAAGTTATTTGATCGCATCGAATCTTAAAATTACAGGATATTCTTATCTCTGTATCTTATGTAATGTAGTATCATGATCGTAATCAAGCCAGTATTGAACTGAGTTAAGTGAAATTGGGGAGATGAGATGAGATGAAAGAGTTCCTATTTCAACCCGTAACTTGAGCCAGACCCTTGCTGTGTTTGTTGCGCATGCAAAATCAACCGGAAACTTTCAGTGCAAGGCATTTTCACATCTGATCTTGGTAATTTATCAGTTGTAGGGTGATTAGCTTTTATAATTTTAGAATGACGGATTTAAAAATATAATACTCAAGTTTCTAAAATTTGTATCATGTTGAGTGATGAAGTATTGTTGGTTACAATTTATAAGAAATTATATTACACGCAAATAGCTCGTTATCCACAGTGCTAGGGTCTGCAGTTCAACCATCACAGGGTTTTCCTTCACAAGACACCTATTGAAAATTTCATCATTGTTTTAAAATTCTTACAGCACGATGTTGAATATTAAAACTATACGCCGTTAACATTTCTTGCTCATTATCAAAAAAAAAAAAAAAATGTTATAAAGGCGCAGACATTTGCTTAACGTTCTTTCCACTGCAGGAACACTGAACCACCAAACTTTGTCTTTTGGATTCAATAAGCGGTTATGTTTGAAATTGTGTTTCATGAATCACATATTTATGCAATTTTAAGCTGAATCTAGCTTAATCTAAGGGATAAAACTAAATTATGAGTAGTGTACTGCTAACTGCATGCCGCCCAGAAACAATTTGGTTTAGTGCTCTGGCAGGAATTAGAAATTTACAATTTTCATCATGTTGATATTATCAACTGGATAGTCTTCCAGACGTTTTTTTTTTTTTTTTATTATGTAAATTCCAAACACGACAGGTATTAGAACATATAGTACTTAGTACTGTGCGTAGTTGGGAGGTTGAGAAGACGAAAGAAGATATTTGTTGACTTTGCACTTGAACTTCTGTAGACTGTAATTTCAGGAAATACGTATGGAGGAAGGTTGTTCCAGAAAACGGCAGTTGAATGAATAAATGAGGAAGATGAAAAGTTGGTTCTGTGGGTTTGAAGTTGGACAGTAAATGGATGTTGGCTGGTGGCGGCACGTGCTCGGACTGTTTTCAAAGAGAGAGCGGGAATTATAGAAGCCAATTCAGAAGAACAGTGCCCATGGAAGTATCTGTAGAAGAGGCATGCAGCAGAAACAGTACGTCAATGAGAAAGCGAGTGGAGAGACTCTGTTAGAGATGAATCATTAATTAACCTAACTGCCCTCTTCTGAATGGAATCAAGAGGCCTGAGAGAGGTTTTGGGGGCACCACCCCAAATGTGGGAACAATATTCCATGGCAGGGCGGATTTGCGATTTATACAGAGTGAGCAGCTGTTTGGAAGAAAAGTAACGCCGAGAGCGAATGAGAAAACCAAGTTTTTTAGATACAGAGGAAGCAATATTTGTAATGTGCTTGTGCCAAGAGAGATTAGAAGTCAGGGTAATCCCCAAAAGAGATATATCATTTTGCCTAGAAATCGAAGTGTCACCAAACATAAGCATAGGAGCAGAAGAATCCTATTTGCCAGAAATAAGACAAGAATGAGTTTTAGAAGAGCTGAAATCAACTAAGTTGTCTTTGCCCCACAGAATAACCTGAAGATCGGCATTTAAGGAATTGGTAGCAGATTTTCGAGAAGTTCAAGCTGATTGAGCAGGGCAAGGTTTCTCAAAATGGAAAGTAGAATGCAGTGTGCTATCATCGGCAAAACTATGGATAGGATTTCCAGTCAATGGAAGAAGGTCATTAATATACAAGAGAAAAAGAATGGGGGAAAGAACTGAAAGTTGGGGGGAAACCAGCATTAGTGGAGAAGTTAGAAGACAGCGAGCCATCTACCATCACCCTCAGTGAGCGATGAGAGAGAAAACTGGAAACCCCATTACAAAAAACAGTTGGCAAACCATAAGATGGAAGCTTGTTTAGAAGACATTTATGACAAACACGATTGAAAGCCTTTGAGATGTCAAGAGCAACTGCTTGTGTTTCACCGAACTTTTCATTGAAAAAAGTCCATAAATGGGTAACATAAGCCAGAATATCACCAGTGAAGTGACACTGACGGAATCCATACTCGCAATCGTTGATCAGACAGAAGGTTTCTCGGTAGTTTAAGAGTTGGCTGTTAATTGATTTCTCCATTACTTTAGAAAGAGTAGAAGTAATTGCAATGGGAGGATAATTGGATGGGAGGGTCTTGTCACCCTTTTTTTTTACGAATTGGCTGGATATGAGCAAATTGCCAAGGCAGAAGGAACAACACCTTTAGAATAAGAAAGTGAAAAAAGGCGGCAAAGAACAGGAGTAAGTTCAAGAGCACAGGTTATGAGAATAAGTGGAGAAATACCATCGGGACCTGGAGCTTTCATAGCATCAAGATTTGTAAAATCATTCTGACATCCTTTTGACAAAAGACCACAGGAGGCATCGAACGGAGCGTGTTGGGAATGATCGGAGATGCTTTACCAAGATCATTGATACATGAGTCGGAAGAAAAATGGGATGCTAGCAGGCCAACTTTATCATTGGCTGAAGTGACAACAGAACCATCTGGTTTGGACAGAGGTGGGAGCAGATATGGGCAAAAGTTGCGGCCGATAGCTTTGGCAAGAGACCAGAATGATCGGCAACCATTAGGGCAAGAAGCAAATTTTCTACTCTTAGCCTGTTCAAACTCTAGTTTGGGCTGATTAATAACTGCTTTACAATTGTTGCGGCTTTGGTGTATGCAGAAACTGAAACTGAAGAATTAGAAACAAGACAACTACGATATGCAACATTATTCTCTTGAACAGCCTTAGCACATTTATTGGAAAACCAAGGTTTAGATAAAGGGCAAGATTTTAATGTGGAATATGGGATAAAGGATTCCATTTCTGCAAGAATAATTTAACTGACACGATCTGAGAAAACGTTGACATCAGAAGTTTTGAAACGGTAATCCGACCAAACAAAAGAAGAAAAGAAATCGCGCAGGTCATTCTATTTTGCATTTTTGTAATGCCAAACAATACAAGGTTGGAAATAGTCATGAGATAAAGGCTCCATTGGAGAGGAGACAATCACCAAGCTGTGATCTGAGATGCCTACAGGACCTCTCACTTCGACCGCGTTCTTAAAAGGGTTGTTTGTGAGAAAAAGATCAAGCGTATTGGCTGTATGTTTAGGATTGTCCAATATTCTTGTAGGTAAATGAACAATCTGTGCTAGGTCATTAGTAATTGCAAAAACCTCAGCATCTCGACCTGCTGTGTCGGTGTGACTAGAAAACGGAAGCCAGCTGGAGTTGTGAACATTAAAATCACCAAGGAAAATTACATCACTGTTAGGAAAGCTGGACTGGAGAAAGTCAATTTGTAAAGAGAGGAAGTCAAAGAGCTCCAAGTGATTAGTGGAGTTGGGAGAACGGTAGAGACAACAGATGAATTTGACACAAGGAGGTAGAGAGATTTTAAGCCAGAAAAGATCAAAAAGAAAATATTCCAAATTATCAAGTCTCTAAAAGAAATATCTGAACGGACATATGCACAAGTATCCCCTTTGAGGCGAAAGGAATCATACAGCAAATAGTTTGGGCATCTGAGATGAGCAGTAGTTGAATCAACCGATAACTGAGTTTCTGTCAGAAAAAAGTACATGGGGTTTGGCAGATTGCAGATGGAAATGGACATCGTTGAGATCAGAATTGAGACAACGTATATTTGTTAAATGAGCTGGGAAGTGTTTGGGAGGTTTAGATCTTTTCGCAGATAAGCTTACTCTATTAGTTTGACAATGCATGGTGTATTCAATAGAAAGAAAAATTGGGTGGGACATTCTGTATGAAGTAATGAAAATTTTGGATATGGCGTACACATGGTAAGAATATACCCAGATCATTGATATAACGTGGCCTTGACAATGCCACTGCATATACATACTACTAAGACTCCCTCCAGTCACTATCTGGAAGAGCAGAGGTAGCATGATTATACAGTAGCTGATCCGGAAGCCTCCTAGAAGTTTCCCAATCGGTGCGGTCCGGTGTACTAACTAGCGGCCGGCCTGCGTACACCGTGTTAGAGCTGTACCCTCGAAATGTTAGGAAGATTCGATATGGCACGATGTTCATCATAACCTGAAAAGTCATCAGCCGTACTGCATGATGGAAGAGATTGGGAAGTGTTGACCGGAACTTAGCTCTGGAGACTATACATGGGTTCCCTCACTTCATGACTTCAATAAGAAAAGTGGTGGTATTGCTCCGGTTAATGAGAGTCATCTACCAACTATTACTGCCTAGTAACACGAGGAGCAGCATTCCTCCATGTGGTATGGGCGCCACACCTCCACCCCTGCTTACGTTGGTTCACACCTGTGTGATCACCCAAGTTATACGCATGATTACTAACAGTCCCACCATCGTGAAGATGCAAGCAGGGGATTTGGCTGGCACAGACTGTCTGGGCTTCGCCGAAGTTGGGTCCACTTGACTTGAGTGTCACCCGAATATCAGTTACATCAGCGTTTTAGACTCCCAGGTAGCAAATAGAACTTGTCTGGCATATCTGAGAGAATGTCTGTGACAACCTCAAGGACCAAAGATTATATCCATTGTCGTGAGATAGTGATGGACATAATCGAATGGTCAATATGCGAAGTTCAACAATCGAATGGTCAATATGCGAAGTTCGACAATCGAATGGTCAATATGCGAAGTTCGACAATCGAATGGTCAATATGCGAAGTTCGACAATCGAATGGTCAATATGCGAAGTTCAACAATCGAATGGTCAATATGCGAAGTTCAACAATCGAATTAATCAGTTATGTGCAAAATTAACATAGTTAAAACTGAAATCAACAAAAAAAAACGACAAATCTGGGATGCGATCCGAAGTTAATAAAACTAAAGATAAATTTCGTAGAGAGAGAGCGACCATAGTTCCGATTGCTCTCTCTCTTTGTCACTCTCTCTCGCTAAAATATATTTATCGTAATGATATTTGCATATATTATAAATATATTTGCATCTGAATATGTCATAATCGATGGAATTTTCATGTGCAATTATATATCTGTTAACACTTTCAGGATGGACAGTATCTGGGTGACTTTGTGGGAAATGCTGTTGAATGCTGATTTGTGAATATTTGCTGATTCGTGTACTTTGCCTTTTCGTTTAGTATAATTGGTTAAATTTTATCCTAAGATTCGTAAAGTCGTATTCCAAATAAGTTTCTACATTTTTGATCGTATCCACATTTCTCAAGATTGTTCATTTCGAAATCCTGGAGGCAAAGTACCTGAAAAGACTATACATCGGAAGTTCCCAAAATATTACTTGCAGCCTCAATATTAATCTGGCCTCTTTGAATGGATTGATTCTTACAATGACATCAGTAACGTACTTGATGTTTAGTTTTAAAAATAGAGGAAAACTTTGGGACCGCCCTAACATTAAATTTAACGCATGTCGAATTAAACATATAGAAGAATAAGCACAGATTTTTTTTCTGTTCGTACAAGTGAAATTCTGTATACTTGAAGGAAATTCTTGTCCACTTGTTTATACGTCTGTTTTCACCAAGTAAAGTGGACTTCAGCGAAGTTGCGTTGTTCTCAAAAAACACAGGTTAAGAAACTATTCATTGACTTTCTTCTGTCTATTAAGCAAGCAGTTAGAAAATCCTGTTCTGTATTACACAACGGAGCAAATTATTACTTAATAATTTAAGTTCCGAATTAGACTGTTAGATCAGAACCTCAATTAAAGCATTTATATTACTTTATCAGATTTCATACAGATAATATTACAACTAATATTATAAAAGATAATCTAATAAAAAAAATCAAAGAAATAAAGAGGTAGAAAATCATAAAAGATATCAAAATTGTTACATAGTATCAGTTTATGTCAAAGTTTATGCAGAATATCTAATAATGCGCACGAAAAGTCAATGGTTTCGAAAATAAAATGAGTCAAACACGTTATTTGGTGAGTACATTATATTTCAGTGGCAACTGGTTCAGTTCAAATGCCGATTAATCTATATTTATATTTTAGATGATCCCGATATGCTGTTGTTTATCTTTTCCAAAAAAATTGAAGTTTATATTGGCAATGATCCAGATAATGTCACTGAAGTGCAATCGGCATGCCCTTGTCATAGTCATTGCCCCTGTACTTTATTAATAAAAGTTCCACATCGTGACTCTTGTTCTGTGAGTATACATTCAAAATTTATTTAATTGCATGTTTATCTAAACGTTGTTGATTAATATATTGGTAATTTAAATTACATCTGTATCTTCTGATTGTTTAATTTCATGTTTTATAAAGATATTTTACTTCACGTTTATAAATTACGAGTACTGATAGCTTCTTACTGAATTGCAGGGTAGTACACTATTCTACGTATTTATAAAATCAAGTTTACTCATCTCAGAGGAGCGGTACCATACATATTGTTTTTCTCTGACGGTACCTGTATCTTGTAGTGAAATATCCCAAGCTTAACCAGGTAAGCATGATTATGACTTTATTTTATTTTCATTCTAGAAGCGTATTTATAGATATTAATAATTAAGTTAATCTTGTTAAATATCCATAACATACTCGTGAAAAATTATTTTTCCAAATGCACAATTCATGTAAAAATATAGTGTGCTTGAATATTTAATCTCTCTGGCATATTATGTAATATTCTGCTTTATTATATATTTCAGTTGAATGAGAATCTCATGTTTCACATGGATCACCTTATTGGGAAAAGAGAAACGAATAAATATTAATATTCATTATTTAGTTTTTAATTAATTTTCTGTTGTGATTGCTACTATTATTATTGTTAATTTCATAATGCATTAAGGTTTTGGAATCGCACAAGAATGCAGTGTACACTGTACGATGGCAAATAAAACGGGATGTTTTGTTTTTGTTTTGTATTTTTCTTAATGTTTGTGTGTATGCTGTATGTTACAGAAATCACAGAGTCACTAAGAGATAAGCAAGAAAGGTTTACAGATATACTTTAGAAGACATCTTTTCATATATAATCATAACAAGTATCGCTGGTGGAAGCCAGATTTATGTACAATTAAATAATCAGTATTTTGATGATTTAAATGGATTGCTTAATATAAAAATTATAAATACACTTATTAATTTCTGTAAAACATTACGTTGAAATTAATAATTAAATTTCGAAAAATGGGCTCCATATATATATTTAAAATTAAACAGTTTTTGATCCTCTTTTCGACCCAAAGGATGAAAGGTGGTGATTTTTTACACAAAGACACGTTCAGTTACCTAAATAAAATTCCTATTGATGTTAACCTTGCTGCTCTGGATATCGTTCTCAAGCCAAGTTGCTATCCTGTAGAGGCGACCTAACTCTTTTGAGACAGGTAGCAACCGGTTTTGAAAGCGGATCTCAGAGAGGATCCAAAATGCTAACGTAAATTCCAATTTTATTTACATAATTCAATGTTTCTCTTTGAGTAGGCTAACAATCAATAAATCATTGAGAAACAATCAATTAGCCATTAATTTGTACACTTGAGCGTGTGTTTTTTTTAATATTTTGAAATTTAATTAAAAAAATAATAAGTTCAAATGTTTTGTTATTACGGAAGTTGACGAGGCTGTGAAATATATCTCGCGTTACATTCGATATCTCGTATCCATTATATAAAAAAGGTTACTAAGGAAATTTATATAAAACACAGCTTTTATTCAAAACTTTCATATTTTGTATAAAGTAATATGCCATAAAACTATAACTTTGATCACTTTTTTTTATAAAGTATATGTAACAATTCACTAATATAGAATTTCTAATACCAAAGATTGACAGTACAGTCCTGGTCTGCCAAATCCATATGATGTAGCCTCATATTTTATTCGTGGTCTAAGAGCTATCGAAATTTAACGTCAATATTTCTATGGTAATTCACAGCTGAGTTTCTTCGGGCAGAAAGTTTCGACAGAATTTTAGCATCGGAAGAAAAATTGAGAAATATTACTTCTCTAAAGCCAGTTACTAAAGTGCTTACTTGAATACGAATAAGGGAAATCATTTTAATATAAATCCTGTCGAGTATGAATTTTCAGCCGATAATTCTGAAGGAAAGGGGTGGGTTACACGAAACTGGGATACGTGCACAATATATCAGACATCTGCGTGTTTATAAAAATGAAATTAAGTACAAAATCCCACAATAATATCGATAATTACTTTTTCCAACGAATTTGGTTTAGCATTTGTACATAGATTGATAGTTATTCAATTCCAAATAATTAATGCCAATACGGTTATAGTGAAATGCAGATGTACAGATTTTGACAACGAATTTTTCCAATTCGAATTAAAAAAAATGTTCATCTAAAAACTATTCGGAATTTCAAAAACTCTTCACCACATGATCGTTTTGTATTGAGCATTTAAAATAATCTAAAAATATTGTCTCACCCTTCATAATCTTCAAATAACAACAGCAACTGCTCTTAAATTCACTTTAACTCTCCTTGTCATACTCTTTAAAGTTCACGACCCTTTGTCTACAATCCAACAGTCTCTACTCAGAGTCGCAGCCATTACAGTGCTCTGTTGATTTACAGTTCGAGAAAAGCGCGTATTCTGTACAATACTGCAATACTCGGTTACAGGAAATCATGTATAAAACTGTCGTAGTTGCAGAGCGCTTTATGTGATGCAATATTCACGTATAAAAGTACTAGCGAAAATGCACTCAACCCCTGCATCCTTTTCCGTTTATAATAATTCTTAGTTGTGACCTTGTTGTACTGTACCAGGTAACTGATAAACATGTTGACCTTTCAAATCCGTATAGTGCCTGGCCTAGCTGGAATAACACAATGAACACCATTTATATCTCAACTCCCATTTTTTATTATTACATTTAAAATAAATATGACCAAGATGTTATACCTGAAGATCATTCTCTCTTTGCTCACAAATATCCCTTAGCTCATCCCTTAGTTTGTGTACCACAAACTGATTGAAAATCCAAAATTTCAGGATCTTAGATATTTGGTACCTAGTGGTTATCTAATACTAAAAACTATATCATGCGGCTCGTATAAGCTCTAAACAAAAAGCTATTGAGTCTACGAAATCAGAAAAATTAACACATTTATGTAGAAAAATGTATGATAAATATGCAAACTTTCTAATCCGTTTTTTTTTTTCTTTTCACAGATATAAACACTCAATTGTGAATGTTTCTATTCACAACTGGGTTAGAATTTCTATTTTTATTTAAAATATATTTCTATATGATGTATATATTTTTAATTCATAATTTCTGATCAGTACAAAAATAAAAACCTGTTGAGTTTACGGTTGCATATTGCATTTTTGTACATGATAAATATGCAAGTTGTCAAGTCCATTATTTTTTCGGAGACATACAGACCAAATTATGAATTTTTCTGCTTCAAAAATACTTTAACTGGATCTCATATTTTATTATAATATTTTTAAAAATTTTGTAGCTTGACAGCCGTGATATATTCACATAAATTATTAAACGTAAATGTATAGACGCTATTTCTTCACGCAAAATAATACATATTCTGGAGTTCAGTAGTACTTTAATTTCTGTTGACAGCATAAGAAATTCATTCAAGTTTAGAAATAAAAAAACATTCTGGACTCATTTCCAGAAAACAAGTTGTCAATATTTGCATGACAGATGAATAAATACGCCTCTTTCTTTAGATATTCGAAAATTAATTAATATGATGAGTTTTCGATTAACTGATATACAAAAAAACGAAAAATATATAAAAAAGTGAAAGAATTTATCTCGCATTTCATCCCTTTTAAAAACAATTGTTTTATTTTCCAATTGTTCTTTTTTTCAAATGGCAATAAAGCTTTGTTATCTTAATTCTTATATTTGAAACATTTCCAATATAGAGCACATCCACTGTGAACTTTTTTTCTCTGATTATAATCGACATTATGATCACGAAACAATGAAGTTATTTTTATTTATTTATTTTTTTTTTTTTGCTGGATGGATAATCAAATCCTGATTCTTCTTATCATTCTTTATAAGCGAATTTGCAGTCATTGGCTTAAAATTATATGTTACTTGAATGATTAGCTACGTTC